>NW_026991714.1:114774546-115447046 GCF_029215605.1 Mirounga angustirostris | reverse complement strand
TTTGCATCTGTGCCAACCTGTCCAAGGGGAGGCCCGGCAGGGATTCCCAGTGTTGATGGTGCCCAGAACTTCCGGACCCCTCAAACGGCTTTTCCAGCAAGAAGGGCACCAAGAAGGAGCCAACCATTCCACATCATGGAAACTCTCTCTTCTTAATTTTCTGGCCTCACCAGGAAAAGTGAAACTTTTACGATTTCAGAACCTGACTGGAGAGCTCCTACTTGTTCAAAATCCCAGCTGTCATCAGCTGTGTTCTGTGGGCAAGTCACTCTCTGTGCTTTGGTTCTCCCTTATGGAAAATGGGGATGATAATGGAACCAGCCTCGTAGCACTCTCTGAAGATGACATGAGTTAATTGCTAAATGGTCCCTGGCACAGAGGAAGTGCAGTATAAATGTTAGCTCCTGTCCCACCAAGCCTTACACATTTCAAGGGCTTGAAGACCCTTTGCAGGTAGAAAGCTCATGGTCTCAAGAAGGAAGCAGGGCTGGATGGCTCTCAGCCTGAGGACATGCCTTCTCCTGGAGGTCTTGCCCTCCCACAGCCCACATAAATTCACTCAGGAGGTAGGTGTGGCAATCCCCAATCCCTCTGCAGGCTCATTCATGGCTGAGAGCCTGGCATCTTGCTGGCTGGGTCTTGGGTCCTGAGAACTTGGATGGGAACCTATGGTGCCTGAAGGCGGCAGGGGCGGGGTTGAGGGAAAGGGAATGCCTCCGTGAAGGCTCTTTCAGTGCAAGCAATAGGAACCACTGAAGCCAGTTTAAGTCAAAAAGTGATGTTATGAGGATACAAGGTCTGCCATGCAGCTCAGGATGGCTGAGGTTCTAGTCTTGGGCTCTAGTGGGCCAGGCACCAAGGGCTAGGGGCCATCAGACCCTCCCTTCTTTCTTCTCCCTGCCTTCCCCCTGCAGCTCTGTCCCCGCTGCTTTGCCGCTCACAGAGCACCTCATTCAGGTTGGCCCCCAGGCAGGGGTTCACTATAGTTTTGGAGCCTTTGCTAGGCCCCCAAGAGAAGGAATCTGCTTGAGCCGGCTTGGGCCAGGCATCCACCTGTGGTCCTATCAGGCGTGGCTAATTGTGGTTGCTCAGCCACACTCTGGGAGGGGGGACAGCATTCTCAGACAGGAGGGGCAAAATGTGAAGTGTGCCTGCTCCTGGGAGACCACGCTGGAGGCACAGAAGGGCACAGGTATGGCCGAAACAAGCCCAGCGGAGGCAAGTCAAACCTGAGGATGAGGCAGAGCCTATCAGAGACTTACAATATTTGTTTTAAAAATGATAACACAGCTTCATTTCTTGGCCCCCCTCCTGGGTACAGCCAGACTTTAGAGAACCCAATATGTGTTGATTTTCTCTCCAGGACTTGGCCAAGCACCCTGGTTGTGATCTCATGTGCAACATGAAACACTGCAGGGACTGGGTGGGGGCGCGTGGGAGCAGTGTCTGGGCCCCATACCCAAGAAGCTCATGGATCCCAGGGCTGTGGAACATTCCAGGTGCCCTTGAGCTATCCACAGCTACCTGCCCATGTCTACATCCCCCGCCCCACACACAATGACAGCAAAGCTCTGGACTCTGAATCTGGGCTCCCGGGGCCCCAGCACCACTCAGTGCTGTCCGAGGAGGATAGTGAGCTGAGAGCTGGCTGGCAGGCCCCAGGCACCCCCGGTCTTCGTGTTCAAGAGAAGTGGCTGCATCCTTCCCCGCAGCATGAGCTGTTCTCAGGGCCAAGCCAGGCCCATATGCTCCCTCAGTCCCATGGCACGAACCAGGGTCCGGCCCTGAACCAACCAGGAAGGACATTTTAGAAAAGGGGCTGCTTTTGCCTTATGGACTTTTAAGCCACCTTTTTCTGAGTCACCTCAAAACAAAGCAAGGCATCTTGGTGGAAAGCAGCATCATCTGGGTACCCTGGAAGCAGCTAGGGTCTTCTCTTTGCATTCTGTAGGATAGGGCCAAGGAGGCTGGGCCTCAAAATGGAGCCTTCTCTTCCATCTGCTCTCAGCTCCTGAGCTAGGAGGTTGGGACCCCGAGGGGCAAAACCCCTTCCCTTCCGAGCCTGGCTCTGGGCAGGAGATGGGCTATCGCTCGTTAGTGCTCTTCCTTAGGACTTGGGCGCCTGCCGCAGCTTCCCTCGACTCAGGGACATCTGGGCTCCCGAGCTGGGGCAGGGACCCGGGCACAGGGCAGTGCTGGGGCGCATGCGGCTGTGGCTGCAGACCCTGGCCTGGATCAGCTGGGTGCCCCAGATGTCACGGCAACCCGTGTCCCGAGGTGCTTGTGCTACGGGCGGGGAGAGGTTGGCCAGCTGTTGAATGGCTGGGAAGCCCCGCCTGGGGCGCTCATCTGGCTCGAGCGAAGGATCCGGGAGCGTGGGAGGCGTGGGACGCATTGACCTAAGCTGGGAACCTACCCGGTCAAGGGCCACCCGGGCCCTGCCAATGCGGCAGGTGCTCCTCGGGGACAAGGCCGCATCGTCCAGCAGCTTCGTGCCTCCACTTGGCAGAGAGGAGCAGCCCTTGCCCCGCCCCTGGTTCTGCAGATGCTGCTTTGAGGCCGAGCTCCCCATACACGGTAACGCCCCAGTGGGGTCATAGCAGCATGGGGCAGGCAACACTATTAGCTGTGTGGCATTGGGCAAGCTACCTAACCTCTCTGTGCCTGATTTCTTTATCCGTGTAGTGGAAATAATAATCCTAATTTCAACTTCGTAGGGTTGCTGTGTGGGTCAAGGGAGATGATGCGTACGAAGGCAGTTTGTGAACAATTCTCAGGAGAACAAGGTCATTGGCAGTACATCGAAGTCATACTGCCTGAAGCAGCAACTCGGCCCTGGCAAAATGCAGCCGGAGGGCGGAGAGGAAGCGGCTGGCCAGGAAGCGAATCTCGCAGACCCTCCCCTGAGCTTTGAGTGCCTCGTGGCTCCTCCCTCCCCCAAGGTCTGGATGGGGCAGCCAGAGGGGCTAAGTGACAGTGTAATGGCCATATCTGTCAGCACTGGCCAAATGGGTTTTCCAGGAGTCAGCGAGCTAATGGCCCCACAGCCTGGAGAGAGCTTCTCCTAAGTGGAGCACTTTATCTACCGGGGAACGGGAACGTAAGAACAGCATGGCCCCAGGCCGCCGGGATTCAGAGAACAGCTGCTCTTCTGGCAGCCTTGAATGAGTGCCCTGTCCCCACTGGCTTGACTCGCACCTGCTGCCACATGCCAGTCTGCAGGTGGCAGCTGAGGTGGCCGGTAGGGGGCGTCACAGGGCCTGCCCTTGAATCCAGAACCCTGTACTGCCCACTGGCTGTGGGGTCTTGGCTTGTCCCTTACCCTCCCAAGGCTCAGTTTCTTCATCTGTAAAATGGGGGCAACCAAGATTAGGCGGGGTGAGGCACTGGTTCTGGCCCTTGGGGGTTACTTGCTGCCAAGGGGGTATATAAGCTCTTCTAGGTGATGATGATGATGAAGAGGTTCAGACTGATGAGGGAGAAGAACCCTGTGGTCTGAGGGAGAAGCCCTTGTAGGTGGAAGTGGATGCAAGAGCACAGTGAGCCTGGGGCACGAAGCGTGCTGTGTAGACAGGCCCTGATATCTAGCTGAGCGGACCTTGGAAGGCACAAACGGCTCGCCTAGAGGTAGAACTGCCAGCTTACACCTTATAAAATGGGTTCTGTCTCCAGAGAGCTACACTATATCACAAATTCTTTGAGTATTAGAGGCATATTTTTTATTTTTTTTGGAGACATATTTTTTAAAAAGCCTTTTTGTTATAAACCAATTTTAGACTTACATGCAAGTTGCAAAAACAGTAGAGTTCCCATGTACCTGTTGCCCATTTTATGCCAGAGACATAACCCTCGTGCAATGATCGAAACCAGGACATTGACATTGGTACAATATTATTAACTAAATCACAGACATTAATTTGGATTCCATCAGTTTTTACGTGTGCTAATTTTTTTGAGGGGGGGTTGGCTATTGAAATCTCGTCAATGTTTATTTTCCTGTAACATACTACAGTCAAGGTAGAGAATTTTTCCACCACCCCCCACCCCTAACCCCCATAGCTCCTGATGTTTGCCATTGCTATACTTTTCTCATTAAAAAACTGCTGTATACATGGAATCATAGAGTGACTGCATGTGTTTTATTTATTTTTAATTTTATTGTTATGTTAATCACCATACATTACATCATTAGTTTTTGATGTAGTGTTCCATGATACATTGTTTGTGCATAACACCCAGTGCTCCAGACTGCATGTGTTTTGAAAAAGGAGTGTTAAACACGATGTGTTATTCATGATGATTTAAAACGTTACATAGAGTAAACATTAACTCGATACAACATGACTTCTTAGGGGCTCTGTCAGATAACATATGGTGACATTTATGAGACAGAGGAAATGTATTTTTATTAATTTATTTTTTATTGCGGTTAAATACATGTAACATAAAATTTATCATCTTAACCATTTTTAACTGCACAGTTCAATCGTCTTAAGTATATCCACATATTCTTAACGGATTCTTGTGCAATCTCCAGGAAGTTTTTCATTTCGTACAGCTGAAGCTGTATATCCATTAAACAACAACCGCCCATCTCCTTCTTCCCCCAGCCCTGACACCCCTCATTCTAATTTCTGTTTCTTTTCTTTTTTAAAGATTTTATTTTATTTATTTGAGAGTGAGAGAGATATTGAGAGAATGATTGGAGGGAGGAGTAGAGGGGGAAGCAGGCTCCCTGCGGAGCAGGGAGCCCGATGTGGGACTCCATCCCAGGACCCCAGGATCATGACTTGAGCCGAAGGCAGACGCTTAACCAACTGAGCCACCGGGCACCTTACTTTCTGTTTCTATGAGTCTGACTACTCTAGGAACCCTATATAAGTGGAGTCATGTGGTATTTATTCCTTTGTGGCCCGCTTATTTCACTTAGCAAGATACCCTCAAGGTTCATCCATATTGTAGATGTAGCAGTTATGTATCAGAATACTCTTCCTTTTAAGGTTGAATAATATTCCATTGTATGCCTACATGACGTTTTGTTTGTCCATCCATTGGATTGATCGATGGACACTTGGGTTGCTTCCACTTTTTGGCTACTGTGAATAATGCTGCTATGAACATAGCTGTTCAGATATCTCGTCAAGACCCTGCTTTCAATCTTTTTAGAGGTACATCCGGAAGTGGGATTTTAGATCATATGGCAGCTCCAAGTTTGAGTTTTTGAGAATCCACCATATTGTTTTCCGCCGTGGCTGCTCCATTTTGCGTTCCTTCCAACAGTGCATGGGGGTTCCAATTTCTCCATAGCCTCGTCAACACTTGTTAATTTGTTTAATTGATGGTGGCCATCCTAATGGGTATGAGGTGGTAGCTCATTGTGGTTTCGATTTGCATTTCCCTAATGATTAGTGATCTTGAGCATCTTTTCATGTACTTGCTGGAGGAAATTGTCTTTGATGTGAAAAGCCTTGCTGATGGGGATTCTGGAAGGGATTGAGCAGGAGAATGTGAAGTTGACTTTGGTAATGTTTTATGAGCTTTTTGGAATAATTGTCAAGAGGAGATGGAATGCCAGTCTGTTTGTTTTGGCCGAGGAATCTGTGGTAAGCTATGAGTGCATGAATTTTCTCTGCATTTGGATCATTATACTACAACCTACAATCACATGGTAAAAAAAAAAGGAAGCGAGGTAAATTATATTTTTCCCCATTGCCGACTTTTCCTCTACAGTATCTCTCTGTAGAGATGCCCGTTGCTAGCTGGTTTTGTGTATCCATCCAGAGATGTGCAGATGTACATATACTTCTTTTCACATAAATATTCATGTATCATACACACTCTTTGGTCTGTGCTTTTTTTCTCTTAAATACATATTTTGGGGAAAATCATATATTAGTGTATATGGTTCAGCTTCTGGAATGTTCTTCTGAAGCTAATTCTCAATCCACATGTCTGTATTCCCTCCATCGATGTTTCCTTCTAGCATTTGGCCAATGCTCTTCTACTGGTTTATTCTTTGTGCAGATGGACATCCAGTACCTGGACTGGACTGACGAACATCAGTATGAGAGCCGAGGTTTGTTGGTAACAGTGTGCCTGGTTTTGATCTCCTGTTTTAATTCCAGGTAGAAACTTGATGTCCCCCCTTTACACCTTATTTTATTTGAAGATGATAAGGGCCAGTACTCTGGTATAACACAAATATTGCTGTATTGATAAATACGTTGATACCAAATTGTTGACTATTTAGATTAAAATATCCATTCATCAACTGATGTTCCAAAGTCCTACCTTTGGCACGAGAAAGTTGACTTGGAGGTTTGCAGTATAATGTATGACAATTCTGCTTGTGGGAATGTTGATGTCTTCATGTCAAGAGCCAATGCAGTCCCAAGAGAGAAGAGCAAAGCCGGAGAGGACTAGGGTGTTGGGAGAGGAGTGGGGAACACAGGCTGAGGGCCAACAGGAGGGACCTGTGAGCCAGGGTGAGCTTTATCCTGGAGGTGATGCAGGGAAGTCTTGGCGTCTGAAGGGTCGTTGGGTTGACTTTGTCTTTTATTATAAAAATAATGATCACTGATGGATACCATCTATGAGCAAGAAGTTCTACCAGATGCTTCCCATATATCATTTCTAATGCTCACATGAATTGACAAGGTTTGTTTGTTTTTCTCATATGACATCTGAAAAAAGCAAGGCTAAGAGGGTCTAAGTGACTTCTCCAGAGTCAAACAGCTAGTGATTGGTGGAGCCAGATTTTTCACTTGGGGTCATCTGATGCCAAAGCGCTGGCTCTTTGCCTTTTGCTACACTTCCTTTCCTACTATTGCTGCTTCCAAGTGGAGGCATGTTCTGTGGTGAACACCAAACTATTAGGAGCCCTCCTGTCTTGCTGGAGGGAGGAGAGCATCCTGCTGGCTGCAGTGCTGGTCAGTGGATTGGATGGTGCACTTTCCAAGCAGAGGCGGGCCCTTAGCCCTACCCACTCCAGGCAGACAGTTTGATTCCCTGTCTACTGACAGGGGACCAGGCACCCCATTTTCCATCCCTCCAAGGCTACTGAGGGGATCATGCCCCTCCCTGGGAGTAGATTGGTGTCCTAAGCATGGAGCTGGAGGGGCTTCCCAGAGTGTGGGCATTGCACCTGACCCCACCTGTGAGGCAGAAGGACACGTCTGCACAGCCGCCGGATATGCCTGGCTGGCTTAGTCCATGGTCACCAGGTCCTTCCTCCCCTCTATCCAGTTATCACTCCTGCCCTATCTCCACCAGCTCCTGGCTCTTGGCAGATTCCAGCCCATCTCTAGCAGTCAGGGTCCAGCAGGTACCCTGCCATGGGTGATGGAGGAAAGCTGAAGAGAGGGACTGTTTTCAAGCATGTAGGCAGGGTAAAGGGAAGCCAACAAGAGGTGGTGAAGCCCTGAGGGATTGGTCTCACCCCCGCACCCGATGGAGGGCGCTGGAACCAGTGGGCCCTGTCACTTGGAGAGGGCTGCTGGATAGGAGCATTGGGCCTGGGGAGAGGGATCCAGGCACTGTCAGCCCTCAGCCTCCCAGAGAGAGAGCCAGAGGAATAAATATTCCTGGCCCTCTTTCCTCCTGCCCCCGATTCCTGCTGGTTATCCATTGCCCAAACAGAAGCCAGAGGGCAAAGGAGCTTCTTGATGCAGCTGCGGAAGGATGTTGGAGGCCAGTGGGAGACCAGGCTGTCCACCATCCCTCTGGTGCCCTTGGCACAGGGGACTGATTTAGTCTTCCACTGTCCCAGCTGGGTCTCCTGTTGTTTCCACCACCACAGTGAGGAAAACTTGACCCTAGCCAGAATTTTCCTGACTTCCTGGGAGGTGTGGGTAGGTAGTAAAATGAGGACAAGATGTGGAAGAAAGTGTAAAAGTTCTGGGAGGTCCTGAGCAGAGTTACAAGGGCCGTTGGGGCCCCTCTGTCCTATCTTTGGGGCACCCTGAGGTTGTCCAGCACCCTGACTCTGTTAGTTTCCAGAGCTCCAGCTTGCCCTGCCCTTCCCTCACAGTTTAAGTGGTCATCAATTACTCATGGAAATGGAACGCATGGCTACTCTGTCGCTTTCATTAATGTCTCTAGCTCTTTCTCCAGATGTCTGTTCAGAGCTGACTCCCCATTGCCAGTCCTGGGCCAGAGGCCCATGTTCCTTCTGAGCTCCTTCCTCCCAGGAACCAGGTAGAGCAAGAGCGGCTCTGGGATGAGCCTGTGTGGGGCCAGTGAGCGGGAGCTCTGAGGACAGAGGGGGACCCCAACTGCCATCCAAGTTGGGCTGGCTCGTTCTTGCCCTGAAAAGGTGGTCTGTTTCTTGGTTCATGTTTCTCTGTGGGTGCGGCGGTGGTTGGCATGGCTGGAGGAGTCCTGGGAGAGAAGACGGTGGGTGGATGATAGCAGGCCAGGGCTGCTAGCCACACCCACTGCCCCATTTTCTCCAAGGATCTTCTTCACTCTCTGGTTCTTTGGAATCTACATTGCCATGTTTATGGGGGAATTAAGGAACAGATGTGGGGTTGACACGAATTCCTGATTTCCTTGTTATTTTCTGAACATTTTGTATTGCTGGGGGAAATGGAACACAACTTGGGAGAAAATATTGCATCTTGTAAATGAACTTCCTCCATCCCCCCCCTTCCCTTCCCCCCCCTCCCTCCCCCCCCCCCTTCTTTTACCTTCTTTGGCTCTGTGGCTTCCTCTCAGCTGGCAGGCTCCTCTGCCTGTCAGCCCCATCTTGTCACCCCACTCACCCACATGTAGTGGGTGTGGCAGGCAGCTTGTAAATAGACCCCCAGTGATCCCCACCTCCCATTTAATCCCCTTTCCTGGAGTATGGTCTGGATTTTGTAACTCATTTCTAATAAATAGAAGTTATGGGATGTGTTTTGGTTGGTCTTTTTTCCCATTGTTCATTTGTTTTGTCTCTCAAATTCCACATATGAGTGAAATCATATGGTATGTGTCTTTCTCTGACTGACTTATTTCACCTAGCAGTATACCCTCTATCCATCCATGTTGTTGCAAATGGCAAGATTTCATTCTTTCTTATGGCTGAATCACAATCCTGTGTGCACATGTGTGTGTGTGTATCACATTTTTATCCATTCATCTATCGATGGACACTTGGGCTGGGATGTGGCTTCTCAGATTAGGCTATGAAAAGATGGTGGCTTCCATCTTGGGGACTGCTCACTCAGGGTGAGGGTGTGTGCGTGAGGAAGCCAGCTGATGAGTCATGAAGCTATCCTATGGAGAGGCCACATGGTGAGGAACTGAGGGAGGCCTCAGGCCAGCAGCTGTGAGGATCAGACACCTATCTAGTCAGCTTACAAAAACCCTTCCCCAGCAGTCTTCAGATGAGACCACAGCCCAGGTCAACAGCTTGATGGCAACCTCATGAGACACTTTGAGCCAGACACCAGCCAAGCCGTGCCCAATTCTTGACTTACAGAACTGTGAGACAATAAATGTTGTTTTGAGCTGCTAAGTTTTGGGATAATTTGTTACACGACAATAGTTGGGGAGGCTCATTCAGGCATGGAAAGGAGGGGCTGGACCAGGATGTAATTTGGCAGTGGGATAGTGGGAGTCCTGCCTGCCTTCAGGAGTGGGACAAGTGGGACAAAGGGAGCCAGGTGTCTCTCTATGGCTGTGGCATCATCTGACAGCCTCACCTGTCTCAGAGCTAATATTAGCTAGAGCTCAATGCCAAGGCTGAGGGACAGTGGATGACTTTATTGGGGTGGGGGAGGCTGGGGTCCTTTTCCTTTTATTATTGACGGAGCTCAATGTCTATTTTATTAATAATACATGCCTGGTGGTGATGTCTGTGAATGAATGTTTTTCTCCCACATCTAATTGTTCTGTCGGGCATCCCTCCTGTGGATTTATCATTCTGTCTTTTCTTTATTTGGTAGCTTTATTGCCGGTGATTAGTAATGGCAGCAGTTGGAGTCCTTCTTTATGGGAAAGATTCATCTCTGTTTACTAATGGGATGAATCTGGAACGAGGAGGCTTGTCTCTATCCCTGCCCCCATTTAGGAGAACCTAGAGTCGTAATACCCCTGGGCTTCCCTCCCTCCCCCTCCCCCAGCACCATCTTGTAAAGTCACATTCTTAGGAGACTTTTTCAGGCTGGGGAGATGTCCCTGTCGCAGACCTGGAGTGTGGGCCCCACCACACCATGTGATTCCCTACTGCCTGACCCACTATTGCTGCCTGACCAACCCATGTCCCAGGGACGGAGCTTTCTAGCTTTGAGTGAAGCTGACCTTCTGCTGCAGTGCCCTTGATGACAGCCATGCTTCCAGGCATGGCCTGAAACCTACAGGACTCAAGGCCGGGGGTCCAAGGCGGGGTGCTCATTCCTGGTATGACCTGCCTAGGCACGATGCATCTTTCCTGATGCACTTGTTCCCTGTCTGATGTCTGAGAGCTAAACGGGCTATAAAGTGAAACTCTTCTGCTTTTATGGAGAAGGTGGAGAGTTGCAGGAGCGAAGCAGGTTGAAAGTGAGAGGTCTGTGGGGAGAAGCACATTTCTGTGGATGGATGTAGTTATGTCTGCTTATGGGGAAAGTGGAGAGTGGGGCAGGAGGAGGCTCCTGCCGCCATGCAGCACACTGACTTCGCCGAGGCTGGTTCCCCAGAGGGCATCTGGGTGCCCTTTCAGGGTTCCTCCCCATCCCTCCTGCACCAACCGGTGCAGCGGGCACAGCTCGGCTGGGCTCTTCCTTGCAGATCCCACAGTGTTGGTGGAGAACTCTGGCTTGGGAGCTGGACAAACCTGGCGTTTGGATCCCAGCTCCACTCTGTGCGTGTGCTGAGCTATTTGGACCTTAGATTTTTCTTCATCACAATGGAAAAAATAATAACTTATTGGTAAGGGGCTCATCAGTCTTCTAAAGAGCAAACCCAGCTCCTCACGGTAAGGAGGGGTGGCTGGCCAGAGCTTGGAGCCTTAACTCCTGCCCCCTGACATTTCCCTTGCTGCTCTAGTCCTGACCAGCTGCTTCCTCCATGCTGGCTCCAAGAGACGTGTCTCCTTTAACCACAGATACTCTGTCTTTCCTTATTCTCTAGTCCTTTCTTCTTCCCTCCCTCCGTCCCTCCCTCCGTCCCTCCGTCCCTCCCTCCCTCACTTCTCTCTTCAACACATATTCATATCTACTGTGCATCTATACATCTACTATGTTCTAGGTGCTTTGGAAACAGCCAAGAACAAAATAGAGATCCCTGTTCCGTGGCTTATATTATCAGAGAGGGGAAAGAGACAAAAAATAGCAGACATGATTTAATCCTAAATTACATGGTATGTTAGCAGATGAGACGCATGTAAAAAAAAAGTAACAAAGAGGAATAAGGGAGGCGGCCTGGCGTGGGTAGGTTTTGGTGGTCAGCAGGGTAGTCAGAGTAGGCCTGATCCAGAAGGTGAAGCCTTGAAGGAAAGGAATGAAGGAGCTAGGTGACTGTCTGGGGAAGAACATTCATAGCAAAGGAAACTGCCAGTGTAGCTGGTGCAAAGGCCCTGGGGCTGCAACATTAGAGGAGCAGCAAGAGGTCACTGTGCCTGGGGAGGATGGAGGAGTGGCAGGAGGCAAAATCAGAGAGCTGGAGACAAAATCAAGGGCTGAGGAGCTCTGGTGGGTGGGGTGAGGGGCTGGTGGGAGACTGAATCCTTCTGGCATCTGGCTTTTCACACACCAGGCACTGCAAAGTCCAGGGCCTGCCCCAGGAGCTTTGGGCAGAGCATCAGCCTCTTTCCTCAGTGACTACTTCTCACAGGGAAGCTCAGGGAAGTTCTCTGCCAGGGGCCTGAGGTTGAGCCCGGGACACCATCCCCGAAGCAGAGCTCTGGCCGGGCCACAGATCCCGCAGCGTCTCAGGTTCTGCCTCAGGAGCAAGGCCGCACTGGGAGGCCGTGGCCGCTCCTTCCATGCTCGCTTCTCTGATTCTGGTCTCGCAGTTGGCACCAGGAAGGAGGGAGTAACTTTGTTCCAATTAAGCCGCACCCGCTTTGTCATCTGAATCCAATTCCCCTTCAGTCTTGCAGTCTAGGAATTATCCTTTATTAAACTTGGGTCGTTCCTGCATGCGCAAGGCTCGAACTGCAGCTACAGCAGAATTGGGAGTGGTCCCCCCGGTGCCGTGCGGCCCTGCACTCCTGGAGGTTTTCCTCTTGCAGCTTTTTCACGCCTGCTTGGTGGGAGGAAGCCAGTCAATGAATGACCCCAGCATCCAGGAAGGGGAGCTGTGGGTGTGTTGGGCAGGACCCAGTCCCTGGCCCAGCCTGGAGGGCCCAGCCAGGCTCATTGGGGGCTGCGTGCAGCCAGGCCACCCCCAGACTGTGGGGCCTCTGCTGAGCAGTGGGGGTGTGTGGCAGAGGGAACCAGATGGATGAGTGCTTAGTGGGTGCTGGGCTAAGTGCTTTACAGGTACTAACTCACCTAATCCTTACTACCATCATATGAGGCTGGGATTAGAATGATCTCCATTTTATAGATGAAGATACTAAGGGTCAGAGTGACCTGCTCAATCACTGAGTAAGTAGTCCAGTGGGGATGTGAACCGAGCAGCCTGATTCCAGGCCATGCCTGAGCTCCTCATGAAGGTGGGGGCAGGGAGGGGGCTCTTCTCAGTAATGCCTTTGATGTGTCTCTATGGGTTGGGGGTAGGTAGTGTTTTGCTACCCTGGCATATTTTCATTGCAGATCTTCAGGGTTTCCCTTTTGGGGTGGTGGGGAGGGGCTTCTACCTTCTCTCAGACTCCTTGGCTGAGGAAGATCAGATGAATGTAGCCCTAATGGGCATCTTGACTCAATTTCATGAGAGAAATGCAGCTAAGTCATGTCTTAGCTCCTGCATTTGTGACCCATGATATCAGTGAGAAAATAAACGTTTGTTGTTTTAAGCCACTAAGTCTTGTGGTATTTGTTATATATCAACGGATAACTAATACAGTGTTTGTACGAATTTGTATTCTCACAAGCAGCATATGAGAACTCCCATTGCTCTGTGTCCTTGCCAATGGTTGGGATTGTTGGAATTTCTTATTCTGCCAATCTGATGGGTAAGTCATGCTATTTCATTGTGACTTTAATTTGCTTCATTTACTTTAGAGTTCTGTTATTAGATGTATACACATTTGGGATTGTTATGTCTTCTTGATTAATTGGCCCCTTTATTACTATGAAAGATCCCTATTTATTCCTTATTCTAAAATCTACTTTAATTCATATGAATTGGTGCTCCAGTTTCCTTTTTTTTCATTTTTTATTCTTCTGCCACTTGATTTTATTCCTGTGAACATTAAATCAGTTAGTCATCTGTGTTTCTATGTGTAACTTAAGTTTATTCATGCTTCTTGCCATACGATATTCATTCATTTTACTCTACTATTGGCTTATTAACTCTATCTCATTTTATTTTCTAGTGGCTGCTTGAAGGCTTTCAATTTAATCTTTAACTTATAATAATAAGGTTATTCTGCGGCACCTGTGTGGCTCAGTTGGTTAAACGTCTGATTCTTTTTTTTTTTTTTTAAAGATTTTATTTATTCATTTGAGAGAGAGAGAGAGAGAGACAGAGAGAGCACAAATGGGAGAGAGGCAGAGGGAGAGGGAGAAGCAGACTCCCTGCTGACCTGGGATCCCAACATGGGGCTCGATCCCAGGACCTGGAGATCATGACCTGAGCCGAAGGCAGACACTTAACCATCTGAGCCACCCAGGTACCTCAAGCATCCGACTCTTGATTTTTGGCTCAGTTCATGATCTCAGGGCTGTGAGATTGAGCCCCACATTGGGTTCCACACTGGGCATGGAGACTGCTTAAGATTCTCTTCCTCTCCCTTTGCCCCTCCCCCGGCTCATGTGCATGCACTCTCTCTTTCCCTCTCTCGCTCTCAAAAAAAAAAAAAAAAAAAAAAGAGATTATCCTGCTTCTTCTATAGCATAAGAACTTGACAACAGCATTCTTCCTTTTACCTTCTTTCATCTTTTGTGTTATTGTGGACATATATTTTACTTCTGCTTACGTTGTGCACCCCACACCATGCTGACATTGTTTTTGCTTTAAACAGTTATCTTTCTTTAAAAAAAGATTTTATTTATTTATCTGAGAGAGAGAGAGAGAGCACAATTGGGGGAGGGGCAGAGGGAGAGAGAGAGAATCTCAAGCAGACTCCCTCCTGAGCGCAGAGCCTGATGCAGGGCTTGATCTCATGACCCTGAGATCATGACCTGAGTTGAAATCAAGAGCTGGCCACTTAACTGACTGAGCCACCCAGATGCCCCTTAAATATATTAAATATAAGACAAAAGTCTTTTAAATTTACCCACATATTTATCATTTTTAGGGCTTATAATTCTATAGTGTAAACCTAGATTCCTAGATTTCTATCTGGCATCTTTTTCCTTCCTTTCCTTCCTGGCACCACTTCCCTAAAGATCTTGGTTTTTAAAAATATTTCTTGAGGCATGGACTTCCCAGGAATCAGTTCTCTCATATTCTTGTCTGAAAGCCTTTATTCAACCTTCACTTTCAAAGGTAATTTTGCTGGGCAAAGAATTCCAAGTTGGGCAGAGTATTTCTTTTGATAGTTGAAAGATGTTGCTCCACTGTCTTCTTGCTTTCATAGTTTCTAGTGAGGTTTGCCATTAAAAGTCTTTGATCTTTTGAATATAACATGTCTTTTTCTTGTACAGCTGTTTAAAAAATTTTCTCTTTAACATTGGTTGGCATGACTGTGGAAAACAGTATGGGGTTTCCTCAAAAAGTTAAAAATAGAACTACCCTATGATCCAGCAATTGCACTACTGGGTATTTACCCAAAAAATACAAAAACACTAAATCAAAGGGATATATGAGCCCCTATGTTTATAGTAGCATTATTTATAATAGCCAAACTATGGAAGCAGCCCAAATATCCATTGACTGATGAATGGTTAAAGAAGATGTGGTGTATATAACAGAATATTTTTCACCCATAAGAAACAATGAAATCTCACCATGGATGGAGCTAGAGAGTATAATGTTAACTGAAATAAGTCAGAGAAAGATAAATACCATATGATTTCACTCCTATGTGGAATTTAAGTAACAAAACAAATGAACAAAGGAAAAAGAGAGGTAAACCAAGAAAAAAGAGAGAGGTTAACTGTAGAGAACATACTGATGGCTACCAGAGGGGAGGTGGGTGGGGGTGATGGGTGAAATAAGTAATGGGGATTAAGGAGTGTACTTGTTGTGATGAGCCTTGGGAGATGTATGGAGTTCTTGAACCACTATATTTGTTGCCTGAAACTAATATAACACTGTATGTTAACTAACTGGAATTAAAATAAATATAAAAAAAAAACACTGATTGGCATGGTTTTCTTTAGATTTATTTTGCTTGGGGTTTGTTGAAGTTCTTGGATCTTTGAGTTTATATTTATTACCAAATTTGGAAAAAGGCAATCACTATTCCTTCAGTGTTTGTCTTCCTTCTTCTCTTTTTTTAAAAAAACTTAAAATAAATGTATGCAAACCTCTTGATATTGTCCCACAAGTTGCTAATGCTCTGTTAATTTTTTAAAGTCTTTTTCTGTGGCTTATTTGGCATAGTTTCCATTGCTGTATCTTTTAGTTCACTAATATTTTCTTCTGATTATATAATCTACTTTTAATCTCATCTAGTGTATTTTTCACTTAAATTATTGTATGTTTCAACTCTAGAAGTTCCATTGGGTCATTTTTTATGTTTTACATCTCTCTCTTCATTATGCTCATGTTTTCCTCTGAATTCTGGAATATATATATATATATATATATATATATATATATATATATATAATATATTTAGAACAGCTGCTTAGTGTCCTTGTCTGCTCATCCATTATTCCTTTCATTTCAGAGTCTGTTTCTATTGAATGATCCTTCCCACACCTCTGTTATAAATCATATCTTCCTGCTTTTTTGAATGCTCGGTAATATTTGATAGGATAGTGAACGTTGTGATGAACATTGTGATTTTTATATTGTTGGTTGCCTGGATTTTGTTGCATTCCTTTAAATGGAGTTGGGTTTTATCTGGTAAGCAGCTAAGTTACTTGGGATATGTTGGATCCTTTAGAATTTACTTTGATGAGGAAGCGTTCTGTAATTTGTGTTGTTCAAAATGGTAGGCACTACTTACATGCAGCTTTTACCCACTTTCTATATGGCTAGTGAATAGTCATGTTTGGCTAGTGGCTATCATATTGGACACTGTAGCTTTAGAGGCTTGCCTTCCAGCTTTTTTTTTTTAAGATTTATTTATTTATTTATTTTAGAGAGAGAGCGTGTGTGCGAGAGAGAGAGAGAGAGAACAAAGCAGGAGGGGCCAAGGGAGGAGAGAGAATCCTCAAGTAGACTACTTGCTGAGTGTGGAGCCCAACGTGGGACTCGATCCCAGGAACCTGAGATCATGACCTGAGATGAAATCAAGAGTCGGCTGCCTAACTGACTGAGTCACACAGGCGCCCCACCTTCCAGCTTTTTAAGATCAGATCTAGTGAGTCTTTATTCTAAGATTTATTTAGCTCCACTACTAAGGTGATGCCCTCCCCCGCCGAAGATTCTACCTAATGCCCTGTGTCATAGGATGCATTTCCATTCCAATTAGCAGGAGATGAACTATTCTTGACTTTGCATGAGACTGGGGAATTGTTCCATCTATGCATTTCTGGTGATTCTTTACCTCATTTTGGTGGTTTCCTCTCAAACATATGTATATTTTTTTATACTTGGCCAAAGACCCGAGGGGATCCCTTTTGCAGATTTCTAGAACTTTCCTTCTGGACGGCCCCCTCCTCTCTAGTACTCTGCCCTGAAAATTCTGGTTTTCTTGACCTCTCGAAACTCTAATCTCTGTATCCACAAAGCCAGACTGCAGGGCTCTGTTTGGGTTTCCCCTCTCTGAACCGCAAGCCTGGAAATTGCCTCTAGACAATAAGCTGGTGAAATCTTGGGGCTCGCCTTACCTGTTTCCCTTCTCTTCTGGATCGTGGTCCTCTGCTGCTTGCTGTCCAGAAACTGCTGCTTATTGTAGAGGAAGCCCTGCTACCACGAGGGGAGGCAGAAGAGGCATGCTCTCACAACATGTACTTTAGTATAGATAGTGGCTGATTTTAATGTTTGGTAAATTCAGTTAGAAGCTCACTCATGGAATATGATAAAGTTATTTTTCTAAGCAGATTTCTGTTAATACCAAGTTTCCATGTAAAATCCCGAAGATTCTTGGTTTAAATAAAAATGGCCAAATTGGATGGGCCTATGGACCTCAACTTGGAGGGACACATCTCTTCTGGTTTGCTGGAGTCCCTGCTCAGGTGGCAGAGAGAAAGGAGCTACCCTGGGAGTCATTTTGGACCTAGCAAATCCCCTCCTTGGCCAGCAACAAGGGGGCTCAGATTTACTTAGAAGAACCCTTTTCTCTTAGCATCTTCTGCCAAAGCTTGGAGGATTCAGATTAGATTCAAATCTGTTGTGGGAATTTTGGGAGGGAATAGCATATGGCTTCTCTCTTCCTTCCTCCTGCTTCTGGTGGCTTCTGCCCTGCCCCCTCCCTCCCTGCTTTGCAGAGTGCAGGACAGAGAAAGGTCTTTCCCCAGGCTGGGTGGGCTGGCCTTGTCAGCATGATAACATGCTCTGGGAAGATGGTGTGGTCGGGGGTCCTTTAACTGATGGTCTTAGCTGGGATCTTCTAATTTTAAGTTCTTGAAGCCTCAAGAACATGCCCAAAGGAAGCTGTTGAAACTTTTAGGGATATCTTAGTGGCTGATTTGACTTCCCAAGACACTTCAGAGTCACCCTGTCTCAAAACCTCATAGAGAAATTAATTGAGACATGAAGATGTCAAGCAGTGTCTCCTCTAGGACTTTCTAAAGCTCTTCCATGCTTGATAATATTCAAATCCTATCTACAGAGTTAAACTGGATGTGTGGACACCTTAGGTCGTGATGCTATTTATCTTTTAGAGCCATTTTTTCCCCTGTCATAATATTTATTAGATAATTTCATTGGATTGAAGGGAAGTGAGAAGAGGATAACCAGCTGAATTTACCCCCCTCATCCTGAAGGAGGGCAACCTTGATTTTCCTTAGGTGACTTAAGAGTTAAACCCCATCTAAACCAGCCTGGACTTCCCACTTGGCAGCCAAACATGGTGAAATACTTCAGAAGACTGGGGTCTGGTGCCGAGTCTTCCCATGGCAATAAACACAGAGTTCAGGGCCACTCACCGCTTTCACTTAATGTAATTTGTCTAATGTCCTCATCATTTCATTGTCACCAAACCAAATAAGAGTTGGTTTCTAATTTGGGTTTTGGACGTTGTTGTGAGCACCAGGCAAGTCTTTAGCCTCCTTTTGTTGGCAGGTGTGAATTTCTCATCAAAGAACATTAGTTAAATGTGAATGCTGACTTATGGGGTACATTGTGGGACATCTGTTCTTGGGCCTCAGGTCCCTGAGACCCCATTTGTGGGGCTGCAGCCTGCCCAGCTGCCCCTCATACAGGGTCAGGGGAGCAAAGTGCCTGCTCTGGTTTGGGAGTGGGTTGATTCATCCACATGGTGTCAACAACTAGGTGGGAAAGGGAGGAAATAAGATCTAAATGGAATAGGTTGCTTTCCTAAAAGATCCTTTTAACTGGCTTCAACTCTTCCATTTAAAGTAAGAATCCCTGGGGTGCCTTGCCTGGCTGGCTCAGTGGGAGGAGTGTGCGACTCTTGATCTTAGGGTTGTGAGTTCAAGCCCCACATTGGGTGTAGAGATTACTTAAATAAATAAAATATTAAAACAGGGCAAAATAAAATAAGAATCCCACTGAATTCAGTGATGTTTACATGTTGCCTACCTTGGACCTCACACTGCGCTAGGCACTGGGGATGCAGTGATGATGTGGACAGACAAGATTCCTCCTTCCAAAATGACCATTGGGTAGGTGAGGGAGACATTTAAGTGGGCAATTACAGCCTGTTCTGTGATGGGAGAAGCCCATGGACCAGCAAGTGGGGAAAGTGAGGTGCATGGTCAAGAGCAAGGGCATTGGGGATGGCCTCCAAGAGGACGTGGTCTAAGCTGGGGAGTGTTAGGTTTCACAAGAGTTAGTCAAGAGGAGGCTAGCAGGGAGAGGGTGAGAGCAGACAGGGAAAGGAGGCTGGTGGAAAGACAGAGTTCCTGTCATCTCTTGCTGTGTCACAAACTACTCTGAAGTTTAGTGGCTGAAAATAATAGCAATCAGTTTATCATCTCTCACAGTTTTGTGGGTCAGGAATCTGGGAACGGCTTGGTGAGCTGCTTCTGGCTCAGGTGGCCTAGACGCAGGAGCTAGAACAAGAGGGCTGGGGTCTCTCCCTTTCTTTTTATCCCCACGTGGTCAGTGTTGGCTTCTTTACAACAGAGTGAGCCAGGGGACATGGACTGCTCCATGGCCACTGGGGGCTTGAGAGATGCATGTTCCAGGGGACTGGGGAATGCGGCATGGCATTTTTTGACTTGGCCTTGGCATTGCACACCAACTCTATCCTGTTGGGCACAGACCAGCAGGCAAGGAGATGCAGACCCAACCTCCTGTGGAGGGGTCAGAGAATGTGGGAGGAAATGGCCCATTTGATCAACTCAAAGAAGCCCAGGATGACTGGAATCCAAGGAGGCAGGTGATGAGGCCACCGAGAACTGAGGTCCCAGTATGTGGCAGCCGTGCATGTCTTCCTCTGGAGCTGACTCTGCTGAGGTGAGCAGGAAGTCCTGGAACATTCTGGATCAGGGTGGGGCATTATTCAGGGCTTTGGAGTCCCTGTGAGGAGAGTGGAAAGGGGTCATATTGGGAGTGGGAGGAGTGGGGGGGCTCTAACAGCAGTCTGAGTGAGGGGTGGTGGTGGGGTGCCGATGAATGGTGCATATTGACAGATGCCTGGAGATAGAATCCACAGGTTTGGGGTCTGATTGAATTGGGGGCAAGAGATTGGGGGCAGTGGGGATGGACTGTGGCTTGGGCCACCAGGGAGTGGGCATTGTGGCACTGAGCTGGGAAGGCCGGAAGGGGAGGACCTGGTTTGAGAGGAGAGCTCTGGAGCTTTTCCTTCTTCCATTTTTCTCTTTGGAGGCAGGTATAGTTGCTCTGCTATCGCCAGAGTGTGGGTCTGAGCGGGCCCCCACACCCTTTCAATTTGGCCCACAGTCCCAAATCCTGCCTTCCTCTGGCCCCTGCACCTTTGATTCCAGGAGAACATGGAGCCCAATCTTTTTAAGACTTAAGAATATTCCATTGGACGGATGGACGTCATTTTGTTTGTCCATTCATCTGTTGACTGACATTTGGGTTGCTTCCAACTTTTGGCTATTTTGTGAATAATGCTGCTATGAACATGGGTGTGCAGATATCTGTTTGAGTTTCTGCTTTCATTTCTTTTGTGTATCTGCCTAGGCATGGAATTTCTAGCCCATGTGGTAATTCTATGTTTAGCTTTTTTAAAAAAATATATTTATTTGACAGAGAGAGAGACAGCGAGAGAGGGAACACAAGCAGGGGGAGTGGGAGAGAGAGAAGCAGGCTTTCCATTGAGCAGGGAGCCTGATGCGGGGCTCGATCCCAGGACCCTGGGATCACAACCTGAGCCGAGGGCAGGCACTTAACGACTGAGCCACCCAGGTGCCCCTCTATGTTTAGCTTTTTGAGTAACTGCCATTATTATTTTTTACAGCGGCTGCACCATTTTCTATTCCTACAAGCAGTGCACAAGGGTTCCAAGTTCTCCACATCTTCACCAACACTTGTTTTCTTTCTTTTTTTTTTTTTTTTAAATCCTAGCCATCCTAATTGCTGTGTGGTGATACCTCTTTGTAGTTTTGATTTGCATTTTCCTAATGAATAGTGATGTTGAACATGGGTCAAAAGGTTTCCATCAGAAGGTATACACCTTCTGGGAAGTCAGCAAACTTGGCAGAAGAGATATGGTAAGTGTGTGGGGAGGCCATTGAAATCACATTGCCCGGTGCAGTGGATCAGCTGGCTGGACAGAGGGCCCTCCCTATACTCCTCACACAGGTACGCAACAGACGACCCATGCAAGGAAGGGCAGAGATGGGGCTCCACTATGGCAGTGTTGGCTGAGTTCTTGACCTGGCTTGCTGGCACTTTCCATCTTGATCAGCACGGAAGAATGGGCTGCTGAAAGCACAGGAATGCCGAGTGAGACTGACCATGTCATCTAGAGTTTGTAAATGTGAAAGAAGAGCACACCAGCCTAAAATTTTCCAAATTCAGAGGAAAATATAGGACTGAGCATGGAAGACAGGATGGCAGGCATCCACAATATCACTCAACACATTATGATGAGGGGGGATGAGAGGGCTCTAAAGAGAGCAAGGTACACTTCTAAGCTTGTGAAGGATGGGAATGGGAGATGGAGGCCAGGGCTGGGACCCAGGAGGAGAACCGATGGCATGGAAGGGCTGGAAAATGGTGTCAGCATGGCAGTGCCCAGAATACGCTGAGTTGGAGAACAGTGCGGGAACAGTGAGGGGACTTAAAAAAAGAAACTGCTGTTGGATGAATGATGAGCACAGCCAAGACTGGCTTTGCTTAGGGATGGTGATGCGCGTGGCTCCTCAGTCCCCCATTATCTCCTCGTGTGCTGGGAACACTGGCTCAACCGCCTTGGAAGGGAGCCCTCGTTCCTGTCTTCTGAGATCAGTCCATGGGTTCCTTTCAGAGCTCCAGGGAACGCCTGTGTCTGGCTCTGGCAGGGCTTGTGGTTGCGCTGGACAGTTCCAGGACCTGGCTGTGCCTTTCCCCGTCCACAGCTTTCCACCTGGAAGAGTGCTTGCCCATGGGCAAACCCAGATGGGCCCTTCCTCCTCATATGTCTCCACTGAAGTGACCCCACTGGTGGGAACGCTGGGCCCGGGCAGCGCCGGATCATTTGCGTGGGAACTCTGTTTAGGATGGTGTTTATGAGTCTGGGTGTCCCTGAGTCCCCCTGGGAGCTCTTCTATTTACAGCTGTCCTTTTCCCACACTTGGAGAGGTGATGAGGTGAGCAGGAAGTGCAGCCGGGGCTGTCTGGTCATCAAGTGCACAGGTGTTGGGAAAGCCAAGAAAGGCTTGGGCTTCCTGTCTGAGAGCCGGCAGGTGAAGGAGAGAGAATCCCCAGAATCAGCTGCAGTTCTGCATCTACACGGAGTCCAGCGCAAGGAGGAGCCCTCTGCTCAGATGGCCCTACTGGGGTAACACTAAGGACACATAAGCAGGTGGTGACAGGCTCTGATGACATGGCCCGGAGCTCTCTCTGCTTACCTTGGACTTTATATCTGAGTGAGATAGAAGGCTTACATAAGACAATCGTGTGTAATATCGCAGTGTTATCTGGGCCAAAATGCTTCCCACCTGCATAGAATTTATGTTTTGCCTAGGGCTCCTCTTTCAATTGCAAATGTTTCATTCATGTATTTCACTCCTGCGGCCATGCCCTGTTTAGACTTTGGACCCACGACATTGTTATACTGGAGCCCCATGTGCAGCCTGGGGTCTCAGAGATGTAGTTAGGACACGTTGGACATTGAACCCATCCCTGTCTTAGGAAAGGGGTCACTAGCTTCTATGGCACACTTCCGGTGATGGGGAGCTTAGTGCTCCCCAGGCCACGCTAGCCAGCTGGACCCGGTGGTGCAGTTATTAGGCACGCCCTTCCTGTAGTGGGCATGAATCGGCCTCCCTGCCGCTCTCCCACCCCGACATGTAAGGCTCTCTTCCTGGGCCCGCGGCGAAGCTGCAGACATGAAGACCTGGGTGCGTCTCCTGGAATCTTTTCTTTTCCGGGCCAAACAGAGGCTCCCAGCACTTCTCAAAGTTTAATGTGCAAATAAATCCATGGGGGTTCTTGTGAAAATGCGGACTGAGATTCTGGATTTCTAACAAGCTCCCTGGTGATGTTGGAGGCTGCTGATTCATTGACCACACTTAGAGAAGCAGGAGGGGCGTGCTAAGAGGGTCCACCTAGTGCAAGTGACAGTGGCCTGAGTTCCTGGTGTGGCCCCCTCACTCAGTGACTGTGTGACGGTGGGAAGTTACTCAAAATCTCAGTGCCTTTGCGAACGAGGCTACCTCTCGTTGTGAGGATGGAGGCTGGTCTCAAAGCTCCCGGCTCCGGGGCTGGTTCATAGCATTTGACTGACAATGTGAGCTCTTGGTCACTTTCCACTGGATAGCTCCAGGACCTCTGATTGTTCTTTTGAGGTACTTTTATGTACCTCCCCCAGGAAACACTAAGGGGGGGTTATAACTCGTAGGAGGGCCAGTGCACTAAATAAAAAGATGCACGCATGGCTTCAACCCACAATTTCCACAAATAAAATGTTTTCACGGTTCTCACCACTGTCCTATTAAACACAATGGTAGAAATAGTGGGGTTTTTTTTGGGTAACTCAGAGGAGTCAAATATTAATTCAGAAGCTAAAGGGACATAATAATAAAGGTCTATCTTGTGAGGCTACACTGGTTGATTCTGGTGCTGATTAAAAATGCTAATTAACCATTAGCTAAGCCCTTATACTTTGACCTGGTAAGGCCAATCTATCAGTATTTCACAAACGTCATCTTTGTTTAATAGATAGATTAAAGCTGGGGAAATTCTGGTGTCTTCATAAGCTGATGTACTCCTTGGTGTTTCCTGACTCAACTTAGGTGCTGTCTCCTGTAGGAAGCCCCTTTTCTTCCCGGGCTGAGGTAGATGCCCCTCAGATCACTCTATTAAATTACTTACCACAGGGGACTATCACTGTCTTTCTTCTCTGTTAGATTTTAATTCTTTGGGTGTGGAGACCAGATCTAATTATCATAGTATATCTTTAGAGCCCAGTGAAGTGCCTGGCACAGGACGGGAACTCTGAAAATGTTTGTAATAGGAGGGAGCAAGGAAAATAGAGAGATAAGGAAAAGGAGAGAAAGGGAGGAAAAGAGGGAAAGAAGGAGGAAGGGAGGAAGGAAAGAGAACATTATTTGCAAATGAGTTGGTCTTCATTGATTTTATCCCCCGGAAGCATTACCTGCTTCCTAGGAACATAGGAACCTTGCTGTAAGTGATGGAGGCCTTCCTCTGGCTGACCTGCTGGGGAGCCAGGTGTTCCAGGAATCCCTGCTCTCTGAGTGGATGCTGCATCCTGCCAGACGCCCTGTTCCTCTTGTGCATTCATAAGGAAGTTGACCTTGATCTCCAAATATCTACCTTGATGCTTTTAGCTTGATCAATAGCTCTGCTTATATTGTTTCTAAGACAGAAGATGACTGCTTCCCCATACATAAGCTCCCCTTAAGGGAAGTGTATTATTCCTTGTGGGGACATCATTGCTATTACTATAGGTTTTTTTTTAACCGAAGGTTTCTATTTTTGTTAGGCAGTTCTTTTCCTGGGCCCTGAGAATTTTAAAATGAGCTATCCATTTTCCTATCTGAGTAAGATGAAAGCAGGTGAGAGGATGCTTAGCCACGGTGGCAAGAGCCAAGATCACAGATTGTTCTTCCCACTGGCACCCCAATGCATGACTCGTGGGAACCAGACTTCTCGGACAGCAGCCGGACTGTATTCCTGGCCAGTCATCTGGTTGTCTCACCAAGGCATCGAGCCGGGATTTGTGGAGTATTTTCACAATGCACTTAAGGTGTGGCCGTACTTGTTGGGAAAACAAACAGGTAGAAAATCCTGAATCCAAATCGTGGCCAAGAATAAGAGCTCTTGTACTGGTGTGAGCCTGGGACTTGGTGAGTTCTGTGCCTTCCCATCTTTCCAGCCTGGAAACAGCATTTTTGCCAAAGGAACAAGGATGATGCAGTTTGTGGGGTTCCTGGGGACGTGGACAGCACAGTCCCGACAGCTGCCTCAACAGCTGCCCTTTCTAAACAAGGAGAGAGACGTGTTTGCCCCTGTCTTTCCCATAGCACAAGAATTAAGTTGCTGCAGCGGATGCCCTGGGTGGAAGCCCGTGAAACCAGCCTGCGTTCCTTCCTAGCATGGCTGCTCACAGTGTGCATGTGCTCACAGACGCCTCTGTTCTCAGAGGCCAGAGATGGTTATTGCATTTTGCTGCCTTGACCTGAATCAGATACTTCCCTCCACATCCCCAAAGGCCTGGGAGTTGGGAAAATACAATTTCCTTTTGAGCACAGGGCATAGGTTAACAGTCGTGAAATTGGGACACCTGGGGCCTGACTCAGTTCCCTGGGCCAGCCGTGATGGTGAGCTTGGGTCTCCCTCCTCTTTGTCCCCCTACATGAGTGGACAGCCTGGCCCCGCGAATGCAGGGACAGTGCTGAGGGCTCCAGGAGGAGTGCCGGGATGGCAGCAGGTGCCGAGGCTGCTCTGTTCAGAGTGATGCCCCTGCGTGGCCGGCGGTGATGGAAGGTGATGGAAGGCCTGGACAGCACAAGGCACTTTACTGACCAGGGGAGACCTGCCACTGCCCACAGATGGAAGACCAGTCCAGGACAGAACCACATCTGCAAGCTTGTTTCACTTTTTAAAAGGTAGCCTTTTCTTTATCAGAAAATAGCCTTCAGAGGAAAGCTTCCTCAGTAAAGAAAACCCACTCTATCCAAAGAAACATTTCTGCAGGGTTGCCTTGGGGCAGTCCTTAGCCATTTCTGCCTGCAGTGAGCTGCAAATGGTTACTGCATGGGAGCGAGGGTAGAGGCGCTTCTCTGTGCCATGCTGGACCTGGAGGGGCTGGGCCGGGTGGTCTGCTGGCCGGGCAGGGCTGCGCTCAGTGCAGTGCGGCACTTCTGGGGGCTTGGGAGTTGGCTCACTGCATGAGCCGGCCCTTGAGAAGAAGTAGGTGCGGTGCCCGAGCAGAGCGGCCATTAGGAATCAGGCTGGACTCAACCCAGTGGCATGGCCAGAGGAGGACAGGGAGTAAGGGAGGGGAGAAGGAAGGGGTAAAGGGAGCAGATCCAAGATCCGGGAAGGGGCTTGGGAGGGACCCGGTCATGCCAACAGTGCCCTCCCAGGGAGGAGAGCCCCAGGAAGCCTTTCAGATGGGGTTTTCTCAGAATCCCCACTTCCTTTGAGACTTTAGGGATCCCACATGGCTAAGTATGTGTTGATGTCTGTGTGTGTGTGTGTGTGTAAGTGATTGATTGTTTGGTGGAAAGGGGAAGTAAGTTCTTCTGGATTTATTTGAGGGGGCTTAGTCTGCTGTAATTCTCAAGAAATGCCTTCTGTGGCAAAGTCCTCTAGGTCGTCGGTAGAGATAATGCCCAGGTGCGGAGCATCTCCCCCCTCCTCCTCTGGGCACCGGGGAGGTGCTGGCTGCATGCTCTGGGGACCAGGGTCGGCCGCCTCGGGGGTGTGCGGGCCCTGCCTGAAGAAGGTGGGGGCAGAGAGCTGAGACGAGCAACGCAGTGTCATCAAGGGCAGGGGCCGGAAGTGGGGGTACAGCATGTAGGGAGAATCAGGTGTGTTTGGCGGGGGTGGCTCGGGGGAACCCCCCTCAGAGGATGGGATGGGGACCTTGACATATTTGCCCGTCTCTGGGTCATAGAAGGTCTTGATTTTCACCTGGAGTGGTAGATCGAAGACAAAGTACTCTCCAGATTGGGGGTCTTGAAGGACCTTCTGGGTGGCAGGGTAAGGGGCCAGAGGCATACGGGATTGGGATCCCCCAGGCTGCCTCCTGAGTGGCTCTAAGGCAGACACTGAGTGGCGGTGGATGGGAGGGGGCAGGGAACGGACCTCGGGGAACCTGGATCGGGGCCTCTCTCCAGGGGATGGTGGCCTACGCTCCCAGTCCTCCAGGAAGGGCTTCTCTTCTCCAGGTTCACCATGCTTTTCTTGCAGTTGGTCGGTCTTTCTCCTCTTGCTTGCCAGCTTTTTGGCCCGCCGCAGGGCCTTCTCTGTTTTGGGTGGGACCGCCGGGGGCTTGCCGGCTGCCCTCTCCTGCTGAGCAGGAGGCTCTGGTTTCTCTGGGAGGCCCGCTGAGCTGGTGGCCATGTCCAGCACTGAACCTCTTGGAGAAAGTGTCCTGAGGTCTTCGGCGGATGGCTCAAGTTGGGGGTCCGAGCCGGCCTCCCATGTGAGGGCGTGTGTCAGGTCCTCCCTACGGGCGACCCTGGCCGGGTAGAGGCTGGCCCAGGGCCTGGGGTGAGGAGGCTCCCCTGGCAGCAGGCCCGGCTCAGTGGGGACCTGGGAGCCATCATCCCAGGTGCTGCTGGTGGCCGGGGAGCATGCGCTGCTCTCATCCAGGGAGCTGGCATTAGGGGAAATTGCCATCTCCCCAGGGACCAGTCTTCTCCCTGGCGGCCCTGCTCTGGGTGTGGACAATAAGTGACTTTTGAAATCTTGTGTGTGCTCTCCCCAACACGTTCCCAGCTGCCGTGGGGGTGGCTGGTCTTCTGGGTCGCCTTGGGGCAAAGCGATGGTGGGGATGCACCTTGGAGCATCCAGCTTCCCCTGGTCCGTGGAACTGTTCTTGCTTTCATTTGCCACAATGTGACGTGCAGCCTCTGGGGGTGGCTTCAGCCCTTGGCCCTCTCCCATGAGTGGAGGAGACGGGATGTTTCTTGTTGGGACTGGCTGGGAAGTCTCCTTCCGGGCCGTGCCAGGCGCCTGCCCGTGGTCCTTTGTGCCCTCCCAGGCTGTGCGCTTCAAGTGTGCATCCTGCATGCTAGCGGGGGTCGGGGGGTTGGCCAATTCCTGGCTCTCGGGGCCACCAAGACCAGCCTCTTCTCCCCAGCTTGGCTTTGGCAAGTCGTCTTCTTTGTGGCTGCCGCCCAGAGGGTCCTCTGATGACATGGTCCTCAGGAGGGGCCGCATGATGGGTTTTATTACGGGGGTGGCCCTGAAGGTGTTATCTTTAATTGCAAACAATATGTGCTTGTTTGAAGTAGAAGATGGTGAGGGGGTAAGGTCTTTGATTGTATCCTTACTTCTCCCCATCCAAGTGCCTCTGAAGTTAGCCTCCTCTCTCGATGCCTTCCTGGGTCTATATCCAGACAAACCTCCCCCTTCTCCTTGCAAGGATTCCCTCTTGCTGCGCTCCTGCACGCACGTGGGCCCATTACTCAGGGCACAGAGCTGTAGCTCCTCTTTCCCCACCGCTTTCTCCTTCTCGTCCTTCTGACTGTCTCTTGCACTTCCGTCGTTCCTCCTGTCTTCCTGCTGGCTCTCGGTGAACCACGTTTTCTGCTGATCCTCAAATGAGGCAAAGGACTGGTCTGAAGAGCTGGTGCTGAACTTGGCCTTACTTTTGAAGCCTGGCATGAAATCAGATTGGCTGTCACTGTAAAACACATCTTCTTCCTCGGGAGAGAGGGGCCCTGGGGAGAATTTCTGGTTGAAGTTTGGATTCTGAAGTCCTGCATCTCTCTCTGGTTCTGTCTCTTGAGACACGGATCTCAAGAAGCCCTTCTCGAGGCTGAGGGTCTTTGGTTTCTCTGCAGCCTTCCCTGCCTCAGGCTCTCTGCTGCAAAGCCTCAGGGACAGGTGCTTCCTAGGGCAGGGTTCCCCGGCGTCCGGACACTTGCCCGACCCGGTGGTGCCCATCTCCGGATCTCCATCGTCCTTCTCGTAGCTGTTTCTGTCAGCTCCCTCCCCGTTGATGCAGAAGGGGGCTTGGGTGGTAGCTGGAGGTGAGCTAAGAGTTAGATAGTTATCTGCAGAGGCTGCACTGGAGACAGCCCTAGGGTCCTTCTGTGTACTGATGTGTGACCCAGAAGGGCCGTCAGCTGGTGTCTCCTTAGACAGCTCCTCTGGAGGGCTCTCCTCCAGCCCATTGGGAAGGATGTCACCATTGCTCACAGGTTCTTGCTTGCCTCTGGTTTTCTCCTCAAGGCCTTTCAAGAGAGGTGAGGGGCTGTATGTGCTCTTAACACATTTCCGCACATCCTTAAGGTTGAACAGCAGGCTGGGGGCTTTGGATTTGTAGCTGTCCCGAGACTGACATTCACTGGGCTCCTTCTCTTGGTACCCATTTAGCTGCCCTGGGGGTGATGGGGTTATCTCCCCTGGCTGGCTGTCGGATGGCTCCAGGACATGCTTGGTGGGTATGACAGGGGTCAGAAGCTTACTGATGTTAAAAGGAGGACTATAATGCTCGTTGGGGTCCATGGGCAGGTCAAGAGCCTCGCTTTCTGGAAATTGTCCCTGGAGATTGTGCTTTGTATACAAGGCTGGGCCTCTTCTGGTGACCTGCTTCTTCTCTTCTGAAGCATCTGGTAGACTTTCTTTCCTTCCTTTGCCAGGCTTTGGTTTCCTCCATGGGGGCTGGGTCGGCTTCACCTGAGGGTCAGGCTGTGAGCTAGAAGCTTTTCCCTCCACAGCGAACACCTGGGCTCCTGGATCCCTAGCTCCCCAGGGTCCAGATTCCGTGAGAGCCCCTGCAGCCAGCCTGTTCACCTCCTGGCTGCAGGTGGCCCGGGAGTGGCAGGGGGAGACTCTGTGCTCAGGGGCCTGGGGCTCTCTTAACAAGGGCGCGTCGTCATAATGCTTGGGAGCTTTGCTCTCTGGGATGGGGTCAGCAGCCTCCTTTCTCTCGGGCAGCCTCGGTTGGTGGGTGTTCCAGGACTCAAAAGCACTGTTTTCACTATGAAGAAAGGTCCCTTTGCAGGGCCACTCCTTACCTCTTCCAGGCTCACCCTTGGCTGGCTTGTGGGGCGGGGAGGGGAACTTGGACTCAAACGAGTTGGTCACGTTTTCGGGTGTTGGGAGGAAACTACTGGAGCCGTGACAGGCCATTTCGGGATTCCTGGGGGACTCCTGCTCTCCGTGCTTCCTGCCAGGCTGGTGGCTATTCTGGTGGGCGCCAGAGACTTCAGCAGGCACCCTCCTGACCGTCAGAAAGGCAGAATCGAAGCAGAAGTGGACACCACTTTCTGGAAGAGGAGCAAATTTGGGGGGATTTTTGAGAGCCGGGGGCTTACTGGTAGGAGGCCTGCTGTCACAGCGTTGGTTCTCAGTCCTGTCAAAAGATTTAATTAGTGATGATACTTTTGAAGCAGGCTTGCTGTTGCTCCTCAGGCCGGACACGGGCACCTCCAGTCTCCACTGGGCTGGTGTTAGCGGCGGGCTGCTCTTGGGATACTTTTCCTCCCCTTGAACGTACTTGGGGAGCTGCTGGAATGTGGCCGCCCAGCCTGCGTGCTCCGTGCCTTGCGACGGTAACTGGCTCCAGATGCTGCTTTTCCTGTGGGTGTGGATCACTGTTCCCTGGGGGAAATTCCCAAACACCTGGCGGGTGATATCCGGGGACAGGGCCAGGTCGGAGTCATTGCGGGATGTGTCCTCTGAGATGCACAAGCTCCGGAAGGCCCGGTCTGTGAGGCTGCTCACCTCCCTGTCTGCATCGTCCAGCACACTGCCGATGCTCGAGGAGTCGCTGAACCCGTCCGTGCACTTCTTATTCCCCTGCATCATCCGCCAGCTAGGAAGACTGTCCCCGGTCAGCCAGTGGGTGCCGCTGGGGGATGATTTTGGAAGAGCAGCCCTCTTCCCGCAAAACTAGAGCTTCCTGTCGACCAGATGCAATTGCAAAGTGGGATTTCTTTCTTTCTTTTTTTTTCTCTGTAAAAGAAAGACGTGCAGGGTATGAACAGGATCTCCAACTTAGTGGCTCCATGTGAGAACTACACACTGGTCCAGATGGGTGATTGTGCCCGTGATGGTTAATTTTATGTGTCAACCTGACTGGGCCCTAGTGGCCAGTTTTTGGTCAAACATATGTAGATGTGGCTATGAAAGTATTTTTTAGATGTAATTAATGTTTAAATCAATGGATTTTGAGTAAAGCAGATTACCCACCCTCCGCAATGTGGGTGGGCAGCATCTCAGGGACTGAGCTCCCCAGAGGAAGGGACAATTCTGCCCCAGGTCTCCCTGGACTGGAACAGCAACACCAACTCCCCCTGGGTGTCCAGTCTGCTTTGCAGATGTCAGACCCGCCAGCCCCCATAACTGCACGAGCCAGTTCCTTAAGATAAATCTCTTTATATTTATACATCCTGTTGGTTCTGCTCCTCTGGAGAACCCTGCCTGATACAGTACCTAAGGTCCAGATGTGCCATTTTTGCAGAGAGGTCTTCCCTGACATTTCAGGGGCTGTCCCCTCCCCACTTTCTCTCGCAGTGCCTGGTTTGTTTTCTTTCTGGTACTGAGCATATTCTAAAATTAAGTTGACTTCTTTGTTGCCTATCCCATCAGGAGACTGTAAGAGCCAGGAGCTCAGGAGCCACTAGGCTATCTGTCGGCGGCTTGAACTTGTCCCAGAGCCACCCCAAGAGAGCACAGTCTCCAAGAGTCTGCAGCACCTGGGCTCCTTAACTCTCTGACTTGCCCTTGGGTGTGACCAGTGGGAGATGCTGGGTGGAGCCTGGAGGGAGCCAGAATCCCTGGCATTTCTCCCCCACGCCTGCTCCTGGCTGTGGTGTGGGGTCTGGGCAATGCTGCAGTCCTCTCTAACTACGGCCCCTCCCCTGGGCTCGGACTCTAACTGCTCCCCTTGCCCCCTGGGGCTGTGGGAAGGATGGCTCCTACTCTTCCTGAGTGGCTCCACTTGCTGGGGTCTCCCTAATGCTTATACCTCTCTTATGGTCCCTTCATTTGATTTTCTTCTTTAAAAAAAAAAAAAAAGGTCATGAAATTGACATGAAATAAAATTTACCAACTTAACCATGTAAGCATACAGTTCAGGAGTGTGAAGTACATTCATATTGGTGCAACCATCACCACCATCCCTCTCCAGAACTCTTACAGCGTCCCAAACTGAAACTCCGTACCCATTAGATATCAACTCCACTCCACCCACCACCCTGCCGACCCCAGCCCCTGGCAGCCACTGTCTGCTTCCTGTCTCTATGAACTGGATTATTCTAGGAACCTCATATGAGTGGAATCACACAGTATTTGTCTTTTGGTGACTGGCTGGTTCACTTAGCATGATGTCCTCAAGGATCATCCACTTCCATCCAATTTCCTTCCTTTTTAAGGCTGATTAATATTCCATTGCATGTTTATTCTACATTTTGTTTATCCATTCGTCTGTCAATGAACATTTAGGTCTCCTCCACTATTGGCTACTGTGAATAATGCTGCTATGAACATGGGTATACAAATATGTGTTCAAGATTCTGCTGTGCCCAATTCTTTTGGGCATATACCTAGAGGGGGAATTGGGGGATCCTATGATAATTCCATTTTAAATTTTTTGAGGAAACTCCATACTGTTTTTCACAGTGGTTGTATCATTTTACGTTCCCACCAGCAGTGCATGGGGTTCGTCTCTCCACATCTTTGCCAGCACTTGTTATTTTATTTTATTATTATTTTTTTTTAATAGTAGCCATCCGAATGGGTGTGAGGTGGTACATTGCATTTCCTTCTGGGTCCTGTCTGAGGATGCTGCTTCCGCTGGGACCCTGACCGCTACTGCTGGGGTACATACTTCCACTGCTTGGAACAGGCCTCGCCCAGACAGAGGATAGGTCAATGAGTACATGAAAAGTTAGATAAAATAGCAAGTATAGAACCTAGAGTGGGCCTGAGTGGTGGGCACTTGGGACAGTGAACATCTGGCAGTGTGCTCTGGGTCCTCAGCTGACAGATGACATTGTCACCCAGTGGCCCCGTTCACAGCAGCTGCAGAAGCCGACAAGGCTGCAATCTTCCCTCCTTGCCTGGCTCCAGAGCGATAACATGGCCATGGCTTTAGGGGATGGAAGATGAAGATGCTCCCACAGGGAGGCAGAGCCTGCACATCAGGTGTCCCATGTCCTATCCCGGGCCCCGCATGGGGGATGGTACAGGAGGTGTCCCGCCCAGGTCTGCCGCTGTTGGGCTAGCGGCATCCTGTTTGGGTCCTGGAGGCTGGCCTTCTTTGGGGTTGTTTGTTTCCTGTGTCCTGACCACAGCCCGACCGGTAAGTTTCCAGTGCTGACTCGTTGGCAGGCTGACCTGGTTTAATGATGGGAGAACTGAGCTGGCTGTGCTGGAGAAAGGAGGGACCCCGAGTTCTAGGAACTGGATGAGCCCACTCTGCAAAAGCCTCTACTTACATGCTCCTCAGCCCTGCCTTGCAAATGAGGGCATCTCCCCAGAGAGCAGAGTGCAGGATTTTTAGAAGGCCGCGGGCATCTGCCTCAGCTCTTAGACCCTGCTGGCGGGCCAGCTGCGCTCCTTTCCCCACCAGCCTCTCCTTCTGTGTGGCCCAGCTCTGGTCACAGGGATGGAAGCATTCAGATGTCAGGGAAAATTCTGGCCTTTCTGATCAAGGGAACAATCCCTGTTGTCTCCACTCTGTTGGTGCTGTTTCTTCCTGCTTCGAATGTAGACACAAAGCCTGAGACGGAGTGTGTATGTTTGCTAGGGCTAACGAAGTACAACAGAGTGCTGGCTTACACAACAGAAATTTAGTATCTCACAGTTTGGGAGGCTGGAAGTCCCAAATCGGGTGTCAATGGGGTTAGTTCCTTCTCTAGGCTGTGAGGGAAAGGTCTGTTCCAGGTCATTCTCCTTGGCTGGTAGATGACCACCTTCTCCTGCATCTTCATATTGTCTCTCCTTCGTCTGTGCCTCTGGGTCCAAATTTCCCCTTTTTATAAAAGCACCAGTCCTATTGGATTAGAGCCCACCCCAATGATCTCCTCTTAACTGATTATATTGGCAACGACCCTATTTCAAATAAAATCACATTCTGAGGCCCGGGGGGTTAGAACTTCATCATATGAAAATTTGGGGGATGCAACTCAACTCATAACAGTAAGGCATTCACTTTGCAAACTTGAGGAACAAGCAATGACAATTAGAACCTGTTTGCTGAGGGTGGCCTGGTGGGCAGGATGGCCCTGGGTCTTTGATGGCATTGTTGAGCTCTGAGCCTGTGCCTGAACTCCCGGTCCTGGAATTTGTGTTATTGGGGTGGGGTGGGAGACCTTAGTGGTTTCGATCAATGTGAATCAAGTTTTCTGGATCTTGAGGTCCTATGGATAAGTCAGGGAGGCTTCTGGTGTCCTGAATGCTGGGGTCTTGATCTTGGCAATGGCTGTACTTGGTAATGGTAATACTGGGGTTTCTATACTTTCACATTTAGAAGAAAATAGGATAGTTGGAGATTTAAATTTAGAATCTTAGAGTTCAGCAAATGACCTCCAGCCAATTAAATCCCTCCCACTTTTGGCAGATACTTGTTATCTTTTGGAACACCCAGCTTTGAACATTTGATAATGTTGGGGTTATTTCTTCTCCCTTTTGTGTTTTGTCTTGGTGAGGCTGAAAACCAAGGTGCCTGCCAAGACCTCCCTGGGCCAAGTGCAGATGTGAGACCCAGGCCAGGCCCTCTGTACTGTTTCTTCTGGAATGACGCAAAGATGGAAACGTGCTTGGATGGGGCAGGGCTGTCTTCTCAGCCTTTACCAGCCTGGAACTTCAGCCTTCACCTTGAGTCTGCAAGGGCTCCAATTTCCTTTTAATACTTACCTATTTCAGTTGAATTTGTCCAGTTTCTGTTTCTTCTGTGCATGGCCAAAGAACCCTAACTGATCTGGAGTTTGTGTCATAATTCCCATCAGTAATACAAGATGTTCACCATATTGGAGTATTCAGAAAATACGGTAATCCCCCCTTATCCACAGGGGATACGTTTCAAGACCCCTAGTGGATGGCCGAAACCACGGAGAGTAGTATTGAATCCTATATATACTATGTTTTACCTATGATAGAGTTCAATTTACAAATTAGACACAGTAAGAGATTACCAATACCCAATAGTAAATAGAACAACTATAACAATATACTATAATAATCATTATGTGAATGTGGTCTCTCTCAAAATCTTACTGTACCGTACTCACCCTTCTTGTGATGATGTGAGGTGATAGAATGTCTGCGTGATGAGATGACGTGGGATGAATGATGTGGGCACTGTGACGTAGAGTTAGGCTACTGTTGACTTCTGACCATACATCAGAGGGAGGCTCATGTACTTCTGGACCGTGGTTGAGCGTTGGTAACTGAAACTGCAAAAAGCAAAACCATGGGCAAGGGGGAACTGCTCTAACCACATTTCTTCTGCCTCAGGAAAGAGACCTTTGTTCAGATAGCTTCTTCAGTTCTAATTTGATTTTCCTGGGTTCGGACGGGACAGTCATAAAGTTAGCTCCATGCCTGGTCCTACCCCCTAGTCTCCCAATGCCCAGTGGAGCCCTTCATCACAGTAGTTGACAATGAAAGGTGTCTCCTTGGGTGGTTCCATACCTGTTATAGCGGTGGGGGCTGCAGGTGCCTGCCTTGCTGGGTTTTAGGGCGTGCAGTTTTAAAACTTCTCATGCTTACATTTGCTAGCATCACTGCCCATCTAGAAAGAAGAAGAAAAATAATATCAGTGGACCCAACTGACAAACTGGTCAAGCACACATCAGGTGCAAAAGATGTCTTTAAATGTCAGTAATACAGTGGGCTTTCAAATATATATATTTTTAAATCCACATTTGAACTCAACAAAATTCCAGACATAGGCGTTTTTGGTGAAAACCAATATAGAGCCAATATCTATCCCTTCCAATATTCGTTAATTCATCTCTGGTCCAAGAACTCTTTAGGAAGCTGTATTAAGCCTTTGGGGTTTCTAATATGGTTGGCCCAGTTGAGAATTAGTTTTTGCTAGTCCAATCTGACCAAAGGCCCTTTCCCACGTGGATTAAGAACTCAGGTTTTGCAGTAAAGAGAACGGGAGTGGCAGAACTTGAATCCACTCAGCAAGCGGTAGCAGTGTTCGATTTATTGTTGGCAGGAGGCTTGAGTGTCTATTTTGACAGCTAAAAGAACCCAAAAGCTGCCCAGGAGAATTTTAAGAGTACTCAGGATGAAGTGTAAACTAATTAAAATAAATCCATTATGCAAATTTTAAATGCAGACCATTGGGGCTTCCCCCAAGACGTTCCTCATCTCATAGCTCCTGGCTATTAATCTAGTCCATGGTAGTTTATTAATAATATTAATAATCATACTAACTCAGATTTGTGGAGTACATTTCTTTGGAGGCTCACAGAGGGCTTTGTGTCTACCACCATCGGGCAGGCCGGGTCTAAGGATGACATCAATCCGAGCTGCACACGGCCGAGACATGGGTGCAGCCAGTGCAGATCTGTCCTGCGCGCTGCGTTGGGCTACTCCCTTGGGCTATTCCTTTTTCATTCTCAGCACTGCATTCAGGAACAGCTTGGAAGACTCAAACTGTTCGTGTCAGCCTCTTTCTGAGAGTCCCTCAACGGCGTCCCAGTTTTAAAGAATGAAAATCAAACCTCCTTAACAAAGAGTCTCCCTTTCCATCCTCCTGGACTATCTTCCCTCTCATGGTTGGCTTTCCAGAGTGTGCCTCAGAGCCTTTGCACACACTGTTCCTCTGTCTGGGATTCTTTACTTTCCCCTTTCCCCTATTACCTGCTTAACTCCTACCTATGCCTCAGAACCCAGTTCCCATGACCCTTCAATAAGGCTGCTTCTTCAGGCCATTGTAAGTCTCCTTGTTATATGCTTTTGTAGTTGGCTATCCCCTCTCCTTTGCATTACTTATAATTGTACTTCAGTGGTTAACTGGGTGATTATTTAGCTAGGGGAACGTTTGTCTTTCCTGGTAACCTGGGTGCTTTACGGTGGCTGTGTCCATGTCCGTCTGGCTCTCCAGACTCTCCTCGGGAAGCATAGAGCACAGTACAAGGAAAATCTGTTAAATGAGTAGGCAAATCATTCTACCTCCGTCGTATTAGTCACACTATTGACTGGCTTAGCAGGACTTATTTTATTGAAACTCAATTATAATTGGATAATTCCAGAATTATCACAAATTTCACATTAGTGAATTTGGAGTCAAGTGGATTTAACTTACTTTTTGGTTCCAAGCCCTAAAATATATAAAAATCTGCCTGTGGTAAGAGATGAAAGCGGGTGGGACAGCTCAGTCCTAGAGACGGCTCCTGGGCTGGCCCGGGGGAAGACATTTATTTGCACCATGGCATATACCATTTAAGTTGGGATCCAGGTTCAGGGTAGTCAGGGAGAAATAAGGAGCAGCTTCATGACTTTTCCATTTTCCTGTTTGTCTTTTGAATTGCACTCAGGGCTCCTGTTGGGGGATGACTGGAAGGCGAGCATCCAGTAAGAATTTGTTGAGTACATTAACTGGGGTGCTGTTTACAGCCACAGTGCAAGTGCTCATGAACTGATACGTTATCTAAATTATGGGTGTCAGCAGATGACATGTTGGCATCTGCCCTGTGTGGTACAGGCCACCCTGGAGAAGGCCCACAGCGCTCTGTTATCGGGTCCTCCAACACTCCATCCATTGGTGCTAGATGCTGGTCAAGCTCGCATCAGGTAGATGCGAAGCATCAGAATTCGGGAGTTAGTGGACTGGAATTTCCCGTTGGGCCACTGGGGAGGGGTAAAAGGTCCAGTGACACACCCATCCTAAAGAGTTGCTTGGTGGGGGACCTGGGGGTGTGTATGCACCCCTGTGGCCTTAAGACTGGGGGAACGACACTTGAGGATGTGCTTTGTTTTTCCTTATTGCCAGGGTCAATTTTTTTTTAAGATTTTATTTATTTATTTGAGAGAGAGAGAGCACGAGCGGGGAGCTGGGGGATGCAGACTCCCTGTTGAGCAGGGAGCCCGATGTGGGGCTCGATCCCAGGACCCCAAGATCATGTCCTGAGCCGAAGGCAGACGCTTAACCAACAGAGCCACCCAGGCGTCCCAGCCAGGGTCATCTTTTTGAATCAGAATATATCAAACAAACCAATGGGAGTGTGCATCCTCACGGATCAGCATTTTCTCCCGACGAGCAACAAAATATCCTTTGCACAGTCATCACTATATTCTAACTCTTCTGGAAAGTTTTCTCGCGTGATGCTTTTTCCCATGTCATGATGCAGGATGCTGTTGAACTGTCGTGGCCTGGAATACACTGCTCCTTGCAGATACAATTTTCTCTCTCTCCTGGTCCCTTACAAATACCTCTGTGTCACCCTCACGCAGCCCCGGCTCTGCCCACACCCTTTCCCTCCAGGCCTGTGGTGCACTGGACAAGTTGCTGCGGGCCCAGGTGGGTCCTGGCTTGCCTCCTCGGCATGGTGCCCTCGCTGCCTGCCTTGTCTCTATCTTCCCTGGGCCACCGACTGCTGACTGCTTATCCTCAGCTCTCCACTTCCTTGTAGGGTTTTTAAACCACTGGCACGGCTTTATTCCACTTTATCTGCTGTAAATCCATCTTTCCAACAAGGCTTTGGGCACCTTGGAGTGAGAGCCCCGACCGGGTTCATCTTTGCCTGACAGGATTGCTGGTGCGGGTGGTCACTCCCCTGTTTGTAGCCGCTGTTGCTGAGTGTGATTCCTGGCCCTCGAGACTGTGATGATGGAGCTTTGCTGGAGTGTGTGGTGGGACGTGGGAAGGCCGAAAGCCCTGCCACCCCATGTTCTCCTTGCCTCCCATGGGGCTCCACGGCAGGCCCGCCCAGGCCCGAGAGGGCATGCAGCCCGACTTCTGCTGATCTGTCCCAGGCAGCGAGGACAGCAAGTGGCCAGAGGAGGGGACTCATATCCACCACCCTCTAGAGGCCCTTCTCTAGAAGCTCCACGTACAGCTACTCCTCCAAGCCCCACAACCTGAAGAAGTGTGACGGACCCACAGAACCAGAGCCCCTCTCGGAGGCCCCGGCTCCAGCACCATGATCGCCCTCGTGGCTGTGCCCTATCAGCTTCCTTTCCGGGATGAGAGAGTGGACGCTCAGAGAGGTGACATGAATATTCCGTGTCACACAGCTGGTGAGTGACAGAGCTGGGCTTGAGACCCAGGCCTGTGTGGTCCTGGAGTCAGACATAGCAAGGGAGGGAGCTGTTGGTTGGGTTGCCGGATTGAGCAAATGAAAAATACAGGACATCCAGTGAAATTCCAGATAAACGACCAACTGAGAATGAGCATGTCCCATGTAACAGTGGGATATACTTCGTATTAGTCAGAGTTCTCCCTAAAATTAATCATCACATGCTTACACTAAAAATAGGTAGTTATTGTTTATCTGAAATTCAAATTTCACTGGACATCCTGTTTTTTGTTTTTTGTTTTTAATCTGGCAACCCAAGGTCCTCACCAACTTTTGGAACCCAAAGTGGATCGCCATCCGAGGAGGCCAGCGCAGTGAGTCAGTACGGGATGACTCATGTTTGCGTGTCACCCTGCAGTTCAGGACACATTTGGAGGCCATTATCTTGTTTGATCCTCATGATCCTTATGAACTGGGGCCAGAAGGCCTCATTGTCACCATTTTCCAGGTGGAGAAGGAAAGACACAGAGAGGTGCAGAATGTTGTTGGGTGTCACACAGCACGTAGAGAAGAGAACGCAGGCGGGATTCGACTCACGCTCACCAGTTGGTTACCCCGCACTTCCTCCGGGAGGCAGCCCTGACCCTTTGGATCTTGGGCTCAGGCGCAGATGGGTGTGTCTTGAGCTCCTGGGCTGCAGTTCAAGGGGGAGTTGAGGGCAGGGATGGAGAAAAAGGAGGGTTTTTGTTTCTAATTACCTCCCACGGATCTGTTCACCTCAAGTTTCTATGATAACCACAGGGATGGAGGTGATGGTTCAGCTGATAAGCAGAAGGCCCTCCTATTGGGGGCGGCAGACGGCAGGAAGTTTCAGGTGGGCCTCACCGAGCCGGGAGGGATGCTCTTGAGCTGCTCAGGAGGCCATTTCACTCCCCTCTGGTCCCTGCTGGTCTTTGCACAGGAAGCCGTTGGGGTTGGCTCTCCTGCTGGGTTTGACCACTTGCCTATAGTGTGGTTTTTGAGCCTGAGCTCTTTGGGTGGATTTAATTACCTTAATTGAATGGTGTTTTCACTTCTCAGTAAAGGGGAGGCAGGAAGCCGTGGAGATGACAGGGGTTGGCTTTATCACACCCAGAAGGCCCTAACAAATTGGAATTGATTCCTCTTGGTCTTCTTTCTGGGTGGTTTTTTGAGCTGTTGAGGTAGGCATGCCCTGAAAAGCAGTTAAGTGTAGTGAGTCATGACAGCCCCCTGCCTGTGTACCTTTGGACCCCGTTCCAGCTCGTGAATGCACGGACGTCCCACGTGCAGCCTTCCCACTCCACCCCAGCCCAGGACCCCTGCCCTGCTGGTCAGTCTTGAGCCAAGCTCTTGACCTCTCTGTGCAATTGCCAACAGCCCTCTTGCTTGGCAGTTTCTGAGCGAATGCCCTTGTCTGCATCCTGTATTTTACGAGGCAAATGGTGATGGCAACATCGACTTCCTCAGTTGGGGTCCTTCGGCGGGGGGAGCAGATGCATGTTAAGTGTCTACAGCGTGGCAGGCCTCAGGCCCACCACTGCGTGTACCTGCGTTCACTCATTCCTCACGGAAACCCGTCAGGGAAGGCCCAGCTCCCCACCTTACAGAGGCAGGAACTGAGGCTATCACCTGGGTTACCCGCTGTCTCTTGCTGAGTGCTGGTGCTGGGATTGCCTGTCTTCGGCTCCAGGGCCCGGCTTCCTTGCCCCATGATGACTCCTCCTCAACTATCCCCAGTGTGATCATGGCTCGATCCTTTTAACTGTTGGAAATCAGAAATCTCAAGGTCATTACATTCAACTGGAAGAACACATGGGCTCCTGTAAGGCCACCTGGAAGGTCTGTCACGCACTCCTTCACTTGGCAAGCACCCCCAGAGCATTACTGTGTGCCGCCCTGTCCCAGGGCTGGAGACGAGGCTGCGGCAGGGCTGATCGGGGCCTCTGCCTCAGGAAGCTGCCGGGAGTCGCTGACGGTGTTGGGCCACATTAATCAGATTGCCTCCGAGTAGTTTCCACTGGGCAGTGTCTCTCACGCACGGAAAACGCAGCTTTGATTTGCACCTGGGTCATGGTGCATCTGCTTGGGCCATTTTTGTTCCACAGGCCTGGAACTTGTGAGCAGGGGAGGAGGGTCGGCCTGCATCCTGGCCTGGTTGAATGGCCCCGACCTAGGAACTAGACTGGGAAAGCCACGGGCTCTCAGACTGATGCCCGGACTCCTGTGCCCTGGGAGAGGACAAAGCCAGCTTCCTCCAGCCTCGGGAACATATTGTGGTTGGCACCAGGGGTCCCGATGGCAGCGCTGGGCTGGCGTGTGTCAGAATCCTCCCTGAATCACATCACATACAAGGAGTCTCAAAGCCCTGCCGTGTGTAGGAGACCAGGAGTCACAGGGAATGTGGCCGAAGAAAGCTGCGTGTCTGGGCTGGCTGGGCTCACAGAGCCACTTGTGGGCAGCTGATTGCAGCTACTGTGGGCATTCTGCTGCCCACGGGAGAGAGCTCAGGAGGAGAGAGGCTTTCTCCCTGGAGCTCAGCCCAGCCTGCATGCCCTTCCCGCCTGGGTGCCCAGTCTGCTGTGTCTGGACAGGACATTTCCTCGGGAGCCTCTGAGGAGCATGACCCACGTCTGCAGGGAGAAGTCAGGGAGCCTGGCAGAGGGAAGGCCAGGCCTGGTCTCACCAAGCTCACCACAACAGGAAGGTGACAGCACCTGGCATCACACACCCAGAGGGGGGCCCTGTCGCAGGAGGAGAGGGGAGAAGCAAGATACAGAGGCAAGGGGAGAGGTGGAGAGATGGGCTGAGTTCAAAGACCCAGCAAGCTGCCCCTCCCGGCTCCTGTTCCTGTATCCGGATTGTGTGACTGGGGGCTGAGCAAAGCTTAGTAACTGGCTGTCTGGGGCAGTTCCTGCCTTGTAGCCCTGGCTGGTTTCAGCGGCTGACATCCTGCGGCCCATGAGCCACCATGTGGTGCAGGGGGAACCTCTGAATCCTCGAGTGCTTTGATCAGGATACTTGGGCAGGGGTCTCACTCTGCAAAGGCTATCTGCAGCACTGTTTCTGACCATCTCTGGTGGCCAGGTGTTGTTGGGGATCACTCCTTGGAGCTCCTGGTGGCCAGATGGGCTGGATGCAGCGAGAGCTGTCTTTGGATCCTCCCTCCCTCAGGAAGGAGCTCAGGCCTGGTACCCCTGGCCTGGTACCTGCTCCACCAGGTGTTCTTTGCAGAGGACGAGGGGCCCAGCCTCAGTGGCCAGACCCAATCCAAACTCTAGGGGCTGGGTCTACTCCCAGGCCAGGGCAGGCAGCCTCTGGAAGGCGGACACGCAGCTCTTTCAGAAACACCCAATAGGGTTGGGTCCACCTGGGTCTCAGCCAGGTCCTGGTGCTCCTCTACATTCACTAGGTATGACCTTGGCTAAATGACAGCAAGTCTGTGAGCCTCAGTTTCCTCATCTGTAAAATGGAGCCAATGCCATGCCCCTATGTATAAAAAACAGGGGTTCTCAACTTTGGCACTATTGATTTTGCTGAAGTCCCCTGGGGCAAAATCACCCCTGGTTGAGAACTACTGCTATCAAGGAAAAAGCATAGCCCTGCCACCGGAACATCATTTGTTCGTTTATTCATTCATTCATTCATTCATTCATTCATTCATTCATTCATTCTGTCAGTCCGTCCGTCAGTCGGTCATCCCTTCCATATGTCCCAAGAACATCTTGCCCTGAAATCTGGGAACTGTAGGATGAAATGAGATAACCATCAGATGGGCAGTTCTAGGCAGTAGAAAGAGCTGGAGATCCGGCACCAAGTCAGCATCGTCTTGGGCCAGTCACTTCACATCTACCTCCACCTGTAAAATAGGAACAATAAGGAACAACCCTGACTCTGCCACCCCCTTGGGGCCGCTCCCCAGGCCAAGAGGGTCGAGGAAAGGAATTGTCACGGAGTTGGTCCCTGTAGTAGCCACTGCCTGAGTCTCCAGATGATTGGAGCCATCTGACTCACCAGGTCTGGGTCCTCCCCCCACCAGGGGCAGTCTGCAGTGGAAGGAGGCCCAGGGAGCCCCGGGTGCCACAGACCGGTGTTTTACCTTCCGGCCAAGGGGCACCAAGGGAATTATGTGCATGCCCTTCGCTACATGTCTCCCAGGAGCAGTTTCTTCCTTGCTTGTTTTCCCTCAACACACGGTAGGAAATATTTACATCCCGGCACGGAAACTGCTCAGAGACATAGACAGTTGACCTTTGAACAACATGGCTTTGAGCTGTGCGGGTCCACATATACACAGACTTTTCCAGTAAATCCAGTACAGTCCTATAAATGTGCTTTCTCTTCCTTATGATTTTCTTTCTTTCTTTTTTTTTAGATTTTTTATTTATTTATTTATTTATTTATTTATTTATTTATTTATTTATTTGACAGAGACACAGCGAGAGAGGGAACGCAAGCAGGGGGAGCAGGAGAGGGAGAAGCAGGGTTCCTGCCGAGCAGGGAGCCCGATGCGGAGCTTGATCCCAGGACTCTGGGATCATGACCTGAGCCAAAGGCAGATGCTTAACGACTGAGCCACCCAGGTGCCCCCTTATGATATTCTTAATAACATTTTCTTTCCTCTAGCTTTCTTTAATAACATTTTCTTTTTTGTAAGCTTACTTACTGTAAGAATGCATCATATAATACATGTAACATACAAAATATGTGTTCATTGACTGTTCATGTTATCAGTAGTTAAGTTTTTGGAGAGTTAAAATACGTGGATTTTTAAATGTGCAGGGTGGGTCTTGGCGCCCTTAACCCCCTAATGGTTTAAGGGTCACCTGTAGATCAAGGAAAATTCATGAAGCAAAACTCAACCTGCTTATCTGTACTACTCTGATATCTTCTATTCTATTCTATTCTATTCTATTCTATTCTATTCTATTCTATTCTATTCTATTCTAATCATTCTATTCTATTGTTTCATTTAAAGAAACCCATTTGCAATTTGGTAAGTGATTTCAGACCCATTTAAAAAAACCCATTTGCAATTTGGTAAGTGATTTCAGACCCAATAATGAGTTCTGATCTGCAGTGGTTTTTGTAAATTACTCTGGACCAGGGGCTCCAGGCATCCCTGGTTAGGCTCCGTTGCTGCTGCCCTGTTTGTAGGGATGCTGGGTTTTCATTTGGATGGAGAAACGGGGACCCAAGCCCCAGCTGCTGTGACTGGCAGGGTCTGACCAGATTCATGTGGGGCAGGGGAGGAGACCGCCTCGGGGGCCGGGTTTATGGGGCCAGGCCTTGCCTTTGCTTCGTGCTGTGTCCCCAGTCCCCACACGGGGCCTGCGCTTTTGTCAAAGGAGCAAATGAATGAATGAGTCAGAGAATTCCCTGTGTACTGAGTACCTGGCATCAGACAAGCACTTCAGGGCGCCTGGGTGGCTCAGATGGTTAAGCGTCTGCCTTCGGCTCAGGTCACGATCCCAGGGTCCTGGGATCGAGTCCCGCATCGGGCTCCCTGCTAGGTGGGGAGTCTGCTTCTCCCTCTGCCTCTGCCTCTCTCTCTCTCTCTCTCTGACTCTCATGAATAAATAAATAAAACATTAAAAAAAAAAGACAAGCACTTTATATACTCTAATATTATTGATTCATGTTTATTGTTATGTAATTAATATTTGCAACAGCCTCGCGAGGTAGAGATTACTCTTGTTCTTTACAGAGGAGGAACCTGGAGTCCAGGGAAGTTTACTACCTGAGGGCATAGGGTTCGAACCTAGGGCTGCTGAGAGGGAGAGGGTGCCTGCAACCCGTATTTAAAGGGGTGCCTCCAGGAGCTTCTGAAATGCCTCCTGCATGCTGAGAACCTCTGCTCAGGACCACCCCACCCCTGGCCACCTGCAGCCCCCACACTCCTGGTTTTCACCCTCAAGTCTCCTTGGAGCTCATCCTAAGACCCTTGGTCACAGGCTTATTGCCCACACCCCATCACCCCCAAAAGCCCATGCAGAGGCCGTGAAAGCCTGCCCTGCCCTCACTGGCAGGAGGGGCTCTCTGCTTATGAGCTTCGGAGTCAGACAGACTTGGGACAAGTCACTCCACTTTTCTGAGCCTCCGTCTCCTTTTTGTAGGCTGGGGTTGATGGGCAGGGGAACCCAGCAGCCTGGTACTTGCAAAGTACTGTGGCTCATGAAGTGGGTCTTGCAGGGAGAAATGATTGTAACCAACGGCCTGAACTCCACCTTGGAGAGCCTTGTCCAGAGAGGAAGCCCCTTCAGGGGGTCCCAGGGGAAGAGCCATCTGGGTTTGTTGGGAGTGGGGTGTCCCTCAGCACCTGTCCTCTCTCCAGCCCCTGGGAAGAGAGCCAAGACATTTGGGGATAGGCACTGCCCCCTGAAAACGGCCCTGGAGTGTCCCGGGCTTGGGCAGAGTGCTCAGACCGCAGGGTCAGGGGTGCTACAGTGTTCCCCTCACCATCTGTGTGCCCCATTTCCCCATCTGTAAACTGGCCCTGTGGGGCTGGGTGGCAAAGGCGGAGAAGCAGATCTGGAAGAGCCATCACTGAGCCCCAGCTCCCTGCTGGGCAGTTCCAGGTGTCCATCCCATTTATCCAGCTCCTACCACCTGCCACGCACTTGGTATCTGTGATCTCGCTCAGGGATCACAACCAGAGGCAAGTTAGGTAGGGCTGGTGCCAAAGGAATTTGAGGTGGGAAAATTGAGGGTCAGAGAAGTTGAGCAACTCGCTCAAGGTCACACAGCCAGAGAGCACCAGCATTGGGATTCAGACTCAAGGGTCTGTGCTACATGGCTCTGCGCTTCCTATGCAGCCAAGGCAGAGCGAGGCTCTGGGTTTCTGGGGGTGTCTCCATCTGCCATGGTGTCCACGGGTGGCGGGCGGGGGGAGGGGGCAGCAGCTTCTCTCTTAGCACCTTCTCTTCTACCTTCAGTGGCTCTCCTCTTTCCATCAGGGACCATTCGCTTTGGCAGAGCTAGAGATGGCGTCTGTTTTACCTGGCGGTCCTTCAGGAGGCACACTGGAGGGTGCCGTCTTCCTCGTCCCTGCACAGCCAGGAGGGCATGACTTTCTGGGATGGGGGAGGGGTCTCACATGGAGAACCAGGGAAGTCCTAAACCCCACGAGGGCGCGCACGTGCGCACACGCACACACACACACACACACGCACACACTTGTCAGAGCCCGGCTGTCCCTGGCCTTCTCACTTCCTGCTAGAGGCTGGAACTGGATGGGAGATGTCTATTTGGGAGCTGGCACCTGTCCTTTCTCCAAGGGTCATGACAGCGGAGAGCCCAGCTCTTCCAGGGAAGGAGACACAACTTTCCTGCCGCGGGGGCCTGACAACCATCCTGCCTTCTTCATGGAATTCCTTATGGGACGCTTTACAGTGGCAAGAAAAATAATTCAGCTGTGGCCACCCAGGTTATCCTTCTAAAAATGAACACTGAGATAGGCTCTTCCAACAGGCAAAGTTATTTAAAACTACAGCTTGAGCTGATGTGAAAAGATCAGCTTCTTGGAGTATCTCCTACTGTGTTTGAGAACAACACGGGGACCTTGTCCCCTTTCCTTCTCTGAGCCAGTGGTTCTTCTTGAAGGCCCCAGAGGGCTTGTTAGAGTGCTGGGCCTTACCCCAGAGATGCCCACGCAGGAGGTGGGGGTGGGGCATGGGGGATGCTGGTGCTGCCTGTCCTGGGACCACACGTGGAGTACCGCTGCCCTAGGGTGGAGGCTGTATCCCTTTTTGGGAGGTTGTACTGATAAGCCATATGCTCTGGGGCCACTGGGGCCCCACGGCTGTCTGCCACTGTGGTTTGGGCTGTGTCTGCCTTGCTCCAGGCTGGCTCTGGGCAGGCTGTGCGTGTGTGGGGTGCAGGCGTGAATCAGAAGTGCTGCCCTCTTCAAGGGACCATCGCCTAGTTGGGGAAAGCAGGCAGAAGTGAGTGCAAGCTGCGGGTCCAGGAGGTGGAAGGAGAGAGGTCTCATGGGGCAGGGCTTGTTCGAAGGCAGCTGCAAGAGAGCTTTGGCTGCTGTGTGTGCATGAGCTCCTGGTCCGGACTGCGCACCAAACAGGGCGGTGGAAGGAGCACGAGATTTGGAGTCAGACCAGGGCTCCCCTTTCCTAGCCTCGTGTGACCACGACACGTTACGTCCCCTCTCTGAGCCTCCGATCCTTCAGCTGCAACAAGACCCACCTCATTGGGTGGTTGTGAAGGGTGGGGGTAAAAAAAAAATGTCAAGAGCCCAGAGGAGATTTACACAGTATAAGGACTCAATGAATGGAAGCTTCCAGCACTCCGGAGACCTCGGGTTTTTGAAGCAGACAGCGCAGGGAAGGAATCCCGTATCTACCACTGTGATTTGAATCCTCCAACAGGATTGCTGAGTGTGTTAAATGATCGCATGTGTGTGAAGCACATAGTAGGTGATCACTAAATGCCACCTGGCATCATTTCTCATCCCCAGAGGGGGGGCGGTATGGACTGATGCCAGATCTCCTTGGGCACAGCTCCTGGTTATGCTAGCTCTCAGTGACCCTCTGCAAATTATAAACCCTATTTGTGCCTCGGTTTCCTCATCTGTAAAATGAGACTATCAGTCGTACTTGCCTCATGGGGTCATTGTGAGGACCTAATGAATTTGTGTCTGTGAGGTGGCTGGCCCCGAGTAGCTGTCCATAAATGTCGCTATTCTCCCCAGCACACATCTTGCCTCACTTAGGGCCGGGGGCACGAGGGTCACTAGGACAACATTGCCTTTTGCCAGTGTAAGCAAGGCAGTGACCGACCAGCGTGCCGAGAGGGCTTCCCTATCCTGGGATCCGCCCTCGTGTGTGCCCTCTCCGCCTGGTTTCTCTGCCTTAGCAAGCCACTCAGCTCCTTCATTCTTAGACGGAATGTTGGCTAACTTCTCGCAGCGTTGGCGCTTACAGGGCGTTCCCCTTAAACGATGGGTCTGCAGCTCCCAGGCAGTCACCCGAAGCAATTCAGGGAAAACCTCCTCGCTCAGTTATAATTTAGACTCCTACCCTTGCGCTTGAGATGTAAGTTAAAGTTAGGTAAATTTAAATTAGGTAAAATTACGTAAAGCTTTAACCTCCTTTCTTTCCCCTGGAGGGTTGCTGGTGGGGCAGAGCAGGATGTGCTGGCTGATGTCGGTGGGCACAGAGTCACCCAGACCCTGCCCACGTTGCTGTGTGAGCGGGAACATCACTTCCCCTCTCGGGCTGAGTCCTCCACCCCGAGTGCTAACAGTGTACAGATCCATAATGCTATTTGGCATATGAGGTTAGGTAATAATGACGTGTGAATGTCCAGTGGTCACTGTGAGGACGGGTCAGTCCTCCATGAAGCCAGCTACTTTACCGCTGAGTGATGAACATGAGTCAGCTGAGCCCTGAAGCATTGGGGTTTCTCTTTAGGGACCTCTGGAAGGGAAAGATCCACGTTGGAGTTTAAGCAGGAGAGAAAAAACCCGACAAATAGGGCAGTTGAGAGAAGAGTTGTCATATTTATTATGTGCCTGGTACTTTTCATATGTTTGCTCAGTTAATGCATGGAGGAGCCCTTGAGATGGATTCCCAATGGTTGGTATTCCCATTTTACAGAGGAAGAAGTTGAGGCCCAGGGGCTGGCTAAGAAGGGTGGAGCTGGACTGTGAATCTGGATCTGCCCCTCCCCAGAGCCCCTATTGAGCACCTCCGCGGGTCTCCGGGAGCAGCAGGGACCCTCTGAGGCTCTAAGGGGAGGAGGCTGTCTGGGCGTGCATGGCTTCTTTGAGGAAGGTTTTGACTCTTTGTACGTGGACTGGCCTCCTTGTCGAGACTCTTTTGGACATGGACTTTGGACTCCGGTCCCAGGTTTGCATCTTAGCACCTCATTAGCTGTGCATCCTGGGGCAGATTACTGAACGTCTCTAAGCTGCAGTGCCTGCCTTCCCGAAGGAGATCCTCAGACCTACCATGCTGGATGAGCCCAGCAGTAAACCCCAGACAACCTATGAAAACGCTCTGCACACGGGAGTCAGGGAGCCAGGGATGGCCCTGATGAAAATGGTGGACACACAGGGACAGAAGTGGCTCTGAGTCGGTGGTTTTAGCCCAGTGGGTTTGAATTCTGGTTTTTTGGCTTCTGCGCCCGTTAGGCTTGACCCGGCTCAGAGACGGGTTGACAGGGCCAGGTGAAGGGACCAGCTGTTGGTGCTGCCTGTGGCCAGGCTGCCCCTGCAGAGGGCAGACCCAGGGGCATCTCCAGCATGAGGCAGGCAGGGCCCTGAGGCACAAGGCCTGAAACCGGCCTCCGCGGTCAGCAGGGAGTGGGGTCACTCAAGCACGTCTCGGCATTTCCTCTCCCCCTTGCCTTAAGCTCCAGGCGAAGGCATGGCTGAGATGAAATTCCTCTGGTAGCTCAGCCTTGCAGCCCGTCCGAAGCTCCCTGGAAAGGGCTCCTCAGGGACAGGAGGGGCCCAATGAGGCAGGGAATAGCATCCAGGTGTCAGAGCCCCTGGGCTCCTGCTGGCAGCACGTGCAGGCATCTCTGTGGGATTTGGAAGCCCTTCCAGGCCCCTGGGGAATCTGTGCTGTGCTCACCTTCTCTGGGCCAGAGTCTTGAGGGACTGCCATGCAGAGAACGGAGGACACAGCTACTCCCCCCTTTCACGAGCTGTGGTCCGGAAGAGTCCCTTGCCCTTTCCTACTAGGAAAGGGAGGTCTGTCTGTCAGGTCCTGGGGAGAAAGCTACTATTGGTGGATTGGCTCCTTGGACCCTCTTGCTGTCAGATTCCCAGACACTCCGACTCTGTGGTCAAGCTCTCCAAGGCTGACTGATGCAGGCTTGGAAGGGAATGCACTCTGCACCAAGTGGTCTTCAGTCTTCCACCTGAGAGCCGAGGTCAACTGAGAACATGCTCTCCCTCCACCTTGAATAGGAGACACATATGACTCACACACGCAGCCGCCTCCAGGGAATGTTCAATAATGATACCGGTGACCTATATTGGGGGTGACCCATCTCAGCAGTGTTCCACATTCTCCATTTCTGGGTCTTGATCCGTGTGCCTTGACAGATCCTTTGTCCCCCCCACCCCCATCTGTCCTCACCAGCTTGTATCATGCAATCCCTGGGAACCAAGTAGAAATTAAGAGGTATTTTGACAAATTTTTTCAACTAACTGAATGAAATGTACGATTGAGTTGTAGGGTTACAGATTGGCTGGATTTGGTGAAATGTGGTTTAAACCTTCAAGTGGAAATAAAACCAAGATCCTCTGTAGCCCATTGGGAAATATCAGCTCTGATGTCTCCACGGGGGCCACCTTCTCTTAAGCCCTTTGCATCTCTCCAGTAACCCTCTGCAGATGGAGTGAAATCCCAAGAGACAACGAAGAAAATGGCCCAGCCCTGTCTCCACTGGCTGGCAGGTGTCAGCTACTGAGATTTCTGGCAGACGCTGGAGGAAAAGGGCTATTTCCAGACGTGGGGCTTCCCCTTTCTGTAAGGGTCTCTAAAGCTTCTTAGGGTCAGGATCGAAGAAGCAGAAGATGCCAAGACACTTGCCTGCATACTGATGAAGAGACTCCAGGGTGGATGCATTCATCCTCTGAGGACTGGTGGCCCTCTGTAGCCTTCCTGGTCTCCTCCACACACACCTGTCTCCCCAGGTCCCCAGGAGATCCAAGCCCCTGTTTCCAGGACCCAGCACCCCACCAGCCCCTTTTCCTCCCAGTAGTCACAGTTGCTCCCATCCCAACCAGCTTCTGGCCACCAAATAGCAGGCACAATTGTTCTCCTCTCAAAGACCCAGGCGCAGAAGCACGCTGGACTTGGGTCACCCGGAGATGTCTATTTATAAACCATCCTGATAAGCACAATCTGCCCTGCTCAGCCCAGGCCACACTCCATAGCAAAGCTAACCTCCCAGTGGCAAACAGAACATTTCCTGTACCAGCCAGACTGGAAAAACCAGCCCTGAGGAGGGGCCGGGCTTCCTGAGCCAGCTACTGATCCTGAAGGGTCCAGCTTACAGGCTGTTTTAACAGCTGGAAATTTCCCTGCTTTTTTTGTGTGGGTACCAGACTGACCCATCTCAAGGAGTGTTCTTGTATAGTTGAGGTCAGCAAACTTTCTCTGTAAAGGGCCGCATAGTAAATGCTTTAGTTTTTGCGGGCCAGATGGCCTCAGCCTTTGTAGCCGTGGGCAAAATGTAAATGAACAAGTGTGGCTGTGTGCCAATAAAACTTTATTTACAAAACCAGGAGCCCAGCCCACAGCTGTGGTTTACTAACCACTGTTGGCGAGGGAACTCAAATGCTGGCAAATTGGACCTCATTTAACACAAACATTTGTTTAATCTACTCTCTAGGATTCCTATACTTACGGGTTTTTAAAAATATTACTTCAAATAGAGCTCATTATAATTGGGTTAGATGTGTTGAAAGAAATGGTCTATAATTTAGTTTTAAAAAATAGTTTCCATTTTCTAGAGAAGTTTAGGTTTGCAGTAAAACTGAGCAATTTAGTGAAAGGTACAGAGATTTCCCATATAGTTCTTGCCCCCCCCACCCCCAAACTTATACATGGCCTCTTCCATGATCAACATCCATGGGAGGGGCTTAAAGTCCTAAATAATAATTTTTTAAGGCTATCTAGTTTTCCACACATATTCAGTATTATCTCCTCAGTGATCCATTCTCCATGAGAAAAGAAAGATATGACTTTAGATTTGGCCAAGCATGAGTCTGGTTGAGGACCCCCAGCGTGTGGGAGAACACTGTGGGGGGCTCCATGCTCAGGACACACATACTCTCAGAGTCCACCGGCCAGAACGTCCCAGTGACCAATTGTCCTCTTTGTTACAGCTGTCTGGATCCTGCCTAGCCTCATTGGAGTCTCAAGATAGTCCCCTGCCTGAGAACCTGTCACCGTGGGGTTGCCCCCATTTGGCAATGTATGACCTAGGCCCACCCACAGGCTCGTGTCTGCTCGGCCGTGTGAGAGCAAAGTGCCCTGACACATACACGTAAGGACAAAGTCACACACAACTGTACCGTGCACTCTGTACAGCATACCCCTCCTGCTCCACACGGAAATCCGGCACCCACGGCACCCCCAGCCCACGGAGAGCCTCAGCCCCCAGGGTGCCCCTGGCGGCTCACACCACCCTGCACAGCACCCGGATTCAGAACTCCATCCCCACGACTGCCGCCCCCCGAGCGAAGGTCCCTGCTGTGGGGAGCTCCAGCCTCCCTGCCTCCGCTCAGAAACCAGCCAAGCGTCGACAGCCTACCTTCCGCTCTGCGCGTGGCCCAGCTGCTGGCTCTTCAGGCCTGCCCGGAACCGGAGAGAACCCTGAGTCCTCCAGCAGCCCGGCTCTGCACGGCCGCCGAAACGTCTTGCCTCCTTCTCTGGGCTGTCCAAAGATGAGCCAGGGACCGAGTCAAGACCCACACCTCTTAGTTCTCACAGACCTGCCCACCTGGGGAAAATCAGTGCCCAGAAGTTGTCCAGACACTGGACGTTCATGAAGCGTACCTAAATAGAGACCCAGCTGGGGGAAACCAAATGGTGTTCTTGGTGGGGAAGAGGCAAACAGTCCGCATCGCAACACCCGCGTGGTGTCAAGTAACAGTCAGATTAAACAAACAGCCTCAGCAGCTATTTTTACATCCAGATCGGCCGCTGGTAATAGATAACTTGGGGAGTGAGAAATTGCTCGCCGCTGAGCTGGACCCTAACCATGAGTCCAGCTTCCATCCAGAATGATTTCTTAAAGCTATTTCAGCACCTAGATTCAAATACAAATATCCCAAGGTGCGAAGGAAAACATTTGTTTAGGGAAACGTTAAAAAACACGGTAGTGGGTGCCTTGGAACCAGCACCCGCCCCGAGGCCTGCTGATGTCCCGGGGCAGAAATAGCCTGTTTCATCATCCCCTCGGAGGACCGCGGCCTGCATTCCTCGAGTAAGGAGCCGCACTCTGCTGTGCTTTTGGAGCAAAATAACAGGCCCAGCTGCAGGCTGGGGGAAGGCCAGGCTGGGATTTCAGGGGGAGAGTTTCAGAAGGATGAGAAATAATCAGGGAAGAGGCAAGGTAAGTGCCCACTTGGTGAACCTGGCCGTGGCAGGCCCCATGGTGTGCAAGGTCCAAGTGCCGGTGGACAGGTCTCGTCCTGCCAGCTGAGAGCTCCCCTCTCTGGCTCTGGAGGGCGCTGGCCCAATGGCCACTTTCTATCTTGGCCTGGGGTTGCCTGCTCTCCAAACTGCCTGCAGACCCCCAGACATCTTCCAACCCCTCTGCCTTTGCTCATGCTGTTCCAACCCCTGGGAGCCCTCCTTCCCCTCCCCAAGTTGGCCCTGTGACAGCCTGCTCACTGCGAGGATTTTAAAGCAAGAGTTTTTGTCTTTGTTTCCAAGAGCCCTTTCTCATGTTCCCCTGCCCCATGGCCTGGGAAAGCAGAGGTGCTGGTCCCCACCAGGCACCCTGCTATATGAGGTGCTCAAAGCCCCTGAAAGTCTGCACTGCACTGTATCTCTGTATCTATTTGTGGACTGCCTCCCCCGCCCCCGCCCCCTGTGGGCTTCTCATGGCCTGTGTCCTAGCCCTAACTCGGGGCCTGGCACCACCTCCAGCCTTGAATCTGCTGGTGGCCAGGGTCACAGGGACCCGGGTCTATGCACTTCAGTTTGAACCAAGTCAGAAAGAACAGTTCCTTGTTGCCCTGCAGTTAGAGGGGTCAGACCCCAACCAGCAGGATTATCCAGCCCTTTTTCCTCCTTGGAACCTCAAAACTTACCTTTTGCCCCGAGAACTTAGGACCTGACTACAGGGACACCTGCTCACTGATCAGTACTCCGAGACAGTTTGTAGGAGGCTCTAAGTGAATCCCTTGATTTTACCCACCCCACCACCTCCCCTGCTTGTCAAAACCAACACTAGCCAACCTGGCCAATGAAAAGAATCAACTTGAGATGTGAGCTAGCATTAAAACAAAAGAAAACACAACACAACACAACACAAAAGACTCAGAACCCCGGCCCCTTGTATTTCCTAGCTATCTGACACCAGCCAAATCACTTAACCTCTCCGTGCCTCAGTTTACTGATCTTTGAGATGGACAGACTGCCTAAGTTCTACTGGGTTGAAGATCAAATGAATTCATGTACACAGATACGCTTGTATATTGCAAATCTTCTCAAATGTTAGTCATTTTTTTTTTATAATTTTTGCCACACCTTCAACCATCCGTACCATCACTTACTATATTTTTGTAAGGAAAATTTAAATTGACTTCTTAAAAAAGCAGAGCTTTATGGTAAATAGTAGTACCTGCAAAATCATGGGTTTGATGTTCTAGTTCATCTTTTCCCCTGTTATGCATTGAAACAAATTCATCACCAGTTCACATGTTATCTGTGCACGACCCAAATCATTTTGTTCCTGATTTTAGTGAAGCCTGCCTCATTAAATCTCATTTTATGGGGGAGTTTGCTTTGGGGTGTGAATAACAGGAGCTGAAACCATTCCACAGGGCCCTGGTCCTCCTAACTTGCTTTCCTCCCGCTCCTCAGCACCTTCCTTCCCCAGCTTACTTTTAATTCTTCCCAGGTGGAGCGCCTGACTGCATGTCTCTGGTTTGGGGTCCTAGAAGCGGTGAGCTTTGCAGTGCGGCCAGAGCTGGTGGTGTTTGCTTGAAGTGGCTGCTTGAGAAATGAAAAGCACAAGGGTGACCCAGGGAACTTTCTGGGGGCAAGAGAGTGGCTGACAGCTTTGTCAGCGTCAGCAGGAGGGGTCAGGAAAGAACAATGAAACACCGTTGACCCGGTAGGAGCCTGGCCTAGGAGCAGGAGCTTGGCGGCGGGGGGCGTCTGGCTAGCCTGACCACAGCTGACCGCTGTAGAATCAGATGTCTCCCCCAGAATGTGCCCTACCTGCCCCGTGCCGTGGTCTCCACATCTGGCTCGGTCATGGTGGGCACACCGGTGTGGACCACCCCTGCACAGAGCACAGCCAGAGAACTCAGCCCCTGCTCCAGACCAGAGGTGAGCTGGCATCTTTCCAGGGGCTGGGCCCAGGCAAAGTGACCACTCTCTTCCAGTCCAGGAGCTGTGAGCTGCGTGGAAAGAATGTGAATGAAGACACAATTCTAAATGTAGAACCACGGACGCTATGTGAGCTGGCTCCCTAATCATCCAGAAAAACAAGGCCTGCGTGTACATTCTGCAAGAGCATAAATAAAGCTGTCCTCAGGCGGCGGGCTACGGCATCCCATCCTTGCAGTGACTTCTCTGGCCCCAGCTCGTGGCCGAACCCCTGGAACAGAGGCGGGAGGGGCCCAGCTGCCTGACCGCCTGGGTGAAAATGGCCTCGCTCTTGCCTGGATGTGCTTGATGCTTACTAACCTCATTCTGCAGCAAACTGGCTCTGTTCTGCATCTGTCTTATTCAGAAATGTTCAAAAGCTGGTGATGGGGGTAATGCAGAATTTCTGGGGCTGGGTGTTGGAAGCTTGCGTCCCCACAAATGACATGAGGCGACTCCCACCATTCTTCCACCATTGTGGTTGTACCAGACTGCTTGTCAGGAGGCCTCAGCAGAGGTTTCTTCACTAGTGCTCATTCTTCTTTACGAGTTGTTTGCATAAACTTCTTCAGGAGGGTGGAGCATTTCCTGGGCTTAGTAATAACAGCAAAATAGTAAATGCTAGCTAATACTTACCAAACCTATAACTCGGTGCCCTGCACTGTCCTGAGTCTTTACCTAAATTAACCTTGATGCTGTACTCTCTTTATCTTAGGGCCTGGCACCATTTTGTTCTAGCCCCACCGATTGCTACCTGTCAGGGAGCTAAGCAAAGACACGATAAGGAAACCGGTATTTCCCGAGCATGCATTATGTGCCAGGCACCGCCTGTGTGTTCTTTTACTGAATCCTCATGCTATCCCAGTGTGATGTCTGTACATACCCCCTCTTTACAGATGAGCAAACTGAGGCTTTCAGAGGTCCTGGATGTCATTCAGCTAACAGTGGCACTGAGGATGCAGATGAGGGTTTGTCTGTCTGCCTGTCCAGTCTGTATATCTCTGTTGCACCCCCCAGCCCTCAACATAAGCGCACTCCCAGCCCAAGTCCAGGGAACATGGCTGCCTTCCACCCACCTGTTTTCCTTGCCTCTCCCTGGCAAGGGAGCAAAGTCTGGCCAGGGCACCTCCTTAGCTACTGATTTGTTATGGGAACTGAGGGGATTCTGTACCTCAGTGTCGGCCCAGTGAAAGTATATCCTCAGGGCTGGTGCAAGGATGGGACGTCACTGTAGGGGGTACTGCTGGAGCTCGGGCCTCGGCCGGCTGCTCACCTGCTGAGGGGCCTGAGCAATCAGACCCCTCCCTTTAGATGGATTTTCTTACCAGGAACTCTGAGTTGGCTCCTTGTGAAGGGATGTTACGTGGTGATGTGTGTCTGGTGCCTAGCTCAGAGGAGCTGGATATATCGAGCTGAAGGGGGGGGGCACCTGTTTGCAGCTCACAGCTGGAAAACAGCCCACTGGCTCAGGTTGCTGGTACCCCTTCCCTAGGGATGCTGCTCTCCTAGCCTCGCCAGCCTCGTGCCAGGATGGGAGTGTCATAGTCTTTTCTCGAGTCGCCTGGGCCAGGGGGACTCTCCTTAAGGCCTTTCCTTCAGAATTCTTTGCTTAGGAGTTTCTAGTGAAGGATTTCGATGCAAGAAATAGAACGTGTGCTGTGAAATGAAGTAAATCCAGTTTATTAAAATGCCAACATAATCATGGTGGCCAGCAGAGAGGTCAGCCACCGTGCACGTGGAGTCTGTGTAAGCCATCTCTCCTCCTGGAGGGATCTGGAAGTCGAGAGTCAGGAGGAGAAGGGGGAGTGGAGAGCTCTACTCCCTCACATATGGGCCCACAAACTTTTTCTGTTAAGAGGCTAAAGTAAATGTTTTCAGCTTTGCGGGCCAGATGGTCTTTGTCACAACTGCCCAGCTCAGCACTGCAAGGTGGTCAGAGCTGATCCGTAAACAAAGGGATGTGGCTGAGTTCCAATAAAACTTTATTTGTGGACATACAGATTTGAATTTTGCATAATTTTCCCATATCACAAAATATTCCTGTTTTGGTTTTACCACTTAAGTATGTCAAAAGCATTTTTAGCCTATGAGACTACACAACACCAGGGGCAGGACAGGTTAGCTCACGGATCAGACGTGCTGAGTATTGAGCCACTCTCTCCGCTTCAGCCACCGCCAAGCACATGGGCTAATGGGCACCCGAAACCTGGCTAGTCTGAACCGAGACATGCTGTGAGGGGGGGGAAACGCACACTGGATTTCCAAGACGGTGCCCCAAAAAAGTCCTCCCAAAACAAAAACAGACTGCGAAAGATCTTCTGTATAGAATAGTGTATTGAATCTTGTGTGGATATGATGATACTTTGCATGTTGTGGCTTTAATAAAATATATTATTAAGATTGCTTTTACATATTTCTTTTTACTCTTTTAATGTGGCTACTGGCAAATTTAAAATGACACACGTGGCTCACGCCATGTATTTCTAGTGAGTGGGGCTGGGCTGCTCTTCTCCTGGCTGTGACCCTGCCCCTCATCGTCCACTGTTGCCATGAGGCCAGTCTGTTCCTGGGATCAGGGCTGATGTGGTCACGGTGAAAATGTCTCAACTTCTCCATCGTCAAGTGCTCTGAGTTCAGAAGTTACACAGGAACTGTGTATTCCTAGATCACTAGTATTATTATTTCTATTTGGTTCTTCCATTATCTGTAAAAAAGTGAACCTTAAGAAATTAAACTTTCTGCCGATGAAGAAAAATGGGGATAGTTACCACTTTCTGAGCACCTACTGGATACTGGGTTAACGGTCTCATACCCAGTGTATATTTTAATTTTCACAACCACCCAGGGGAGTGGGGAGACCATTCCTATCTCCAATTCCAAATGCAAAACAAAATCAGAGAGGTAAAAATCCCTTGCCCCAAATTATGTAATTGACGGTGGAGCTGGTCTCAATTTTAGGTCACCTGGTCTGCCTAAACTGACTTTTTCCCCTGGTGCCATAATCACTGAAGTGCCCCTAGAAGCAGGGTCTCCTGGCAGAATTGTTTGACTGGATGTGGAGGAAGAGGATCATAAGGCAGGGCTGGGGTACAAAGCCAAAATGTGTTCTCTTGCTGTTCTGCACCCCCAGGCATTGCCTGCTCTGTCCCCCAGCAGCAGCGGGGGAGGAAGGCCACTGTTTAACTGTTCCATAACCACCTCTGGCCCAGGAGTAATATGATTGCTTTGACCTCAGAGATGGACCAATATAAGAATCACTTCTCTCACCCTGGCTCCAGCCATACTGCCTCCTTGCTCCTCTTCATGTATGCAGCTCCATCCTGCCTCAGGGCCTTTGCACCTGCTGATCCTCTGCTTGGAGCTTTCTGCCCCTGATCTTTACAAGGCTGCTTCTTTCTCCCCATTCAAGTGTCAGCTCAAGGGTCACTTCCTCAGTGACCATCCCATCTAAAGACTCTCACTCTCAGCCCTGGTCATCCTCCATTCTGTTTATATCCTTCATACCATCTCCTTCTTTGGTCATGGGTTTATGCTCTGTGGATGCCCTCTCCAGAATGCAAGCTCCAAGAGGACTTTTATTTTGTCTGCCTTCTTGTCACCCCCTAATGGGTGATGGTGGGTGAATGGGAAAGCACTGGGGGTGAGGGGGGCTCCTTACGGCCTTGCATCTCCCCCCCGCCATTACGAACTCAGTGTTGGCTTTATCTCGGGGCGGTGGTTCCCAAGTCAGCTGGAGGGCTGGTGAAAACATGGATTGCCGTGGCCCTCCCTCAGAGTGTGTATCTCTAACAAGTTCCCAGGTGGTGCTCACCCTGCTGGCCCAAGGACCACCCCCGGAGAAGAAGATGCTGCTACTGGCCAAGCCAGGCCCATGCCACTGTTGCAACAGGTGGCTGTCTGGGAGCTGCTGCTTCCCAGTGGCTTCCCACTCAAGGTGAAGCTTTATCCTCCCTGCGTCTCCGACGTAGATCTACAGGTAAGAGAGCTGAGACACGAGTTAAACAGAAGACGAGGCTGGGGCTTGAAATCAGGAGTTCCGGCCCTCAGCCTCTGTAGGCTCCCACCTGTCCTGCGGTCTCACCTCCTAAAGGCCTTTGGATGTGGGTCACAGGTGCCAGGGGAATCCAGCCACCTCTTTCCACTTGTAACCTTCCTGATGCTTGGCAGAACTTGACAGAACTTTGGGAGGCACGGCCAGGAGAGTCTCTGTGGCTGAGTGGCTAAGATTGTGGATTTTGGCCTCAGAGAGGTACAGGTTCTATTCCCAGGTCTACCAAGACCAGCTGTGTGACCTCTGGCATGTGATCTGACTTCTCTAAATTTCAGTTTGGTCATTCCTTCACATGACTGTTGCAAATGGTAAACGAGAGGACAGGTCGCTGCTCACCGAGGGCACGACAGGCTGAGGAAGCTCGCGTGGTGGAATTCTGATCACCTGGGCTGGATCGGGGGTGGGTAGGAGATCTGCAGCAGGCTGGCAGTGATTGAGAAACCCGGGGGCTCGGGGAGGACCACGAGCCGGGCTCCGCCTCACGGTGGAGCACCGCGCAGCTGTAGAAAGCGATGAAGAGCATCTCTCCGTCATTCTCAGGGCAAGGGGGAGACTCTCGGGATCATATGCTACCATTTACTTAAAAAGAAGAGGGTCCAAGTATGTGGGTATTTATATATATTTACTTATATTAAAGGAAAACAATAGAATAAATAAAATCCCAAAATGGTTACCTGTGGGGAAGGGAAGGCACATGTGTGTTTGGGGATGGGAAGAGGAGCTGGGCTTCCCTGAGTCTACTTTGTTTGGTAGATTTGATGTGGAGCTATGTAAGTACCTGCCAGTTTATAAAGCTAGATTAAACCAAAACTTTGAAAAAGGCAGTCCCTAAAAATTAGAGCAAAATGAAACAAATGAATTTAATGTGTAGGGGGCATACTTTCACAGAGGGGAAGTTATTTCAAATGATTTGAAAATACATTAAGTTGACTTAACATCCGCGGTCAGGATATAGCCTCACACAAAATTAACTGTCAAGTAAAATCTTACACTGTTCTCAGAAATATAGATAGATAGATAGAGATAAAGCAAATGAGTAAGGATGTTAATGTCATTAGAGAGCAAAGTGGTTTTTTTTTTTAGTGTTAGAGACAACAGATGCAAATATAAAACCCAAATGGTAAGTAAAACCCAGTAGTTGTATATTTATATTGAATATCAATATAAAGTAAAGAGATCATATAAATCAAACATAAAAAATCCAAGTGTAAAATCAATATAAAGAGAAAGCATAACAAAATATACTTTCTTTTAAAAAAGAGAAAAAAAGCATTTCCCAATAAAAAAGCAATAACTAACATAATAACCAACAGAATAACTAACAGCAATGAATCTCCTTTGGACAAAGATTTTTGTCTCTAAACATGATTTCTCATTAAAAAGAACAACCATTCCCTGAGCTGGAGCAGAACATGTATAAGAAAGAGTCTGGAACCCCTTGTCACACGAAAGGCAGGCAGGCTAAGGAAACCCCCTGGGAAGATATCAAAAGAACAGGGGCCAATCTGAAGAGGTTCCCACCAGCAAAAGGTAGGATGATACAGTGTGTTTGTCAGTAAGAAAACACCACACGCCCTGAGACACACTGAATCTTCTTGAGCCCACGAGTTCATGAAGATCCTGAAAAAAATAACAACTCAAGCCACAGTTCTGTGGCCCCCTGGGCAGATGTAGGGAGCAGCTTCTTTCTTTTGAAAAGGGGAACAGGGTTGAGTACCTCACTTGACTTTCCTGTGTGAACTGTACAAAACAGTTCAAGGAGCCAAGTGATGGATGAAGAAAAGTTTCTCTAGTAAAGAAGGAAGGGTAGAACTAGAATATTATCAGTTTCAAACCCCCGGAGGAAACAGTGAGTCAGGATGACAATCACCCAGGGGCCCCTTATGAAAATACATACTGCTCATGAAGTATTCTTGCCAAAAAAACCAAGCCTAAATCAGAACAAGTCCCTAACCCTGGATTTCACTACCAGATTAAAAGAATAACAGGGACAGAGAAATCATGAAATGACACCGTGAGGAAGCAAGGGGCAAAATTGGGGTGTGGACAATCCTACGGGACAAGTGACAGATTTCTTTTACACATTAACCACTGAAATTGAGGCAGGTGGGATCACTTGATTAAAAGACACTAAAGAAGACACATCAATTAAACACCACCTATAGACTCTTTTTGGATCCTGATTCCAAAAAACATAGCAAACGTTTATAAGACCACTTGAAAAATTTGAGTACTGCCTGGGTATTTGATCATGGCTCCTGTTTTTAGGCATGGTAATGGTATGTTAAAGAAAGAAGCTTTATTATTTAGCAAGACTTACACTCATATTTATGAATGAAATGAGATGATCTCTGGGACTTACTTCTAAGTCATGTAGTATATGGGGACACGGGTTGGAGTACATGAAACAGGATTTTTGTCCTTGAGCATTTGCTATACTATCTTCTGAACTTTTGTATACATTTGGCAAGTTCCACAATAAAAAAAAAAACCCAGAAAATTCCCTGGGGCAGGGAGGAGAGAAGGAGAGAGGCAGGGTGAGCTGAGGGGCAGGTGGGAGCTCCGGGGAAGGAGACGCAGCAGGGAGTCGGAGAACTCGGGGGTCAGGTGGCTCTGCAAGAGCCAGGGTGAGATCTGAGACTGTCCCTCGGGTCGCGTGGCAGAGGAGGTGGCACCTGGGTCTGCCCGGCCCATCCCGTAGACTCCAGTCTGTCTGGTAACCTCACTTAGGGTTATTTGATATTAAATGGCTTCAAGGAGGCCAATGTCCCTACAAATGTTGGCAGGTGCACAAAACATCAGAAACAATTAAATATCCAATTTTAGAGTTTGCTTGGCTAAGGTTATGCTTAAAAATTAAAAACTTAAAATAGAAGAGCATATTTATAGTAGATTATTAAATAACCAAGTAAAAATGTGTATATTCACGGAAAGAAAAAACCCTGTAACAATGGATTTATGTAAAGAAAAGTTCTCCAGTAACATATCACTAAGCATTAGGTAAAAAGATACCTAAAACCAACAGATACTGTTTTATAAACAAAATATGTGTGTGTTGATTTTTCCTTTGTAAAAATAATGATGATGCATTTTTCACTGAGATGATTTGTAGCAGGGTGAAGAAAACCTAATTCCTACTTTTGACCAGAGATTATAGTTGGATCAGCTTGCAGGAAACCTGAGTGCAGAGTTTTGGTGGGGCGCTTTCAGTTCCCCCACCCCGCTCACCCTGCTGGAGACACCTTGTCCTGACAAAGGTGAGTGGCTAATTTCACCCATGACGTTAACACCGCTGGAATGGCTATATGGGATGGTGGGGCTAAAAATACCCCAGTGCAGGAGGAGTTTCTCTAGAAAGCCCGTGGCTGTCTACTTTCTCCCAAGGGCTGGGGAGGTCACTCGCCTGTGGCCAGTGCTGTGATGTGATGACCGTGTCTAGGGCAAATACTGCTTCTTGGACCCTTGCAGATCCCAAAGTCCCTAAGGCATTGCCTTTGCCGCAGAGGGTCCCGGGAAACAGGTGGAGGTTGCTCACAACCACAGCTGGGCTGCCCGGCTCATGTACCTTTAGTCTAGTTTCCTGTTGGGGAACAGAAGATGCCAAGACCCCCTCTGGGCACCTCAACTCCACCAGGGGAGGTTCATTTGCACTCTCCTGTCCAGTTTTAGGGCACAGAGCAGGAAGCGGACAGCACAGTGGGACAGGGACTGGCTCAAGCGACTTTCAAGGTGGGGATAGAGCCAGTCCGCACTCTTAGGTGAGTAGCTTTGCAGGTCACCATTTCCCCTCCAGCTTCGCTATCTGGGACATGCAAATCCCAACTCCCCAAGACGAGCCCTGCTTCCAGAAGCTTCCAGAGGCTTCCAGAGGCCAGACTTCAGGGAGATTTCGCAGAGCTTCCTGGACATCCACTAGTCACCATTCTGTTGGCACGGATGGTGCTGTCTGATGTGCAGAGGGTTCCCCATCACTTTATGGGACATTGGTTCTTAGCACAGCCCTCTGAAGAAGGCTCAGCAACCTTGTCACCCTTCACTTTCCAGCAGAGGGGGCAGGGTCTTGGGGATTTATGGAAGTCACTAGGAGAGTCCAGCAGATAACGGAGCGAGTGCAGACCTCAGGTGCCCACCAGTTAGGGTAGGGGCTTTTGGGCTCTTTCCTGGCCTTCGTGGAGGGACCAGCCCATACATTTGCTTACATATCCCTGGCTCTTAGCTCCAAGCCCCAGATTCGCCTAAAGCAGCCCATGGCCAGATGTGGCCCAGAAAGCTGAAGGAGGGTTTTGTTTTGAAATAATTTAGATTCGTTAGTAGCATTTAAAGACCAGGAGAGTCTGGCTCTATTTAATGGAAGATTGGGCACCACTGGGTGGCATTCGTGCATGGGGGGAGGGGCTGGGGCTGCCCCTTCAGGTAGGGCATGCACCCTCCTGCTAGCCATCAGAGAACTTCACTCATTTACATAACCTGTCAGGATGAAGACTTTTGTGTTTGCAACTGCTTTCTAAGGGGGGGATAGTCTAGGCGGTGTTGGAGAGCGATAGCTGATCACAACAGCCTGTCTCAATGTCTTCCCTAAAGCCAGCCATGGGGGCCGGACCCTGAACACCCAGCCCTGCCACCCTCCTGGCCACTGGACACCATCAAACACTTGGAGAACTGGGAGCCATGTTGAGTTGAATTAAACCTTGAACATGATATAAACCAGGACGTGTTCTGCTGGCATCAATACTAAATAAGGCTTATCTTCAGAAGCATTTACCTGCTGCGAGCAGATACATCTTCATGAAATATGAAATCCACCCAAATTTATTAAAACCGCCTGTGAAGTAGTGGGAACTCAAACTGAGCAGCCCTCCGTTAGAGCCTCATTATTATTATGGCATTATTTATTTATATCCCACCCTAAGACAGACATGATGTAATCCAGTAATTAAGATTGTTATGATTGAATATTTATTAAGCACCTACAATAAGCCAGCCACTGATCCACAGAAAATGAGTCTTTACCCTCAAGAGCTCCCATCTCGCTGCCACGGGGAGCTCAGTGCCTCTCATAGGGGAGTAGGGGGGCAGTTTAATGGATTTTGTCTTTTCTGAGCAAGCCTGAGAAATGACACTGATCAGAAATTGGATCCAGTTTAGTCTTGCTATTCTGAATGAAATGAAAACAATCCATCGCTGGCTTAGGAACACGATAGGCTTGCAGAGGGGCTGCTCCTCCAAAATGTCTCGGATGAGTAGCGGGGCCTCCCAGCACGCGGCGGTGGGCAGGGCCGGGCTCTCCCATGTCTCTCTCCCCTCTCACTCCCCACGCAGTCCAAGAGGCATGGGCAGCCTGGCCTGCTTTTTAAACTCATTCCCAGGCCCAGCTTGGGTGGCACTTTGGTACTTCTCATAACACAGGTCCTGCCCTGACATGTCACAGGCCAACATTTGCTGGGTCCCTCCTGTGGGCCAGGGGCTTCAGAGGGCACCAGACACAGCCTCAGGCTGCCTGGAAACCTTGTCGCTGGACAAGGCCCCCAAAGGGAGCTTCCTCCAACTGCTCCGAAGCAGCCCGTGAGAGCTTCTGAGGCCTCTCCTCTGTCTGGTTCTCCCTCACTTGTCATCCTCCTTCTTCCCCCACACTGGGCCACTTCTCCCCAAAAGGACCTCTGGGCCGTGCGCTCGCCAAGGTAGAGCCTACGCTCTGGGCTCCTCTTGCTTCTTCCTGCCCCAGTGCCTGGCAATTGTCTGCACAGCGAAAGAAGAAATGAATGAATGAAAGCATCAAGGGGTCAGTGAGCAAAACACAATTGCAAACGTGACCCGGGCATTGATAGGCGACTTTCTGCAACCAACTTTCTTCATTTACAGTTAGTTTTTCCCTAGCGGATTGTTTCTGTGTTTGGGAAGAGGGTGGAATGTCCTCCAGGTTCTCTGGTGTCTTTGGTAGGAGGTGTTTTGAAAACTGACACATGCATGCTGCGTTCCCCTTAGCATTAGTCCTGACTTTTGCACTTGGTTCAAATAAAAGCCACCTTACCATGGAGGAGACCCTAGTCACTTCCACTAAATTTCAGGGTTTTTTTAAATTAAAAAAAAAACACCAAACTGTGGTTAAAAACATTTAATATAAAATTTATCATCTTAAGCATTTTTTAAGTGTACAATTCTGTGGCATTAAGTATGTTCATACTCTTGGGCAACCATGCCCACCATCCATCTCCAGCACTTTTACAGCATCCCAAACTGGAACTCTGTCCCTGTGAAACATGAACTCCCCATCCTCCCTCCATTGACCCTGGAACCCACCATTCCACTTTCTGTCTCTATGAATGTGACTACTCTAGGCACCTCAGATAAGTGGAATCATGCAGTATTTCTCTTTTTGTGACTGGCTTATTGAACTTAACATAACGTCCTCGAGCTTCTTCCATGTTGTAGCATGTGTCAGGATTTCCTTCCTCTTTAAGACTGAATGATATTCCATTGTGTGTATATATCATATTTTGTGTATCCATTCATCCATTCACTGACACTTGGGTTGTTTCCACCTTTTGGCTATTACAATGGTGCTGCTATGAACATGGGTGTGCAGATATCTGTTCAAGATCTTGTTTCCATTTCTTCTGGGTGTATACCCGGAAGTGGGATTGCCGGAACCTATGGGTAGTTGTGTTTATAGCTTTTTGAGGAGCTGCCATGTGGTTTTTCATAGCGGCTGCATCACTCAACATTCCCACCAACAGCGGACAAGGGCTCCAGTTTCCCCACAGTCTCACCAACACGTGTTCTTTTCTTCCTTTTAGAAAAATGTTTAGGGTAGCCATCCTCATGGGTATGAGGTGGTATCTCATTGCGCTTTGGATTTGCATTTCCCTAGTGATTAGTGATGTTGAGCATCGTTTCAAAAATATCAGTTTTTAAAGAAGCCTGCAGACGCCCCTTAATGAGGTTTTATTTGAAACGAGGGTCTTCATATTGAACATGCCATATGGTTCGTAGATGGATGAGCATGCTGGGTGACCAAGGGCGAGGGCCTGGGCAGGTGAGCAGCTGCCGGGTGTCAACCGTGTTGCCTCTTCCGTTTAGCGCAGGGCCAGCTGTAGACGTGATCACCTGCAGGACATTGTACACTGTGATGCTGTGTCCCCTCTTATGTGTCTGGTTTAATCGGTCTGGGGCCACGTGCAGCCACACACACCGGGGAGGGCGAGTCTGATGTGCAGCCAGGATGGGGACTATTGCTTCCAGCTGTGCTATTGGTTCCGTGGTGTGGGGATCTCTGGGGGCCAGAGATGGGACACGGGAGCCTGTGTAAAAGTGAATGAGTGCGTTGCTTCGGGCAGGCTTCTCCTGGTGCCGGGCTTGAGGACCACACTGAAGTCCGCTCAGGTCCCCTTCCTTCTCCGACACTTGTCCTGATGCTGTCGGACAACCCTGAGGTCGGCCTTGCAGGCCTTACGAGGTGTTTGCTAGGAGGCTGGGGGATGCCTCTTCCTTGTGGAAAAGAGGCTGTCACTTATTACCACATCCCCACTTGGAGGGGACACGGACCGTTTGCTTTCACAGAAAATCTTTGCCATCTGGAACTAGTGGTTAGGCTACAGTGTTTCCCCACCATCTTGATGATCAGACTGGCCAGGAGGCTTGTTCCAATACACATGACCAGGCCTCCCCCTTGGAGCTTCGGATTTGGTAAGGCTGGGTCAGGGCCAGAGAATCTGTTTTGTTTTGTTTTTGCACAAGCACCACAGACGATGCTTATGTGAGGTTAGGAAACACTGCCCTAAAGTGGGGGTGGTGGCCAAGGGAGCAGCTTCCCTTTGGTGTGCACCCTGCCCTCTGTCACGATAATGCACCACTCACCGTGTGTCCCTTTGCTCTTAGCCAGACGCTCGCTATGCATGGACCCTGGACCAGCAGCATCAGCGACTTGGGGCCTGTTGGAAATGCAGATTCTCAGGCTCCCTTGGACCCGACTCTGGGTGGTCCCAGAGAGTTGTGTTTTTCGAGCCCTCGGGGAGATTCTCCTGCAGCCGCTGGTCTTAACGAAGCATTTTCACACAGTATGTCCCTCATCCCGTATGTTTCTCAAAGGTGGGAAACCGAGGCCCAGAGAGAAGCAGCATGACTTGCCCCAAGTCAGACACTTGCAGGTGGCACAGAGCTGGAACTCGAAGCCGTGGTCCCTGATTCTGGATCCAAGAATTCCCTTGAACCCCTTCCCTGGGGAACACGAGGGTCTATAAAGACGGAGGTGGAGCCCGGGCGTTCAGGAGCTCCTGATTCCTGATTCTAACTTCACTGCCAGGGATGTGGAGATGCCAGAATGGAAGGGATGAAATACACGCCTTTCACGTAAATCAGAGTATATTTGGTCAATAAACACATAAACAACCCCCATCTAAAGACAACCCTCCCGTCCCCCCAACAAAAGCTCTACCATTAGGGTCTAGGATTCTAGATTACACTAAAGGAGAACTCTTTAAAACAAAGGATTGCATAGCTAGGCAAATCAGACATAAATATGATGTCACTGCCCATGGCATTGGTGAGGACTGCGTCCACCAGAAAATGGGACTGCCATTGACCATAGTTCTAATTTGGAGCGAGATCAAACCACCAGACCCAGGCCACACCCTTCAGGAACTAATAAAAGAGATCGCCGTAGAAATGCCAGGTCAGCCCAGAGTAGAGAGGAAACCTCCAGAGTGACTGGGCTTGAAAGAGGAGCAAGACTTGAAGGCAGAGCTGTGACCTCAGCTCAGGGAATGTTTTCCACCTCCTCTGAGGAATGTCGGCCACCCCTCCACACCCCTCCCAACCCTTTCAGATGAAAGGGGATTGGGAGGCAGTCAGACAAGGGAAAGGGGCTGGCACCTGACTGCACAGTCCAGCCTGGCCTCTTACTAGCCATTCGGGTATGGGCACATTGTTAATCCACCCTCTGCCTCAGTGGTCTTATCCATAAAGTGGGCATAATAATATTGACCTGGCAGCTTTTGTACAGATTAAGTAAACAATGTGTATTCAATCTTTGGTTCCATGTTTCACCTGAGGTTGGCACTCTGTGCGAAGCAGCAGCTCCGATTAGGAGAGTGGTATGTTAGTTGCGGTCCTTGAAAGAAGCTTCTTTGGACAGACCCTGCCTGGTTGGGGTCACCAGCTCAGACAACAGGAAGCAGCGCCGGGATGTCTCTTTGCCCTTAGTAAGTGTTCTGGGCAAAAAGTCAGCACGGTCACCCCTGAATGCTTCCTTCCCCATAAAGACGAAAATAGCCCCGTCTTTGATCTATTTTAAATCCCACAGGGAGCTTATTGCCTCCAAATCCCAGGTATCATTCCTCCTCAACCAAAACCACGTTTCATCTTTTCCTTTTTAAGTTCTGCTTGGTGGTCTCATTCCTAAACATTTTCCATGTGCACTTGCAATACAGTCATTTGGGGGTGGGTGGGTGGAGGTAGTGATGGGAAATGCATACGTGCAGGCAGGTATGAGGTGTGTGTGTGCGTGTGAGAGAGTGTGTGTGAGTGTGTGAGTATGTGTGTGAGTGTGTGTGTGTGTGAGTGTGTGAGTGTGTGTGTGTGGGGGCACAGGCAGGCCTAGGGGTCAGACTTTGCATTATTATCTTACCAAAAAGATAGTAAGAAGCTGATTTCCACTGTTAGCTCACTCCTTAGCTCTAAGGGCTTTCTAAGGATCTTATTTTCTAATTAGCAAATTTTCTAGGGATCTTACCCTGAATTCTTTGTACATATTATTATGTACGGCATAAGAAATTAAATGTCTCATATTTTGGAAGTGCTTCCATGCTGAGAATTCATTATATATTCAGGTGATCCTTAATGGGATCATAGCATCCTGGAAGGAGGTCATCCTACCTCCTCATCCTGTATCTGGGGAAAGCTAGGCCCCGAGAGAGAAGGAGCCGGCTCCAAGGTTATGTGGTGTGTGGGTGGGAAACCCCAGTCCTGGCTTCTCTCTTCTGTGGCACAGTTGGATGGAATTGGCCCTTAGAATGACCTACCAGAGATCAAAGCTGGCCAGATATTAACTGTTCTTCCTGTGGTAGGATCTAATGCATAAACGCCACCATCACAATCCTATTTCCCAATTTAATGCTGCAAAGAGGGCCAAAAATGGGCCTATTGATGTATCCACTCATTCATTTAATGTTCCTGTGTCCCTGGTTCTGGGGACTAGGGACTCAGATACAGACACAGCCTGGCCCCCAACCAGCTGGAGCGCTCAGCCCCCTGCTGGCGGGCCGCGGACATTGCAGGTCATGTTCTGTCTATGGCCATGGAGCCTGTGTGTGTGTGTGTGTGTGTGTGTGTGTGTGTGTGCGCGCGCCCAGAGAACCTCTGCCCAGGCTGCAAGGCTGCAAGGCTGCAAGGTTGCAAGGTTGCAGGTCAGAGTGGGGCCCAAGGTGTAGAGGGTGAGAGAGTGAGCTAAGGAGGCTTCCCTTGGGGACCTGATGGAATTTGGAGTTTTTAGGAGGGTTGCAGTGTTGAGAAAGCATTATTAACACGGTCTCTCTTCCCTGGGAAAAAGTATGTGGACAGGGGAAATGAGGTCACAAATCAAAATGGTGAGGAATTCCAACGGCTGGTGAAACAAAAAGGTGTATTGGAAAGTGAAAGGCCATGAACTTGTCTGCGTTCTTCATTTGGGATGAGGCATTCCTTTTCTTGCTTTTCCTCCTTCCCCTCCTCCTTCTTTCCTACGTCCTTCCTAACAAAATGTATGTTTCTCATGATAAACAATTTGACAATTTTGGGGGAAGTAAGAAAAAGTGGGAAGAGAAGCCCCACCCACAATGTGGGCAGTGAGTGAGTCTATGTTTGTATGGAGTACAGGGTGTCTGGGAACTCCTGTACTTCCGCTCAGTTTTGCTGTGAACCTAAAACTCCTCCAGAAAATAAACTCTGCTAATTAAAAAAAACCCTCTACCCATAAGTTCTCTAATTTCTTTTTAAAGATTTATTTATTTTGAGAGAGAGAGAATGGGGGGAGGGGGAGAGGAAAAAAAATCTTTCAAGCAGACCCCTGCTGAGCACAGAGTCCTACATGGGGCTCGATCCCATGACCCATGAGATCATGACCTGAGCTGAAACCAAGAGTCAAATGCTTAACTGATTGAGTCACCCAGGCGCTCCCCTAATTTTTTTATGCAGTTGTGGACGATTTCATCTGGACAATTTCATAATGTTCTTTTATCATTGAGTGTTATAATAAAAGGATTTCCATGTTACTTTGATTTCTTCTGAAACATTATTTCTAATGGCTTAATATTCTATACTCTGGGATTTCAATGTATTTGGCTCTTTAGAAAAATGCCACGGGCGCCTGGGTGGCTCAGTTGGTTAAGCGACTGCCTTCAGCTCAGGTCATGATCCTGGAGTCCCTGGATCGAGTCCCTCATCGGGCTTCCTGCTCGGCAGGGAGTCTGCTTCGTCCTCTGACCCTATCCCCTGTCAGGTGTTCTCTCTCTCTCATTCTCTCTCTCTCAAATAAATAAATAAAATCTTTAAAAAAAAAAAGAAAAAGAAAAATGCCACAATAAAGATGTTTATAGGTAAGACTTAATCTTATTTAGACTTACTGTCTTAAGATATATTTGCAGATGTGTAATTATTGGAGCAAAGATGCACATTATTAAGCCCTGTATGCACATGTCTTGCCAGATTGCTTTCCACTGCCACCAGGAATGGGAAAGCCTGCCTGTTTAACCACATCTCTGACAGCATTAAGTATTTCCTTTTTACAGCTTTTTGCTACTATGAGCTGTAGGAAACGGGGCCTACCATGCACAGAAATGTCCCCGGGTATGACTGTGACCACGGCTGCTACAGCCCAGGTGGGGGGCCTCTGTCAGAGCTCGAAAGGACATCGGTGAAAGCCCGAAAGGACATGGTGACCCCCATGGCAAACCCTGCTTGCTGCCCAGCAGCTCTGACCGCCTCCACCCGAGCTGTGCCTGGCATATCCCCACAGCAGGCACGGCCAAGCCATTCAGCATTTTGCTGGGTGAGCATCTGGAGGTCAGCCTTCCATCATTCTTCTTTCTCATCTTTGGGATGAGATCATGAGATGCGGGCTGGTAATTGCTCAGGAAAAGAAGGCTCCTTTTTAATCAGGTGCTAAAAGTGTTTTCAGCAGCCTCGTGCCGTGCTGCTGACGGGAGCAGTCTCCAGCCAATTTCGTGACACTTCAAAGAGCAGAGGTAAGATTGCTTCTGGGAAATTAGCACCACCTCCGCCCCCAGCCTCGATTTTCTTGGACCATTTAACACAAGTCAAACCCAGAGATGGGAAATATTGATGTGACTGCAACACAAATATTGCTGAGACCCTAGCTGAGACCCCAGGCACATTGTTGTCTCTGAGTGTTGTGTTTTGTTTCTTCATCTGTACTATGGATCAGTAGGAGAGAGAAGGGGGGAGAAAATTACAGCGTTTATCGTGCTGCATACTTTTCATATTCTATTTCATTTGATATTTTCAAGAACTGTATGAGCCGGAGAGCATCGCTATCTGGGCTTTGTATCCATCCTGCTGCACAGCACAGGACCCCCTCCTGGCCCCATGCACCCAGCACAGAGATCTGCCCGTGGTGCCCGTACCCAGGCTTTGTGACCCATGGCCAACACCCTTCTTAACTCTCTTGTGCTGAATTCCTCCTGCTGTAAATGGAGCCGAATGGTTTCAGCCTCTCCCTCCAGGCCAAGAACACTTGGGAATCACAGAGCCTCCCTAAGGCTGGAAACAAATATTGTTCAGCAAGTGGAAACTTACCAGAGCAGTTAATCAAGGCTGCACAGCTGGGGTGGGGGCTCTCTCTACCACCTCCCTCCTGCTCCTCAACCTTGCGGTTCTGCTCCTGATAACATCTTAGGTCAAGCATGTGGCTAAATATAGCCCCTCTCCCGGCTGGGCTGTCATCAGCACTGTCAGCGACGTCCCAGATTTTCAGACTTAGCATCAGGCTGTGACTTGACAACCAAGCTCAGTTATGGGGTCGGGATTTTGTTTTCAGGAGGCCTACCCTCTTCCCCACTCTGATTTTAGGCACCGGGATGGACCCCAGGTGTGGGGTGGGGTGAGGCTGGACAGAGCCTGGCCCTGCAGACCCAGAGGGCTGAGTCTTCAAGATCGAAGTCTCTGACTCCTGTGCCCCATGACCGTGGGAACACTCTGCCTCACAGGAGCTGTAAGGTTCACCTGTAGGGCCAGGGTAAGGCAACGTGGGAAGGTGGGCAGCCATCGACCCTCTGAGCCACAGCGGCCTCATGTACAAGAAGGGATGATGAACTTCGTGCTTGCCATTACGGTGACTAAAGGCAAGCAAGGGTGTGCTGATTCTCTTGCAAGCGAAGCTCCTCATGCTGGTGGAATTGCTGTGTACTGAGTCTGCCACGAGGTTCGGGCTTTGCCATCTCTCCACCAGCCCTGCCGTACAGATACCCAGTTCAGCCCAGCTAACATGTTCTGTGCGTCTCTGCATGCTGGCAGTCCAGGGCTCAGAAAAATGCTGGGCTCAAGAGCACACAGACAGTGAGCCGCAGAGACAGGACTGAAGGCTGGGTTTGATCGTGGCAAAGTCTCTACAATCCCTGTCTGGCGCTCCCTCCTCCCTCCTCCCTCCTCCCTCCTCCTCAGGTGACGATCACTTAATTTTTCTCTGGCTTATTGCTCAGAATTCTTAAGGAGGAAACCAACTGAGGGGAGAGGAGTACCAGACAGGGCTGAGGGAGGGGGCTCAGAGGGGGCTCACCCCCAAAAGAGCAGGTTGGGGGGGCAGGGCTGCTGCACTGTCCCATCTGAAAACTCTAGGAGCATCTTTCTATGTCAGTGGCATCCCTGGATTTGTGCAGCCCACAGCCTGTGCAGCTGAATGTGGTGGCCCCTCTAGGGCCACTTCCCCTCCAGGCCACCTTGGCCCCTTGGAGATATAGTTGGCTGTGTACACTCTTTCCTCATCCCCCTGAGCCCCACAGGTTCCCAGGGTAGAAGGAGGGATTGAACTTAGCTTAGTTGAAGTGATTTATTTTTTATGAGTGTCTATTCCCCTCTTTAGTGGTACAATGCAGTAAGCTTCCTTTATTCTAGAAGCATTTGTTTTGTAACCACTGTGGGCCAGGCAATGAGGATACAGCAGTGATGAAGACAGACAAGGTCCCTGCTTTCCTGAAACTTAAATTTGGGGGTTGGGATGGGGGATTCGAGATGAGAGTGTGGAGCCTTGAGGCCAGGGTACAGTGTTTGCATTTCACTCAGTGTTACAGGAAGCTGAAGGTGGGTTTAATCAGGGGGCCGGAAGGATCCGATGTGCGTATTAGAAAGACTTCTCTGGTTGCTGAATGGAATACAGAATGTTGTAGGATGAGATGGGGGCAGGGCGTCAGTCAGAAGAACGGGTAGGGGTCCCGCTGAGAGAGATGGTGGCCCAGAGACTCAAGGAGAGCAAGGAGGAGGTCATTTGGGATAGAATTTGGCTCTGAGGCCTCGGGTGTGGGGGATGAGGAAGAGGAGAGCCCAGCAGGCCTCCTAGTACTGAGCACTTACTCACTGTCCCACTTATGGTCTGCGTGTGTTTTGGGAAGCCACCATGCAATGGGCTGCTATCCACAACTAACAGGTGGTGACCACGTCTCTGTGATTGAGCGATAGTCACGTATTGACTCATTTTAATAATCATGGCAATCCTAGGAGAGAGGTACTATTGCTATGTAAATAATTTGCTCTAGTCACTTGGCAGGTGCCCAGGCATCCTGGCTCCTCCAGAAAACTGGTCTTAGCAGTAGCTGTTAGCCTCTCCCCGGGCCACCGGCTCTGGTAATCAGGAACTTTGCTCATGCCCATGGCTAAAGGGTCATGTCCACTTGATAAGTTGACGTTTGCCTCCTCCAAACATAGGTTTGTAATTCCTCTTATGAGTTTGCTGAGGACTAACAGAACGGTCCCCACTCTCTGTCCCTTAAACAGCAGATGAGCCTTACCCTGGAGAAGGTGGAGGATGGCAGGCCTGCCTTGGCCCCTCCAGAGAGCTGGGCCACCCTGCTGAGGGGGCCCACAGAAAGGTCTGGCATCCCTGACCCCAGGGAGCCCAGCAGTACCTTTGAGCCTGTCTGGAAGTTTCTGCACAACAGAAGGGCTCTCATTTGGGTGGTCCCATCCAGATGCACACATGCAATGGCTAGTCCAGTTGCAGGTCATCAAGGAGAGCTTGTGATGTCGGCTGCAAGTTGGCCACGGCCATGCTGGTTAGTACCACATGCTGCGGGCAGAGGAGGGAGGTGCAGAAGCCCCAAGCCCCTGTCCTTTCTCTAACGCGGAAACTTTGCCCCACTCTATCTTTGCATGGATCACTGGGCCGGTTCCCTGGTCATAAATGCCTCCTCTTCGAAGCACAGCGGGACAGGCCCGCTCAGAGTCTGGGGCTGAACGACCCCCCTGTGTGCGCGTGCATGGGTGTGCTCAGCCCTGGTACGCTTGTGGAAGGGCGGCAGCTCTCCTGTGGATGGTGAGCGAGTCAGAATTAAGAGGATGGCATTTGGGGCCTTCTTGGCAGAGATGAGATGGTAGTGCAGCCAGGGATCCAGGAAAGGGAGGACAAGGGGGATCCTCGGGATCTCAGGGTCCCATCAGGCAGCTCGCACTTGTGAATGAGGTAGCATCACCTCTGTTTTCCAGAGGGACACTGGGTCTCCAGCTCACAGCAGCACCCCAGGGCCGGGCCAGCTTTGCCCCTGGCTCTCATGGCGTGCCTCCTGCTGTTACCTCTTTGGCTCTCACATGGCCATCCATTGTGTTAATTGAGTGCTTCACAGCGTTTGAAGGCCAGGTTTTGTGCTTGAATATATTGCCACATTAATAACTTCAGAACATTTCAGGCAGCGTCGAAATAGTAAATTAGGACGCGACGGGCCATATATTCAGGGCAGAGAGCTAAAGTGCCATTTTATTACATGTGCCATGGAATTAAAGGCTTAATTTTCGCTTAAAAGATGGTGATGCATCATTTCCTGCAGCCAGGTAAAAACAGTTAGCAGGAATGATTTATCCTTCATTTCATTTAAAAATAAGAAACTGGAATCCTAGGATCTCACGCTCTGTTATTTATCTCTGCCTGGAGGGCACTTGAGACTTTGATCTGCCATCCTGACTTGAAGGACACCGCCAAGCCCTGGGAGTGGTTAGGGGAGGGAGGTGAGGACTGAGCCGTGGCTGTCCTTATGGGTTGGCGGGCCCCGCAAGGCTCAGAATGTAGGTGGGAGGTGTTCCTCTCCCAGATTCAGCCCCGGGCTGGCTCTGGCTGGGCCATCACCTCTTGGCACCTGGTCCTCTCGCCTACAAAATGAGTAACAGCTGGAGCTACTCATGGGACTGTTGTAAGGACCTCATGAGATTATAGCTGGAAACAAAGTGGGTCTTTAGCGACTCTTGCACAATTAAAAAAAAATTATTTTTTTATTTTTGAGAGAGAGCAAGTGAGCGAGCAAGCCGGGGGCAGGGAGAGGCAGAGGAAGAGAGAGAATCCCAAGTAGACTCCTCACTGAGCATGGAGCCCAACGTGGGGCTTGATCCTAGGACCCCACGATCATGACCTGAGCTGAAACCAGGAGTTGCAGGCTCAACTGACTAAGCCACCCAGGGGCCCCACGGCTCTTGCACAATTATGTGGTATTTGTAGGAAGAAAATGTTAGGACAGCTCTCTTGTTTTCTGATAATAACAGTAATACTCACTGAGGAGAATTTGGAAAATAGAGGAAATAGCAAAGAAGAAAATAAAGAACTGGTATCATATTGCCTGAAGATAGTCAGTGTGATTTTTTTTTCGTTTTTTTGGCATACTTTTACAAAGAGAATTAGATTCACATACATTTGTAAAATTCTGGTACTCTGTTTTTCTGGCCTGATATTATAATGTGAACGTCTGTCTCATCATTGACAGTTGTCCACAAACTTCTTATATGGCTGTATACTCTTCCTTTAGATGAATGCACGTGACTATGCTGATCCCCCCGTTGGATCTTTACATTCTTTTTTTTATCAACACTCCTTTTTCAGTCCTCTATAATTTATAACTGTGAAGGGCAGATATTATTAAGGTTTTATACCCTACTGCACCCTGGCTGCAGTGACAAATTATCCCTGAGGGGCTTGAAACACAGGGGTTCATTCTCTCACCGATCTGGGGTCCAGAAGTCCAAGATCGAGGTGCCTGCAGAGCTGAGCTGCCTTCCAACACTCTCCTTTGCCAGCTTCTCGTGGCTCCCAGTGTTTTTGGCTTGTGGCTGCCTCACCCCAGTCTCTGCCTCTGTCTTCACACGGCTTCACCTCCGTGCATGCCTCTCTCCTCTGAGTGTCTCTTGTAGGGACCCTTTGTCACTGGATGGAGGGCCTGCAAAGACTTTCTCCAAATAAAGTCACATTCGCAAGTTCTAAGGGTTAGTGTGTGGACAAGTATTTTTAGGGGACACCATTCAGCCCATGGCAGCCAGGACACTTGCCCCAGGTCACAATGTTTTAGGTAGCGGAGCTGGGATTCTAACCTATGCATTTGGCCTAAGCATATTTAATTTGTCTGAACATCTTTTTACCTACACGAGAGTCATCTTTTAAATTTTTTGTTTTAAAGACATCTTTATCAGATGACACTGCTCTCTCCTGTCTGTCCTTGCCAGGTCCTGTCACCCTTGGGGGTAGGACCAGCAGATGTCATCCTCAGATCCGTCCCTGCCAGTGGGTGGGGCCTGCCCAGCCACCTGCCCGCCCAGCTGCAGTCTCCCACCCTGGGTGCCTGGGCTTTAGCGTCAATTCTAACAGGAGCCAATACTCACAGTCTGGCAGGCATGAGCTCCCCCTGGGGTTTCTGTTGTCCCAACCCACTGCCCACCCTTCCAGATACCTGAGGTATCAATAGTACCCCCTGGATCCAGACCAGCTTTGCCTTGACTGCTCCGGACTTCTCTCCTTCTCCAGGGCGACCCCAGATCCGGTCTGCCCTGCCTCCTCATTGAGGTCTGGGGGACACAACCTCCCTACAGCACCTTCTCTAGACACTTGACCTCCCCATGTGGCCACAGCTGCTGAAAAGCTCAAGCAAGTTTCCTAAGAGTGACATTGCCCTGCCCACTGCTTTGCAAATCTGATTACTAGATGAGAAGACTTTGTGGGATTCCCTAGGGATGGCTAAGAAGCTGGGGGAAGCGCCTCTGAGTGGGCCTGGCTAACTGACTCACCCCGACTTCTTCCTGCGGGCCTGAGCATTGGCTCTGGTAACCCCCTAGTTATTCTTAGCTCACACTGATTTATGGCTGTCTATGCCTGTAACCAGGTCTGGGTTCAAACCCTGCCTCTACCTTTCCTGGCAAGGCCTGTATCATAGTTATTAAGGTAAGAGGCTGGAAGGAAGACTGCTCAACCCCAGGAACTCAGACGCCTGGGTTTCTGCTTCCTGGCAGCAGGACGGTGGGGCCGTGGTGCCCACAGAGGAGGAGCAGCTTTGGCCGTGACAGGGAGGATGCTCTGAGGACGGGGTGTGGTGGTGTGGGGGGCTCTCTGCACTAGTCAGGGGGAAGGGTCTTGCTGAGACCTGGGACAGCTCTGAGGATGTGCTTCCCCAGCCAGGGCCCAGGGGGTACTGTCCTTTAAGCATGGCGCCCACTGTGGGAACTGCTGGGATGACGGCCGGCTGCGAGCGGGCGCTCTAGAGGGGCTAGGGCCCTGGGGACTGAGGGGGTCGTGGACCCGCACTGCCCGGCCCATGCTGAGCTGCAGCACTGTGTCCCCACTTGGGCCAGCTTGCTCCAGCCTTGGCTGCGCCCCCAGAGTCAGAGTGGGCCCCCCACAGGCTGCTCACCACGGCCACTCTCCCTTGCAGCCTGGTGGGGCCCTGCCTGCGAGGGTCTGGGAAGAGCATTTCCCGGGGGTCCTCTGGAGGAGTTGGAGGTGACGGGCACCCTCACTGTGGCCAGCCATTCATGAAGGTGGAGCTTCTCATCCCCAGCTCTACACACAGGGTGGGGGGGCACGGCCCCTCCCTTCCACTTTCCTCTTTACCTGCCGTGGAGATGGGTGTGTAAGAGTGTGAGTGTGTGCACGTGTAAGTGAGTATGTGTGTGTGTGTGTGTGCATGAGTGAGCATGTGTGTGTTAAGGGGGCTGCTGTCGGCTCACTGTTGGTTTTGGTGTGCGAAGGGCCAACTTCTGGGGCTTGGAGGGAATGGGGCGATGACAGGCACCTCGGTGGGTGGTGCGGCTCTTCTCTGGGATGTTCGATCAAGCAGGTGTGGGGCTGTTTCTCCAGTCTCAAGGTTGTAAGAAAAAGGCAGGCTCCAAACCTAAACGTTCTTAGAACGTCCTGCTAGCTGGGGGGCAGTGTGCAGACATAATTGCCCTGCTTTGAGGTGGGAACAGACAGGGAGACTTCTGATGTGGGGTCGCCTGGGAGGGGCAGGAGAAGGCAGGTGGGGCTCTAGGAGGCTGTGATGACAGCAGGACAGGGACAGTGAGGGTCTGACCTGAAGCAGCAGAGGGAGGAGGGAGGCAAACCATAAGGCTCTTAACTGCAGGAAACAAACTGAGGGTTGCTGGAGGGGAGGTGGGTGGGGAATGAGGTAATTGAGTGATGGGCATTAAGAAGGGCACGTGATGTAATGAGCATTGGGTGTTGTAGGCAACTGATGAATCACTAAATTCTACCCCTGAAACTAATAATACACTACGTGTTAACTAACTTGAATTTAAATTAAAAAATTAAAAAAAAAAGAAAATGAGACTCAGAGAGGTTGAGTGATTTGTCCAGAGTCACACAGCAAGAAGGGGATGAAGCAGGGATTCAAGGTTTACTAGAGCTCATGTCTTCTGGACCCGAGCAGGCGAATGTCTGCCCCCGTTCTTGCTCCTGCCACAACTACTCAGTCAAAATGTACTCCTATGGGGAGAAGTACTTAAAAAGTACCAGACTCAGAGACGTGATATGGTCACAGATACGAATGAGGCAGGCCTGCTAGCCGTGTCAGAGGCTGCTCCTGACATGGAAGAAAGCCTTCTGCTGGGACCCCTGGTGCAAGAGAGCCGGGCATCAACCAGGCACAGGCCTGTGCGACGGGCTGGGTAAGGCAGCCCGTGGACCGTGACCTCCTCTGGACAGCTGGGCCCCGCACCCCCCGAGGTGGGAGCGAACCCTGGTCCAACTCAGCCACTAATCAGAGAGTCCCTGTCCACCCACATCCCTGGCCCTGCGTGGGGCAGGCTGGGCTGAGACACCCCCCAGGATGTCCCTTCTGACCTGGTCCTGCTGAGAGAGCGGTCTTTACGGTGAGAAACGGAGGAGCCCAGAGGCCCTGTCACCGCGACAGCGTACCCCTTGCGGCGCCAGGAGTGTGTGTGCGGGGAGCAACGGCCCACAGCCAGGACGCGGGCTGCTTGCAGGGTGCCTGCCCTGGGCGCTTGCACTTCCTTTCTTAGAGCAGCAATGAGGCAGTGGGAAAGAATCCTCTCCCACCCAGCCGGGCCTGCCCTTCACCCGAGACACCAGATACGACTTGGAAGCCAGCTGGACATTCCTGTGTTGGGCTGTTCAGAAACGGACCACAGCCCCACTGCTCAGAGAGGCCCCGAGTACCCCCTGCTCCGGCCCCCTTCTTCCTCTCAGAGCGCTGCTCTCTCGGCAATGCCCCCTGTCCCAAGGGACTGGGCCTCTGACCTTGGTAAAGCCCTTGGCCAACCCCACGCCCGCCCTCTGGCTCTATTTGTTTATAAATAGGCCCATTTCTCATCTTGCTCCAGCCCAGAGCTCCACACCCAAGAGGCAGATGCAACCTCGGGATTCCCTTTCCAGCCAAGGGCAGAGCAGGACCTGGCGGGCTTGTGGGCCTGAGGGATGAGGTCACAAATTCTCCTGCAAATAGCAGCTCATCCTGGACAGTCTGAAACACAAGCCTGCCTGTGCGTTCCTTTCCTGTGACTGCCCTAACAGATCACCACATAGTCTCTCTGTTTTGGAGGCCAGAAGGCCGACATCAAGGGGTCGGCAGGGTCACTCTCGCTCCCGAGGTTCCAGAGGGAGGGTCTTTCTGTGCCTCCTCCAGCTTCTGGTTGCACCATTCACTCCTTGGCTGTGCACATACCCCTCCAATCCCTGCCTCAGTGGTTATATCACCTCTTCCTCTTCTGTCTCGAATGTCCTCTCCCTGTCTCTTCTAGAAGGACACTTGTCAGTGGACTTAGAGCCCAGCAGGATACTCCAGGATGATTTCCTCGTCATGAGACCCTTAATTCCATCTGCAGTGAAGCTTTTTCTAAATAAGGTCACATTCATAGGTTCTGGGGATTAGCATGTGGACGTAACTTTTGGGTGCCACCATTCAGCTCGCTGCAGCTTGTCACGAATGAAATGTATGGAGATGGCCATCAGCAGGTGCGTCAAAGGAGGGAGACCGAGAAGAGGGATTTGCAGTAGAGAGATGCAAGCAGGGGGATGCCTACTGGTCTGCTGTCTGGGCACCTCCCGCTCCTCCCCCACAACACCGACGCCAGGTAAATCGAGCTGATCCTGAAGGCAACTCTACCTATGGACTACCACCGGCTAAGCCGAAGACGCAAGAGAGGCTGCCTGTTGTCTTCGGCTTGGTAGTTTGTGGGTCAGCTGCCCAGCCTCGGCTATCGGCTGGATTAGTAAATCGTCAATAGATCCGGTTGAGCTAAGACAGCTGGAGTAAGCAGACCACACATAGGCACTTCTTATTTTGGCTTTCGTGGTGACGTGGTATGATTTGTAGCTTGGCCCTCGGCCACCACGACACTCACAAAGCCTGGTCAGCTGTCACCGTGTCATGCTCTGTGCTGACTGAAATGACCTGCGTGTAACTTCACGGTGCATGGAAAGAACAGTCTCTGGAGTCACACAGACCCCCTGGCTGGGTCCCCTCTGTCACTCGCTGCTGGTGGGAACTTCTGGAGGCTCCGACAGTTTTCTCCTAGGTCAAATGAGGAGGGACAAACCTACCTGCAGACATGGCTGCAATTACGAAGGTAGATTGTATTTCAAGGGCTGGCACGTAGTAGGCACTCATTAAATGGTCGTTTTGATTTCAGGATGGGGAGGGTGCCACTGTCCACCATCCACAGAAGCCTGAAACTTTCCACTGCCTCCTCCCTCGCCCTCTCCCTCTGCCCAAGTCCTGCCATGTCTTGACTGCTTCCCTGGGTCCCCGCAGCAGCTCCTGGCCCCGGTCCCTGCCTCAGGCTCCCCGCTCTAGGCCCGCTGCACATAGCAGCCAAGGCCAGTGATAGCTCTGGTTTTGTCACATTCCCTGCCTGCCTAAACGTGTTGATGATTTCGCACCCTTGCTGGATCAAGTCCCTCAGAATCAGCTCCACCCACGTGGCAGCCTCAGGGATCACTGCTCCTCCTTCACCCAAGGAGATCCCGAAAAACGACGTAATAGGGGCTGACTGAATACCATGGTCAAAGAAGCTGCCACAGCCCCTAGTGCCTCTTGGAGGGGTGTCACCTTTGTGCCATCAGTACCAAGGTGAAGAAGTGAGGATGGAGCAGGTCAGGCAGGGAGAGACAAACCGGGCACTGGGTCCAGCCAAGGTGGGTCTAGCGGAGACCGGAATCCAGGTCAGTGACTAGAGGCATCAAGTCCAGATGATGAGTGTGAGACACCACTTCCAAGGGGCCAGTCCAAGAGCAGAGCCAGCAGGGAAGTGACAGGTAAGGCATCAGGACCAGGGAGCTCACAAGGAGCACTGCCAGTCTCTTCTCAAAGGCTTCCGACTGGCCCAGCCACATCCAAAAGCCTCCCCTGGTCTTACAGGGCTGGTATCAGACAGAACCCTGCACCTGGCATTCAGGGACTTTCATGACCCAGGTAAGAAAGGAAGTCTTAAGGATGCAGGTGGCATTTTCATCTTGCTGAAGGGCCTGCTTTGAGAGGAGGGGTAGTAGCCTCTGGGAGGCGGCCAGCTGGCCTCATAGATGACGTTGGAAATGGGTCTGGTTGTTCTGAGCTTCCAGAGTTGCTACAGAACCAGTGGGGGCCCCCACAAGGACAGGGGGTGTGGTAGGTGGCAGCCCTCCTGATCCAAAGGGCTAGAACTGACAGTGGAGGGAAAAATGGGTGCAGAGATCCCAGATATCTTTTTTTTTTTTAAGATTTTATTTATTTATTTGAGAGAGAGAGAATGAGAGACAGAGAGCACGAGAGGGAAGAGGGTCAGAGGGAGAAGCAGATCCCCTGCCGAGCAGGGAGCCCGATGCAGGACTCAATCCCGGGACTCCAGGATTATGACCTGAGCCGAAGGCAGTCGCTTAACCAACTGAGCCACCCAGGCGCCCCCATGAGATCCCAGATATCTTGAATGACAAGTTGTCATACCAAGTGAAGAAACAGATTTGAGGATGTGTTAGCAAATGGAAAAAAAAAATCACACCTGGCCTTGCCTGGCTTCACAACAGTGAGAGTGTAAGTGAAGTCCAAGTGTACCTTCTGCATATTCTTTTTGGTGAAATATCTGCTCATGGTTTTTATCTATTTTCTAATTGGCTTATTTCTTTTTTACTCTTTTCAACTGGGTTTTGAAAGTTCTTTATATACTTAGATATAAGACTTTTGTTAGCTATTTGGTTTGCACATATTTTCTCTCAGTCTTTCATCCTCTTAGCAAAGTCTTCTGTGGGACAAAAATTTTTAATTTTGATGTGGAAAAATTTTTCAGTTTTTTCATTTCATGGATTGTGCATTTTATGTCAAGTTTAAGAATTCATTGCCTAGCTCTAGATCCCAATAATTTTCTCTTTTTTTCCTAAAAGATTTATAGTTTTAGCTTTAGCTCTGAAAACTGTGATCCATTTTGTGTTAATTTTTGCATAAGATGTGAGACTTAGGTTGGGGTTCATTTTCTTTTCTTCTTTCTTTCTTTCTTTCTTTCTTTCTTTCTTTCTTTCTTTCTTTCTTTTTCTTTTTTTGCCAATAGATGTCTAATTGTGCTAGCACTATTTGTTGTAAAGGCTGTCCTTCCTCTATGGAATTGCTTTGGTCCCTTTGTCAAAAATCAATGGGGCATTTTTATGGGCTGACTTGTATCCCTCCAGAATTCGTATATGAAACTCCTAACCCCCAGTAACTCAGAATGTGACTGTATTTGCTGATAGGGTCTTTAAAGAGATTAAGTTAGAAAGAGATCATTAGGATGGGCCTTAATCCAATAGAACTTGTGTCCTTGTAGGAAGAGGAGATTAGGACACAAACACACCCAGAGGGAAGACCATGTGGAGACACAGGGAGAAGACAGCCATCTGCAAACCAAGGAGAGAGGCTTCAGAAGAAACCAACCCTGATGATACATTGATTTCAGACTTCTAGACTCTGGAATTGTAAAATAATAAATTTATATTGTTTAAGCCACTTAGTCTGTGGTACTTTGTATGGCAGCCCTAGTAAATTAATACAGGTATATTAGTGTGGGTCCATTTCTAGGCTCTCTATTATGTTCCATTGTTTTATGTTTCTATCCCTCCACAAACACCACACTGGCTGGATTACTGTAGCTCTGTAGTAAGATTTCATATTGAGTAGAGTGATTAATCCTACTTCATTCTGATTTTTATGTTCAAGCTATTTGAGGGTTTGTGCTTTTCATTATAAATTTTGGAACAACCTTGTCTATGTCTGAAAAATAACCTTCCTGGAACTCTGGTAGGAATTGCATTATACCTATAAATTAATTTGGGACCATTGGTATCTTTATTATGTTGGGTCTTCCAATCCATGAATACAGTATGTCTCCCTTATTTAGGTCTTCTTTGAGTCTTCCCTCAGTATTTCATAATTTTCAGCATACAGAGCCTGCACGTGTTTTGCCAAATTTATACCTAAGTGTTTCATTTTCTTTGAAGCAATAGTCAATGGCATTGTTGTTTGTTTGTTTTTTTTATATGTTCGGAATTTAATCAAATGCCCCACAAAATGAGACTATTTGCTTTATCCTTGGAAGTGCTCACTTTAAAAATATTTAAAAGTGATCAAAATACAAATTATTGGGACTCTGCTCTTCACAATGAGCTTTTTAGGATTTACGTATTTTTTTTTAATTATGTTTAGTTAGCCACTGTATAGTACATAATTAGTTTTTGATGTAGTGTTCAATGATTCATTAGTTAAGTAAAACACCCAGTGCTCATCACAGCACATGCCCTCCTCAATATCCATCACCCTGTTGCCCCCTCTCCCCACCCTTCTGCCCTCTGAAACCCCCAGATTGTTTCTCGGGGTCCATAGTCTCTCATGGTTCATCTCCCTCTCTGATTTCTCCCCCTTTGGATTTCCCTCCCTTCCCCTATGGTTCTCCATGCTATTGCTTATGTTCCACATATGAGTGAAACCATATGATAATTGTCTTTCTCTGCTTGACTTACTTCACTTAGCATAAGCACCTCCAGTTCCATCCATGTTGATGCAAATGGTGAGTATTCATCATTTCTGATGGCTGAATAATATTCCATTGTATATATGTACCACATCTTCTTTATCCATCTTGGCTCCTTCCACAGTTTGGCTATTGTGGACATCGCTGCTATGAACATTGGGGTGCACATGCCCTTTCTTTTCACTACATCTGTATCTTTGGGGTAAACACCTAGTAGTGCAATTGCTGGGTCGTAGGGTAGCTCTATTCTTAACATCTTGAGGAATCTCCATACTGTTTTCCAGAGTGGCTGTATTGCATTCCCACCAACAGTGTAAGAGGGTTCCCCTTTCTCCACATCCTCCACATCTGTCGTTTCCTGATTTGTTAATTTTTGTCATTCTAACTAGTGTAAGGTGGTATCTCATTGTGGTTTTGATTTGTATTTCCCTGATGGCTAGTGATGTGGAGCATTTTTTCATGTGTCTGTTGGTCATTTGTATCTCTTTTTTGGAGAAGTGCGTTCATGTCTTCTGCCCATTTTTTGACTGGGTTATTAGTTTTTTGAGTGTTGAATTTGAAAAGTTCTTTATAGATCTTGGATATCAGCCCTTTATGTGTAATGTCATTTGCAAATATCTTCTCCCATTCCGTGGGCTGCCTCTTAGTTTTGTTGACTGTTTCCATTGCTGTGCAGAAGCTTTTTATCTTGGTGAAGTCCAAAAGTTCATTTTTGCTTTTGTTTCACTTGCCTTTGGAGACGTGTCTTGAAAGAAGTTATTGTGGCCGATGTCGAAGAGGTACTGCTTATGTTCTCCTCTAGGATTTTGAGGATTCCTGTCTCACATTGAGGTCTTTCATCCATTTTGAGTTTATCTTTGTGTATGGTGTAAAGGAATGATCTAGTTTTTAATTTTTGTTTCAAAATGCTCATTTGTTTATGTAGAAATTCAATTTATTTTTGTGTGTTGGTCTTATATTTTGCAACCTTGCTGAACTCAGTTACTTAGTTCTAATTGTGTGTGTGTATTTCTTGGAATTTTCTATGTAGACAATCATGTCATCTGCAAATAAGGAGAGCTTTATTTTTCCCAATCTTTGTTCCTTTTGTTTCTTTTTCTTACCTTATTGCAGTGGATAGAACTTCAACTATGTTGAAGAGGAATGAGTGAGACAGACATCTTGCCCTTGCTCAGTTTTTCTCTATTAAGTATGATATTAACTAAAGGCTTTTTGTATATGCCCTTTATCATGCTGAGGTGGTTTTCCTCTATTTCTAACTTATTGGGAGTTCTTTTCCTTATTATTATCATAGATGAGTGTTGCACTTTGTTAAATGTTTTTCCTGTGTCAATTGATATGATCACATGATTTTTATTTTTTAACCTGTCAATATGGTAGATTACTGTGATTAATTTTTGAATGTCGAATAAGCCTTGCATACCTGGAATAAATTGCACTTGGTTATGGCATATAATTCTTTTTATATATCACTGAATTAGATTTGTTAATACTTTGTCGAGGGTTTTTACCTCTAAGTTCATGAAAGATATCTTCTATCAGGATTTTAGGGCAATTTTTCATAATCTTTTAGCACCCAGTGTGGTTGATGCATGGTCAGAATCACGGGTGGTTTTCCTTTCTTTGTAGGTGACTCAATTTCATTTTTCCTTTCTGAAGACTTTAATATATCCTTGTTTATCCTTATGTCAAAACCACACAGTATTGATTACTATAGCTTCATGGTAAGTCTTGAAATCTGGTAGCTTAAATCCTTAACTTTGTTCTTTACTCCCCCCCAAGATTAACCTGGCTACTCTAGGTCTTTTCATTTCCATGTAATTTAGAATCATTTGTCAATTTCCAAAAATTGGGATCGAAATAAATGGATACATCAGTTTGGAGCAAATTGATATATTAAAAATATTGAGTCTTTCCGTACAATAACAAGGCATTTCCCTTTATTGTCTTTTATTTTGTTCACTAATATTTAATAGTTTTGAAAAAATATTCATCTTCCACATTTCATGTTAGGTTTATATGTAAACATTTTATAGTCATGGTTGTACATGGGACTTTTTATCCTTTTCCATTTTTTGACTGATTATTGAGACCTCAGTGGGACACTAGTATCTCTGGGGCCCCTTTGAAGTCCTGGGCAGTGAAATAGACAGGTCTCATGAGACCCTCTGGGACCTGGGGTCCCCTTTGTCAGTGTAGCTGATAGCACTTATGGATTTCAAGGAGTTGTGAGCAGGAAAGGGACATGGTCTGATCTAAGTTTGGGAAAGAATCTTCTGGCCTAGTGTGTGTGTTCAGAAGCATGGGGAATGGGGCCATGCCAGAGGACACTGGTTTGGAGAGCGTTGTCACAGGACTGGTCCCAGACTGGATGCCTTTGTAGTGGGGGGAGGGGCCTCTCCCTAAGGAGGCCATGTCCGTGATCCTGACTGAAGTTGCTCCGCCAGCCAAGGGCACTAAAGGTCTTCCCTCTCTAGGTGTTGAAAGGACAGGAGGAGATCGTTTCCCACTAGAGAACAGACTCTGGAGTGGTTTGCTTTCTATCCCCAGTGTTAACCTTCATGATTGCCTCTTTCCCTTGCTCCTATCTATGTGGCCAGTTTGCCTTCCTTGTTCCTTATTCCTTCTCTGGGTATCTGCTGGGACTGAGCCACACTGGCTGTATATCTCAGCTTGGACTCTCACCACAAGCTCAGCACTGCGGCCCCACACAGCATGGCCTCTACGTGCTGATGCTGGCAATGCTGAGATTGAGTTCATCATGGGTCCTTGAACTTTGGGGATGCTGGCCTTTCTTTGGGACTTAACTCAGTTTCTCTCAGTCCTCACCCAGTAGTTCCACCCAAATCCAAGTCTCTGCCTGGGAGAACACTGTGCTTATAATTCAGTAGATTCTCATATAAATCCAGATCAATTTCTATTGAGGCTGGCCTGGAGAATTTCTGGAAATAGGTGGTACATAGTTCCATCACACATCGGTTTGCTGTTGCTTCTCTCTTCCTTTGGAGAGGCAGAGAAAATAAAGAAGCATTGGAATCCACCAGCAAATGCCTAATTGTTCTGCCATGCCACCAAACTTGCTCTCAGCCCAATCGACCCGAACTGGTAGCAATGTTTAATCATTTTTCACAGTCACTAATGAAAATAGCTCTGCCTCTGACTGGGTAGTCCAAAGAGCCCAAGAAATGAATTCTGAGTCCCAGGTGAGAACTCTAGATCTAGAAGGTCTTGGATCAACTAATGACATACCTTGTGCAAATTTTAAGCCTCCCAATAATGTCCATGCATGTGCCCTAATGGTACTATAGAGATTTTAGGATTGGTACATATATTAGTCACTGTAATTAAAATCCTGGAGTTATATTATATGTTATTTGCATGGCAGTTTGTGATGTGTTTAATGCTCCCAGTTTCAAAATTATTAAAGCTACTGTCCCTGGGCTGGCCAAAGTGATAAGCAAAGTAAGAATGTGATCGTATTCCCTCTCGATGGGGCAGGCAGGGAGGAGGATGCATGTGGGATTTTCTTATAAAGAGACCAAATGCCAAATAAAAGAACTCCAGCTGTGCAACAGGAAAGTTGAAATGGTTTGTTAGGATCATTAATATTGCAATGAAAACTAATTAAACCTGGAGCTAGAAGGAGTTCATTAGTGGTTTGGAGTCAAGGATTCTGCTTCTGCAGAGCCGGTTATAGCACTGTTGAACTTGGAAAGTTGTCAGCCGGGCTTGGGGTCATGTGGCTCTCTTCTTTTTGTGGCTTCTGGAATTGGGCTTGTGCTAGCGAAAGGTACATAACAGGCATGAGCCAAGAGATCTCCTTGGAATGCCTGAAGTACCCTCAGCTCCTGTCCCCAGAGGGCACCCGGACAATGCCACCCCTGTCTGGGTGGGTGACCTCTCTCAGGCTACTGAGAATGAGTATCTTGAAGATAGGGAAGAAGTGTGTGTGTGTGGTGGGGCGGGGAGGGGAGGTTGGCAGATTTTCTTTCCAAGTAATCAGAGAGGTTTTTACATTACAACTTGACTCACTTCAAACCACTAGAAATAAAAGTTACCCATAGCTTCAACAGTGCTTTCCCACACATCTCATTGCTTTTCTCAATAGTCCTCACAGAATTGCTTCCCCGCCCCCCCCCCCGCCCCCCGCCCCCCGCCCCAGCTGGTTGCTTAAGAAAGGAAAGTTGTTTTTGTTGCAAATTGGGTTTCCTGGGGAAGCAGACTTGGAGATGGGGTTTAGCTTAGTGGGCAGGATGTCTATTAATGAGGGCCCTTGGGACGCAGCCCTGTAGAAGGGAGGGGCTAGAAGCAGATGTGGGAGGAGGGACAATCAGGCTTCAATCCTGGCCAACATCTTTGGGAGCTTTGGGGCTGGAGTGGCCCTTCAGAGGTGTCCTGAGTTGGGTTGAGGTGGCCGGTTCTTCATCCTTTGGCTTTGGTCAGTCATTGGATGGGAGCTGCCCTGAGAAAGAAGGGACTTCGTGCCAGATTGTTCTGCCCTGACACGACCTGCAAAGAGGCTGACAGCAGGGGCTCCCCACCCATAGCACCCCCTGTGGGGGGCAGCAACTCCTTCTTTGAGGGAGATTATGGGGGGCACACAGCAACCTCCTCTGCAGTTTTGTTCATCATAATCTCCCTTGACTCTACCATAGTACCTGGTACAAAGTAAGTTTTTAATAAATATTTGTTAATATAGATAGAATATTCCCATTTCACACAGAAAACACCAAGTTTTAGCAAAGTAAAGTAAATGATGGAACCAGACTTAGAAAGAATGTCCCTAACAGAATCCTCACCTTGGCCCCTGCCTCCTATCTCTACTCACTAACAGTGACGTCCATGAGATAGGACATCTGGGTGATGGTCATCTGGCCCATGGTACAAACAAAATGAAGTTCATCTTTCAGTGCCCAGAGAAGATAGCCAGGTTTTCTCTCTTTCACGGCTTTTCCCTGAATCCCCAACCTAGGCTAGCCTTTGGGTGGGAGATTGTCATGGTCTCAAGAGGAAGGACAGAGGCTTGTCCCCCAAGCCGGACTGACTTGGTCTTGAGTTTGAGGACCCTCCCCACCCCATGAAGGGTGGGCCCTAGTGTCCACACTCTGGCTCAGCAGCTTTGGCCAGCCTAAGGGGCTGCCTGGGGCTGGGGTCCTGACAAAAAAGGACAGAGCCTGTGGACACACAGGCCCAGACTTTTAGGCAAGTTGCCCTTGCGTGCCTTTGGATAGTTTGTTACAAGGTCTCAGCCCTTTTAGGCAGAACAAAAACAAAAAGTAAATCTGATAGCAGGACGAATACGATGGAAATGTTTACTTTTCTTGATTTTCTGGTCCTTGAATTCGGTGCCCCTCAGAGGACCATGCATACGACACAGAAGTGTGAACAGGCTGCTCCCCTCAGCACTGGGGATGGCGGGAGGCAGGGGGAGGGGCAGCTGGGCACCTCCAACCACAGGCAGCCTCTTCTTTTTATTTCCATGTTACATGTGTGCTATAACCTAGAAAAGATTGGGTTGCACCACGTAAATCATTTTACGGCTGAGAGCTTGCTTTGAGTGTTGGCAGCAAAGAGCTGTGCATCTCCAAGAAGGAGACAAAATCATTTTTGCATTGTGGTAAATACCTTTCTCAGTTTTCCAAGTAAAATGCCATATCCCAAAGGAAATGGCCCTCTTTCTGCCAGCACCCAGAACAGCCACGCTTTACCTGCCAGGAGATCCAAAGGCTTCCAAGAACATCTCACTCAATCAAGCCCCTCATCTCATCGATGAGGACACCGAGGTCCGAGAAGGTAAGTGCCTGGGCAATGGGCATGGAAATGAGGTAGGTTTCATTTGACACCATTATTAACCCTGCTCATTATCCTGGAATGGTCCCATAGAGCTTGTGAAAAATGGTAATTATTTAATTGCATACTTTATCTACATAGTGTATTTTATGCATTGTATAATTATCACCATCATAATTAATGGTGGTTAATTCTTCTGTAGCTGAAAGCAGTCTGCTGAAGGAAGTATTTAAATATCTTTTCTTTCTGCCTTCAAAGTTAAGCCTAAGTAGCCTACTGCTATTTGTTTAATCAACTAGCAGAGAGAGGGCATGAAGAATATGTCTGTGGGACACCACTCACAGACCCCAATTCTTGATGGTCTGCCCTCATTTCCCACTGTGAGGGGAGAGCACTTCTCTGGGACACTTCAGGCTGCCCATGGTGCCTGAAGATTCAACCTGACTTTACTGTAGGCCATACAAATGCCATAATTTCAGGGGAGAGGAAAATCCAGCAATCCCTAGTCTACCTTTCAGAACTATTGAGAGGATTTATGATATTTGGGGTTAAGTTCAACTGTAATAGAATAGGGAAATAAAAAATCTGGGGTGTTTAAGGGTAGCTGGGTGGCTCAGTCCAACTCTTGGTTTCGGCTCAGGTCATGATCTCTGGGTCATGAGATCAAGGCCTGCATTGGACTCTGCACTGAGTGTGGAGCCCGCTTGAGATTCTCTCTCTCTCTCTCCCTCTGCCCCTACTCTCTCTCTCTTTCTCAAAATCAATCAATCAATCAATCAATCAATCAATCAATCAATCTTGGTGATTTAAGGAAGTCTGGAGCCAGGTGTGGTGTCTTTGTGGTGCACCTGAATAGTAGTTTTCAGCCTCGAGGGCACCTCCTGGTCCAAACTGGTTGAAAAGTTCCAGCCATCACATCAGTATTCCAGGCTGGCAGTGGGAAGAAAGGTGGGGGAAGGGGAGAGAGTGAAGGCTGCTCTGCCCAGCTGAATAGATTTTCTAGCATTCCCATAGAACAACTCACTTCTACCCCATTGGCCAGAATCAGTCACAGACTATCTTTAACTCCAAGGGAGAGAGGGAAATAAAGATTTTTGCTGGTGTATTTTCTCCCATTTAAAACACCAGTGCTCTATAACTGAGGAGGAAAGAAAGATGGTGGTTGGGGTAAAAAGTCACTGTCTCTGTCATGGAATTCCACGAGGCAACATATCCCAAGCCTTAAGCACAGGGCGGTGTAGGGCTAGGCTCTTGTTCATTTAGCAACTGTTTATGGAGCGCCTCCTCCTGTGAGGGCAGAGTCTACAGACAAGGCTGTCCTTGTTCCCAGGGGGTTCTTGATCAAGTGCTCAGCCAGCACACAGAGGCATGGATGTTCTTCCAGGAGACAGGTCTGCTTCTGATGGATGGCACCTTTGTGGTTTTCAAAGCACGGGCTGCAGGCCAATCAGTCAGCAATTTGGGGGTGCGGATTGAATGAGATGCTGTGTGATGAGTGCCCTCCTGTAACAGAGGATCCATACCCGATCCCCTTATCCAAGCTCCTAGGTAATACAAGGATGTATTTTTTTGACATCCCCAAAGCATGGACTTAACGACCTCTGCTTAAAAATGTCTTAGGTCAGGATCTCCAGGGGGCAGAGCCCTAGATGAGGGTTTGCTAAGGAAGTGCTCCCAGGGGACGCTGCTGAGGGACTGGGGCGAGGGCAGGGAAAGCGAGGAGGTTGGTGTGGTGTGATTTCAGGCAAAATCTGACAGCACTTGGCCTCAGCCTGATTCCAGGGGATTCTGGAAGTTTCTTTCTATCTGACAGCTATTCTAGCCTACTGCCAAGGGGGTGGCTTCCGGACCCTTGTACTTCTGGCTCTCGGCCATGCTGGCAAAGCCTAGATGGCTCAGAGTAAGGATTCTTTGACTAGGGCAGGGGATGGCTTAGGAGAACTTGGCCTGGGTGTCTGGGTAGAGGTAGGGCACATAGAGAACAGTGGGGGGGGGTGCGTGAAGAGAGAGGGAGACAGAGACAGAGGGAAGGAAAGCACTCGCTTTGCACAGCTGACTGGAGGGGAGGGTGTCAAGAGGCTGCAAGGGAAACCCACAGTAGTGGGAAGGCACCTTGTTCTCCTTCTTCTCCCCAGCCCTGGAGGATGCAGAGCACAGAGGGAGGGGCACAGGAGCCTAGGCAAGAAGGGTTGCCCATGCCTCATTTCCAACTGGGTGGAAGGGAGAAGATTTTAAATGGATGAGAGTTGGAGCTTTTGATTCTAAATGGACAAGACTTTTTACTACTTGAAAAACAAATGATCACATACCCGACAGTGAATGAAGGGCAAAGGGGTATGATCAGTGTTGTCTGGGGTGAGCAAGGGAGGTCAGACCTTCCCTTCCTAAATGCAGTGGTTGAGGGGAGAAAGTCATGTTCTGTTTGTACCTGTGAGTCTAGCTCATTGAATATATATATTATATGTATTTTTAAAAAGATTTTATTTATTTTAGTGGGGGGACACTTGAGTGGTGGGAGGGGCAGATGGAGAGAGAGAGGGAGAGACTCTCAAGCAGACTTTGCCCTGAACGTGAAGCCCGACTTGGGGCTCCATCTCATGACCCTGAGATCATGATCTGAGCCCAAACCAAGAGTCAGATGCTTAATGGACTGAGCCACCCAGCAGCCCCACTTATACGTATTTTTAAAGGACATTGAAATAGTCACTTAACCATAATTTATTTAGTTATTTCCCTGCTGTTGGACTTTTGAATTTATGTTGTTTTTATTTATTTATTTTTGCTCTGAAGAATAAAACTGCAAAACCGATGCATAAATGTTCATAGCAGCCCCAACCTGGAGGCAACTCAAATATCCTCCAGCAGGTGCACAACTAAACAAAACTGTGGTCCATCCATACCATGGAATCCTACTCAGCAGGGAATAAAATAGTCACACAAACCACAACTTAAATGATCTCAAGGGAATTACATTGAGTGAAAAAAAAGCCAATCCCAAAGGGTTACACATTGTCTGATTCCATTTATATAACATCCTTGCAATGACAAAGTGATAATGTTGGAGGACAGAGTAGTAATTGGGGTTAGGGGCTGTGGCGGGAGGGAGGGGGTGTGGGCATAAAAATGAAGGTGTCCATCCCCAGACAGAACTGCTGTAACCTTGGTTGTGTGGTGCCCACTAATCTACACATATAATGAAATTGCATAGAATTATACACACACACGCACACACAAATGAGCCAGTCAAGCAGGGGGCAATATGAATAATGATGTTGTGTCTACACCAGTTTTCTGGTTGTGATATTGTACTACAGTTATACAGGATGTTACTGGGGATAACTGTGTGACGGGTACACCGGATCCCTCTATCATACCTCCTTATGACTGCATGGGAATCTCAACTATCTCAACTATCTCAAAGAGAAAGTAAAGAAAAATTGTCTAACTGAAAAATATGAATCAATGTAAAGGACGTCTTACCTGATTAAAGGTAAAAGTATTTGGGGAAAAGATAATACTGTATGGGTTCTTCCTCTGCTTATATCTGGTGGTGCTTCTCTGATGACTTTTTTCTTAGTATACATTTGTAGAAATGGAATTTTTTAATCAAGAGGTATAACTTTTTCAAGGCTCCTAATATATATTATCAAATTTCTTCCAGAAAATGTGCACAATTTATGCACCCCTCGGGGTTTGTTTTGTGCTCATAGTGGTATTAGTGGTCTCTTGTGATGTTAAAAACAAGAACAAAAATCAGTCCCTTCCTTGTTGCCAATTCCACATGCACTAGACAATATCTCATTGCTTTAATTCTCATCCCATTGATTGGTAGTGAGGTGAACATTTTTTTACATACTGATGGCTTATTGGCCCTTTGCCTTTATACTTAACTCATGTTTCTATTGGGATCTTGATACATTTTTCTTTCTGATTTTTAAAGAGTTCTTTATATTATAATATTAATTTCTTTGTCATATTTGTTGAAGGTATTCCTTTTCAGCTTGTCTTGGCCTTTTATTTTCTAAATGTGGCACTTTAAATTTTTTTTTTTTTTGATTTTATTTATTTATTTGACACAGAGAGGGAAAGAGAGAGAGCACAAGCAGGGGCAGCGACAGAGGGAGAAGCAGGCTTCCCGAGGAGCAGGGAGCCCGATGCGGGGCTCGACCCCAGGACCCTGGGATCATGACCTGAGCCGAAGGTAGATGCTGAACCGATGAGCCATCCAGGCACTCCTAAATGTGGCACTTTTGATATGACCTATATATGATATACAAACATAGAATATGCAGTTTAATTTATCCATATTTTCCTTTGTGTGTTTTTTTAAAGATTTTATTTATTTATTCGAGAGAGAGAGTGAGTGTACGAGCGGGGGGAGGGGCACAGGGAGAGAGAGAATCTCAAGCTGACTCCCTGCTGAGCGTGGAGCCTGACACAGGGCTCCATCTCACGACCCTGAGATCACAACCTGAGCTAAAACCAAGACTCAGACGCTGAACCGACTGAAGCCCCACCTCCGCCTCCCCGCTTTGTGGTATTTTTTTCTTGCTGAGCTTGGAAGTGCTTCCCCATTCTAATATCAGTAATTATTGGCATGTATTCCCTTCTTTTTTTCTATGGTTTCATTATGAATAAAAATTCCATTTGATGACTAATCCATTCCTTTCCCCTTCGGTGTGATGTTTCCTTTCCTCAACTTCTCAATTCTTATATAATTTTGAGATTTCTTTCTGTGCTTACCTCGCCTGTTCCATTGATCTGTTTGAAATTCTTCTGCCAGTAAAACACTTAATTGTTGGAACCTCAGAATACGCTTTAAAATTTGGCAGAACAGTTTCCTCTGCTTCTTAAAAATGCTTCCAACCTTTCTCACTTGTTTATTTTTCAGATAATGTTCAGAATTCTTTTATAAATATTCATTCCATTAAAAAATTCTACTGATGGTATTGATAGTAATTGTGTTAACTACTAAATTGGAAAACAATATTCATTAACTAATTGATTAAGTAATTAATGCCTGGTTATGGAATCCTATGGCAACTTGGCAATATACTTGTAACTTTTTCTCCACTTATGAAAATAATACTGTATGTACTTCAGTAAACTTTCATGTGGACTACGCATGTAACAGTTACTTGTGGTTACTTAAAAAAATCTATTATGAAGATGTCATTTTGTTGTTACTCCTATTTAGTAAGTATCACCGATGTTCTTGATTTATGTTTATTTATCTTGCACCCAACAATCCAATTGATTTAAACGTTTTTTTGGTCAACCCTCTTGAGTCTTCTTAGTTTGTAACCGTATTGTCTGTAAATAACATAACGCTGCACTTTTCTGGAGGCCTTCCCCTTCTCAGCCTTCATACCCTATAGTAGCAGCCGAAATTCCCAGGCCACCCCCCCCCCCCCCCGCAACCTACTGCTGGTCCCCTGCTTCTTTTAATGCACTTCATTTCAAAGCCAATGAAGTTGCATAGTAATGAATTAAGTATTGCTTTGGCTTAGGGTTAGCTTTTACCATTCAAGAATATACCACTCAACTTTTAAAATAATAGGAGTGCCGTCTTCTCAAATGTCTGTTCCGCATCTGTAACACCATTATCTTACAGTACATCGCGGAGGTAAATTAGTAGATTTCCTAAGGTTGAATCCTCCTTGAATCCTCAGATAAAAACCCCCCTGATGGAGGTAGGGATTATTTTGTCATGCTATCATATTTGATTTGTTGATGTTTCGCCAGGACTGGCTATATAATTTGCATACAGAGTTGCCCAGGGTAAAGTGAAAGTGTGGGACCCGTTGAAAAAGTATTAAGAATCTCAAGCGGGTGACAGCATTAAATCAAGCATGGGGCCCTTCTGAGAGCACAGTGCCCTGTGTTCTGTACAGGTTGTATGACCAGGAAGCTGGCCCCGATTTTTGCTTTTCTATTTACACATCAGGTTGAAATTGGTCCATGTTTGCTTTTCTGTGCTCTCTGGGTCAAGTTTTAATATCGGGTTCATGTTCATTTTGGAAATGAGTAGGGCAGCTCACCATATTTTTTGTGCTCCTGTAGAGTGTATACTGCATGGGGATCCAACTGTTCTTGAAAATGTGAAGAGGACACATAGGTGTGGTCATCTGGCCATGGGGCATTCTTGAGGAGTTGTTTTGAAGTTTTTTTTAAGATTTTATTTATTTATTTGACAGAGAGACACAGAGAGAGAGGGAACACAAGCAGGGGGAGTGGGAGAGGGAGAAGCAGGCTTCCCGCGGAGCAGGGAGCCGGTTTTGGGGCTCGATCCCAGGACCCTGGGATCATGACCTGAGCGGAAGGCAGATGCTTTAACCACCGAGCCACCCAGGCGCCCCGTTGTTTTGAAGTATTAAAAAAATTTCAATATGAATATTGTCTTTCCCCACCTCCCCTCCAGATTTCCTGATTTCTAAAGCCCCTTTTAGTCATCTGTTTTTTCTTTTTTTTTCTTTTTTCCAGAAAAGTGATCAACTTCATCTGGATGTTTGTATGCTTTGGAGTAAATTTCAGTGTGAGAGCTCATAACAATTTTTGTAATTTCCTTACCTTTGTTACATCTCATTTCACATAACTAATTATATTTATTTGTCTAGCTCTCTTTTCTTGATTAGATTTACTCTGTTATATAGTGATTTTTACCACCCCCATGCCCCCCACGCAAACAGCCAATTTAAGAAGGATTCCTCATAGGATGAGGGCCTTTCTACTTCTTTGTTTTATTTGTGGTATTGATTTCTGCTTTTATCCTTATAGTTTCCATCTACCTGTCCTAATTAGGCCTTTTTCCCCTTGCTAATTTCTCATGCTTCTGACTAATATTCACTAAAATATATAAAAATATATAAAATATAAAAAATATATAATGAGAGCACTTAAGATTATAAACTTGTTTCTGCTTCCACTTTGCGCCATGTTACGTTCTTTGAAATTCAGTGGTTTTGTTTTTATTGTTTTGTTCCCCCCCAAGAATCTGTAATTGCAAATATGACCTCTACGATTCAAGTTAATGAAGAGCTCTCTTTTTTATTTCCATGGGGCTACTTTTCATTTGTTTGTTTAAACTTTGTTATCAACTTCTGGCCTTGGTGTATTTTGTTTTAGACTGTTGTCTAATGGTTCTGATTCATTATCAAATTATTCTGCTTTTCAGGTTTTTGTATCTTCTTTCATAAATATCCCAGGACAGCCTGATCAGGAAGGCACAAAGTCTAAATTCTGCCTGCTAATCCAATCTTATTAATTGTAATTCTCATTTCTATGTCCCTCATTTTTAGCTGCTTGGGTTTTTTTTTTTAATTTAAAAAAATTTTTTAATTTAAATTTAATCAATTAACATATAATTAGTTGCTTGGTTTTCTGAAGGTTAAATGATATACGTTAAAATCTACTGCAATGATTTTTCCTTCCATTATTTCTGTATTCCTTTCGGTGCTTTCTATCTGCTATGCCCTGTTCTTCTGAAGGTGAAGTTTCCTGGGTGTTATGTATCTAGTCTGAATGGGGTTTTTTGTCCACTGCAGCGCTCCTTTCTAGAGCAGCTTTCTCTGAGGCGTGCACCCTCTGTTTTCTGCAGAACACTCCCCGACATTTGTGATGCACTCATCTGTCCCTGGTCTAGTTTCTCATTGCCTGTCTCCCCTTTATTCTTTACGGGTCCTGAGATCCGGGTGCTGCTGACGGGTGACCTCCTCCTCCCTGTGTCCAGCAATTAGCTCACTATAGTTAAATAGTTTGTTTTTTTTTTTAACCTCAAACTTTGTCTCATCTGGAAACAATCTGATCACTCCTGCTTCCTTTCCTCTTCACTGGTCCCTAGCGGGAGAGTGGGGTCTGGCTGCTGCTTGCTCCTGGAACCACCGTCCGCTCCCGTTTGCTCCCCGGGGCCCGTTGGCTCTGCGGTGCCCTCGCTGGGCCCTGCAGGCAGAAGGACAAGGCAGAAGGAGCTCTGGGCTCAGAATAGGTGAGCAGGTCCCGAGCCTGGGTTGGCCTGCTGAGAGACCTTGAGGACACTTTTGAACTCTTCTGGACCTCGGGTTCCTCGTCGGCTGTGAGGATGAGGAAGGTGGTGCGTGTGAGGTGCTGACCCCACACGAAGATGACCGCCCCCCCCAACTGCCTCCAGTCCCAGGCTTTAGGGGAAAACAGCAATAAACATGCAGCTGCCAGAAGGTTGCTAACTGGCCTGTGGGTGGGCTGGTGGTCTTGGGACTGTTGGCTGTTCGACGTGCCAAGTGCCGCCCCTGGGCCCGGGAAGAGGGATGTAAGTGCTGTCCTAGCACCAGGAAGTGACCCGATCCTGCGGTGCCATGACTCATGAGCCTATTAGCTTGTCAGGGCATCTGCCCTCCACACAGCGGGGCAAAGTGACAGCGATGCTTATGCGCATTTTATCATGGGGAGCGGGGTGAAGGGATCGTCCCGTGTCACACAGGGAGCTGGAGTTATTAATACCTTCAATTAACTCAGAGCCTGCTTTGGAGAAGCCAAGTCCCTCATCTCATCTAGGATTTTCTTACCTGCGTCTGCGGCATCACAGACGGTGAAGGGACCTTTAGCCACTTCCGACACATTCTTTGGGAAGATGGCAGATAGGCCTTTCGATCCCCCTTCTCAGGGTGAAGAAAGCGAGGCAGGATCCTTGGGCTCTCTGAGGTTTCAGAGGGGAGAGATAGTGCCAAACCTGCAATGCAGAGATGTGGAGTCTCAATTCCTGGGCCTCTCAGTCAGGACCCCGAGGGTAAGGAGCATCCTAATGCCCCGCCTCTCCAGGCCCAACCTGTCCCGAACACCCTGCCTCAGACCCCTGGGCCTGAGCCCCAGGCAGCAACCTCTCTGAAGGGTGGGTTCCTGCCCTAACACCTGGGAAGTTAGGCTTTTCCCGTTTCCCCAGGCTCTGGCTCCCTGGCCAGGGGCAATGTATGGAGCCCTGCTTGAGAGGGTTTCCTTTGAGGGCCAGTGGGTTCAAGACCACCCCTGAGGTGGGGAAGTCCCTGGACCTTATGTGGGAGTGGTTAAGTTTGGTGTTCTCTTCCTCCAGCCACCCTGCCCTGTGCTCTCCCCTCCTTGGCTGCTTCCCCCTCTCTGAGGCCTTTGAGGTATCCAACCTCCTCAAGTCCAGTGCCTTGACAACAAGAAGCCACTCTATCTTTTGCTCTTCCAGCTATGTTTATTCATTTTCCCGAGCCTCTCACTCTTCCAAGCCACAGTCTTCAGCTCCAGAGCCTGACAGACAAATGCCCAGCCAGAGCCCCGGGGAGCAGAGGCTCACTCTCAGCCCTGAGCAGCTGGGCTCAACGTGGCCCAGCCCAGAGGGCCATGGCGATCCAAACTTGGCTTTGCAAGGACTCCTGGCTGAGCAGCCCCAGCAATTGCTGGATCTCAATGCCTCTCAAGTAAGAGGAATACTTTCTCTCTTCCCTGGGGTGCCCTGAGAATGAATTATTTACTATTTGTAAAGCACTTTGTAGGGTTCAGTATCATTACACAGGGACCACAGGGCTCAAAAGCAACCCTGGATGCCTGACAGGGTGGTTGTTACTATTAAGCATTTATATAGCACTTTACATTTGCCGAGTGCTTCCCAATCATTTATTAGTTAATTCTCCCAGCACTCTGGAGCTGCCAGCGGACTCGGGTTGCCATGTTCTCCCACCTGGAAATGAGGTTGCTGAGGTCAGGGGAGGCCGGTGGCCTTGCCCAGGGTTACCCAATGCCGGTGGCTAGTTGCTCAGGCCGCATTGTGCAGGCTAAGGTGCTGCTCTGACTTTGACCCTGAAGCTAGCTGCCGGTTTCATTTCTTAGACCATTGTCATCCACCCCAACCCACCCCAACTCCCCAGTGAGGCCCCTTGCAAGGGATTGCTATAACTTATGACCTTGGTGACACTCCTGGAGTGCTCTCAATTCATGACCTACTGTAGTATGAAAGGATGAGCACTGGCTTTGGAGTCAAGATTTGATTGTACAACTTATAGGAAGTGTGACCGTGAGCGAATTTCTTAATGCTCCTGAAGCTCGAGGTCCTTGATCATCAGTTGGGGATGGAAAAACCAAGGAGGCTGTTGTGAGGATCAGAAGGATTTGATGGAGAGCATGTGGCATAAAACAAAGGCTAAAAATTTGTTAACTCTAAGTCTCTGATTGCTGTCAAGGTGTGGACGGACTTTAGCCTCAAGGAAGGCACAGGCAAACCCACGGGGAAATGCTATGAAGAAAAGTGTTGGATCTAAGAAACCCGGGGCGCCTGGGTGGCTCAGTCATTGAGCGTCTGCCTTCGGCTCGGGTCATGATCTTGGGGTCCTGGGATCGAGCCCCGCACTGGGCTCCCTGCTCGGCAGGAGGCCTGCTTCTCCCTCTCCCACTCCCCCTGCTTGTGTTCCCTCTCTCGCTGTAAAAAAAAAAAAAAAAAAAAAGAAACCCACTGGGACTCTATATCGTTTCTGCCTTTAGCTTGGGAGCCTAGGAGTGGAAAGGTAAGGAAAAGGGAAAAGCTGGAGCTACTACCATTTCCACTTTACAGTAATAAATTATGCGAGTTAGAATCCACACTGTTCTTCAGTCAGTTTTTTCTTTAGTAACAAATAACTAAGAATCTACTATGAGTCAGGCACAGTTTTAGGAGTGAAAGATTTAGCAGTGAGCAAGAGAGACAAAGTGTGAAGGAACACTGATCCGGCAATGAGCAGGGGGAATCATGGAATTGAGGGTGGGAATGGAATGTGCAAAGGCCCTGGGGAAGGGAAGACTTCAGAATGCCCAAGGAATTGAGAAGAGCACTGCGGTGGGAGTAAGGGAGAAAATGGTGAGAAGATGAGCTGGGTGAGGACAGTAGGAGCAGGTCACATGGAGCCCTGAACCCCAGGGTGAGAGATAGGATTTTATTGCCCATGCAACACCTCCAGCAGATCTAAGCCAGGGGGTGACATGATCCTTCAGGTTGCTGTGTGCATCACCACACCTGTAACAGACAAGAAGCTGAGAACCCATTTCCATCAGATTGCTTATCTCTCAGCTCTAAGAAGTCCAAAGTGTGTGTTTTTTTAGTGATACTGACTGAATATTTGTGTCCTCCCCTCCCCAATTCATATGTTGTCCCCAGTGTCATGGTGTCTGGAGGTGGGGCCTTTGGGAGAATTAGTGCTTTTGTGAGAGACACCCCAGAGAGCTCCCTTGTTCCTTCTGCCACATGTGGACACAGCGAAACACGATCATCTATGGACCAGGAAGCAGGCCTTCATCAGATACCCAATCTGCTGGTGTTTTGGTCTTGGGTTTCCCAACCGCAACTCTGGGAGTAAGTGTTTGTGGTTTATAAGTCACCCAGTTTGAACAGACCAGCCACTCAGAGCATGTCTGGAACACAGAGCCCAGTGAGGAAAGCCCTTTGGACGGGAGGCTTCTCACCTAAACCCTTTGCCACCAAGTGATGATCATCACTTCAGGGATGGCCTTTGCAAAGTCCTCACATCCACGATTGCCTGCTAATTCTCAGAAACATCCAAGAGGCTCAGTGAAATCTAGAAGCCCATGTATATTCTGTAGTTCCCCAGCCAGTCAGCCAGGGCTGACTCCACATCCCGAGAGGCTCCTCCCACTGCACGCAATGGTCTTTTCCTGCCTCCTTTTGTGGGACTTGCCCACAGACTGGTGGTGGAGGGCTAACCATCTTTCTTCTCTTCCTGGTGGTCTGGAGGAACTGTGCTACCTACCAAAGTACTCCCTCATCTCAGAGCTATGGCAGACAACTGTGGGTCCCTGGTGCTCTTTCTGGGATGCTGGCATAGACCATCTGTGTGGGAATCGCAGAGCTTTCTGAAGGCTATCCTGGTCAGCTAGGAGCCTGCAGTCTGGTTAGAGAAACAAGACTTCAATGTCTTAGAGATTGTATTTATGGAGTTGTAAACTACCGTGGCTGCAAAGAATCTTAACGTCTTCTGGTGGCTCAAGACAACAGATGTGATGACCAGGTCCTGATTGGTTACTGGATATATCGTCCTGACCATGTGTGGCTAGGAATCCGTGCTCAGCCTAATGGTGGGCATTCTCGAAGCCTCAGCAGCAGGGGAAACCATTGCTGAGAAGCTTTCGAGAAAAATAAGGCTGAGGTCTGAGGTCATAAATGAATCCACGAAGCATCATACATACATTTTTTTAACCTTCAATACAATAAAACATAGGCGGCATACCAAATAAAGAAAAAAGCATTGGCCTCTTCTACATTATAAATTTGTAATAGCAGGAAGTTTATAATTAATTTCCATTTACCATCCTTTCCTCTCTAGAAACTTTTGGTATCTCTTCCTCACAATTTCATCAAGATGCTTGTAAATTCACTTGGCTTACATTCAGAGAACATGCTTAAAGGGGACAATATTTTTGAAATATTTTCATACCCGGTACTCTTCATGCCCTGGGCTCCCCACCTGTGTTGGACAGAGTTCTTCCTAGCAGACAACAAAACCCATACTAGTTGGTTTAATCAGAAAGGGGGTTTTAAAATCATATTGGTTTGCCTACGGGATCTCCCGGGAAACCAGGGAATGAACTTGGCTGCCACACAGCCAGGAAAATTGCCCAAGCATACGCAGGACTCACAAATACCACTGCTACCACCACCCATGCTCGATACCTACGACACCAGGCACTGAAAATCCTTCAGCGGCTGAGAAGAGCCAGTAGCTTTCACAATCAAGTTTTCTGGAAGATACCATGTCCTATTGTGTGGCCAGAGCCTCTTTTTGCTCACTTCATTTTCCAAATCTTGAGTAGTTACATCAGCTTGGAAGATGCTAGGTCATATGTGGAACTCTGTCTGGAATGTAATTTCTAGCCCGGGCACTCTGCAGAATGGGAAGTTTATGTGGAGGGAGTTGGCTGAGTTGCTCCATTGTAGCAATAGGTTTCAATGCTTCCCACCGAATGCAGGTATTGGGTAGAATACCATGTCACTACTCAGCTATGGCTTTTCAGATTAAATGTTTTTTTTTTTTTTTAAAGTCTCTATCAGGACAATAGTCTTAAAATCCAGGATTTATAGAGAAAGAAAGCTTCTTATAAATCCTTGAAGCTCCCATTAACATGTTAGCAGCCAGGCTGGACCAACATGAAAATCGAGGTAACAAAAATACATGGGGTATGGAAACTCATGAAATAATACAATCACAGGCTCTGCTACACAGACAAAGGAAGTAAAAAGCTCACCCCTTCCACTCGGTGGGCTGAAGAAGGAAAAGAGAGAAAGAGGTAAGACAAATTGGTCAAATGCAGTATGGAATGGAATATTTGGCTGCAGCTAAATTCTGCTTCGCTTTGCTAGAAAAGTCAAGAGTAGAGGCAGTGCCTGGAGTTGGAGGGCGGGCGTGGCTGAAAGAGACTTTTCCCTTCGTTGTTTTTTCCATAGAGATCATTTGTCGAGACCCTCAAGTCAGCTGGCATCCCCTGTACCTGCAGTGGGCCCACAGCCCAGCTCTGTCCTGCGGTTCCCTCCTCCACCTGCTTTGGGCTTTCTCTTCTGCACCTTAGCCTGGCCTTCCCAGGCCTCCTTGCATAGCTCAGGATGGCTGGAGCCCATTGGCTGTTGTCAGAAGATCCAGTTCCATTGTGTTGAGCCTTAAAGGTCATTCTAGTAAGGGCTTAGTGTATCTATAAACAGATTATATGCAATAATGTATGTTGCAGCAAACTGAAGTGCTCTTTTCTTATAGATAGCCCTTTGGTGCCTTCTAAGAAGCATGGATGTGCTAACTGGAAGCTCTTCTGTTTGCTGAGTGCGAACAGTTATCATGCTCTGTGTGATGGCTTTCATAGGCTTGAGTACAGTATTGATTTGGGTGCGTAAGGTTCAAGGTAGAAACCAGAAAACAGTGAATAGCTCTCCTTACTAAGGAAGGAGTGGCAAATTGAGTGGTCCTAAGGACCACCTAGGAATGGGAGGTGGTGATAGAAGAGATTTAGAGCAGGGCCAGATAGTAAATATTTTAGGCTTTGTGGCCCATTCAGTGCATCCTGGCTACTCAGCTCTACCATTGTAGCTCAACAGGAGTCCCAGACTAGGAGGCAAATGGGTGGGCGTGGCTCTTTCAATAGAGCAGGTAGCTGGGCCTTGGGATTGTTGAAGGGATAGGATGAAGGGGAGAGACAGAGAGAGAGAGAGAGATGACTAGCCATTGAAATGTGACTCCGAGGAGAAGAGGGATGACTGATAGAAAGGCTTCAACTGTGGCTCCATGCACCTTACAAAATGCTTCTGGTGTAGAAAGATTCCTTATGATGAAAGTAAGAAATTGCTGAGTATTGCTTCAGAGTCGGTGAAGGGTGAACACAGAAGCTGTACTTGGGGCTAGCAGAAAGTAGCGCTTACCCAAGCTCTTGGTGCTCAGGAAACTCTCAGGATAACGTTCAGCTGACCCTGAGCCGAACCAGCCCTGTGATCCAAATGGCGGACACCTACCTCAGTCTCTGGAAGGCCCGGTTGTTGCTGGAGAAGTTGTTTAAGTCACGAAGGCTCCTCCCTCTGCCTATCACAGAAGTCCACTGGAGACAACGTTTCAGAGGAAAGCCCTGCTTTCCCCATCAACTGTTACACATTAGTACACAATTGCCTAGTATGTATTGGAGAGATGAGAAATGGGGAAGAAAAGTGAGCTGGGGGCCGATGGCCCCTGGAGAGGGAGACCTGGGTGCCAGGATAGGGAGGGGGACCCATTGGTGTGGTCTAACCATACATCACCTACTTGATCGACATGGACAGATTTTTTTTTTTTAGACTTATTTATTTATTTAAGAGGGGTTGGGGCAGAGGAGAGGAGAGAGAGTTTTAAGCAGACTCCATGCTCAGCATGGAGCCAGATGTGGGACTTGATCTCACAACTCTGAGATCGTGACCTGAGCCGAAACCAAGAGTCAGATGCTTTAATGGACTGCACCACCCAGGCGCCTCAACATGGACAGATTATTGGGACAATGTGGGTGTTAGACCCTCGTGCTCTTTTCTGTCCTAGGATCAGGTTGATTTATGCAGAAATCCATCCCCTGAGAAATCGGGGAAGTAGATCTTTTTTCTTGTGGAAATAGAAGTTGTGTCACCTTTTTTTTAGTGGGTTAAACTTATGTGGCTACCATTATGTCCTCCTTTTACTAGTCACTGTTAATTTGGTTGTTAAGAAAACAGGACAAAGACTACATCAGCTATTTTTAAAGCTGGTTATTTTGATCATGAAGATGTAGCCAGGATCTTTGGTCTGTTTTGTAGTCTTTGGAAAATTATCTCAGCAGACAGTCTTTCATAGCATTTTATGTTCTAGATAAATATAACTATCCTGTTTTCTAAGCAGATGGCTGCCTTGCCAGGACAGGGAGCTCTTCTTCGAGAGAATGTGGTAGGTGGTGTGCATAATGGCTGTCTAGTTCCTAAGACATTATCCTCCCATTTAAAGTGAGTTTTTCAGGAAAAACATTTGAGGCAAACATGATATGAAAGGTAATATCTTTCTTACTCAAAGAGCTCATGCAGATTTTGAAGAACATTAAGACCCCAACAGAGGCTTGGGGACAGAACAATTCACAAAAGAGGAAACAGAAAGATGCAAGTAACACAAGCGTAGCACCAGTTACAAAATTAATGCCAAGTCCCAATGCTTCGTCTCATATAGTGTAAATTAGTACCACTTTTTGGAAAGCAATCTGGCAAAATGCTTCAAGATTTATAAACATCATCATGTTTAAGATCCAGAAATGCCACTTCTGGAAATCTTTCCTAGGAAAGGATACCATATGTGGAGAGGCGCCACATGTTGAGTTCACTGTATAAACAAGCTGCAAGTTCAGCAACAGGGGAATGATTGAATAAATTATCTGGCTGATGAACTAACACGCGGCCACTGGAGAGCCAATTGGGAAGACCTTGGTAATGTGAAAGACAAAACGGGCAGGATTTGAATCATTTGCATGACAAAATATATGCATCACTCTAAAGACTAGATGGAAATACTCAAAAATAGCATTCCTTTCCAGTCTTTGGAGTGATGCACAATAGAATTCAGAATGACTTAAAAAAATTTATATTATGAAAAATTTCAAACACACATGGAGACAGAGAAGGTAATAAGCTCTCATAAACCCACCTCCTCGATTTCACGGTTACTAACATTTTGCAGTATTTGCTTCATATACATTTAAAAATCCCTACTAGACAATTTTTTTTAAAGCATAACCCACACACCATTGTCACAACCATCAAAATAAATAATTTCTTTTGTGTGTATGTCTTTTTAAAAATATGGATGTAGTATTAGACTTATAGAAAAGTTGGAAGAATAATTCAAAGAATTTCTATAGACTCTTATTCCAGCGTCTTCAAATATCTATGTTATACTTCATTTGTTCTAGTAATCCTTCCCCTCCATACACACACACATTTTTTTTCCCCCTAAATCATTGACCTAAATCTGCTCAGGCTGCTATGACAAAAATACCATAGACTGGCGGCTTAAATAACAGTTATTTAGCGCAGTTCTGGATGCTGGGAAGTCTAAGATCAAGTGTCTGGTGATGATCCATTTTCTGGTTCACAGACAGTGTGTTCTTGCTGTCTTCTTACCTGGTAGAAGGGATAAGGGAGCAATCTGGGGTCTCTTTCATAAAGGCACGAATCCCATTCACCAGGGCTCCACACTCATGACCTACTCACCTTGCAAAGGCCCCACCTCCAAATACCATCACGTTGGGGATGAGGCTTCAACATATGAATTTGGGGGAACACAAACATTCAGTCTATAGCACCATTGGAGAATAAGTTGCAGACATGATTCTCCTTTATCCCTAACTACTATAGACTATACTTGTTAAAAACAAAGACTTTGTTCTGCGTAACTGGAGTTCACAGATTACAACCAGGAAATTTACAGACAATCAGGGGTTGCCTACAGTATATTTGCTTATTGTTCAATCAAGTAATTTGAAGTTTCTGTCTTCTAATTAGTGGACAGTATGGGTTTTGTGTAGTTTTGTGTAGTTTTATTTTTCCCTCCTTCCTCCTTTCCTCCCTGCCTTCTTTCCTTCCTTTTGCAGGTTATGTTGGGAAATTTGGATTTAGTCATCATCATCATCTTGGCTACCAGTGACAATTTTTTACCATTGTATAATATCCCATTTGTGTTCAATTTCCCCCAATTTTCTTTTCTTTTTTTTTTAAAAGATTTTATTTATTTATTTGAGACAGAGAGAATGAGAGAGACAGAGAGCACATGAGAGGGGGGAGGGTCAGAGGGAGAAGCAGGCTCCCCGCCGAGCAGGTAGCCCGATGCGGGACTCGATCCCGGGACTCCAGGATCATAACTTGAGCCGAAGGCAGTCGCCCAACCAACTGAGCCACCCAGGCGCCCCTCCCCCAATTTTCTATAAAGTGTCTTTTTATAGTGTTGTTCTAATCAGGATCTAAATAAATTTTACACTTTTTGTTTGGTGATAAGTCTCTTAAAGCTATTTAAATAATCCTTAACAACACCCCCTTTTCATGGTCTTTATTTGTGGGAGAACTGATCATCTATCCTGTGAGTCTTTCACATTGTGGGTTTGGCTGATCTTATCCTAAAGATGTCACTTACCCAGATTTCCTTTAATCAGCAATTACACATAGATATTCGCTCATGTTCAGGTTCAGTTTTGTTTTGTTTTGGGAGAAACCCTTGCTAGATGGTGTTGTGTTCTCCTTTTTGCAACATATCATAGCACTTAGGGAGCATCGTAACTGGAATCACTGAGTGCTGTTGATCAGTCCCCACTGACGGGTGATGTCAGCTTCTGCTGTTAGAAAGTTCTCTGTCCATCTTCCACGTAATGGACTTGCAGTCATTGATGAGTATTGCCTAGACTCATTGTCTTGGAAGGACAAAACTGTGATTTCTCATTCTACATGAATGGCACTTTATCTCCTCCCACCCTGATGTAATGTTATACTTGTAATTAAAAATATAAATATATAAGAATAAAAGTTGACATCAACATCAGCAGTAAGCTGAGGCCAAATGGAATTATCCACATGAAAGATTTTTAATCTCGTTTCCCAGATAGCCTCTTTACTGTTCCTCTTGAGAGTGCGCTAAAGTTTCCAAAGGCTAAGGGGTTTATTTTGGGAATGTATGCGGCCAGTTAAATTCCTTCATAGAAAAGAGGGGAATTAAAATGCACATCCCCTATCGCTTGACAATTCCACTTTGGTATTAGCCCCAGTGAAATAATGATCTTTTTCAGGGGAATGGTTTCCATAGCCTTGAAGACAGAAGGGATTTGGTGTGTCAGTTTAAGGGTAGAATCCAGGAGAGCTATACAGGGAAATCCATTGCAGCAATAACAAACCACAGCAACCCGAGGGTAGTGTGAGTGGGGGAAAGGGCAAATTAAATGTAACCCGTACAAATGTGCGGACATGACACAGCACGCCGAAATCATGGGTGTGAGCTACCTGAATTAATGCAGACAAATCTTAAAGACCTAAAGTTGATCGAAAAAAAACAAGTACAGAAAAATTCATGTTCATGTCAGTTACCAAACAGAAACATGCTAAACCAAATTATTTATCTTTTATGGATATATAGGCACCTACCAATATAAAACTAAAAAATGAGTTGAAAGCAATGTGAAATTCTACACAGGGTTGACCTCTGGGTTGGGGTGAGGGTAAAGGGCCTTCATGTTAGCTGACATGTTCTAACATTGGTTAAAAAAAAAGAAAAGAATTAATATAGTACTGGTGCAATGTTTAAAACAGTATTTCAGTGCAGAAAAAGATGGAGAGGAAATATACCAAAGTAGTCACAATGGTTAATTTTAAGGGTCTGAAATACCATATTTCATTGTTTTTTTTCTTTGTATTTTTCTGTATATATATATTTATTTTTTTATTCCAAAAATTAAAAAAGAAGGGTAAGACCTTGCTCAGTAGCAGCAAACACTCGTTCTGAAAGACAGGCGGAGCAGGTCCCTTGAGGGACGAGGACTCACTGCAGCTTGAAGGCTCTGTCCTGACTGGCAACTCTTACTGGAGTGAGCACCAGCCCTGGGAAGGGGGCACCTCCTGGGGGGCTAACGGGCTCCTGCAGGCTGAGACCATTGTGAGCCCCTCTCCTGATACAAACCTGTTTGCCCTTTTGTCAGTGGCAAAGCCTTAGCCCCTCTGATTTTTTCTCCCTCTGCCTCCTTCCCCAGAGGCAGACATCCCTGTGTGCTGTGATGCCTTCTCTCCTCGTGGCTGCCCCCACCCCCACCCCCACCTCCGACTCTCTCCCATATCCACGATGTATGGGATTCCACATGGCCTTCCTGAATGCCACTGCACATCTGCCATCCTTAGGTAGAAAGATTCTCCGTGGTCACTTACTGAGGGCGGGACAAAATTGAAACAGCTTAGCCAAATATTTGTGGTCTTTTCTGGAAACCGAGCCCAACTCTTGTGCCTTCAGCCCCTCCCATCCTTCTCCTTCCCTTTCTCGCTCCCCATCCATCTCCCAACAAGAACCTTTTGCTAAGGCCAAATAGTCCACACAGTGTTTCCCAAACCTACAGCAGACCTCCCCTCTCTGGGTCTTTGTTGGGGGCGGCCCTGGCCTGGAATGCCTTCCCCACTCTCCTGACTCCCATCGGCTCCTCTTTGAGCCTCCTCTTGTGCTCGGTAGTCTGTCTCCCCTCTGAGTTCCTGTGTCATGTATTATCCAGGCCCCGCGCATTTCTTCCATACCTACTATAAAATAATAATAAAGTAATAGCTACTGCTTATTGAGTGCCTCGATGGCAGGTGCAGACAGAGTTATTAACCAAAGCCATTAGTTTGATGGAGGGCCAGGGAGACGAGAAGCCAGTAGAGGGTTGGCAGGGTCCCAGGCATCAAGCGATGGCTAAAGATGGGCTTCCTCGGCCTGTGGAATTCCTGGGGTTCCAAAGAAACACACGGAAGAGGGTCTACTTGAGACCACTGGGGAAGCCACGGTGGGGAATCCAGGGCGAGGTCCCTTTCAGATGCCTAGAAGGGGGCAGGTTTGGGATATGGCCAGTGGCTGTAAAATGGCTCACGTGACAACCACTCCCATGCTGACCCGAGGGTCCCCAACTCCAGCGGCAGGGGGAAAGGAAGAGATGTCAGCATCGTCCCCAACCCTCTCTCCCTGGCTCCACTTTCCTGCCCGCACGACAGGTTCTGAAAAGCAAAGCTCCCTGGAGCCTGGTTGCCTTGTTCTGGCCCTCTCCTGCCTCCAGCTCAGGGCCCACCTGCCCCTGTAACTTCCTGATCCACACGCACACTGCTTCTCAGCCTCTTGTTCCAGGCTCGTGTGCGTGAGGCTCCCGACCCTGCAGTTCCAACATTCTCTTTCTGCCTCATCTCCAGCCCCCCTTCTGCATCTAGCATCACAAAGTCATCTCCAGTCCTTTTCTCAAATTACTCGCCACATTTCTTGTCTCCGAGCCCCAGATGCTCAGCAGTGTGGTAGGACAGGGGCAGGTGACAGGCCTCGGGCCAGCAGCCTGAGCTCGCTCTTATTTAGGGCTCTATTTGTCCACGTGGTCCCCGTGTCCTTCGAGGCAGGGCTCTGAGTTCTTGCCACCAAACGTCCTCCCAGAAAAAAAAAAAGCAACAGCATCATCCCCATGTAAAGCCAGGGGATGTTTTCCCTGCAGACATCTGGGGGCCCAAAGCCAGAGACACCCTAGGAGGCGGCAGGAGCATCTCTTGGAGGGCAGAGGCCACCTGAAGATCAGGCTCCTGCCTCCAGTGCGCGTGCGTCTCCTTCCAAACGCCCCGCCCCCTGCCGGCAGCCCCGGTTGGGGGGGGGGGAGGGGGGGCGGGCACTTAGCGCGAAGCCTTAGGAAAGCAAGTGCGTTTGAGCGAGCGTCAGGAACGCAGTCACCTTCCGGAATGGACGACGTGGAATTTGCACATGGGTGGTTTTATTTTTACCCCACATTTCTAGAGAAAGCCTAATGGCTTCGAGTGCTCCTCTCAGATCGTGAAATTTAAAAGGGGGAAAAAAGAGAGCACATAATTATGATCCCACAGCAGGGCAATTGGCTTGCCTCTGACTATTAGGTCCCATTAAAGATGTAATATCTGTGGCGTCTCAGGAGAAATTCCTACTTATTTATGCTTAGTATTAGGGCAAATATTAGTTAGCATCAAAACAGGATGCAGTTAAGTCTAATCTGATGTCACCAGCAGAGCCTGCCTTATAAACAAAATAAGTGACAATTACTTTCAAGCTGAACTAATAATTTTTTCAAGTGATTCCATTTGGTGTTCATCAGAAATGTCCACCAAAGGAAGGTGTGTTTCAGGGAAATGTGCAGGGTATGCTTTTTAATCACACTTTATTTAAATGTACAAATGAAGGCCGTGGGGCTGGCTGCTTCTCTCTCCTTCTCACTAGGTTTTCCTCTGGGACTATAATTAGGAAATACGACCCAATATAGGAATTGAGCATTGCTGCTTTTATGGGGATTTTAAACAAAATGGCTCTGCTCCTATAACTGAAGGAGTTGCTCCCTCAGAAGCCCCACAGGCCGCTCCAGGGTACCTGGTACTTCATGCCTTTTGGAAAATGACTCCTTGGCCTCCTGGAAAGGCATTTCCTAAGGGAAAGGTGGGAAGGCCCAGTAGAGGGCCTGGGGCAGGACCTCTGGGTTAGGAGCAGGTCCCAGCACTCAGCCTGGCTGCAGATGACCAGGCTGGCCCTCCAAGGCAGCAGTGTGAAGGTAAATCCTCTCCCTTCCTTTCCACATTGTGCTTTTCCCTGGCAGCCGATGGCTGCACACCCTACTTCTTTACCTCAGACTTCAGCAGCTGGGTTTCTAGCACTTTCTCCTCAGGCAGAGGGTCCTTAGCTCAGGCTCGTTTGCCAAGAACTTTCTCAGGTTCCTAATGCTGCCTCCACCCAGGACTGTGGCTTGTTGAATGTGCCCTTGTGGCCTGAGCACACGCACACAGCACCCAGGGATGCCCACATGACAGGCAGGTGGGGGTCCCACAGGACAGCTCCCAGTCCCGGGGCTGGAGCTCTAGTCACTCTTGACAGATGGGGCCATAAGTCCTTCATCCTCCTGGGAGGGACGGCTGCTCCGACTCTGCGGTCCCACCCATGGACATTTTCTCTGGAGTGGAGAGATGGCCCCCAGCCTACATTGGCAGGCACGGGGGCCGTTCGCAGAGCTGTACGTGGAACTGAGCACTGTCTCCCATGGGACCCTGATTCTGCATCCACACCTCTGCCCAGCACTGGCCATATCCTCTCCTCATGTCCCATCCTCTCTCCATGTACCCATTCTGTTACACCAACATGGGGCGTTTTTTGTTGTAGGCCTGGCGAGGCCCAGTGGCAGACTCAGAGAAGGAGCCCAGATTCTGCCTACAGAGAACCCGCTAGAACTAGAACAATTCTAGTTGAGAGAGTTTGTAAAAGATAATTTCCTGAGGCCACCAGACTGAATGAGGGAAGTGCCCTATAGCAGGTAGAAGGGGGTCTAGGGAGGTATCATATCCATTTGGGAAGATCAGGAAGACCTTCAGGAAGGGGGCAGAATTTGAGACCTTAAAGATTTTATACAATTCCCCCACGAGGAGTTGGCTTCCAGGGATGACGTTCCAAGCAGAGGCAGCCTCAGGGCGTGGGGAGTGGGGGGAGGGTGGGCACTTGGACAATGTCACGGTGATGGCTGAGTTAGTTAGGTTTTTTCATTCAAGCAGCAGAAACTCCGTCTGGTTGTGGAAGCTACTGACACAGATTAGCACATCAGCCATCATGGGCAAAGGGTGGGGGACAGCAGCGTAGGCATTGCAGGGGGACAGAGGTCTAGGTCATAGGGCTGCCCTCAGAGGTCAGACCTTCAGGGGAACTGCTGGGCGTGCCTCTGAGCTGCCAGGGGTACAAACAGTCATGAGCACATTAGCGTGTCAAGTCTCTCTTCTGCCCAAACCCATCAGTGGCTCTTCATTGCACCCAGGAAAAGTCCAAATGTCTTTGCTTGGTGTGCCCCGAAAGTCTATCCCTGAGCCACCCTTTTTACCTTTCCCTGCTATTACCCTCTAGAAATTATTTCCTTTGGCTATAACAGACCCTTCCTGGGGACTGAGGTAGGCATGATCACCAAGCTTATTACAATTCCTCCTTCTCTAGGAACACAGAGCTGATACTCCAGAGCAAGCCTGTCTCTGTGGTCCGTGGGTAGGCACCTGACCAAGTGTGCCTAATCATATTCTTTTAGGAACTCAGAGAAGGACTGAGGCTGCTGCTGGGCCCATAGCGGGCTCCAGGGGGAAGGCCATCGAGGTCCTGCTGAGGCCGTTCATGCTGCTGCCCTCCCAGTTCTTGCCTTCTGAGCCCTAGTTGTCTGCATCTTTCTCAGATTCCCTGATTTATATACAAATATATATTTTACCCCCTGTGTTGAAAATAAGCATTTAAATGCTAATCACGTCACCCTAAACACTCTGCGACGTGTCTTCTAAGAATAAGAGTCTAGAACAATCTCATATGGTGAAAAAGGGCTGGGATAGTTGTAAAGGCCTGGACTCAAGCCGACCCACTGCTTCCTTGGGCCAGTTGCTGAGCCTCTGCTTACTGACCTATGAAGTGGGCTCCATATGTCTCCCTTAACCCCCAGAGTGTCATGGAACCCTACTAACCCTACCCTAACCCTACTGTTAAGGTCATATGGAGCTGTGGGCTGCCAAGTCCAAGCCCCACCAACTTTCTTCTGCAGACCAGAGGTGGGAGGCAGAATGTCACCAAGAGGGTAGCATCCTCTGCCATCAAAGAAAGAGCGTGACCTGGTTAGGTTAAGGAATATGCCCAGAAAAAAAAAATCTCAGGAGAAGTTCTCATGCGGTCATGCATGTTTGGACATACTTTGCATGCCACATTTGGGTTGGTGAAAAGAGAATGTCATGAAACAGCAGAAATCCGCGGATTTCCACGAACGCATCACGGTGAGCAGGAAGAGCATGTCTTGGTCAGCAAGAGAGCAGGAGATGCAGTGCTGATAAAGAGGAAGGGACTCTCCGGATCTGACGTTCTCCCAGCCTCGATGGAGGGGGGCCTGGCCGCCGGGTTGGTGAGAGCATTGTAGGAGACAGATGGGCTCCCTCGGGCAGGACGTGGGCATGCACCGAGGTGGCACCGGGCCTGCCAGCTGGAGACAGCCCCGAGCAGGTGACTGGCCGGGCCTCAGCCACTGCGTGGGCCTCCATCAGGCGTGCGCGTTACCTTTGCTGCACGGGAGGGTCGTGGTCGGGGGCCGGTGGCTCTCATTTCCCTGCGGCTGCTAGGAGCTGCTTTCCTTGTGGGCTGCAGGGGCGGCCAGCTGCCTCTCCTTCTCCTGGCTGGTCCTTTCCGGACAGAGCAGGACACAGAAGGAGGCCCCTGGTTATCCAGCTGTGTCACTCTCTTTACCCTTTGCCTTGACATGTTCGAAAGTCACAGCATCTACTTGAGAACTATTTTAGGAGCCGTGTGGTGTTATCAGAAAGCAACAATAACATAGTGGGCTGCCTGGAATTTGTCCCCGTGTCTGTCTGGGTGCTGACCTAGGAAGCATTCCAATTGTAGTCAATTTGTCATAGCTCATGGGCAGGAAAGAGGACAAGGAAGCAGGCGACAGCTTTTAGGTTTGGTGCTCAAAGCTCTTTGGCTAGAGGAATAGAAGCATGATGTTTTCAAAGTGATATTTCATTGGTCACTTAATCTTAAGACTGGAAAGCCTTTCTTTTAGAAATTGCCTAATCACCATGGGATCGGAGAGGGACATTGGTCTTCCTGGAGCCACTCAGCAGGCAGTGAGGGTTCTGATCCCAGTCCTGCTTCCTGTGACCCCAGTCCATTGCCCACCTATGAGTTCATGGGTCTGGTGCTCGTCACGTCTCTCCAGGAGAGAAGCGATAGGGCCTCAGGAGCAAACATTATGTCAGATGTGGCTGGAAGGTCTGGCTGGGCGAATTGGCCACCTACTCCATTTTACAAATGAGGGGGCAGGTAAAAGCAGACACGCAGCCTGTCAGGGAGTCATTGCCTTAATGACAAGCAGAGGACACTCTTCTCATGAGAAATGAGGAACAGCACCCTGAGCCCAGGAGGGCAGGCACCAGGTTGGGGAGAAGAGGAAGACCTGCCCATGCACTCCAGATTGTCCTGAGTTGGCCTCTCTCATCTCCCCCCACCTCTCCAGGTCTGCATTCCCTTGGGGGCCCTGACTGAACCACGTGCCTGACCTTGGCCGTGTTGGTCTGACCCTCAAGCTCCACCCTCATTGGCTGTCCGATGCTCACTCTCAGCCTCCTGGGCCTGGGTGTTATGTGAGACAGCAGACAGACATTCCTATGCTGGAGGAAGGGCGTGGAGCACTGGATCCAGAAGGCATTTTGTATCATTATACAGGTGTCATGGGAGTGACCTGCACCAACTGACAGGAGGGCCCATGCTAGCTCCATCAGGGAGGCGGACACAAGTCAGAACAGTGACTGGCTGCCTCAGGGGAGGGCTGGGAAATGATGACCTAATGCTTCGCCCAAGATACAGTGTTTTGCAGTAGCTATGGGATGCGAAACCCTGCACCATCAAGGTTCTGGTCCTGGCTTCCCACTGGATCTCCCTGTAGCTACTCGGATGGGGAAGTGGGTGTGCAGGTGGGAGCTGCAGCCCATCCTTGGGCCAGCTGAAACCCCCCACCCCCCAGTGTTGGCCAGAGTCTGTCCACAGCACCAGTCCCTCTGCCCATCCTATACCCTCTCTTCCTCCTAGGGAACCAAGCTTGTTGCTTTTGAGGTCCCAGAGCTGTATTTGTGCGTGTATGTGTGTGGAGGAGGGAGGGTGTAGGGTGGGGGCATGACTCTGACTGTGGGTTATAGCATCACAAGGCCCTGGGTTCAAATCCTGGCCTGACTGTGTACCACTGTTTGACTTGGGCAATCAGTAAACCCAGAGCCTTGGCTCCCGGTGCACAAATGGTGTAATTAGAGGATACACCGCCCATAGTGTACTATCGTGGGAACTGAGCGGGGTGATGAGTGTGAAGCCTGTGTCACTGCCTGCTGTGGAGTGCAGAGCTCAGTGACTACACCCATCTCCACTACTGGCTTCAGCCATGCACCCGCAGTCATGTGGCAAGGGACAAAGAGGCTTTAGAGTCCAGAAGACCTGAGATTGTGTCCCAGCTCTGCCAGCACACATTAGCCATGTGTCCTTGGGCAAGGCACCTTCCTCAACTTTCCTCACCAGCCTCAACTTTCCAACATAAACTTTCCAATTAACCTGTCATTTAATTGTTGTCTAATAAGTACCTTACCTATTGCTACTTAGGAAAGATTTGGAGGGTTGATGATGATGATGTAAATACATAGTTGAAAACACCCCCTTATCTTCAATTTTGTGAAACTTGATGCTGATGTTAATATTAGGTAAGGTTTGGTTGACTAAAATCCAAATGATGAAGTAGACTCATTTGCCTCTTGTGTTTGGAGATACTCATTCAAGCTCATCAATGAAGCTTTTTAAACTCAGATGCATCATAAGTATGTTGAGATTTATTTATTTGTTTATTTTTAGTTCCTGACATATGATAAAACAGGAATTTAAGGTTTGACCACCACAGAAAAAGAAGTATTACAAAGAGCTGGCATAGTGTTGTGGTCATCATTTTGCAATATATACGTGCATCAAATCATCATGCTCTACACCTTCCACTTCTGCAGTGTTATATGTCAGTTATCTCTCAATAAATCTGGAAAAAAAATCAAGTTTGAATTGTATACTAAGTGGATCCCGTTAAAGGATTTAATGTGGGAAAGGACATGAGATGTTTTACGTCTGTGATGTGTTTATGCATCACTGTGGTTGCTGGGTGGAGGAGAGTAGGAGCCGGAAGACCAGTTGAGGGTATTGAAACAGTCCCAGCAAGAGGTGGTGGTGACTTGGACCAGGTTGGTCACAATGGAGGCGAGTGATGATGGCTCTGGGATCTGTTAGGATGCTTGGACATAGTATGTTACGGAGAGGGAATCAACAGGCGTACCTCCCACATGGGGTGGGTGTAGGGGTGGAGAAGCTGCGGGGATGGATGAGTCTCAGAGGCAGTCTGCGGGGAAGGCTGTGCTGAGAGTTCTATTTCTACCTTGCTAAAATTCAGATGTCAGCTGGAATCACAAGTGGAGATGTCGGGAAGGCAGTTGGATAGGGGAGTCTGCTGGTTGGGAGGGGGGGACTTGTTTGGAGAGTGAATATGAGAACAATCATAGAAGAAAGATCAAAAAGGTCCTAAGGTGAAAATGTCCATGGATTGGGTATGATGGAGAGAGAAGCCAATGAACCTGAGAAGGAGTGCTAATGGGGAGAACAAAGGAGTGTGGTATACAGAGACCAAGAGAGGCACATGTGCCAGGAGAGAGGTGTGGCCCCCTGTGCTGTTCAGGGTCAACAAGAAGAGTGGTTGCCATCTTGGGATTTGACTCTGGGCTGGTCTTTGGTAACCTTGACAAGAGTAATTTCAATAAGGCAATGAATATGGATGCACACTTGGAGTGAGTTGAAGAGTCCAGGGCAGGTGAAGAGGAGTAGAGAGCCAGTGTAGATGGTCTTTTTGAGAGGTTTTGCTAATAAGGGGAGTGGAGAAGTAAGACAGTAGCTGGAGAATAGGAGGAAAGTCAAGGAATTTTGGTTGGTTTTAAACTAACCATTTGTATGCTGTTGGATGATCCAGTGGTGAGGGAGAGGCTGATGCTGTAGGAGAGAAAAGGGATGGCAGAAGAAATACAATTCTTCAGAAGGTGAGGGGGGTGAGATTGAGAACATAAGGAGGGGACTGACTCTTCACAGGAACCAGAACACTTCTTTACTTGTGAGGGAAACTCTCATGAGATACTTGCCATCTTTTTTTTTTTTTTCTGCTCCATAACTATGAGATAAGGGGCTTGTCAAATTGATACCATACATATTTGGTCTAGCTTGGACTCTAGGTCCAAAGGCTAGCTATGAGTATAAGCTAAAAACCTTTGAAAGGAGGCAATATGCAGTCTTCTGCTTCTCTAGTTCCTTCCCCAAGACTATTCAAAGACCCTCCAAACTGAGGTAAGGAAGAGAGTTTAGAGTGGAAGATAGCAGGGCATGTTGGGGATGCTCTACCCTCCACATCCCCCTAAGTTTGGGGGTTGGAGTGTAGAGAGAACTTGTATTATACTCTTGTAGTGTAACCTCGGAGTGAGCTCGTGATATCACGTGTGCTGTCCTGGGGCAACAGAAGAGAAGTGTGGCATATCTCGGTATGAGAGTGTCAAGGATACTCCCCCTTTCCCAATACATTCACTAGTTTCCCAAGCCTCTGTATAGCATTTCAACTTCTCAATGGGTCCCTGGTGGGACATGGAAGTTAAGCAGAGGCATGGATGGATTATGGTGGGTCTATACAGAGTCTGGTGGCTGAGATGAAAGAATGCACACAGAATAACATAGCTGGGCCAATCCCCACTGTCTGGAGATATGGTGATTGACCAGAAGCCTGCCATATCCAGGGAGCTGCATGGGCAGATGAGCTGTCACTGAAGACAGCATCACTCGCTGGCTATGCCACAGATCAAGTGGGAAGTGTCCTATTGAAAGCAAGAGGCCACCTCAGACCTAATAGAGATCAACACCAAGCACAGGGCACCTTCCTCCTTTCTTCTCCTCTGCCTTATAAACCCCAAAGTTCAGTGTCAACTCCTGAAGCAACAAGAAACCACGAGAAAGGGGGATATCATGAAAAGGGAAAAATCTTGATGTAAGGTATTTTAAACCTTAAGTGATAAGAATTACATGTGTCTTATAAACATGAGTTTATAGGAAAGCAAAAAGATCAGATGTCTGTAAAAGATAGAATTGGGGTAAGGAGTCAAAAATGAAACTGAGTCGTATAAAGTGCAAGCTTCATTTTTGCATACCTGTGCTGGATGTCTTTCTTTGTCCCCACCCCCAGCTGTGCCACTCACCCTTGTCCACCCTGCTGTCTGCCCAGGGAGGCCGATCTGTAGGGACTATATCGATGGTCTTCAGTTGCACTTGAACAGTGGGGAGCACTGCGAGATCAGAGGGAAGAGAGTGAAGTTGGGCTGTTTACTGCCCCAGATCCCTCCTTGCACTTGCCTAGGGTTTTGTGTCTTGACTGAGGGTCATGTCCTGTCTCTCAAAGTGATCCTCTTTACAGGACTATCTACTTCTAGATTCTTGGAAGTACTCTGTTATCTCCTCCCTTGTAGCTTACAGTGGGTAACAGCCTTGAAATATGGGTGCCATATTCTATTTTAGTCAATTGAGCAATTTTTTAAATCTGTTGTTCCATCTCCTCCTCCTTCTTTTTACTGACTTCATTTTCTGCTTGTTTTGTCAGTTACTTGGGGAGATGTTTTATTTATTTATTTATTTATTTATTTATTTATTTATTTATTTATTTATTTATTTTGGGGGGAGATGTTTTAAAATCTCCCACTATGATTGTGAATTTTCCTGTTTCCATTTGAATTCTGTCAATTCTTCTTGCGTATATTTTGAGGCAATATTGTTAGATGTAAAATTTTAGGATTATTATATCTTCCTGGTGAGATTTTTCTTATTATGAAATGTTCCTCTTTATTTCTAATCCTGCTTCTTCCCTCAGAATCTGATGTTAATATAGCCACCTCGGCGTTCTTTTGTTGGTGCTTATATTATATATCTTTTTTTATCTTTCCACTTTCAACCGTTGTGGATCATACAAAGTGTGTATTTTGTAAGCACTGTAGACCTCTCCAGTCTGATGATCTGTGTCTTTTAGTTGAAGTATTTCTTATATTTACACTTATTGCACTTACCAATGTATTTAGATTTATAACTATCCTTTTGCCACTTCTTCCAGCTTGTTCTGCCTGTTCCATGCTCCTTTGTCCTCTCCTTTCTTATCTTCTTTTGGATTAAGTATTTTTAAAAATATTTTGCTCTTTCCCCTTTATTAGGTGGCTGATTACATATCATTTTACTAATTTTGATGGTTACCTTAGAGCTTGCAACACGTATCACTGATTTATTAATGTCTACTATAGATTGAGACCATTATCACTTCTCAGATAATGGAAGGATGTTACTCCCCCTCCTGCCTTATGTGTTTGTTGTCATGCATTTCAAGTCTATACCTATTCAAATCCCATAGGCATTATTGTTACTGCTTTCCATAGTCAAGAGTCATTTATGTTTACTAACATTTTTTTTTGTTGCTCATTATTCTTTTTTTCTTTTGCATCTCTGCTTTTATCTGGAATCATTTTTTTCTCTGTCTAAAGGAAACTTATCAATACTTCCTTTAGTGGTTAGTCTGCTGTGATTAATTCCCTATTTTTGTTTGCCTGAAAATATCTTTATTTTGCTTTTATTTTTGAAGGATATTTTTGCTGGATATAGAATTCTAGTTCTGCAGTTGATTTTCCTCCAGAACTTCGAAGATATAATTCCATCATCCTCTGGTTTCCATCATTTCTGTTGAGAAGTCAGTGCTTGGTCTTATTATTGTACCCCTGAAGGTAATGTGTCTTTTTCCTCCTCTGGCTTCTTTAAATATTTTCTCTTTGTCTTTGATTTACTATAGTTTTACATTGATGTGGGAGGGTGTGAGTTTCTCGGTATTTATCCTGCTCAAATTAACCCCCCTTTTGAGTCTATCCCTTTTGTTCCACTTTAGAGGTTGGGAAATTGATCCAGAGCAAGAGTGAAGGATAGTTGATGGATGATAGTTGTGTGGTATTTGCCAACCCCTAACTGGCAGCATCACACCCTTCTCCACTCTGTCCCCCTCCCCCACCATCACACCCCAAGAACTTCAATCTAAAACCAGGGGTTTTAGTAGAGAATGTAAATAGTTTATCAGATTGTGAACAGTTTGGGCTGAGAAACAGTCTTCCAGGTCATCATGCTCAGGCTGGTGTGATGATATCGGATATGGCACTCAGCCATTTATTGATACCCGTTTTTTAGAGACAGTCTGGAATAGCAATTAAGATCCACCTTCTAGATCAGACTGCCTGATTTTACATCCCAGCTCTGCCACTCTTTCCCCCACTAGCTCTGTGTTAGGAGAGTAACTTCTCTGTCCCTCAGTGTTTCATCTGTAATCTAGAGGGTGCTAATAGGCCCGCTCACAATGGTACTACCTTCATAGTGATTTTTTGTTTTCCATTGAAGAAGCAAATTAAAAGCAAAAACATATCAGAATAGTGTCTGGGACAAAAGCTCTCTGTAGTTGTTCCTTATTGTGTTTGTTATGTGCAAGGACTGGTCCGTGCCTTCGGGGTACACAATGCCATGTGAACATAGGGGCTGGTAAACACATATAATGACAGACGGCACCACAATGCAGGAAGCCTACGGTGGCAAAGTTTCAAACTGGAGCATCCCCAGGGTTCTCTGTGACCTGAGTTTGGCAAAATAGTCTGCACCCTCCAGGCCACATATGTGTGCAGCACGTGTGGAAGGCCAGGCTCCTAAACTAGCTTGTCAAACAGGTTGATGACATACTGCCAAGGAAATGGAGTTCTACTTTGTCCAAATGAAACCATGGGACCAGAGGTGTGAGCTACTCACTGTCTCAGCACTAGTAGAGTTTCAATAGCCATTTGGCTTCATTTCTACATCCAGCAGACACTACAACTCTCGTTTTCCCCTCCAGCAATTAATAGAAGAGACATCTAGAGCTATTTTGGGGAATGTGAAGAGCCACTCAAAGTGGCCAAATTGTTAGCAGCTATGCTTGGAAACACAACATAGAAATAATGTTTCATTCCAGGGCACCCACCCTTCCTGAAACACCAGGAAATAGACATTATCCTCAGGCTAACCCTTTTGCTAACTTTATTAATCATATTTTTCCTTTGGAGAACCATGGTGTTGTGAAAAGCACTGGTTTTTGAGACAGACATGCTGAGATTTAGACTCTGGTTCCCCTTTGGGTTAACAGTGACAAATCCTCCAGTTTTCCCCCACTGCACCCCTGAAATCTTCAGTTTGTGCCTCCCAACACCATCGGAAGGACCTCAACTGGGCCATGTGGTGAAGAAGAGCTCATTCCCCAATTCTATCTGCCAAGAAAGTTTCACATGGTTCCCGATCCTCTCTTTAAACTTGCAATGTTTCAGGAGGGAAAAATGAACAGAAAGGAGGGTCAGGATTATGCACAGCAAGAAAGGAAAGAGAGAGGGACACCTTGCAACAAGGATCCTGAAGGACAGGTAGGATGGTAAAGGGCAAAACTGAGAGCTATTTTGCATTGGTCCTTTCAGATACCTGAAAGCTTCTGGGTGTGACATCTATAGAGTGAAGTTGTGGGGAACAGGCTGATCATATGGAGGTCATAGGTAAGATTCATTTAACCTCATCATCTTTCACTTGTGACTGTTTATCTAGTATTCTAGACTTGACCCTAGGTGAATGTTAGCTCTTTTTCCCAAATCAAATTCATTTCTGGAATTTGCATCCTTTGAAGAGAAGCAGAGGAAGTCACCCAGATATGGGATCAATAAGATAGGAGGCTAAGAGAAGGGAGGTCTGAGCCAAGCTACCTGCCAACACTGTGACATGGGCGGGTCCTTTCACACATTCAGGCCTCACCTGCTCCAGGTGGGTGGACTTATAATGATGTTTTGCAAGGTATCTCCTGCCTGATCAGTCCGTGCATCCTCACCTTGGAGGGTTTGCATGAATATCAATTGCCTGGGGGTTACACAGCCCATGGGCAATGTATCACAAGGAAGACATTCAAGGTGTGGTGACATGGTGGAAACCAAATCCTAGCAAGAAATACTTTTGGGGGCGCCTGGGTGGCTCAGTCATTAAGTGTTGGCCTTTGGCTCAGGTCATGATCCCAGGGTCCTGGGATGGAGCCCCGCATGGGGCTCCCTGCTCGGCGGGAGGCCTGCTTCTCCCTCTTCCATTCCCCCCTGCTTGTGTTCCTTCCCTCGCTGTGTCTCTCTCTGTCAAATAAATAAATAAAATCTTAAAAAAAAAAAAAGAAATACTTTTGAAAGTGAAGGATGGAACACATATGAATAATCAAGAGCTTTCCCCTAATCCCACCCAGTCTTGGGACCTTGTCACCTCCACCCTAAAGTAGTGGGATCTTCATATTATGTTTTCTTGCAGAGCCACACCCAGAATCCCAGTTGTTCTAACTAGCACTTACAGAAACCAACTCATAGAAGGCTGGCTCCTAACTGCTGACTCTGACAGATGCGTTACTTCTGATGTCACTCTTTCTGTGCAGTGGCTCTTCAAATAAAATCAGAGCTAAAGAGATGTTAGACAGTCCAGATGAATCAATATGGTGGATACTGTGCTGATTCCTTTGATGAACTGCCTTTGAAAATGCTAAATATCTTTCCAGTTGCGCTCCAAAAATCATTTGCTCCCAGTAACCCTGAGCCACACTAAAGATCATAGCTTAATCACTCTCTAGTCTAAATCTCATCCTGGGCTTTGGGCTAACAGCAATAAAACTTCCCCAAGGTGCAAGGGAAATGTACAGATACATTTCTTTTTTTCTTTTGTATAATTCTGTATATTCTGAAAAACAATATGATCAAACAAAATCCTTCTAAGCAGATGCTTGTAGTAAGTCCATTCTGGAACTGTTATCAGTTTCCTTCCTAATGGGGAAAATTGATTCTCAGGAAGGGTGTGAGACTGTGCCTGATATTTGCCCTTGGTATAGAGAATTGAGCTCAGTTCTCTAGTTTTCTTGCTCAGACTAACACTCTGCCGAGCCTGAGATGATTGACTTTAAACCTACCAGGCTGTCTCCTGCCCTTGAAATGGAAAGCAGTTTCTGCTGACCTGACTCAAAGGCCATTGGGTAAAGTGATAGCTGAGACAATTGTGTGGTAAGCTAGTAACCTGTCTTCTCCCCATTAGCAAATCAGGTTCACAGCCCCTGCCTCTGTACCACACCTCCTCCTGGGAAGAAAGGCACAGCAAAGTCCACACTGAAAACTCCTAACACAAGACCTATGCTTCAGTGAATGGAGACCCTGGGGGGTGCACAGGCGATCAAAGGAATTGCTGTAGGAGTTATATCCCCCAGTACTGCCCCCTCCAGGGTACTCTCCATTGCTGAGGGCCTGGCTCTTGCACTCAGGCTGAGTAGATTAGAGATTTTTCTTCCATGAGAACTGTGTGGAGGATGATGGATGTGCCCCCAGGGGACTTCCTGTCCCCAAACAGCACCATTGGTGGCAGTGGCCATATAATATCTTTTAGTTTCTGTAGGTATTTTTATTTATTTATTTATTTATTTATTTATTTATTTATTTATTTATTTATTTATTTATAAAAGATTTTATTTACTTATTTGACAGAGAGAGAGAGCACAAGTAGGCAGGCAGGCAGGCAGAGGGGGAGAGGGAGAAGCAGGCTCCCTGCTGAGCACAGAGCCCGATGTGGGGCTTGATCCCAGGACCCTGGGATCATGACCTGAGCTGAAGGCAAATGCTTAACCATCTGAGCCACCCAGGCATCCCTCTGTAGGTATTTTTAATGTCTTACTGCCCCACCAGTGGGTATTTACATCAAAGTTGCCTAGGAGGAAAAACCCCCATGACAGACCAGAGGATGACATTTCCAATCCAGAGCACCAGAAAATTTTCTTCCTAGGTTTCCTACAGTGGGAGGAGGAAGGGGTGCAGCACTAGCAAAATCCAGGGTTTTCTCCAGGGTTCAAGGCTGGGAGGGGAATCACTTTGCTCTTCAGTCACTCAGCTTAGGGATGAGGCTGGCCAGCAGCAGCCAGGGAGAGTCTGAGAGCCAGTCCCCGTCCCCCAAACAGCATCCAGATGCCCTGCTTTAGTCCAAGTGGCCACTGCGGGCTGAAGGCTCTTAGAGTTCCTGGATCTGACTTCACGAATGAGCTCCAAACTCCCCTCCAGCAGCACTGGGGACTTTTCTTGTGAGAAGAGCATGGGCTTGGGGGGTTAGCAGGCCAAGTTCCAGTCTTGTAGACCCTGAGCAAGCTGGTCTACTCTCTGAGAGTCAGTTTCCTTATCTGGAGAAGGGATAGCAGCGCCCAGGGTCTTCACTCAGTACCTTGATAATAGCTGCTATTTTAATGATGTTTCTGAAGAGAAGCAAAGACAGAGAAAATGTGGGGGCCCAAGGGAAACTGTTCTTGCCACCCAGGCCCTGAGGGATGGAGAGTCCTCTCTGTTAGTTCCTGTGAGAGCTTTGAGGCCTGAGAGACAAATCTTTCTGGAAAGTTCACTTTCATCACAGTGGTTCTTACAGGAAGGGCTGTGGCTTTGTTGTGGTTCCTCTTGGAAGGCCGGGTCTGTCTATAATCATGGGATTCTACCTCCCTCCCTGGGTTGGACATGTGCCAGGGGTCCCGCCGGGAGTCCTGTGCTGACACCAGGAGCAAAGATGGAGGAGATGCAGGCTCTGCCATCTTTCCTCAGGGAGGAGAGGAGTTCTGCTCCCGTGCCTCCTGGGGGTGGGCTGGGGTGGCCCCGGAGAGCCAGCTGCAAGCCTCGTGTGCGGCTGGGATGACGAGCCCTGGCAGGGAGTGCCACGAGGGAGGGTGTGGGGTAGCCAGGACACAGAGTGGCTCTGTCACCAGCACTTGGCTGTCTGTGTCTAGAGAGGAGGTGGAGCCAGCCTTGGGGCAGGGCGGGGGTGAACCCCCTGTTTCTGGCCACTGAGGGGTGGTGGGGAGGGGGGTGGAGATGAAAGCGAGGCCAGGCAGTTGCAGGCGGGCCATCACGGAGCTGGAGCTGCCCAGCTTGGGAAGGTGGGAGCACATGAGCGGGCCCGAACCAGGCACAGCTGGATGTGGGACCCGAAGGAACCCGGAAGAGAGAAGCCCAGATGTTCCCTGCTTCTGCGGCAGCTGGAAGCCAGTGAGGCCTGAGGTCAGGGAGACTTGGTGCGAGGTGTTCCTTCCATGTGCCAGACACTGTCCTGGTTTAGTGAGTGAGCATCGATGCGTGGCAGGTGCAGTCCTCATTGCTCTTGTGTCAGCTCACTGTGACCATCATCCTGAGGTTACAGATGAAGAAACTGAGGTCCAGGGACGTTATGTGACTTGCCTCAGATGACACCGTGTGTACATGGGGATGTGGAGACTGGGCCTCAGGCAGCTTGGCTCCAGGGCGGAACTCCTAACTGTGCACGCGGCTGCCTCCCCTTTTGGGCTGGCACTGCCTCCTAACAACGCTATGGGACAACCATGACTCATCCTGCTTCAGCTAGATGCAACTGGTACAGAGCGAGCCAGAGCTCAGAGCCAGCACTGAAGGCTCCCAAGCCTAGGACCCCTCTTTGGGCCCCAAGAACAGCCTGGACTCCCAGGGTCTCAGCCCCAGACACTTAGGTCATGGCTCAGCTTTCTCTCTCTCTCTCTCTTTTTTTTTCCAGAGAGCTGTTTCTCCAACCCAACAGTGCTCACTTCTTCCTGCCTGTGTAGTTTTGAGTGTGGGCTCTGCATCCTCCCTTAGTGTCCCCCCAACCCCCAACTTTAATTAGCGCTCACAATTGACTCACAGTCTTGTTCCTTCTCTTGGCTCCCCTGGTACCCACTGCTTCTGTCTCTCCGTTCCTCACAGAGGAAAGGGCCCGAGGAGAGGGTCCGCGGCTCGGAGCTCAGGTAATTGGTGAGGCAAGCCTCTGAGCAGAGTGAAGGATAGGCAGCCCCTGGAAGCACCAGAGCTGAGCTGGAAGATGATGTCTGACACTGGAGAAAGCTCTTCCCAACTGCTCAGAAGCAGGCGAAGCTCAGAACAAGATGTGATGAGAACACTAAATTCCAGTGGAAATGACAGAAGGATGCAGATAAGTGGTAGATAATTGTCCCGATTGGGACCTAAGGCAGAAGTTTGACACAAATGGAGCCTTGGTGACTTGAATAAAATAAAATGGAATAAAATCTTGAAAGGAAGGGGAAAATGCATAAAGCTTCATTCAGCTCCGTGACTTCGAGCTACTGTACATTTTCAACAGGGCTGGATTTAGGTTTTTGTGAGCAGACGTCACCAGATGGGGATGGGGGTAGGGGTTGCCGAGCTCAGGAGACAATTCTCCCGTGAAAATCTCACTAGAAATTCCCCTGGGAAACTCTCCCCCTGGAAGAGCCTACTTGTCGGCTGGGCCTGCGGGTTGGCAGGCATTTGGGGGCTACTGATGTGGATGGGGCTGAGGGCTCTTTTAGAAGTGGGACCACTGCTGTGGCATTAATGAAAGTTTGGAAAATGCAGAAAAATTGGGAGGAGGAGACATTGATTCTCCTGTAGGCTTATAGTCCAAACACAGCTATTCTTGTCATTTTGATATGTTTCGTGACAGTCTTTTCTTCTGTGTGTTTTTGTAATCATGCTGTTTAAACAAATTTCATATACTGTTTTCTCCTCAAATGGGCTTTTCCATATTATTACTTTGTAAAAATTATTCTTATTAGTTGCCCTATATCCTATATCCCATCAAGTGTGTGTGTCCTGGTTTGGTATGTTCCTCTTAGAGCATTTGGGTTATTTCTAATTTTTCATTGTTAGAGGTATATTGGTGCATAGGGCTATTTTCCATCTTTGAGGTTGTTTTCTTAGAAAAGAACTCTAACAGTGCAGTTTGCATGTCAAAGAGCATATCCCTTGTGAACGTTTTCGTTAAGATTTACCAACCCACCTTCTGGAGGAAGGCCCCCATGTACCTCGTTTACTGTCTAAGGGCAAACGCTGAGCCTCCATCAGATCCCACTTACAACAGAGGCTTTGGCTTCCCTTGGCTACATTCTGATCCTGTTCATTTGTTTATTCATTCATTCACTCGTTCATTCTACAGTTATTGAAATTCTGCTGTTTTCTGGGAATTGCTGTGTGTGTGTGTCATGGAAACAAAAAAGGATCTGAAACATCCCTGTTGCTCAGAGAATTCACGATCTAGAAGAGAAGGCAGGAAATGGACCAGCATGGTTTGTGTGGGTGGAGTTGGCACCTGGTGCCATGTTTTCCTGGGTCTGCCGCTGCCCAGTGCATCTCAATTCTGCTGCTCTGCTCCCACCAGGCCTAGGTTTCCATTCTCTCACCCCAGTGTCTCCTGGACCTGCTCCCATGGCTCTCCTTTCAACAGAATCCCTCTCCTCTTTCTTTCATCCCAGTGCCCCTTCGACCCTCCTATTCATACCATGGAAATCTCAGCTCCCCTGAGTCCGTAACTGTGCCTTCAGCTTCCCAGCTAAACTGTCCCACCTTCAGACTGACTGTAGTTGGATTGTCTGACCCATTTTATCTCTTAGTGCTTCTGACTTTATTTTTTCTGTAACCCAAGGACTCCTACATGAACTCCCAGAGCCTCTGGGCTGTTTTCTCTATACATTTCAGTCTGTCCCAAATTTCTCAGCCCCCAGCTGAGGTTATTTGGATAGAGGTAGCAGCAGAGTGGCAGAGATATGCAGAAGCCCTTAGCACATTTCTGCCATCAACCTGCCACTTGGATGGCCTTTGGGAAAAGATGTGGGCAACAGCCCTTCAGAGAATTCAACAAATGAGGATATTTCAGGGAACAGAAGATTGCTTCCTTGCAGCTTCGTTAGGTGCAAGCTGTTGGCTTGAAGTTTTCATGTTCTTTTCATTTTTTTCTGTGTCATAACCTGTTTTGAGGTAAGAACTATTCATTCACTTTGATTCCTTCTTTTTTTTTTTTTTTGCCAACTCTTGCACAGAGGCAAAGTTGATAAGAAGGAAGTAGTTTCTCCCCAGTCCCAGAGGACTGTAACAGTAGCGCTTTAGCTTGCCTCTAATTACAGCCACCATGACAGTTCATATGTTGTAGCAATAAAAATAACCATAAACCTTACATAATCATTAAAGTTAAGCAAACAGCCCCTCACTGCATCATAATGTACAGGTAGTTGCTAATAATCCAGGAACAGCATTGGGGCATTCAAGGAACATCTTTCCTATCTCCACAGTTTCTTAAACAACTTCAGAGACATATTTTTATTAAGTATATGCAAGGCAGATGATCTTAAACCTCAAGAAGAGTGTGTATAATAATTGTGTACTCTTCTAATGCTCTCTAAAGACCTATTCAGAGTCCATTCTGAAAGATAATAATATATCAAGAAGTTCTGCAAACTTCCTCCTAATGAAGACATGCCAATTTGAGACCAAGAATGTGGCCTCAAAGGACAAAATAACCACCGCTCTCAGTCTCTCGGTGTTTTGCTACTTTATTTCAGAGTGATTCAAAATCTAATTAAATTTCTAAACTCTAATGAAATTACAGAAGAAAAATCATTTAGGATTATATTATGTACAATTACTCACAGCTGAAAATTACAGTTACCCTTTTTCACCAGGACGGAGTCTCCCGGGAAAATCCTTGTTATTTATCCACCATATAAATCTGACACTTCTTCCGCTATTTACAGGTTGGAGGTAAAGCTGAATTAATTAAATGTATATATCCTGAGCTGCAGCAGATAGGTGGGGAGGGAGTCAAGGAGAGAGAGAGAGAACATGTTGGCTGATATTCCCTTATGCAAGAAAGTCTAAGATTGGATGAATGAAGACTGCACTAGATTCTTTCTAGCAGGTGAGATGCTCAGAGTCTGGGCTCTCTTGAGAGCAGAAGCATTGCCCATTGAAGAGGAGGTCAAAGCCTTATATGATGAGCTTAGTGTGTGCTACGTTCATCTCAAGTTCTGTTTGTCTTTGAGAATCCTAGCTTATTTTTCTGTGGATAAGAGAAGACCTTGCCACCAGAAATTTGCTTAGGAATGGTGGCCTGAATTTCTATTTTAAAAGGATTCAATAACTTAGTCAATCAATGCTAATATAAATAGTAAGATTCTTTTGAATCTCCAGCAGCTGGTTAGCAATTTCATGAAATCCATCTGCTCAAAGTCTTTAGTTTCTGTGAATAGAGAGCTTTGAGGGGCGGATCTCCATACTCACAACTTTTGTCTTGCACGTCAACAAGTTTGGCTTTGGAGGAGTTGAACTTCTGGGAATATAGACTAAGTAATTTGGATCTTTCCTCTCATTAAGAATGAGTGGAAAAGCTAGACAAGATATGTATTTTTAAACATCTGTTGAAATTTATCAGAGAGCCATCAAGGCATAAGAACATAAGAAGAAACATAAGAGCGTAGGAATAAAATACGGGAGAAGAAACTCCAAATGAACCTGGAATTTGAAAAGGTTTTCTTCTAGAGGCATTTTTCCATCCCAGAAGAGGTGGCTGACAGGCAAGAAGTGGGAAAAGCTATCAATAGCTTTGAGGGGATAGAACTCAGAACGTACTAAGGAAAAGGAAACTTAGTAACCCTCCTAACTTTGAGTCAGGATTTTGAAAGGCTAATCCCTGGGAGAAATGGTAAACCAGAAATAAACTGGCTGTCAAAAGGACTGAAGTCCAGCCTTCTTTCATCTTAATCTCTGGCATTGTATTTAAGTGTTGCATTTTTTTGCTAGTGAATCCTGGAAGATTTTCAAAAGCAATATAAATCCATGTGTAGGAAGATAAGATTATCCTAGGCTTAAAATTATTCTATTTCTCTAATTTTTCATAATATCAAGGACTCAGTAAAAAATGAGCATATGAAAAGATAATAAAACTCAGTGGGAAAAAAAAAATCAAGAGAAGCAATAGACAGTAGAAATAGACCCATAGTTAATCCAGGAAATTGAGCTATCAGATTATAGAGTCTGAAAGAACTTTACTTACTCTGCTCAAAGAAATAACAGATAAGATTGTGAATATTGTCAGAGAACTAGAAATTATAAAAAAGATTCAAATAAAAATTCTAGAACTGAAAATTACAATAACCAAAATTAACTCATCATATTACACACATCTGAAGAGAGAATTGGTGAACTGGAAGATAGGTTAGAAGAAAGTATCATACTGAAGCATGGAAAGATGAAAGAATGAAAAGCACAGAAGATATTATAACAAACATAGTGGATACACTGAGATATTCTAAAATATGCATAATTAGAGTACCAGAAGGAGAGCATAGGAAGAATGAAACAGGAATAATATTTGAAGAGATAATGGCTGAGGGTTTTCTAAAACTAATGAAAAACATCAAGCCACATATTTAAGAAGTCCTAAAATCTCTAAGCAGGATAAATATAAATAAAAACAAAAACAAAAACCACACTGAGGCACAATAGAGTAAAACTGGTAGAAAGAAAAAACAAAGGAAAAACTTCCAAGCAGCAAGAAAAAGAAGGAAAGAGCAACAATAAAACAGACTGCCAGGGATGGATTTCTGTGACACCAATGAAGTTGAAATTCCAGGCTCCTCACTCACATGGGGCCCTTCTGAGGCAACTGTTTACATGGTCATAAGTTTTAAAAAACATACTAGTAAGATATCTTAATGTGAATTGATTGCTCTTTTTTCTTTTTTTTCACTCCAATTTCCCAATATATATTAGCTACTATGATGGATAGTGTTAGAGTCGTTCCAGGATTTTTGGAGATCACATCAAAGGAAAGTTGAGGAGGCGCTTGGGGGGCTCAGTCAGTTAAGCATCTGCCTTCTGCTTGGGTCATGATCTCAGGGTCCTGGAATTGAGCCCCGAGTCAGGCTCCCTGCTTAGTGGGGAGCCTGCTTCTCCCTCTCCCTTGCCCCTGCTCATGCTCTCTTTTACTATCACTCTCTCTCTCTCTCAAATAAATAAATAAAATCTTTTTTTTTTTTTTAAGGGGAATTTGACTTAGGAATTCATCTTGTTTGGTTTAATAGAATATAATTATGTGGTTCTTGGTCACTTTCACATATACCATTATAATACATGAACAGTTTTCAGTAGTACCCTTTCCTACTGATTATGAGGACTTGCCATGACACAAAGGTGTAAGGTTAAAGGTAGCATCTTAGCATAAGTATGCTTATGGTGGCCATGCTGGAAGTGTGTGGGCAGTAGTGAAAAACAAGCAAGCAAGCAGACAAACAAAAGATTTGAAACATACAGAAGCCAGAAGCAAGTCTATAGAATATTCTTCCAAATCTTATAGTTCATACATGAAAGAAACTTGATATGGATTTTCCCAATTTTGACAACATTCATAAACTTTTTTTATTGCATTACTAATAAAGGACGATGCTAAAAAATTTTTTATAAACAATCGGTAACAAAAAATAAATTTCAAACATGCTAGAGAAAACTTTACTCTTACAAAATAGTTACCATATGAAGAGACACCAAAGAACTTATTGCAAAAAAAGGGGTGGGGGGGAAGTATTACAAGGTTTTTGTTAGGTAGTTAAGTAATATAATTTTGTTTCTCTAGATTTCTGATGCTTGTATTTTTATGTTTATAAATTTGTATTTTTTGTGATTTCTTCTCTTATTCTAAATAAATATTCAGTTTTGAACCTTACTTCGTATTAATAATTTATATTCTTTTTAAAATAAGCACTCTTAAATTTTATAAGCTTCAGATAACAAAAAACCTGGGTCTTCTAATGCTGATGGCTGACTTGCAAAAAAAATAGTGAAAATCAGTAAAATAATATATTTCAAATGGTAAAGAAAGAATTATTATTTATTTTAAATTCCAGCAATATAAAAAATAACTTATAGAAATGAAAGTGACATAAAGGTCTTTTCATAAAAAACAGAGCATTTGTCATTAGCTGACCACATCCGAAAATATACAAAGGATGTTCTTCCAAAAGGAAAATAATCCCAGGTAGAAGTTAAGAGATGCAGTAAGGAATGAAGGGTAATGAAAGGGATGTTTGACTATGTAAAAAAATCATCATCATCATCATCATCATTTCATCACTATCATTGCCACTTAGTAAGTATTAATATCTGTTAGGGCAAGTTTCCCTCCACCAACAGCCCTCATCCCTGCTCTGCCCTCATGCTGTCCTTTTTTTTTTTTTTTTTTTTTTAAAGATTTTATTTATTTATTTGAGAGAGAGAATGAGAGACAGAGAGCATGAGAGGGAGGAGGGTCAGAGGGAGAAGCAGACTCCCTGCCGAGCAGGGAGCCCGATGCGGGACTCGATCCCGGGACTCCAGGATCATGACCTGAGCCGAAGGCAGTCGCCTAACCAACTGAGCCACCTAGGCGCCCCATGCTGTCCTTTTTTGAAAACCCTCTAGCTATTTTTTGTCTTGTATTTTTCCACATATGTTTTAAGATCAGTATGTGAGGCTCCTAAAAATTTATCTGGCATTTTTGTCATCTTATTAAATCTATACGTTAATGTGCAGGCAATCGTCATATTTATAATGTTAACTTGTTCCACATACAACTGTGGTGTTCTTTGCATTTATTTGGCCTTCTTTAATGTCCTTTACCAGAGATCTATGTCTCCATAAATGATTTGTGCATTCTTCATTAAGAAGACTTCCAGATAATCTAAAATTTATGTTGCCACTGTGAATGGTATCTTAATATTTGAACATATTTTTAAATTTATTTTTGCTGCTATGAAAGAAAGCTGTTGCTTTGTATTATAATACCTACTTTAGCTCCTTTATTAATTTCCGCAATTGTACCTTCTGTTGAGGTTTCTATTCAGGTAATCATTTCATTTGGAAGGAATACAGCTTTGGTTTTTCTTTTTCAACACCACTTTTTTGGTCATTGTTTTAAAAACCATAGCTAGATGTTGGACCTAATTAAATGCATTCTCTGTATCTACTCAGATGATCCGGTAAGTTTTTCTCCCTTGATCCACAAATACAGAGAATTGCATTGATAGATTTTTCTGACTAAAATCATTCTTAAATTTCTTGAATAAAAACCTGTTTGGTCAGAGTTTATCAGTTTTTTTAAGTAAGCAGTTGAATTTTATTTGTGAATATTTTATGTACAAAGATTTATCTATATTTATATATGAATGCTCTTTTTGTACTACCCTTATCTGATTTGAGCATCCAGGTAATATGAGCTTTTATTAAAATGAGCAGGATAGGTGTTATTCATTTTTTTCTGTAAAAATGTATAAAGGAATTATTTATTCTTGTAAAATTTGGTGAAGCTCACTTATAAGGCCACATAAATATGGGCTTTTAAAAGGACAAATGTTTTTGATTTCCTTTTCAATTTTTTGAAAGCTATTGGTTTCTTTAATTTATATATTTCTTCTTATGCTAATTTCAGCATTTTGAATTTTTACTGATTTTTGTCCATTTTTTGAGGTTTTTAATTTTGATCATTAGGTCTTTATACAATTCTTTTTAAAAACTATCAATTATGTGATAGTATTTTATTTATTTTGATGTTCTGCCTCTTTTCCATTTGATAAATCTTGCTAGAGGTTTATTGTATTAGTATTTGTAAAAAACCAGCTTTGTTAATCATTTGTCTTGTGTGGGTTTTTTTCCTTAGTAATAAATCCCTCAATTTTATGCAGGGCCCATGCATGAAAGACTGTATTTCTCAGCCTCTTTGCTGTTAGTTTTGGTCATTTAATTAAGACCTTGCCAATGGGATGTGAGCAGAAATGATGTGTCACAAAATTTATATTGCCTCTTTGCTGAGTATAAATGTGTTAGTATGAGCTTATTTATAATGTTACTCAAATTGTTTACTTCTTGCTTATTTTCATCTACTTGATCTCTTAGTTTCCAAAATAGACATGTGACATTCTCCAACTATAACTGTTTATCTCAGTTGTTGTTCTATATATTTTGAGACTACATTTTTAGGGGCCTGCATGTGTATTATCATTATATTTTCTTACCTTATTTTTTTAACCAAGATGTAATATCCACCTTTCCTTCTCATGTTATTTGGCACCTTAAATTGTTTTATTCAATATTGAAATTGATACCCTGCTTTTAGTATTTATCTGCTATTTTTTTGTTTCTTATTTTCAACTTTTATGAATTTCTTTTTAAAATATGTCTTTATTTAACAACACATGGACAACACATGCAGAATTTTTAAAAAATCCAATGTTCATGTTTCTGTCTTATAATTAGTGAGTTATCTTTATTTATATATTTAAATTTTTACTGAAGTTCAATATACATACAGAAAATGTATATAACAGAATTAAGAACTCTGAGAATTTCACGAAAAAGATCACATCCATGTAAAGCCCCCAGTTCATTATCAGCACCCCGGAAGTTCTCTTGTGCTCTCTCTCAGTCATTATCCCCCAAGGGAAACCACTATCCTGACTTATAAGAGTAGGGATTAATGTGACCTGTTTTTGTGCTTTATTCAGTTGGATCTGTCTTTTGTTTATATTATGTTTGTGAGATCAATCAACATTGTGTAAATATTTTGATTGTTCATGTTCATTACTGTATAGACTTTCATTGTGTAAATATACAGTGTATTTATTTCCTTAGTTGTTGGGCATTTTGATGATTTCCTGATTTTTGCTATTATTATTTGGACTGCTATGAACATTCTAGTGCATGTCTTCTGGGGCACACATGTAGACACATATTTACATTTCTTTTGGATTATATACCTAGAAACAGAATTGCTGGGTCATAGGGTATATTCAACCTTAGTAGATACCACTAAGAATTTTTTAGTTGTACAAATTTGTGCTCCTATCAGCAATATATGAGGGATCTGGTGTCTCTACATTTTCACCAACTCTTGGCATTTTCTGCTTTTATAATTTTAGCTGGGTGGTGTGTAGTGGAATTATACTGACATTTTACTTTGTATTTCTCTGCTAATAAATTTAATGAAGCATCTCTTCATATAATTCTTAGCCATTAGTATTTTGTGTGTGTGTGAAGTGCATCTTCAAGTCTTTTGTCCACTTTTTAACTGAGTGTTAGTCTAGTTTTATTGATGTATAAAAATATTAAGGCCTAGAAATGAGGCCTGGGTCAAATACATGCATTATCAATATATTTTCCCTTTCTGTAAGTTGCATTTGCACTCTGTTAAATGATGTCTTTTGATGTGTGGAAGTTCTTAATTTTAATAAATTATAATATATAAATTTTCTCTACTATGTTTTGTGTCTCCTTTAAGAAATCTTTGTTGGGGCGCCTGGGTGGCTCAAGTCATGATCCCAGGGTCTTGGGGTTGGGCTTCCTGCTCAACGGGGAGTCTGCTTGTCCCTCTCCCTCTGCCCTTTCCCCCCAACCCCCCTCCCCTTAGCTCTCTCTCTCTCAAATAAGTAAATAAAATCTTTTAAAAAAAAGACTTAAAAAAAAATAGGAAACCTTCGTTTTACTTCAAAGTCACAATGTTATTTTTGCACATACATTTATTTTACTTACTTGTAATTATTTTAAGTTACAATTTATTTCTATGATATATTTTTTTTACCATTTCCCTTCACTTTACTTTTTGTTTTTATTTGTTCACTTTCTCCTCTTGCATGTTCCACTGGAATAATTTTTCTTTTGTTCATTTAAAATTTACAGTCTAGGGGCACTTGGGTGGCTCAGTCGGTTAAGCATCTGCCTTGGGCTCAGGTCATGATCCCAGGGTCCTGGGATCGAGCTCTGCATCAGGCTCCCTGCTCAACGGGGAGCCTGCTTCTCCCTCTCCCCCTCCCCCTGCTTGTGATCCCTCTCTCGCTCTCTGTCTCTCTTTCTGTCAAAAATAAATAAATAAAATCTTTGAAAAAATTTACACTCTATTTTTATTATTCTGATGTTTATCCTTAACCTCGTGTGATTATTCCTATGATTTTTCTCCCTGTCAATTTCTTGAGCTTGCCAGTACTTACAACTTCCTTGGAATAGGTAATTACTTTAGCATATGTTTACTTCCATCTGATATTCTCCCAGTCTTTATCTTCACCCTCCCACTCCCACCCCATGAGTATCATCAAGAATTTTAATTAGGAAAACAATGTGTACGTGTCTGTGTGTGTGCATAGGTGTATGTGTATCCTGAATTAGCTTACAAATAAAAAGATATGGAAAATGAAGAAAGAAGAAAAGACAGACTTAAATATATATATTTCTCTCCATTCTTTTGATTAATTCCACATCTGGGTAATAGACTTTAAAAATTTTTTTAACCCTAACTTCCTGTATCTTTTGTTGACTTCGTAACTATTTCTTTTTGCTGGAGTATTTCTTGCAAGTGTTTTGACAGAGATTATGAAGTTTTACATTCCTGATACTATCTTTGTTTTGTCTTTGCATTTAAATGAGAGTGTAGCTGGATATAAAATTCTTGATTTGAAGTCCCCATTTTATGGTGCATCCACTGTTTCTGTTGAGATATTGGATATAACCTGATCTGTTTTCGTTTGTCAGTGATGTACATTTTTTCCTCTCGAAGCTCTTAGATTTTTTTCTTTTTCTGTGATGTTATTTAATTTCAACAAAACATACCTGAGTCTTTTTTTTCCTCCCTTAAGACATCCTCCTTAACATTCCTTGAGCCATCTCAGTCTGAAATCTTTAATCTCTGTATCTGAGAAATTTAATGTATCATTTCTCCAAATATCCCCACTGTTTTTTTCTCTTCTTTCGATACTTCAATTATATCAATGCTGACACTCTCACTTCTGTTCTCCAAGCTTCTTAACATCCACCTTATTATTCTTTTTCCTCTTTCTGATGTTTTCAGAGAGAGAGTTCCTAAGCCTGATCTTTCAAAGCTCACTGATTAATTTTCCTGCTGTATTTTCCTTCTATTCATCTCCTCTCTAGTGCTCCTTAATTACCAACTTTCATACCCAGTGATTCCATTTTTCTTCTTTTTAATAACTGCTTGTTTCCAATATCCTCTCTTATCTCTTTGGGTATGTTTTTTTTTTTTATCCTTATGTTAAATTATTGTGTTTTTTCCTGTTCCATTAACGCTAATTCTTATGTCATCATATGTTTAGCTTTTCTGTTTTTCACACTTGTGCTTGTGCTCTTCAGATATCTCATTCATTTTCCCTGTGAACTCATGACCTTGGGATGGTCGGTTTCTCCTGGCTGGTGATGAGAACCAGAGTTGCAGCATGATCACGGCTTTATGGGGGCCTCACTGAGAGAGTCAGTTGGGTGGAGGCTGCTTGGCTTTATGACCTGGGTTCAAGCACTTGTTTACATGCCTTCCACTCCTCCCCAGCCACTGGGCTTAGCAGCCTTCATGGGACCGCTCAGTAACTTGGACTTCCTCTCAGTTCTGAGAATCAAGTGACCTCCATGAGGAAGGCCTTTGTGTGTAGAGGGTGAAGAAGGGTAGAAGCAGTGTTAGAATGTGCTCTGGGGGTGCCCAGTCAACATCCACTGCTGTCACTGGCACCCTTCCCTTCAGTGCTGTCCTGATGACAACTCATGACTCCAGCTGACCCTGCTGTTCTTTTGTTTCATCTGGGCAATTCATGTGAAAGTAGGTCAAGTAGAAAGCTCCCCACCAGCCTAAACCTAAACCTGGTCTGGAGTGCCCAGGCCTTTCAGCTCCAGACTGCCATTTCCTACATGTACACATTGAGACCCAACCACCTTCTATCTCCATGAGGTTTTCCCACAATTTTCATTTAGATCCTAGGGAGTCCCCAGTCTTCTCACTTTCCTTTTCCATTTTTTTTAAAGATTTTATTTACTTACTTGTCAGAGAGAGAGAGAGAGAGCACAAGCAGGGGGAGTGGCAGGCAGAAGGAGAAGGCTGAGCAGGGAGCCTGACACAGGACTCGATCTGGGGACCCTGGGATCATGACCTGAGCCAAAGGCAGACGCTTAGCTGACTGAGCCACCCAGGTATCCCTTCTCCCTTTTCTTCGAGAAGCCCTGTGCTGATCTGTGAGGACCCTATGCTGGTCTATGAGGGAATGTGGTAAGTCTCCATTTTTTTTAAGTCACCCATTGTACAGATTTGTAATATTTATTTTATAGGACATTTGCAATTGAGTTTACTTTTGTAAATCAACATTACAAAAAATAACAATAACATCAACTGCTTACATTTACACTTAACAACGTGGTGATCATTTTTTAGGAGGCTTACATGTATTAATTCACTTACTCCTCATAACAACCCTCACTCCTCTAACAACCCTTGTAACATTTTTATTTCTCTTTTACAAATGAAGAAACTAGATGGAGAGAGGTTAAGTTTAGGGTCAAGGCCATCCGGCCCTGAGTCTGTGCTCTTAATCACTACATTATAGCTGACTCTAAATTTATTTTCTAATTTTAAAAAAAGATTGATTTATTTATTTATCTTAAAGGGGATGGGGAAGGGCAGAGGGAGAGAGAGAGAATCTCAAGCAGATCCCCTGCTGCAGAGCCTGACCTGGGGCTCGATCTCATGACCCTGAGATCATGATCTGAGCCAAAATCAAGAGTCTGACACTTAACTGACTGAGTCACCTAGGCACCCCTCTAAATTTCTTTTTTAAAAGCCTGACTCAACCCCAGCACTCTTTCTCCAAAATTTTTATCTTCTTCTCCATCCCAAGTCTTACTGCTTTAATTAGCAATATCCTGTTGGGAATATTCCCCAAGTAGTTAGATCTTTGGGTTTATGTTGGTAAGAACAGATTTTTCATGTAGGTCCCATTTTTGGAATCTTTACTTATCTGACAACATTTGTTAATACAAAGAAAATGGTGTTTATGCTAAGCTCTTGTGATTCTAGGGCAGAATCCTGTTTGCAAATTGAGACTCTGTGGATAACTCAAGGCTCATTTCTCAGGCAGAGAAGCCAGGAAAAATTTTAATTCCTTCTGAGAAAATGAGGCAGAGTTTGCTAGTGTTCTCCAAGAAGCTTCCTGCATCATCACCTGAGATGCCAGATAGTAGACAATCCTTTACTAAAGGTTGAAGTCAAGAAACAGAGCATCTCAGTAGTTTGCATTTTTGTTGATTTTCAACTTGATAAATGCCAACTTTTGCACGAGGTATGGGCTGAGAATGAAGTTCTTCTTTTCAAGAGTATGGGAAATACTACATATGCCAAAGTGTCCTAAATCTCCAACATCCTGTGCATGGCTGAGTGTGGATGAGGTTAGAGGCCCTGCCTGAGAAAGATGCTCTGCCCCAGAGCTTCCTTTGAGAGGGGCGCCTAACAGGCAATCCTAGGTTTCTTTGGCTATGAAGCCCCTGAGCCAAAGGGGCTTTGTACTGGTGAACTCGCCCTTATTTCCCAAAGTCGCTTTGGTGAATGTGCAGCTCCTTGGCTCCAGTGGGGCACTAGAGAAAAATTTAAAGTGAAAGTTGCTTTTAGTTTTGGTAGTTTCATTATTTCAAGATCGATTACTTTAATAATGAAATTTGCATTAGTACCTTAATGGACTTTATACTTTTTATCCTGACCTGGCCATATTTGAGAAAATTTAGAATCACAATATTATTCTTGGGTCAGCAGCAGAGCTATGTATAGCCATGCAAAAATTGGGAAAGAAATTAAGTCATATGTATGTAAAGGCATAAATATAATTTTTATAATCAGGAAATAATATTAAAATGACAATACATATGTATTTATGGCAAATGAGATCACATTTATGTATATGATTCCCTGGAGCCAACCTCCAAATGCACACATACCTTGCTTTACTTTATTATTTCTGCTAACCATAGTCAAAGGTCACACTGTTCTTTATTTGCAAAAGGTTTTGGACAAGTGGGCTGCACCACTGACCATGTTTACCTACATTCTTTACCTTTCTTCTTTCCCTGGAAACAGATGTATACACTAATTTGCTTATTGAAACTCAAGCTAGTTGATGAAGGTAAAGGTACACATTTACTGGTATACACTATCCTGTCAGTTATTTCAGTATATACATGGGCCAGCTTAGGTTGGTTCCTGTCTTTACTTGTCCTTTGATTTTTAATTTTTAAAAAATTGCATAGTGAGCATCTTTATACATCCTTCTACATTTGCTCAATTAATTCCTTAAGTATGTTTTTTTTAAGTGGGATTAATGTTTCAAATCTTGTGTAAATTTTTAAATCTATTGATACTTATGACTCGAATGATACAAATAATTTGAATCTCTATCAAAACAATTCTGCTAGTATTAATATTTGCTTTAATTACATTTAAATTATGGAATCTTTAATAAGGAGTTATGAATAAAGAAACCATATAATTTATGATCCAAACTTTTTGGCCTTTGTCAAACCTTTGGGAATGAAAGGGGATGCTATTATAACTGCACCAATATAATGCACATAAACTAGGACTTATCTGGGAAAAACTCAGCATGTAATCTTCCTACTAGTGAATGATCATAATAACACAAATACCAATGTACCCACTCACAATTGAAGAACTAGAACATGACCTCTGTGTCCTGCTGCATGTTCTTTCCTTATCTACCCCTTCTCCTGAATTATGTGTTTGTCATTCTAATGATTTAAAAATAGTATTTAATGAAAAAAATATATGTATTCCCTAGACTCTTTATGTTTAGTTTTGCTTATTTCTGTGTTTTGTGAAAACAGTATCATTCTGATTGTCATCTTTTGCAATTTGATTTTTTTTTAAAGATTTTATTTATTTATTTGTCAGAGAGAGAGAGAGAGCACAAGCAGGGGGAGTGGCAGGCAGTGGGAGAAGCAGGCTTTGCACTGAGCAGGGAACCTGATGCGGGGCTCAATCCCAGGACCCTGGGATCATGATCCGAGCCGAAGGCAGATGCTTAACCGACTGAGCCACCCAGGCATCCCTGCAATTTGATTTTTCACACAATACTATATTTCTAAAATTTATCCAAGTTGTCTGTGTTGCAATAGAGTATTCATTTTTATAGCTATATAATAGTATATATTTGTTCGTTCTTCTGTTGATGTGTTTCATGGTTCTTTCAAGGTCTTTTTTGCTATTATAAACCATGCTCTATGAATGTTTTGTTCTGTATCTCTGAATGTACAGGTCTAAGAGAGTCCCTGGTTAAATCTCCAGGAGTAGAATTGTTGAATACTATGATAAACAAGCCTTCAAATTTCCCAGAGAGAAGAAAATTGTTTACAAAGATGTTATACCCAATTTTTCCCCCACACTCTCAATTTAACTTTAGCATTCCCCAAGATCGCTTTCCCTATCTTTACTGAGGCATAATTGACAAATAAAAATTTTGTACCTTTCAGGTATACAACTTGATGGTTTTTTTTTTTTAAGATTTTATTTATTTAAGAGAGAGAGAGCATGAGAAGGGGGAGGGTCAGAGGGAGAAGCAGACTCCCTGCCGAGCAGGGAGCCTGATGCGGGACTCGATCCCAGGTCTCCAGGATCATGACCTGAGCCGAAGGCAGTCGCTTAACCAACTGAGCCACCCAGGCGCCCCCAACTTGATGTTTTGATATATGTGAAATCATTGCCACAATCAAGCTTATTAACATTCCTATCACCTCACATAGTCAACCATTTTCTTTTCTTTTTTCTTTTCTTGTGATGAGAACACTTAAGATTTACCCTCGTAGCAGATTTTAAGCATATAATACAGTATTGTTAACTACATTCACATCGCTGGTCTTCAGAATTTATTCATCATGCATAACTGAAACTTTGTATCCCTTGACCATCATCCCCGATTTTCCCTTCTCTCCAGTCCAGGGAAACAACCAATCTACTCTCTGCTTCTGTGAGTTTGGCTATTTAGATTCTCCATGTAAGTGAGATCATGCAGTATTTGTCTTTTTATATCTGGTTTATTTCACTTAGCATAATGTCCTCCAGGTTCTTCTATGTTGTTCCAAATGTATTACTTAAGATTTTTATTCTTAACAATCTTAAAAGTGTAAAGTGGTATCACGTTGTGGTCCTGATTTTCATTTTTCTGATTATTAATGAGCTTGAGCATAAGACTGCACTGATACTATAGATCAGTTTGAGAAGAACTGATATCTTTAAGATTTTTGAGTTTTCTTATACACGATGACACACTTTTTGCTTGTTTAAGTCTTCTTTAATTCTGTTAACTAAAGTTTTCTCCATGTAAGTCTTGAGTAACTTTGCTTAGATTTATAACATATATTACATACGACATTTAATACATGTCTATATTATATAAGATATATTTATACTATATAAAATATAAATATTTCTACAATATATTACTTATAATATATTTATATTAAACTATATATAATATATACATTTATATATTTAAATATATTTATTATTTTTCATATATGATTTATTATTTTCCATATATATTTGTGTATATACACACATATTATTGGTGGTGGTATAATTTTAATTTTTTAAAAATATGTTTTCTGTTCATTACTGATGTATAGCAATCCAGTGGATTTTAAAAATATTGGCCATGGGACACTTGGGTGGTTCAGTCAGTTAAACATCTGGCTCTTGGTCTTAACACAGGTCTTGATCTCAGGGTCGTGAGTTCAAGTCCGGCATTGGGCTCCATGCTGAGTGTGGAGCCTATTTGAAAAAAATTGGCCTTATATTCAGCCATATTATTGTTTTTGACAAATAGTCTTTGACTCTTAGAGGCTTTCTATATAGACAAACATATCACCTGAGAATATAGGTTTTTTTCTTCCTTCTCAATGCTTATTCTTCATAGTTCCCCTTAAAAAAAAAACCAAAAACCTGCACTAACCAGACCTCCAGACAATAATGAATAGAAATGGTGATATAGGGCATCCCTTTTTATCCCTAATTTTAAAGGGATTGCATCTCTGTGGCTCACCATAATAATGTTTGTTGGTTTTTTTGTGGTAGATACATTTTATTAGGTAAAGAACGTTCCTGTTCATTCCTAGTTGATTAGATGTTTTTATCATGAAAGGGTGATGAAATTTATTTTATTTATTTTATTTGTTTATTGTTATGTTAATCCCCATACATTACATCATTAGTTTTAGATGTAGTGTTCCATGATTCATTGTTTGTGCATAACACCCAGTGCTCCATGCAGAACGTGCCCTCCTCAATACCCATCACCAGGCTAACCCATCCTCCCACCCCCCTCCCCTCTAGAACCCTCAGTTTGTTTTTCAGAGTCCATCATCTCTCATGGTTCGTCTACCCCTCCGATTTCCCCCCTTTCATTCTTCCCCTCCTGCTATCTTCTTCTTTTTTTTTTTTCTTAACATATATTGCATTATTTGTTTCAGAGGTGCAGATCTGTGATTCAACAGTCTTGCACAATTCACAGCGCTTACTAGAGCACATACCCTCCCCAGTGTCTATCACCCAGTCACCCCATCCCTCCCACCCCACCCCCCACTCCAGCAACCCTCAGTTTGTTTCCTGCGATTAAGAATTCCTAATATCAGTGAGGTCATATGATACATGTCTTTCTCTGTCTGACTTATTTCGCTCAGCATAATACCCTCCAGTTCCATCCACATCATTGCAAATGGCAAGATCTCATTCCTTTTGAGGGCTGCATAATATTCCATTGTATATATACACCACATCTTCTTTATCCATTCATCTGTCGATGGACATCTTGGCTCTTTCCACAGTTTGGCTATTGTGGACATTGCTGCTATAAACATCGGGGTGCATGTACCCTTTCGGATCCCTACTTTTGTATCTTTGGGGTAAATACCCAGTAGTGCAATTGCTGGATCATATGGTAGCTCTATTTTCAACTTTTTGAAGAACCTCCATACTGTTTTCCAGAATGGCTGCACCAGCTTGCATTCCCACCAATAGTGTAGGAGGGTTCCTGAAAGGGTGATGAATTTTATTAAATACTTTTCTATATCAATTGAGATAATTATATGGTTTTTCTATTTTAACTCATTAAAATTATTTATTCTTAATATCATTATTTGTGTCTTCTCTCTTTTCTTCTTTTCTATTCTATGAGAAGTTTGTCATATTATTAGCTTTTTATTTTTTATTATTTTCATATTATTAGCATTTTAAAGACAAACTTTAGGACTTGTTGACCCTCCCTATCGAATCTTTGCTTTCTGGTTTTTTCATTTCTGCTTTCATATTTATTATTGCCTTTCTTCTGCCTTTTCTTAGGCTTTTTCTTTCTAAACCTCTCCAGTTGGTTACTTAGCTCATTCCTTCTCAGCCCTTCTTTTCTAAGTACTATATCCTTTCCTTCTAATTATTACTTTACTTTCAATCCACACAATCAGGTATGAAACATTTTCATTATCTTTAGGTTCTGGTTATTTTTAATTTTTACTGTTATTTTTTTATTGACTTTTAAGTTACCTAGAAACGTGTTTTAAAGCTTCCAAACACATGGAAACTGAATGTACTTTTTGTTACTGTCATCTGATTCGATGGCACTGTGGTAAAAAATGTAATCTGTATGTCAGCCATTCTTTGAAATTTTTGAGAGTTACTTCATGGCCCAGATGTAGTAATTTTTTTTTTTTTTTTGTAAATATTGCATGCATGCTTGGGAGGAATAGTTATCTTCTTTTTTTTTTTTTTAAAGATTTTATTTATTTATTTGAGAGAGAATGAGAGACAGAGAGCATGAGAGGGAGGAGGGTCAGAGGGAGAAGCAGACTCCCTGCCGAGCAGGGAGCCCGATGCGGGACTCGATCCCGGGACTCCAGGATCATGACCTGAGCCAAAGGCAGTCGCCCAACCAACTGAGCCACCCAGGTGCCCCAGAATAGTTATCTTCTAATTGTTGGGTGCAGAGTCCTATTTAAGTCCGACAGATCGATGTGGGTTTCAAATCTTCCTTATCTCTCATTTTTAAAAACCTTCTGTAATGATGGCGGATCTGACAGATTTCCTGACCCGCACTACAGGCACATGGGGTATGAATCTGTGAGCTCTGTGGCTGGTGCTGAGGTGCTGGGGGAAGAGAGGAGCTCCTGAGGTCAGATGGTGACCATGCTGGACAAGGGGCAGCCCCCTGTGGGTACCAGAGCTGTGGGCTCCTTCTCTTTGGATTGGCAGAGCAGGTTACCTCCAGATCACAGCAGAGTCCACAGCCTTCCCGCTCACAGGCTGGAGGCTGGGCTGGCTCCGCCTGGGTGTGAGCTAAGCAAGTAAACTGATTCCTTGATGCGGCCACCGCCACTGAGATCTTGAGCTGTGTCAGGCACAGGACTAGGCTTCAGCCCCTGCCTTCACAAGCTCCCAGCCGCTGTGGCAGGAGCAGACTCTGGTTAAGAAGCAGACATTGTAAAACGAAGAGGCGTTTGTTACAGGAGCCAGGGGGTGGGGCACCCATTCTGGCTGGGGGGCATCACACCACACAGAGGCCCCCCATCCCACCCAGGTGCATGGCCTAGGTGTCAGGTTATCTTTTCAGATTCTAGCTTATGGGACGATTTTGAGCGCCTGTATTCCCCTCTTCTCTACTCAGGTAGGGGGCAGACGCTGCCTTTTCCGGCCTCAGGAGGTTGTGGCAGGGTGAAAAGCAGAAGTTGCTGCAGGAACCTCCCTTCCTGGGTTTATATCTGAAAGATTGAGCCCTAGAAGAGGTTTCCAGAGGTATTTTAGAGCAGAAGTTACAAACCAGCTGTCTGGTTTGAGCTGCCCCATGTAAGAACATTTTAAAATTAGGTGCTGACATTTAAAAATGTGATTCCACAAAACATGAGACCTCTTTGTGCACCTGGCAGCCCTGGGCCCGCTTGCGGCTCCCCTGATGCACTTCGCACATCCCCCAGCCACTGCCGATGACTTACCGTGCCTGCTCTGGCATTCTCTTACAGTTTGCTCAGGAAATGAAATATTTCTCCTATAAACATCTCCATTAAGTGGGGTTAAAAACTCAACACCCAAAAAACAAAGAATCCAGTCAAGAAATGGGCAGAAGACATGAACAGACACTTCTCCAAAGAAGACATACAAATGGCCAACAGACACATGAAAAAGTGCTCAACATCACTCAGCATCAGGGAAATCCAAATCAAAACCTCAATGAGATACCACCTCACACCGGTCAGAATGGCTACAATTAACAAGACAGGAAACAACAGATGTTGGCAGGGATGCGGAGAAAGGCCTTGGGTCAACCTACACTGTTGGTGGGAATGCAAGCTGGTGCAGTCACTCTGGAAAACAGTATAGAGGTTCCTCCAAAAGTTGAAAATAGAGCTACCCTATGACCCAGCAATTGCACTACTGGGTATTTACCCCAAAGATACAAATGTAGGGATCTGAAAGGGTACGTTCACCCCAATGTTTATAGCAGCAATGTCCATAATAACCAAATTGTGGAAGGAGCCGAGATGCCCTTCAACAGACGAATGGATAATGTGGTCCATATATACAATGGAATATTACTCAGCCATCAGAAAGGATGAATACCTATCATTTACATTGACATGGATGGAACTGAAGGGGATTATGTTAAGTGAAGTAAGTCAATCAGAGAAAGACAATTATCATATGGTTTCACTCATATGTGGAGTATAAGAAATAATGCAAAAGGACCATAGGGGAAGGGAGAGAAAACTGAATGGGAAGAAATCAGAGAGGGAGACAAACCATGAGAGACCCTTGACTCCAGGAAACAAACTGAGGGTTGCTGGAGGGGAGGTGGGGGGGATGGGGTAACTGGGTGATGGACATTAAAGAGGGCACGTGATGTGATGGGCACTGGGTGTTATATGCGACTGATTAATCACTGAACACTACATCTGAAACTAATGATGTACTACTCTATGTTGGCTAATTGAATTTAAGTTAAAAAAAAGAAAAAGAAAGAGGGGTAAAAGTTTTAAAAGTTCACTCATATCAGGAGAAGCAAGAGGGAGTCCGTTTCCTGGTGTAGGTGAAGACTGACCCAAAGTGTTAAGTATGAAATAAAGTGTGTCTGGATAGAAGGCTGGAACCCTAAGGCGCCAAAACGAAGCAAACGGCTTTTCTCACGAACATCCTGCTCCGCTCACGTCCATCATTTGCGTGAGGCTCAGAGGGACAAATGTGCTCAGTGAGTTAGCTGTGTTAGGGATTTGGCTGAGGAAGCTTGAGAATGAAAAGAGGCTCACTGTTGTCCATTTGGATGGGGCTCAACACTTGTCATTAAGTGGCTGTACATTTTTAAAAGCGAGATTTCTTGCATATTTGAGGTGGTGGCTCGACAGGCAGGTGTCAAGAAGTATGGAAATGTATGGCCCCAAATCTGTTGGTTTGAGCCTGTTGAGAACCAAGGGTCCTCCAACATAAGGGGCTTCTTGTGGGGTCTGGGAATGTGGATGGGAAAAAAATCACATCCCTGTCCTCTAACCTCTAATGGAAACTTCACATGTCTTTCCTACGTGAGGGTAAGCAATAAGCCACCGTGATATTACCACACAGGTGACTTTATTGCTGGTAGCAACTGTAGGTTTTTTCATTCACATTCCAGCTGGTACAGACGTCTCTAAATATTGTTTCTGTTTGTCACGATGTCAGGATTGTGGACTTACTGTACCTGTGCTAGATCTTGCTGTTCACTGGGTAGAGAAAGAAGCACATATATTTCTGTATCATAAGTCTCCTTTCTAAATATTTTGATAACTGTATTTCAATATAACTGGTTTCTTTTATGATCCTAGCTACTTTATTTTGGACATTAAAAATGTTATTCTGAGAAGAGAGTCAGCCTCCCCAGACTGAGAGGAGTGCATGGCACAAAAAAACAGTGACTAGGGTGCACTGTGGGCTGGTGGGGGACTTCCTGTCCCTGACCCAAGGCCATGGGCATTGCTGCAGGACCTGGAAATCCACATTGACCAGCTTTGCCCGCCCCCCCCCCCCCCCCCGCCTCTGAGACTTATCAGCCTGGGTCTTTGAGCAAGAATCTGCACCCAGGGGCACTTCTGTTCCCGTGCTGTGTGTGTGTGGTGGGGGGGGGGGGGGCGGGTTATAGGAGATAGGTGGGGTGATAACCAGTACCCACAAAGCCTCGAGGGCTAGCTCCCTTCCACCGATGGCAGGGCCAGGACAACAGGGGCTTCCCTCAGCCCTGCCCTTTGACAGAGCCGAGAGGAACTGAGCAACCTCCTAGCCGTGGAGGCAGCTTCCTCCTTGTCTGTCACGTGGAGCTTGGCTCCCGTTCCTCACAGCCTTGGGTCACACAGCCCGCAGTGCCTGTTCGGAGAGGAGCCAGGAGCACAGAGCCAACATGGGCTCGGGGGCCAGCATGCTGAGAGCCTTCCTCCTCCTCCTGGGTAAGTGAGGAATGCAGAAATGGGGTGGACGGGACTCTGCTGTGGAGGGCTGCCTCAGTGAGTGGGAAGCCAGGGGAGCAGTAGCCCCCTGGGGCTCAGTCCCTTAAGCACAGATGTGTCCCTTTGGATAGATGGCTTTTTCACATTTTGAGACAGGAGACAGTGAGCAATGATTTTGTCTGTTTCATTCCAGCTGCAACTTACAAACGCTTCTGGGCCGGAGGAGAACAGGAAAGGGTCATGTGGTAGAGAGAGTTGTGGGCTCAGGACCTAGACAAATCTGGCTTTAAATTGTGGCTCCATTGCTTACAAACTGCAGCAAGCTTCCTAGACCCTCTCTCAGTTTCTGAACCCATAAAAAGGGGGATAATAATGCATCTCTTCTAGGATTGTATGAAAATTAAGTTCAATTTATTTAAGTCAAACCAAAATAATTACATAAAATGGGAAAATGTAGGTATATAGATGCTTCTCTATAGTTAGTGGTGAATCAGTCTTATTATGGAGTGGAGTAGGCTCTCAGTCACCCACAGGTATCCTGGCTTTTTAAAGTCATTTTTAAGTCTGTGCACCAAAGAAGGAAGAAGGGAGAAAGGCAGGGACTAATAGAAAAGTAGTGCCAGATATAGAGGGAGAAATGTAAGACCAGAGAAGCAGAGAGAAAAATCAGGAGAGATAAAGATCGAGGCACAGAATGATGGTTAGAATGATATGTATAGACAGAGATAAACAGAGATGAAAGAGCCATGCACTTTGCAAAATCTGCTTTGACATTAACTGTTATTTCTTAAAAAGGCAACAAATGTTCCTCACCTGCACAAAGATGCTTTTTCTCAGAACTTGCACTGGGTTAAGACTCAAAGGCAGGCAGTCTATCTCCAGATCTAATCTTCTGTCTGAGGAAGCAATAGTCTGTACCCCCGACATGGGCAATGTTATTCCCATGGGCAGGACTCTGTCCGAAGCCTGCATCCAGCCCAGGAGTGAACAAAGACCTTGGCTTTCTGGGAGTTAGCATGTCAGGCAAAGAGCCTCGGCATCTAGCAGTTTACACATGGAAATGGGCATGTATAATGAGTGGCGGTGGATGAGGGGTGGTTAGAACAAGCAAGCAAGAACGAGGTGTGTGCAGGGCAGAAAATGCAAAGCGTGCTCAGTAACGTGGCAGAAGGTGGCAGGCGTCTTAACTTGTTTCTGCTTTTGACCTAGCTAGATATACAGACCAGTCTGTCCTGGGGGGGAAAAAAAGGAAGTTAAATTTAAGAAATCCAATGAGAAAAATGTGCATATGATACGAACAGGCAGCTTGCTGAAGAATTACAAACAAATGATAAGCCTTGAAAATGCTCAAGGTCCCAAATAATAAAAGAAATAGTAACATGTAACCTTTTTGAGTGCATTCATCATGCTGCATACTCCCTTCAGCACTTTACATTAGCTCATTCCATCCCTACAACTTCATAAATAGGTCCCACCATTGTTTGCCTTTTAAGGATGAGGTTTTAATTAGTTGGTCAAGGTATCACAGCCGGTTAGCGTTTTCGGATACTACTGGGTAGAGACAGTAGTGTTTAGGAGTGTGTGCCTTGCTCTAAACAACCCGAATGTAAATCCTCTTTGGCTGTTTACCAGCCCCGGGAGTTTGGGAGATTGTCCATCCTCTCCTTGCTCAGTTTTCTCATCTGTAACTTGGGGATAATGATTGTACCAACCTCACAGGGCTGTTGAGAGAACTCCGTCTGTGACCACATTTAAAGCACGGGGCCAGTATCTGACATGAGGTGAGCACTCACTCTTGGATATTTGGAACACTGATTGACCCAATCTTCTCAGGAGGCAATCTGACAATATGTAGCGAAGTGCCCACTGTTCACAACCTTTTACCCAGAAATTCCACCTTCGGGAACTTATCCTGATGAAATAATAGGGTAACAGCTCCCCAAAATATTTAATAGGATGTTATTCAGCACTGCAGACCCCAGTAGAAACCAGAAAGAAATGATTTTCAGTCAGAATCTGGCTAAATCCAATACGCTTACATGAAAGACATAACTTTCTCGAAGGACAGAGGAGAGGTGACATGGACAGGGGAGAGGTGACAAAGTGATAGTTACAGAGTTATAGGTACGGAATTATATTTTGCATATGTTTGCTTGCCTATCCAAAAATTGACTAGAAGGAAATACAGCACATTGTTAATAGTTTTCTTTTACTTTTTCTAGGAAATAGATAATGAGGCATCTTTTGATTTCTTTGTATTGACATTTTTCATAATGATCATATATATTCTTAATACCAAATAAATAAATTTCTATGCACCAAAAAATAGCATGATAGCCTGTTGAAAGTTGTAAGAAGTAATTGAGCTTTTCTTTTATGAACTGGTGAAAGGAACCTGGGAGATTCTCTAGTGATGCCTACTATTACTGGGCAGGTAACCAGGCCAGTCACCCCGGGGCATAGGAGAGAGCTGTGCATGAGGGCTTTTGGGAACATGGGAGGAACAAGGACATCTCTCCCTACTCCTGTGACATCAAGGCTTGCATGAGCCACTATTTTCCACATACAGAGTAGTTGGAGAGTTTTGGAAAACCCAGTTTTCCAATCTTCTAAAACTATTTTTAAGAGTGAGATCAATATAACAAACATTTGTGGACCCAACACCTTGATTAATGCATTTTAAAATTTGGCTGGTTTTTTAGATACGTGTATTTGAAAGTAGATAGATAAATCAACATATCCATCAAAGAAATAGAATGTCAGAAATGGAGTTAATGCCCTCTGGGCTCCCCTCTTCTGTCTTGTTTTCCTCTCTCCTCCGGAGGAAACAGCACTCCTGCTTTGACTGCGCTTCCTTCCTGTGTTGCTTTCTAGAGGTTCAATATGTGACATGAATGTCCCCACAGCATACTCAACATGCTGCCTTAGGTCCCCATGCTGATCACATAGATCAAATGTATTTGTTTCAACTACCTATATGATTCTTTTGAAACACTACGTCATAATTCAGTTGTACCTTCCAGTATTGATCAAATTTAGGTTGTTTCTTAGTTCTTGTATGGTCGCTGATGCTGCAATGAGCCATCTTCTAGAAGCCCTGTGTGGCTGTTTTCTGGGAGACAATCGAGAAAAGGTGTTGCTGTCACGGGTATGGGCAATTCTCCCCTCATTGGATATTGCCAAATTGCTCTCCAATGGCAAGGCCTGGACCTCTCTGTCCCCCTACAGGTTTAGTGACACCCAATAGTGTGAGACTTCTCATTTTTCTGCCAATCAGAGTTGTAAAATATTATCTCCAAGTTTTTAGGTTGCACGTTTCTGATTACTAGTCAGAATAACCATTTTCCCTGTATTTATCAGACAGCCAGGTTTCTTTTTCTGTACATTTCCTGTGGTTTTCTTTGATTATTGGTCTTTTATGTATTTTTTCTGGGTATTAATTATTTGGCTCTGTCATGTGTTGAGATATCCTGTCTCAGTATATCACTTATCTTTTATCTTTGTGACATTCTTTGCTCTGCAGAAGTCTTTAAAATGAGATACAATCACATTTATTATCCTTTGACTTTTGGTGTGTCTGTTTTTTCTCCCTTGTCTAAGAAACTTTTTTTTTAAATTTAAAGTGGTCGCATTTTCCATGATTGTACCATTAATTTATTTGGAATTTATTTTTGTGTATGGCCTAAGCAAAGGATCTAATTTAGGTTTTTTCTATATGAAACATCACTTGCCTTCATATCATTTATTTCACAATCTTTCCTTTCTCCTCTCTCCTTCCTTTCTCTCCTCTTTTTTAAAGAAAAATTGCAAGAATAATAATACAAAGAACCCCCGTATGATTTGCCGATTTCTTAATCAAATCACATCATTTGCTTTATCTTATGTTATCTCTCTAGAGAGATGTGTTTATACAAAACAAATGAGGATATAAATATATATACTTCTATATATAGAAAGAGAGAGATGTCTTTTTTTCAGAGCCATTTGAGAGTAAGTTGTATATATCATGGGGTTTTTTTTAAACCCCTAAATACATTAGTGTGTATTTCTTAAGAATAGAGACAATCTCTTGCATAACCACAGCACAGTTAGCAACATCAGGAAAGTTAACATTGACGAAATACTTCACATAATCTATCAGAGTCCAATATTTTCACTGGACCCACCAATGCCTTTTGCAACCTTCGCTGTGGTCCAGCAAAGGAGCCAATGGAGGGGCAGATGTTGCATTTGGTAACTTTGTTTCTTTAACCTTCTTTACCTGGAACATCTCCTCAGTCTTTGCCTTTTATGACATTGGTATTTTAGAAGCTTCCATCTCCTTTTCTTTCAAAGAACATTCCTCATTTTGGAGTTGGCCTGATATTCTAGTGATTTCATTTATCCATTCTGTACTAGACAATGCATAACTACTCTTGGGTCCTTCTCAGGGTTTCACATTTGGAAGCAGAAGATACCTATGTGAGAAAGGCTCATGTTCTTTTGACATGATGATAAAAGACTTGAAGCTAGATTTTGGATTACGGTTGTCACAATTCTAAATAAATTATTTGCTGCTTAACTACCAACCGATCAATATTGTTAATTTTTGCTAAAATATTGCTCTAAGAATAGCTATTGAAAATATCTGGTGAAATTTCTAGGCATTTTCTTAGAGGTTTGCACCTTCCTTTTTAAAAGGCTGCCAGATAAAATATTCCTATGGACTCTTAATGCCAACCAAAATGTCAGCCATCTGTCTCCGTTTTAATTCTGTTAGAAAGCACCCACTGAAATCTATGTATTATTATAATCATGATAATAAAAGAAATACAATATCACTTTAATTATGTTTCAGTGCCTAAAACATTCTTCATTGAAAGAGCCAGAGTTATTGAAGAGAGCAGAGGCTTTCTTCCCCCCCTTAATTTATAATGAAAAGATGGCAGAGGCCGGGGTAAAGAGAATTAAATTCGTTTTTATCTTACAAGTCAAAGTCATCACTTTATTCCTTGGCTCTTAGTCCCTGAGATCTTTGTAAAAATCTTTCCTGACAGCTTTTCCCCTGTTTCAGATTCCTGCCAAGACAATGGTTCATAATCATGCAGTGAGTGGATTCCTGGAAGAAAGAATTCTTGACATGTTAGTTTTCTTTTGCTGTGCAACAATTTATCACAAATGTAACAAAATAAAACAATACAGGAGGGTCACTCAGAAAATCAGTGGAACATAAAGGAAAAAGGGAGGACCCCAGGAAGGTGAGGAGAAATGTCCTGATCAAGCCAGCATTCTCTTCACGACTTTGCCCATTTTCTAATTGGTTTGCTTGGTTTTTCCTTTACTATTGGATTTTAAGAGTTCTTAATATCTTCTGAATGTGAGTCCTTTGTCAAATATGTGATCTGAAAATACTTTCTCCCAGTCTCTAGCTGGTCTTTTCATCCTCCTCACAGGGTTTTTCACAGAACAAAAGTACTTAATTTTATTTATTTATTTATTTATTTTAGATTTATTTATTTATTTATTTGACAGAGAGAGATACAGCGAGAGAGAGAGCGCACAAGCAAGGGGAGTGGGAGAGAGAGAAGCAGGCTTCCCACCGAGCAGGGAGCCCGATGTGGGGCTCGATCCCAGGACTCTGGGATCATGACCTGAGCTGAAGGCAGACGCTTAACGACTGAGCCACTCAGGCGCCCCCAAAAGTAGGAGGGATCACTCTACCATCTTGAAACTTACATACCTACAGAAATCAAAACTCTGTGGTATTGGCAGAGGGACAGATCTATAGAAAAGAAAAGATGACCCAGAAATAGTCCATACAAGTATTGATTTATGTATGTAGATCTTCTATTCTGCCATTTTAATGAACTCACTTATTAATTCTAGGAGTTTTTTTTTAGATCCCTTGGGATTTTCTACGTGGACCATGATCTGCAAATGGTTGTATTTTTCCCTTTCTGAATGGTATGCCATTTTAATTTCCTTTTCTTGCCTTATTGGACTGGCAGGAACTTCCAGTACTATGTTGAACAGGTAGGGCGATGGCAAATAGCTTTGCCTTGTCTTTGATCTTAGTGGGAAAACATCTTGTTTCTTACGACCAAGTATGATATTAGTGGTAGGATTTTTTCATAGATTCTTTATTAAGTTGATGATGTTTCCCTCTTTTCCTAGTTTTCTGAGAATTTTTCTCATAAGTGGGTTTAGAATCTTGTCGAAAATGCTTTTCCTGCATCACTCAATATGATATGTGATTTTATTCTTCTGTTTGTTAATGTGGTGGATTGCATGGATGGATTTTTGACTATCAAACCAGCCTTGCATCCTTGAATAGACTCCATTTGGTCATGATGTGTAATTCTTTTATTTTGCTGAATTCTACTTGATAACATTTTGGTAAGGATTTTTGAGTTTGTATTCATGAGGGACACTGGTCTGTAGTTATCTTTTTTTGCACCATTTTTTCTCTGGTTCTAATGTCATGGTAATGTTGGTTTCATAAAATGAATTAGGAAGTGTTCCCTTCTTTTTTATTTTCTGGATGGAGTTGTGCATAATTCATGTTAATTTTTCTTTAAACATATGTTAGAATTCTCCCCTGAAACTGTCTGGGCCTGAGGATTTCTTCCTTGGGGTTTGTAGATTATGAGTTCAATTTCCTTAATAGTTATAGGGCTATTCAAAGAATCTATTTCATATTGGGTGAGTTGTGACAGTTCATACTTTTTGAGGAATTGGCCCATTTTATCTAAGTCATCAGGTTTTTTTTTTTTAAGATTTATTTATTTATGAGAGAGAGAGATTGAGAGTGCACACATGGGGAGGAGGGGCAGATGGGGAGGGAGAGAGAATCTCAAGCAGGCTTCCTACTGAGTGTGGAGCCCATCATGGGGCTCAGTCTCAGGACCCTGAGATCATGACCTGAGAGCTGAAACCAAGGATTAGATGTTTAACAGACTGCATTACTCAGGTGTCCATAAGTCACCAGGTTTTTATGTGTAGAGCTGTTCATAATATTCCCTTATTACCCTTCTGATGTCTATAGGATCTGTAGTGATGTTCCTGTTTCACTTCTGATATGGTGTCATCTCTCTTGTTTCCCTTGTCAGTCTCATTAGAGGTTTGTCAGATTGATTGATCTTTTCAAAGAACTGGATTTTTGTTTCACTCATTTTCCCTATTATTTTTTCTGTTTTCAACCCTGTTGATTTCTGCTCTTGTCTTTATTACTTACTTCTTTCTGTGTGTTCTGGCTTTATTCTGATGTTCTTCTGATTTCTTCAAGTGAGATATTAGATTATTGTTCTAAGACTTTACCTCTTTCCTAATGTAAGCGTTTAGTACTACAAATTGCCCTCTCAGCACCACTTTAGCTGTGCCCCACAAATTCTGATATGTTTGTTTTCATTTTCATTTAGTTAATAAATATTTTGAATTCCCTTGGGACTTCCTCTTTGACCCATGAATTTTGTAGAAGTATCATTAGTTTCCAAGTGTGGAAAATTTCCTGTTATCTTTCTATTGTTGATTTCTAGTTGAGTCCATTGTGATCCCACTTTGTATGAGTGAAATTATTCTAATTTTGTTGATGTCTGATGCAGAATGTAGTCTAGATACCTTGATATATCTTATATAAGAGCTTGAAGAGAATGCATATTCTGCTGGTGTTGGGTCCTGTTGCTTGATAGTATGGTTGAAATTTTTTATATTATTACTGATTTTCTGTCTAGTTGTTTTATCAATTGGTGAGAGAGGGCTATTGAAACCTTTAACTATAGTTGTGCATCAGTCTATTTTTCCTTTCAGTGTTATCGGTTTCTGCTTCACATATTTTACAGCTCTGTTGTTTGATTATAGAGATTTATGATTACTGTGTCTATTTGGTGGATTGACTCTTTTATCATTATGTATTATAATACAATGTCATGTAATATCTCTGGCCCTAATAATTTTCTGTGCTCTAAAATGTATCTGATATAAATATAACCATTCTTCTTTCTTTTTGTTAATGTCTGCATGGATTTCTTTCTTCATTCTTTTACTTTGTACCTATCTATATCATATTTGGGGTGAGTTTCTTGTAGACAGCATATGGTTTGATCATTTTTTAAATAAACTTTGCAAACCTGTTTTTTAATTGGTAGATATAAGCAATTTACATTTAATGTAGTTCTTGATATATTGGAGCTTTCAGTCTGCCACTTTATATTTTGGTTTCTCCTTGTTCTCTATTTTTCATTTCTCTTTTTCCTACCTTCCTGTGTGTTACTGGAACTTTTCTTAGAATTCCATTTGATTTGTCTCTAGTGTTTTTGAACATATTTCTTTTCATACCCTTTTCAGTGGTTGCTGTAGGTATTACATTATATATATATATATACATAACATATCACCATCTACTGTTGTCAACACTTTAACAGTTCTAGTGAAAAGTGGAAATTGTGTCTCTATGTCCTTTTCCTCTCTTAAATATTTCCTCTACATATACTGAGACCTATTTTAGACATGTTATTTTTTAGCCTAAACTGTCAAACAGAATTTAGAAATCTTAGAGGAGAATGAAAGTCTGTTTTGTTGACTCATATGTTTATGAGCTGTGACAGCCACACTTCGACCTCAGGCCACATGCTGCATCCAGTGGGGCTTCCAAGGTCCTCAGCCCATTTGCCTTCCTCTCTCCATCTTTTAGGATCTTCTTATGTTTGTTTTTGTATAATATCTAGGTTTTATGCTATATTTATTGAGAAGAATAGGGAAAAGTAAGCCTGGTCTCTCTCTCCAGAAATGGAGTTCTGAAATGAGTTTTTAAGAGCCTGGTGGATGGGTGATTGGGAGGAAGCTCTTTGGGGAGAGGGGCCTGGGCTCCTCTCAGACACGCAGCACTGATCCTGGGGGATCCTGAGGGAAGAAAATGCCCTCAGGTAAGGGCAGCGCCGTGACCTCAGCAAAGTGCCTGCTGGAAATTCCCGGTGGTCCTTGAACCCTGGACGGGAGCTGGTGTGGCCATTACAGAGATCAGCAGACTTTTTCACTCACTTCCAAATTAAACCACTTGTGCTTCCTCTTGAAAGTCACTGTAAGCATCTCTGTCACATCCAGACCCTCATTTATTCTCCAGAATTGCCTGAACTGCTCCTTTTATTAAATTTGATTCCATTAAATAACGGGCTAATGGTTCTCAGTAAGATGAACTGGCTTGCTCTCTCCTGCTCGTCTGAACAAAACAGATGAGCAGCTGGGGAATTTCTGCTTGGAACCTGGCTGCAGCCCCTCAGAAACTTATGCAAACCTTTGGGCCATGTTGTCAAGGAGCTGCTGTCCAGGGGATGAGGTGAAGGGCCTGGAGCTGGGCACAAGGACGTCGGAGTTTTCACTTACAGTAAGCAAATAATGATTTTTATCAGGCTCTGCTGTGACACAGAGTTAAGCCCCGATTGAAGGAGTTGAAAATCTACCGGAAGAACAGTTGCAATGTGGTATCTTAGATGATATGTAGGAAACATGGAGGGAGACAGAGTAAAAGCCCCTGATCCGAACTAGGGTGTCCGGGAGGGCTTCCTGGAGGAGGAGTCCTATTGAAACTGTGGTCAACTTGGAGTCATTGTCCAGCCTATGTGCCAGTGTGAGGCCCTTTCCTGGAACCAGGCTGACCCAGGTTCCAACCCCAGGACCCTCCTATTCAGGAGTGTGAACGTATGTGTGCCCCCATATCATACATACGTTCAAATGCAAGGAGTTTTTTTCTTTCTGGTCTTGTCATAAAGTGTTTTCAAAGTTCAGGAACTGGGTCAGCATGCACCCATAAGGGAGGGGGGCTTGTTTGTGCACTGGGCCACCAATAGTGAGGGTGGTGTGTCCAGGGAGGAAACCCAGCCTTGTGGGGGCCTGGGAATTAGACAGCAATAGGGGGACTGCTTTTATTTCAGTGACCAACAGGCATTCCTTGGCAGATAACCAGAAAATCTCACTTCTTTCCTCCACTTGGCAAGCTAGTTTGGGAGGCACGCCTCAGCGCTGGCCAGAAGTCCAGGGGGGGAAGGCGAGGTGTTGGGTAGAAGGCCGGGTGGGAAGGCTGACGGGGCCAGGCCCTGCCCTGATTCCCGCAGCATCCTGGCATTCCAGGAGACCCCAGCCAGGCTCCAATTCCTCCTGCTCTGCCCAGAAGACCAGCCAACCAGCCTTCAGGCCCTCGGCAGGGCTGAGCTTCCCCCTCAGAAAGATGACCCCTGGAGAGTGGACTGCAGGGCCCTGAGGGGCAAGCGGGCTGGGTCATGAGTGGATAGATCTCTAACTTTTAAATATTTAGACTGTGGCACGCCCTGAACTCTGCGAATGTTAGGAGCTGCCTTGAAAAAGAAGTGTCCAGCGCAGACCCTGGCACACAGTAGGGCTCAGACAACCTTGGTCCTGGTAGATGGAGGCAGGTGGTGGGGTGTTGCCAAGGCCCCGGGGCTCTCATGTTGGCTGGGTGTTGTCGTTTCCGCCGCAGTGTCATGGGCCTTTCGCCCGTGGGCCAGGCCAGCAGTCATCCCGCAGCCCCGCCCCCGGGGCTCATGCTTCCCTCAGCCGGTCCCCGAGGACTGCAGAGCGGAGCTTCTCAGAGGCTGAAGAGCACAGTATGAATATTGCATGAATAATAAGCACGCCACCACTTAGCGGTTACGCAGCGCTTTCCCCCTTCCACAACACTTTACCATCATTAATTAGTTATTCTGCGCTGCTTCCAGCTGCCCCAGCTCTCTCTGCAAAGGCACTCTTGCAAACGGGCCTTCCCTGGTCCGAAGCCCTGAGGTTGAGTGGGTGGGCTGCCCCCCACCTGGCCTCACAAGCCTTCTGGAGGCCTCTGCCCGGCTCTGCGACTTCCGGTAATGTTGACGGGGAGGGCAATCTTTCTGACCTGAGTTCCTGCCCAGAGCCGCTTCCTGGCGTGCAATGCTCCCCGCATCTCCCGTGGCCTCTGGAAAGCTGAGGACACCATCTCAAGTGGGTGGCTGAGGACCTGTGGAGGAGAGTTCCCTCCTGCACCTCGGTCCGTGCCCGCACACCCTCAGGGGATCCTCACAGCACCCTGTGTGTGGTGAGGAGGCTTCCTGGTCAGTCGCGTTGCAGAGTGGCTACCGAGCTGCGAGTCATGTCCTGTCTGGCCCCAGGCCACTGGATGAGCAGTGGCAGAATGGAGATTCAGATGCTCTGGTTCCAAGTGTCATTCCTTTCTACCCACCATGGAGTCAGTCATATGAAGCATTCATGCCCCCCTGGAGACAGTCAAAGATGGACCAACCCCCTTAACCGGGTTAAGCTGGGTGGCCCCATGGTGGGTCCTCTGGTCTTGCCCTCCTTGGACACCACCATGCACCCCACCAGGGCAGCCTTAAGCTCCCCTTGGCTTCCAGCACCTCCGGCTCCCTAAGGTTTCAGCAGCTCCCCTGCTAGGTGTGACAGCATTTGATGTCACTGCCTGCTGGCCAGCGTGGGCCTGGGACGCCTTGGGGGGCCCTGCCCCTTTGGGACTGCTCCCCATCCCTGGAGTGCCCTTGGTTCTACCTTGGGCCGAAGCCGGCTCCCTGCCTTCAGCCCCTCCATTAGCCTGGAAAGGTATTGATCAGTTTGGCTTCTGTAGCTGAGTGTTTTAATCCCCGTGTGTGAATCTTTAAGAATTAATTAGCAAAGACTGCGCAGGAAAAACAAAGTGGGCACAAGTTTTGGTACTGTCTGGTCACCCACCAGGATTATTTTCCTCTTAATTATGATGTTATTTCTGGAAGCTGGAGGCATTCTCCCCTGCGTTTGGGAGCCTCGGGTCGGCCTCTCTTTCCTCCTGGTGGCCTCCGGACTCTGGTTCCTGCTCAGGGCAGCTGTGTCCTGGCTAGCGGTCCCGTCCTCATCTTCTGGAAAGCCCCGAGAGCCTCAGTTTACCGGTGCCCCCTCACTGCTCTGACTCGCTGAGCTGCCTTTTTTACTCCCAAGCCCTTGTTCCCCCTCCGGCCTCTTAGCCTTTGCTGGTGCCTTTTCCTCTGCCTGGACACCTGCCCTGCCTGGCCCCATTACCCGCCTCCCCATCTTCACTAGGTCCTACTTGTCTTTTTGTTTTTAATTTAAATAATGCTTACTCCAGGGGCCCTTCTCTGACTCCCCCAGGCTGGGGGAGGCCCCCCTCTGTCCTCCCAGATGGCTGACGGCTGCGTACTTCCATGTGTGACAGGGACCCTGTGCAAGGAATTCCCTCTCAGTGGGCAGGTTCAGGCGGGCATCAGGGCGCACAGCTGGCCGGGCTGGGGGTGCTGAGCTGCGTTTGCGGAGCTGGTGGTCTGACTCCTCGTGTCCTCTGGCCGTGGACCAAGGCCCCTCGGAGCCGTCTTTGCTCTGCTGTCTTTTGTCCTCAGTTTTCCTTTCACTTTCTATCTCTGGACGGTGCATGGCTCCGGCAGGTGCGGGCTCTGCTCCAGGTCTAGGAGCTCTGCCGGGAAGCGGGGAACACCCCGGCCCCGGGAGAGGAGCAGCAAGGTCTGTTCACTCCGAGCTGGCCGCTGCAGTTCGGCCAGCGAGACCGGAAGATGAGATGGAGCAAGAGCAGTTTCGGGAGCTTCCCGGGCTTGGGGACGGGGAGCCTGAGGTTTCTGCAAGTCACAGCTGTGTCAGACCCCAGTGCACCCCCAGCAGCGGCTGGGAGCCGGAGCGCTCCGTCACCCAGGCCAGCCCAGGAGAGGACTGAGGCAGGATGCTCGCTGTGCTGTACTTGATCCGGGACCTCAGGCCACAGAGACAGAGGCATCCACGGCAATGGCAGCCACGTGTGTGCCACATGTGTTCCGTGGGCGTGCCACGAGAGTTTCCCATCTCAGAGTTACAGCAGCAATGGTCCCTCGCTTCTCCTTGGCTGAACTTCACCTCCCTCCCGAGCCTGCAGTATCACTCACTACTGGATACTCAGTCTTACCACTTGAAGTCACTTCTGGTCTCATGTTCAGTGGTTTGGGGGTCACTTCCCAGTTAGTTCAAGGTTCTCCCCTTCCAGCTTCTCTCTGCATCTCACAGGAAGAGAAACTGAGTTCCAAGGAATTTCACCTCTCATCCTGGTCCTGGAGAGAAGCTGCTTATCCTGAAGCATGTCCTTTGCGCTGTAGAACGGCCTGCTGGACGGCGTACACGAAGTGGGGGCAGAGGAGCGACAAGGTGGCAGGGGTGATCCTGAACAAACCCACAAAAAGGGGACTTCCAGGGGAGGTGGCTTTGTGCTAGGTCTTGAAGGATAAGAAAGTAAGAACTTTCCACGGGAACAAGGAAGGCGTTGCATCAAAGACAGCAGCCTGTGCCAGGGAGAGGGGCAATGGTGGCTTAGCCTGTGGATCCTAGCTGGATTTATCAGAGGCTGTATTGTGAGCAGCTTGTTTCCAGCCAGCATTCTCTGCTTCCCTCCCCGCCTCGCCAACCTGATTTCCAGTGATGCTTTATGAAGGACCTGCCACCCAAGTCATCAGGACTCCTCTGATTGCGGATGACAGTGACTTAGCTCAGATCAGATTAAGCTAAAGAAGGTGTTTCCTTACTAAGGTGACTGGTAAGTCAAGAAGAGGTGTTTCAGGCACAGCTGGATTCAGGCACTCAAAATCTATCTTTAAGACTTGGTCTCGGCTTGACCCTCTTCTGTGCGGGCTTCGGTCCCAGCAGGTTCTCTCCATCCAGTGGGCCTCCCTCAGCCCCACTGTTACCAACTCCAGAAGACACTCCTGTTTCTCCAAATTTCCCTCAAAGTCCCTGAGTTGAGTCTTACTGGCCTGAATTGGGTCCTCTGCCCCACCCCTCAACCAATCACTGCCGACAGGAAGCTGGAATATGTTAATTAATCAGGTATTCATGTCTTCGTCCTGGAGCCAGCCCTGGGGGAATCCTATGGAAGTGGTTCCCCAAAGGAAAGCCAAGGGACTGCTGGCAGCCAAGGGGCCAGGGGAGGCGTGCAGGCCACACAGCGAGCGTCCACCCTACATGTCCCCATTCAGACTTCCTCTACCTGGTGGAGATGGAGGTTTGCAGGAAGGTGCTGGACATTGCCCATGACACTGATTTTTCTGTCTCCCTTGTCACTGCATGAGCTCCTTTACCCGGGCTGGGGGTCTTGGGTTGCTCTTGGATGCCCTATCCGGAGCATACGGCAGGCACTTCCTGACAGCGTTGGGAGAGGACGGATGCCTGTCTAGACACTTAAAGCCCCTTTCTCTGGCTGGGAACATTAGAATCCATGAGATCTAAAGTTAGGAGCCATTCTGCAATATTTAGGTTCCAAGATGAAAAGGACTAGGCATCAGGTGACAAACACTTAGGGCGGCTTCTCCTTATTTTTGGTTCAGACACTTATAGAACGACATCTGAGTGCTTGCACACCCACTACCCCACAATTGGAACCGCATAGCCGGATTCCGCCCAAATAAGGGTGGTGAAGAGTTCCAGCCCCCATTGAGGGTGGGCCCAACAGGTGTCATGGACAGCACAGGAGGTCTGGACGTCAGGGAGGAGCTCTCGGTGGGTTAGAATCCAACTGAGATGGTGCAAGGCCACGCTGCACCCTCAGCTCCGTCTCAGAGAGCAGCCCTATCGCTGCCTTCCCCTGAAGGCTGCCCTCTCGTGTCTCAGGCGAGGGGACCCAGCAAGCCTCAAGGCTTCAGGACCACTTACTCTTGCAGGAGGCTCCTTTCTGTTTGGAAATCACTCGCAGAAGCAGGTGGTGTTCTACATGACTGGGGTGGGAGGGGCTGCAGAGAGGAGGGCTGGAGACTGGCTATTTCGGCAGGGAGGGGTGGAATAGCGTCCTTGGGCAGCAGCATGTTCAAAGGGGGCACGAAGAGGAAGCAGGGACTCTAGACTCAGAGCCATAAGTGCCTTTGTGCACCTGAGGGAAAGGCACCATCCCTCGGCAGGTGTAGCCTCAGGTGTGTGCCTTGGTGGGACCTCCTGGGCACACAGGGAGACTGAGGGTGGAGACCCATCTCAAGGCAGCTCTCCGCACTAGGTAGCAGCCAGGGCTGGGCTCTGAGGTCTCTGCTCCTGTCCCCCGTGCCTGGTTCAGCCTGAGGAGTGCCGACAGCCAAGTCGGAGTTGGCCAGCCCTGCGCCTGCTACTGCCTGATGAACCGGTCCGCACAGTCCCTCCCTGCCCCCCAGGGAGACGAGCCTTGGTACAGCCAGCCCCTGCCCGCCCCCCCTGGACTCTCCCCTGGGTTGCAGAGTCTGTCCTCTGGATGCCAAGCTTCCTCCTCCTGTTTGCAAAGAGAACCCAGAGAATTCCAGCAAAGAACGTGCCCTGCGACTTGCTCCTGGGGCTCTCACAGATCTGAATGCAGGAGCGTGCTCCTGGCTGTGCTGCTGGGCTATCCATCCTCCAGCTAGTTTGCAGAACCAGGGGAAATGAGTCCTGGGGCCTCGAAGGGGGTCTGTGGCCCAGGAGGGACTTCTCCCGTTCAAGACCCTGGCAGGAGGCGGGGGTAGCGTTGGCTGGGCTCGTGTGCTTATGATGGATCCTCACCCGGGGCCTTGTTAGAGCGCAGGGCAGAGACGCGGAGTGCAGGGGGAAGGCTGCAAGGAGGGAGTTCCCTCCCCAAGGAGGGGAAAGGCTGCCGCCGAGTGGCCATCTGGCCGGCTAGCAGAAATTACTGGGACCGATGTGTCCACGGCCCCGTTTTGTCTGCCTGCAGCTGGAAGGGCACTCACTCAGTCCCTGACCCCAGACGTGGTAGGGGAGCCTGAAGCCCTGAGAGCCTGTTTGGGGCCAGGGACTAGGGGCCACCTCAGGGCTTGGGGCCAATACAAAATGGAACGTGGAGAGTGGTGTCTCAGTGCGGGTTGGGGTGAGAAGTGAGGGCTGAGCTGAACCCCAGCCATGGAGTCCCTGACAGGGGGTGCAGAAAGAGCTAAGGTTGAGGACAGTGTCACTGGTGGGCCAGGCAGATGAAGGAGGCTGGGCTGCCTGCTGAGCACTGGGACCCGGTACTGTCAGGGAGGGCAGGACCTGGCAGGTTTTTGACAATGTTCTTTCTCCTCTTTCCTTCTCAGTCCTGCCGCCAGAGGTCTGAGCTCCTATGGCCCAGCCTCCATTCATCCCTGTGTGACCAAGTCTCTTTGTGTTTCTTTCTCTCTGGCTCTCTGACATTTTCCATCTCGCTTTTCCTGACCTGTGTTCTTTCTTCTTTCTCCATTTAAGTTTCATCTCGGGCTCATATAAAGTTTTTACACTGCATGCCTCACAGTGCATCACATGGAGAGTGATGGTCACCAGCAGAAGACACAGGAAAGATGTTTGTGTATGAAGGGGCCAGGGGAGAGACTGTCCATCTGTGTGCCTGGCCCCACTTGCTGATGCTCTGCCCTGCCCTGTCCCCAGCCTGCTGCCCAGTAATGGCAGAGACGGGCCAGACTGGTGTCAGGAAAGGAGCCAGGGTGAGCACAGGGCGTATGCAGCTCTGAATTTTGGGCATCAGTCTGGAAGTCAGCTCCTAGCCCAGCTACTCATAACAGCCCAGACCAACCATGTGCAAAACAGAAGATTTTGTCCCATCCCTGGAGTGGTTTTCAATCTAGCTGGAGCAGCAGGTTTAATGTAAAGAATGTGAAGAAACAATGGAGCTTAGCAGGGGCTTGGGAGAACCCACAAGACCAAGGTCATATTGTACGTGGGGGTGTCTGTGTGAGTGGATAGAAAGACAGAAATCATTGAATTTCTTTTTTTTTTTTTTTAAGATTTTATTTATTTATTCGAGTGAGAGAGAATGAGAGATAGCACGAGAGGGAAGAGGGTCAGAGGGTCAGGGAGAAGCAGACTCCCCGCTCAGCAGGGAGCCCGACGTGGGACTCGATCCCAGGAATCCAGGATCATGACCCGAGCCAAAGGCAGTCGCCTAACCAACTGAGCCACCAAGGCGCCCCAGAAATCATTGAATTTCTAAGAGGACTTGTGATTAGAACAAGGTTGTGTGCTTTTGCTGCATAACTCCCCAGCTTTATCCATCGACTAAGTGAAGCCACCAGAAAAATCCCAAAGTCCATTATGATGATCCCTTCCCCATCAAACACATGCAGAGCAAGATGTCCTCTGTAGAGTGTCGACCCAACACGTCACCCCAGGCAGCATTGTCTGTAGTCAGCAGACATGGCCCTCGGCCATCATTCAAGCTCCGATAGGTAGGGAATTGGGAGGTGAACTTCTTTTGGAGCTAAGCTGGGGAAGATTCGGCCTCTCCCAATGAAGTCACCTGCTTCCTTTGAGAAGCAGGGGTCATGGCAGTTCTTGCTTCTGCCTTTGCCTGGAAGCTTGTACCTAGAACCAGGCTTGGGTCTCATCATCCGCCCACCCCAGCCCAAGCCCCTCCAGCCCTTGACCTTGTGGTTTGTGGCATCATTCCGTTAGCTCCCTGGGATTCGAGTTTGCAGGGCGTCACAGGCTCCCAGTGCAAGTGTCATGGCTCAGACCCTGGCCCTGCCACGTTCCACTTCCCTTGGACTTTGGGCCCATTATCAAGTCTTCAGTGCCTCTGGTTCCTCATTCATCACACAGAGATAATCGCACCTAGCTCCCAGCGATGTTGCTGTGAGTACTAAGTGCATTCCTGCAAGTGCCTCACCTGGTTTTGCCTCGAAGTAAGTGGCCAATTACTGGACGCCTTCCCCTGCAAGGCCTACAACTCTGCTGTGGGTCTTTGAGGGCCGGTCTGCAGGGACTGTGGCCCCAGCCTGAGCCCCGTCTCCTGATGGAAGCTTTCAAGCTCTGGCCGGAAGCATGAGGCATCTCTGCAGTGTGATCTGTCACCACCATTCATTCAGCAAACGTCTGTTAATTCCTCCTTAGTGCCAGATGCTGTGTCAAGTGCTGGGGTAGAACATTCCACAGGGCACAGACAGCACAGGGGCGACTGGCGAGAAGGTGCAGCCAGTGGATTCATAGCTGAGAAGCTCTTAGGATGGAGGGTGCCTGGCACACAGCAGTGCTCCGTAACATCGTTAAATAAACGGTGTGGTCACTTACGGTGGCTGAGAACAGCCCCCGTGGAGCACACAGCTGAGCCAGGCGTGGGGGCTCAGGAGGAAGCAACATGGGAACCGAGACGAGGGGAAGGAGGAGAGGCGAGAAGATGGGGCCGGGCAGAGGGAAGGGCCCAGAGGCAGCAGAGCCCCCAGCCTGCGTGGGGAACTAGAAGCAGTGTGGTCTGGCTGGAATGAGAGGCTTCGTGGGAATGACAGAAGGGGCTAAAGAAGCAGGCAGGGGTCAGAGTGTGGGTCTGGAAGGCCATGTGGAGGAGCCGGCTGAACGGAGCTCAATGGAACCGTGCTCCCAGCATGGGGTGGGAGGAGGGCGCTGACATCCCTGCCAGGCTCCAGGACGCTCCATGGCAACCAGCAGCCCCCCTCTGTGTTCCTGAGGCTGGACGCCAAGCAGCAGAGGTATCTGTGCCAGGCCTTTCCGGACCTGTGGGACACAGTGGTTGGGGACAGGGCTTTGGCCCTCCACCCCTGGTCTGATCATGGCCACCAGTTTGGTTCTAACCAGACTCTGGGTTTTCTTTCTTTGCAGATGTTGGAGGAGCTCCAGTGTTAGCAACGGGCAAGTCTGCTGAGGCTGAAATTGGTAGGTGGCTGCCCAGCTTCCTCTTTGTGCAGGGCTGAGGGGGCGGGAGGGGCAGGGGTGGGGTGTGCTGGGAGCGTGGCAGGTTTCCTGCCAGTCTTCACCGAACAGGGGCAGCACTCACTTCCACATCTGCCCGAGGAGCTAACACAGTTTTACCCCAGGGGCAGGGACCTGCTTGAGAGCCTGTCTCCAAAGGGCACGGGAGTCACCAGGGTCGCCCTTGTCTGCTCTCTGTAGGATGAGCGGCTCCAGCCCCCACAGAGCCCTGCACTCTGCCATGCCTCCCCCTCCTCCCTCCACCTGCACGGTCCCAGCTCCTCTCTACCTCAGGGGATCCCCTCCACCTCAGGGGCTCCCCTCAGCAGGCACGGTGTGGTCTGCAGACTGTGATCTAGAATCTTCACCCCTTTTCCTCTGGGAAGGCTCTCGGCTTCCATGCCAGCCCAGGCCAGCCCATTACCCTCGCGTTAGGGCGAGTTCCCATCCACCCCCGCTGACTGCAGGCCTCTCAAGACAGAGTCACATCTTTTCCTTTGCCTTCCATGCTCACCACAGAGCAGGCAGCCAATTAACACGTGCTCGATAAATGAATTAACGCAAAGGCAAGTGAGGTAGGGCTAGGGGAGGCCGGAGAAGGGAGCCATCAGCTGCTGGGGAATGACTCCCATGGCTGAAGCGAGCCGGATGGGGTTCCAGGAGGAGAGGATGGGGGTGGGTGAGGGGCGGGGGGAGGATGTGGCCCTGGGCTTCAGCCGATTGGAATGTGGAGTTTTCGGGTGACTTTGGACTTCACCCCGAATGTGAAGGGAGCTGTAGATGAAAGACCTTTGCAGGCTGGTGCCTGATGGATACCCATTGGTCAATTCCTCCCTGCCCTGCAGATATCAAGTACGCCATCATCGGGACGGCTCTGGGCGTCGCCATATCAGCTGTCTTCCTGGTCTTGAAGATCTGCATGATCAGGAAACATTTGTTTGATATCGACTCCTCGGACTTGAGAAGCACAAACCCAGGCTTCAACGGTAAGGGAGCAGCGACCTCCAGCCCGGATCTGCCCCGCCCAGACCAGGATCAGTCCTGGCAGCCTGAGGCCCCGGGAGCCCCTCCAAAACTTGGCTAGAGAAAGACTGACAGACTAGGTCGAAAAGAAACACAGTGACCTCTCTGTATCTCTGTCCATCTCTCCCCTTCCCCACTTCTCTCTCTCTCTGTACTTTTCGATTTCTAAGAATCAGATTTCTTGGAGAAAGGGTGGGGGAATGGAGGTGAGCAGGCTTTGGACAGAAATGTCTATTTCCGTATCCAAAAATGTGACCAGATAAAATGGATCCCAGGAGGTGATGAGGCTGGGAGGGTGGCGGACGTGCTGCTGAGTTTTTTTTTTTTCCATGAACTGGGCAGGTCCTACTCGGAGCCGTGCTGTGTCCTCTTGGTCCAAACAGGGCTGGGCTGATGTGAACCCTGGCGTGGTTCTCAGTGTCCTTGTGGCACCTGCCGGGAAGCTCAACCCACAGACCCAGCAGTCAGTCTGTGAGTTTTGATAGCAAAATACAGCACTGATTCGCATCCCCTTTCTCTCGAGATGGGACTTGCAAAAATCATTCCCAGTCCTGTCAGCCTGCTTAATGGGATCATCATGCAGTTTTCCAGGACATTTTCCAGAGGATGAGGAGGAAGGAGCCTCACTGTGTGTCTGGAAAATGTGATTATTATCCGCGAAGATATGCAAAAGGGGGAGTCTGGGCCAGGGGGAGGAACCACAGCCCTCCAGGGCTTCCTGGGATGCCAGCATGCTCGACTGCACGAGGGGTTTAACTGGTCATAGGTGTTTATTTGCCATTATTTTTGTATCCCTATGATTAGGAAGGGAGAAGAAACAGCCTCTTCATCACATAGTGGGAGATGTGCTAGATCTTTAGACCAAGAGGGTCCGGGAGCAGCAAGCGAAGGGGGTGATGAGGAGTGATGGGGGTAGGAAGGCTCCAGGGAAGGTTCAGTTAAGTGCCCAGCTAAGGGGGGCTCAGTGATGGGACCTGGATAGAGAAGCTCCAACAGAGCCAAAGGAGAAGGATGAAGAGCACTCAGCCCAAGACCACCATCCTCAGCGGCCCCAACCCAGGGAGCCTTTCGGAGCTGCCCGAGTCAGCTTGGCTCTGCCTCGCTCCTGTTTGCCTGACACTGAGTGAGCCGTGGCACTGATCACAGTGTCCCCTTCCTAATGCCCTGCTTTCTCTCTTTAGATACCATCACACTAAAGAAGAGAGTCCCAAGGTAAGGTCACTATCGTGGTAAGTGCGGGGTATCATTTTCCCTCCTGTTTTATTCATTGTGCTTCTTTGCCTGTCATCCTAGCTCTTCTCTCCACTCCAAAATGCTTCCTAGGAGACTAGACTGCACCCCATGCCCCCTTTTCCCTTCTTTGCTTCAGTGGGCAGAAGTCATGAGAGTGCAGGGCCACAAGGTACAGTAGCCAAAGGGGGCTTGAGCTTGCCTCTGTGTACTCTCAGTTACATTCTGCCCCACCTCCCACACAGAACCCCTCAGTACATTCCCCCCAGAACTCAGAATGAGGTCCCTAGCCCTTGCCATGACCTACTTGGGAAGCCCATATGGACTGCTCCAGGTTACTTGGCTTCCCTGCTGCCATGAGCCACACTGCTCTTCTGCACAGAGACTATATGTCCTCTGAGGACAGCCCTGCCTCAGGACCTTTGCACTTGCTGTTTTCTGTTACATGGAATGCTCTTCTCCCAGATACCTATAAACTTTGCCCTTCATTTCCTTCGTATCTCTGCTTCAAGGCCACCATTTCATTTTGGATGGCCTGTTTAAAATAGAAACCACTTCCCCTGATCATTATCTTGCCCTCACCTACCTTTATTTTTCTTCATATTACTTTCCCTTCACTGACATTATGTGATATATTTCTTCATCTATTTCTTTTGATGGTTTTCCCCCTGAAGTGTAAGGTTCTTGAGGGTGGGGTCTTTCTCTTCATCTTTGTGGCTCTGGCATTTAGCACCACGCCTGGAACAGAGCGGGTACTTGTATATGTGTTGAATGAATGAATGAATGGGCGTTCAGGCATAGGCTAGGTGCTGAGGAATAAGGGAAGACAGGCTCCCTTTCCATCTGCAGGGGACAAAGGCACATCGTGGGTGCTCGTTGCAGGGTGTTGGGGCCAGGGGGGTGTTGTGACACAGCTAAGTAGGCGTTGCCTTGTGCCTGGGGGATGCAGAGGGGTCCAGCTGGGAAGCAGGACGTCTAGGGGTGCAGGCAGCACTGGGATTGCATACGGAGGGATGAGAAGAAGTTTCCCTGGGGGAAGCAAGAGAAGTGTACACAGGCAGAAGGCACGCCGAGGTGTGTCAGTGTGCACACCCAGGGAACAAATGTTCCGTGTGACAGGAGCCAATGCTTCACACGAAGGTCTGCAGAGAAAAGGTTGGAGAGAGGGGTGGTTTCACTCAGGGTCTTACATGCTAAGTGAAGGAGTCTGCACCCTATCCTGAAACTTCTGCTCAATCCCTGATGGATTCTAGGCAGGAGAGGGATGGAAGAGTGTTTCCGCTGTAGTGGCATGGGGGGGGCGGGGAGGGCGCTGGGGACAGGGACACCTGCTGGGAAGCCCTTTGAGGGCTTCAGACCTGCTGCAAAGCCCTGCTGGGCAAGGATCCGAGCGATACTGAGGCGGTGGGCACTGAGCGAAGGTGCAGCCACCAAGACGGAAGAATCCAGAACAGTACAGAGTTTGTGGGGGTGGAGAGGCCCCAGGGGGGTGGTGCCCTTGGGAAGTAGGGGTGGAACAGGAACAGGTTTGGGCAATGGACTTGGGGGCTGAGATGGGGACTCCTTTTTTAAACACAGTGAACCTGAGGCTTCTGGAGACTTCCATGTAGAGGGGGTGCTCAAGAAGGGCTGGCATGCAGACAGAGGTCTGGGCTGGGTGGGGTGGTGGGTTTTAGAGGGGACCTGGGCTCCCCTCCGGTTCTTCCCCAGAGCCTGGCGCTCAGTAAATGCTATGGCGTGTGTATGGGAGGAGGGGTGGATGTGAGAGGGAAGAGAGAGACGGATGTGTGGCATGCTGTCGTCAGGGTGATGGCCTCGGGCTGAACTGGAAACAGATTTTCTTGAGAAGTTCACTTTCCTGAGGATCTCCCCTCCTTTAGATATTCTGGTTTCCGGGCCCTTACTGAAGAGTGTTTCATCAGCTCTGCCTGCAAGCATTGCCCCTCTTCTTCTCTGACTCTCACTGTCTCTCTCTGTTCCATCCTCCCCAATCCCCACCCAGCCCACACTGTTTGGCCCCCCCACAAAGGGCTTGGACGGGGTTGGGCGGGGGAGAGGAGTGTGACCATTTTCCTTATCATCCAAACCAGGACTTTGGGAGAGTGAAGAGGCATTGCTAATAACCGTGTTAGGATCTAGGTGTAAACCTGGATAGTTCTAGGAAAACTGGAGCATGCGGCCAGCCTGGGGTTAGTGGGGCCATGAGACAGTGCTCTCCAGGCCCCTCTGTGGCCACACAGTTCTCCTCTTGCTGGCAATGTCACCTCCTCTGTACCTGGGGTTCTCGCGCAGGGGAGGGTTGGGTGACCCGTCCCAGGGAGCTTTTGGAAACGTGTCATGGAATTGGGGGCATTTACAGGCGGGGGACCACAACACCATGTGTCACCCACACTGGCTAAGTTGTCCCATTCGTCTTTATAGAAGAAACATGCTAAACATGCTAAACAGCTCTCAAGTGCCACCAAATCCATGAGACCACTTACAGGGGAAAGTCGAATTCCAAGTTGCTGGCTCCTGCTGGCCCTCTCTTTCCCAGCCCTGCGGGGCCTTCTCGCCCGGGGAGCTCTGTCTCCTGGCAGCCCTTGGGGCATTGGCATGGCGCTAGGTTCCACTGAGGCTGCAGCTGGGTCCCCTTGCCAGGACACCCAGGGGCAGCACTCCTACTGCTCTGGGCTGGGCGCTGACTCAGGCTCTCCCACTATAGAATCTAGGCAGCCTGACCTTCATCAGGGGTTCAAACAGGGCTTTGGGCAGACGGGGCTATGGGAGGCCATGGACTGAGTCTGGTAGGATGAGAAGGATTAACTCCTGATGTACAGGAAGAGGGGACCTGGACATGAATAGATGCACCCCAGACCTAGAGCCTGCATTGCCTTTTGGGGGTCCAGCTGGTCTCTGCGGTGGGCAGTACAAGATGGGAGTCAGCTCTGCGTAGATGGGGGATGTCTGTGATGGTGGACTCTACCCACCGCATGGCCTCTGGGGCCCTCTGCTGGGTGGCTACAGACTTTTGCGGCAGGCTGTGGCCCTCTGTCACCAGTCAGTGGTCGTAGTGACCTCACCACCTGGGCGTGGGCTGGGCGTGCTCCCTTGGCCAAACCACCCCCACACATGGAAGGGCACTTGGAGTTAGGGTACTTTGCCTTGGAAACTCCAGTGCCCCCCAGAAGTCTCTGCAGACACTGTGTCAGGGCTATCTTAGTCATGGAATTCAAAAAAAAGGAAGAGTTCCCAAATCCTAATTTCCAATCGCGTGCATGTGGTTTTGGGGGGTGGGGGGGATGGAGAAGCTGTGATGGTTTGTAGCAAGTGACTGACACACGTGTGTGTGTGTGTGTGTGTGTGTGCGTGCGCTGTATACAGTACAACCAACCACTTTAAAAGCATTGTTGAAGCAACGGTCGCTGCGGATTTATGTTCCCATGTATAAGCATGTCAGAACATGTCCCGATTTTGCGTGCGCTTGGAAGTTCTGAATTCTTTTGAAACATCAGAACCAGAGGAGGCAATTTCCATCGTCCATCCGGATGGGGTGGCTGCACAGGTCACTCACAGACGACCATGGTGAAAGTGAAGTCCCAGAAAGGGAACACGGGCAGGGCTCAGGTGGCTGGAGGGAGGGAAGGGAGAGATGCAGGGCAGGGGTGCGGGGGGCGGCTGGGTGGGAGCCCTCCTGCCCACACCCCCCGCACCCCCCCATTTAGCCCCCCACCACGTGCGGGGAGCTGTTCTTGGCACAGATCACACCCGAGCTCCTCCGCAAACAGGGATTGTTGAAGAGAAGGGAGGCACACTTCAAGTAACACTAGATGGAGTCAGGCTGAATCAGGAAGAAGTTAGACCTGAAAGGAAAATTTAAGGACAGGCAAGCCATTCTCCTGGAGCAAAACTTCGCATGTGCTTTTTGTCACGTAGGAATGATTTAATGAACATTCGATTCTCCTGTTTTGCAGGTCAAACCTCAGTTTCTCCGAAAGGTGAGTTGTGAGAGCGATCACTGGTTCTGAAAGGGAGAAAGGCGGTGGCTGTCCCCAGGCGGCCACCATGCAGGACGGGAGGGGATTGCTAACCACGAGCCACGACTCCTCGTGCCTTGGCTGGGACACCAGGAGTCCACATCTTCTTCTTCTTTCTTTATTTTTTTTTTCCCTCCAGAAAGTCTTAATTTAGTGGTACTTCAGGATGATTTAAAATGAAGCCGTGGGACCTTTGCCTGATTAGAGCTGAGAAAATGGGATTTTAGAAACAGGATAGTTAACTTTCTTCTTTTGTCAAATTTTTCCCTAAAGGTCAATCAAACCATGAACTCTCCAACTTAGTCCACGTGATTACAAAAAAAAATTCCAAAACTTTGCGTCCTCAAGCTATCGATTTGGCTGAAGTGTCTGTTTCCCCTGTTGCTTTCGGGTCTCGCAGTGGACGAGGTCTGAGCGTGCGGGATTGGTCACGGGTCATGCTCCCTAGGCCCACTTGCCTGCGCCTCATGCATTGCCCACGTGCTCTCACCTTCCTTCTTTTTGAAAACTCTTTAAATCCACCAGAGTTGAAAGAACAGTGCAAGAAAAACATACACATCTTTCACCTAGATTCCCAAGTTAATATTTCCCTCCATTTGCTTTATTCTGTATACATGCAGTTTTTTCTGATCTACTTAAAAATTAGTAGGAATATCACCCCTAAGTTAGTAGAGATATTTCACCCCTAATTATGTAACCAAGTGTCTCCTGCATAATCACTATATGATGACCACACCTAAGAAAATGACCAATATTTCAGGAATGTCATTTATTACACAGCCCATATTCAAATTTCTCTGATTGTTTCAAAAGTATCTTTATAACTTCAGTCTTCCAAACCCAGATCCATGGTATTTGATTTTTGTCTCTGTTTCGTCTCTTTTTGTGTTGGACAACTTCTCTGCTTTCTTTCCCTGCGTCATTATCAATTTTGAAGTACTTTTGTATGATGTCCCGTCTTCAGGACTGGTCTGATTGTTTCCTCCTGAGTAGATGCCGATTGAGACTTTTGTCAAGAACACCACGGAGGTGACACTGCGTGTCTGACACTGTACTGTGTCAGGAAGTGCATGACGCCAGGCTCTGTCACTGTGGATCTGATGCTGCCTTTGATCACTTTTTAAAAAAATTTTATTTATTTGTCAGAAAGAGAGAGTGAGCACAAGCAGGGAGAGCGGCAGGCAGAGAAGAAGCAGGCTCCCCGCTGAGCAAGAAGCCTGAGGCGGGGCTCGATCCCAGGACCCTGAGATCATGACCTGAGCCGAAAGCAGATGCTTAACCGACTGAGCCACCCAGGTGTCCCTGCCTTTGATCACTTGAATAAAGAAGTGACTGCTAGATCTCTGTGTCAGGGAGACAAATTTTCCTCTTTGTAATTAGTCAGTAATCTGAAGGGTGATACTTTGAGACCACGTGAACATCCTGACTCTCCAGTGATTCTTCACCTAATGATTTTATATCTGTCCATGATCCATGTTTGATCCAGTTATTGCATTGGGGGGGTTACAAAACACTGAGTTTCTAACTCTAGCATCCCTTCTGCATTTAATAGCTGGTATTCTTCTGGATAAAAAGACCTTTTCCTTTCCCCTTTTCTCTCTTATTTGTTGAATATCATTACTGTGGACTTCAACATATTATATAATTCATTGCCATCATGGATCTTTGTGATGTTCAAATTGTCCCCAGTTTGTCCAGTACCAGTCACTTCTTGGTAGCTTTTGAGCATTTCTTAGATTTCTGGGGTTTTTTTTGTTTTTTTTTTCCCCACACAGCACAGTATCCCAGGCTCACCTTGTACTATCCCTGCTCATACCTGGAATCACCCATGTACCCTTTAGATCCCTGGTTTTTCTTTTTTCTTTTTTTATGTGGAATAGCTTTTAGAAGCCAAGATGTGGGCACAATGTGTGCTCATGGCTTCTGAGACATCATTGCTTCTAGGCCCTCTCAATGGGCAGAGTCAGGAAATGTGTATTTAAATCACAAACTCGGGCGCCTGGGTGGCTCAGTTGGTTAAGCGACTGCCTTCGGCTCAGGTCACGATCCTGGAGTCCCTGGATCGAGTCCTGCATCGGGCTCCCTGCTCAGCAGGGCTGACCCTCCCCCCTCTCATGCTCTCTCTAGCTCATTCTCTCTCAAATAAATGAATAAAATCTTTAAAAAAATAAAATAAAATAAATAAATAAATCACAAACTCAATACCATAAGGTTCTACTTAAGCTTCCCCCACTGGGTATTTTTGTTTTGCTTCCTCCAAAGTGAAAACCCTGTTCCATATAAATATTTTTACCCTTTTGCTCTATCCTCTAGTAGTACCCACAATACTTCCACAATCACAGCACTCTACAACTACAAACCTGCTTAGTAACTTGAAGATTTCTTTGCAGTTCTTTTTCTTCTTAGAATTTAGCCCTCTGTGTGTATCAAGTATTATATTCAAATTGAACTAATTATTTTCTCTGTGTGGTTATGCTATCAATTTGATATAGGGTTTGTTTCCATGTGTATACTATTTTAATGTTTCCTTTCTTATTTCTTTTACTTTAATTCTATTTTCTTGAGTTTGTAAAACATGTATATGGTTCAAAGATAAAAAATATGTAAACAGGGTGCCTGGGTGGCTCAGTTGGTTGGGCAACTGCCTTCGGCTCAGGTCATGATCCTGGAGTCCCTGGATCGAGTCCCGCATCGGGCTCCCTGCTCAGCAGGGAATCTGCTTCTCCCTCTGACCCTTACCCCTCTCATGTGCTCTCTCTCATTCTTTCTCTCAAATAAATAAATAAAATCTTTTAAAAAAAATATGTAAACAGGCAAATTCAGAGAAGTCTCACTCCCATACCTGTCTACTCTATCCTGTCCCCACCCACTGCGTGGAGATAACTGTTTTCAAGAGTCTCTGCTTTTTCTTCGCATATTCCTTTTAAAATATATATTTAATTAAAATTATATATATATAATTTCCATAAAATTAAAAAATGTTTACATACGTACATATATATTTTTTTTTCTAGTTCTTGTAAGGCTTTATTTTTTATTTGGATCTCTGATCCATTTAATATTTATTGTGGTGTGTAGGATGCAATTTTGTCTTTTTCCCAAATGGCAATCTATTTCAGTATCATTATTGAAAATATTATTTTCCCCAGTTTTATTTGCAATCTTTATTGTGTTCTAAATTTCCATGTGTACTTGGACTATTCCTAGACTTTATATTATTTTCCATGGTATTTGTGAATATTCATGTGTTAGTACCATGCTCTTACTCGTGCGTGCTTCATGGTTCGCTCCACTATCTGGCGCACTCCCATTGTGCTTTCTATTCAGGGACACGTTCTTGCTATTCTCTTCTAGCTATTCTTGCACATTTGTGTTTCCATATGAACTTCAGAACCAACTCCAGAATCTACCCATGGAACAAACACCTTTTTATTTTTGCTGGGGTTGCATTACGTTCATGTATGAGGCTCAAGACGATTGACTTCTTTATGATGTTAAGCAGTCCTTCCTGGAAAGGTAAATTTTTTTGCAAGTCTGTGTTTATGTGTCTGAAGAGAGTTTTTGGCTTTTACCTTATGGGTTTTTCACATTTCTTGTTAAGTTTATTCCTAAATATTTTTATGTTTTTGTTGCTTTTATGAATGGAGTTTCCCATTATGTCTCCTACTTGGTCATTGATTGCTTATGGATTATTTTTGTATGTTAATGTTATCGTGACAGCCATACCGAATGCTTTAATTGTATGTGTGTTCTTCTGGATTTCCTTGAGTTTTCATAATATTATGTCATCTGCCAAATTGTAGATCTCCTTTCCCAGTTCTTTTTTTTTTTTTTAAAGATTTTATTTATTTAAGAGAGAGAGAATGAGAGAGAGCACATGAGAGGGGGGAGGGTCAGAGGGAGAAGCAGACTCCCTGCCAAGCAGGAAGCCAGATGCGGGACTCGATCCAGGGACTCCAGGATCATGACCTGAGCCGAAGGCAGTTGCTTAACCAACTGAGCCACCTAGGCGCCCTCCTTTCCCAGTTCTTATGCCTCTGTTTTCTCCTCTGTGATTGCATTGGCTAAAACCACCAGTATTAAATAATAGTGGAAACAGTGCAGATACAGTCTCCAAAAGTCTTCTTCTTTTTCTCTTAATCCCAAGCCCAGGTCTGCAGCCTGATTCACCTGCTAGTCCAGCCAGCAGCTAATATTCCAGCCTCTGTCCTGCCTATCTTTTCTTGTATATTGTGCCTGTCTGTCTAGGGGCTGGTGAAACACCTGTATGCAAAAGAATGACTGCTTCGTCAGAGAACAACTTCCTCCTTGGAGGAGCTCACAGGTGCCACTTCCTCAGCTCAGGGCCATCAGGAGTGGGAGGAGGCTGCCTTCTTGGTTTTCCCATCTTCTGGAGACATCAGTATTTCAAGAACAAATGCTGCATAGGCCCAGCCACTTTGGATCCTCTTAACAACACCTGAAAGGGCCATTTGAACTCAGAATTTGTTAAAGATGATAGAAGGGATGAAATTTCTGTTGAGCTCCTGGACCTCAAGACCATCCAACTTAAACCCTGATTTTTGGGCCTACCATATTTTAAAGGAGAAGCACAAAAATCTGACAGCCTTTAGACTCTCTTGGAATCCCTTTAGACTTCTCTGTCACCATCCTTGCTTGTTTCCAACTTGCTTATCTTCCATGTTGCCTCTGTGGCCATCAAGCTCTGTAACCCTGACCTCAATGTGTGTCCTTGGTCCCCCACACATGGGATAGGTAGGTACTGTCTCTTTTATGGACTTTGGCTTGGCTTATCAAATTGATGCTTCACTCTGCCCCATCTTTCTATTGTTGTACTTTCTCCCATGTTAGATATCAAGACATTGAGACAGCATGCACAATCGAACGGCATAAACAAGTATGCAACATTCAGTGTAAACATAAATATGCCATTCTGTTAAAATTAGGACTGTTATGAGAAACTGCAGTGAAGTGTTGGTGTGAATTCAGTCTCTGTGCATGGAGGTGTCGGCGAGGCCTGTAGTTGAAATTGGCCACAGCAGGGTCTGTGCCCTACTTGCAGCCTGAATATTCAGGGTCCTTGAGACATGAAGACCATGGAGTCTTCTAGTCTGGTCATGAGACTGGTCATGAGACTTCTGGTCTCATGAATGAAAGACTGACCTTCCACGGGAAAAAATGGAGGGCTGGGCCGGAGTGAGAGGAAGGGGTCTCAATGGCCTCGGAATGGCCTGCAGCTCTGCAAATGATGGAGCCAGCAAAGGATTAAATGAAAAAGCCGATGGTGTACTTTATAGGGACCTACACAGATGTAAGGGATTATTGTTATGTTATAGCATTATTTTGTGGTTATTAGTACAAATGTGAATTAGGACCTGGTTTGGTGACCTCATCTTTTCTTCTGTGATCCCAATTTTATGTAGATATAGAGATAGAGATAGATACGCTATGTGTGGACAAGTCTCACGCTCTGTAACAGCACAAGGTCAGATTTGAATGTATCAGTTTCTAGTTACATTTGCACAGGTCTATCTACCTGGTCCCTTGTAGCATCTTCCCAGATCAGGGCAATCTCTTCAAGTACAGAAAGTGGCATTTTCCTGCAGATATGCCTTTTAACCCTGGGGAATGACTTCTTCCCTTTCTGCCACCAAAGTGGGTGAGGTTTTGTGGCTCGAGGTTTGGCAGGCAGAAAACAACCTCTCAGTTGAGCTCTATCTGAAAAACTCCCCCTTTTATCTAGAAGCCACTGGTCTTCACGTACTTTCTATGTTGCACAAGGAAATGTCTCACCTTGCTAAGATATGCTGATGAATTCCTTCATACCTACTTAATTGTGTGGCAGCATAAGCATATGCCATGATTAGTGAGAGCATAATCACTCTGTCAGTAAGTCTTCCTAATGGATCTCTTCCTTTCCAGAGGTGAACAAGTGATTGAGCTCTGAATGAGTGGCCTCTTCAGGAGAGGTTGGGCAGTCTGGACAGTTTCAGTCTCAGGGATGTCATGAATTTGAGCTTCCAAAGCTGGTGATGGACCTTCACGTGGAACTCAATGCCCAGGCACGTAAGAGATGGAATAGAGTCTACAGTGTTTCTGGCCTGAAGGAAAATATCAATCCTCTTCCACGAGAAGCTGACTGCATAGAGGGAGGCATGAGCACATTATCCAGCAGTAAGAAAAGATGGAAACCAATAAATCCACACTGTCTATCCTGGTCCTCCATGATGGCGCTGTTCATGATTCTATGATAGCATTGTGTCCATATCAGTGGAACCTACCCATAGCAAATGGCTCATGGAAATGGGGACCAAAGTCAAGACACAGCCTCCTTAGCACCACCATTTATCAACAGGTAAGCATCATTTTCTAGAACTGATGGCCTCACCATCTCCATTGCCATAAGAATCCCCCTGCAAATATTCAGGGTCCTTGAGACATGAAGACCATGGAGTCTTCTGGTCTGGTCATGAGACTGGTCATGAGACTTCTGGTCTCATGAATGAAAGACTGACCTTCCACGGAAAGAAATGGAGGGCTGGGCCGGAGTGAGAGGAAAGGGTCTCAATGGCCACGGAATGGCCTGCAGCTCTGCAAATGATGGAGCCAACAAAGGATTAAATGAAAAAGCCGATGGTGTACTTTATAGGGACCTACACAGATGTAAGGGATTATTGTTATGTTATAGCATTATTTTGTGGTTATTAGTACAAATGTGAATGGCTTTTGCCTGGAGGACATGACTAGCAGAGGCTTAGGAAACCCCCATCTTCTTATTATTGCCATCAACCTAAGGCTGTGTGGCACAAACCCCATTAATATTTCTCTCCCCCATACTATTAACCCTGTATTTCCGGGGCTGCATTATGGAATACTCTTTGCCTTTCCAGTTCAACAGAAATCCAGGTGGTTGCGTGGGCTGGTTCTCCTCCGATTGGGTTACTCTCCTTGTGTGTGATGAAAGATGAGCAATATTTCAAAACAAAGTGCTGTGTTATAAGAATTTGCCTGGATTCCCAGGGCGTCTTTTATCTGACTTGATAACAACATAGTTCATTAGCAGCCTTTGTTAGCTGATAACCTAAAGCAGTAACATGATACTCATAAGGAATTTTCTGTGTGTAAGAATAAACCATCTTGTAAGGTATCTGTTAATTGATTTGCTTCTTTTACCAGCATTTTAATTAAGACTTCTGGTTTGTGAGTGGCAGAGACACTTACAACCCGAAGGTGAATACTTCAGGATTCTCAGTAATCATTTTTCTATAGACACAGCAAAACCGTGGGGTCCTCTCCTCCATCGCACACCATGATGTATTTTCCTAGCACCATTCCTGGGCTCTGGTTCTGTTTTAGCCCCACACAAGTTTTCCTGGGTAAAGAACAGAGAAGTATGCTGAAGGCCAATGCTCTCTCCTTGGGTTATAAAGGCTGACATGCCCTGGGAGACAGCATGGGACTCTTTGTAATGGGTCCCCTTGGCTTCCACCCCAAATTCAAGCTCAGTGTCTTCCTTCTGTGGCAGTTCTCCTGGAAGCTCTCTGACTCCCTTCTTGACAGCCCTTCTCCCTGGTAGCAGTTCCTGGGGATGGAGGTTCCAATGGGCAAGAGCTCTGGAAAGTGTTTGGAAGCAGCCACAAGAAGTCATTGTGTGTGAAAGTGCAATGTCATGAGTGAAAGCCATTCTGAATACCCCACACAGTGGTTTGGGAGTATGGTAGCAGAGGCCAAGCGTTAGGGGAGACCCTCCCTTCTCAGCCCGTAGGCCCTGGGGCCCCCAGAACACATGCAGGTCCCACACAGCCCACCTTGGCAGGCAGAACACCCTGCCCCAAGTGGGGGGGACCAATGACACTCAGACACTAGGAGGGAGAACCATTCCTACAAGGGCGGAACAGGCTGCCGACAGTAGCCAGCCAGCATCTACGGGCACAACTGTGGCTTGCTGCCTCTAGGACTCAGTGTCCAGAGGAGGAGAAGGTAAGACATGAAAGGGTTATCTGGCGAGACCAACAAATAAAAAATGTGCATCAATCTCTATGTCTATAAATTAAAAATATACTTACATGGAATCTATAAATTAAAATCAATACATAAAAAGCAAATGCATATGCGTATACGTATTCTTTTATGTGTGTTTTTAAGGTATACATATCATAGAATTTTAAGATATAGGGGGTTTGAATAAGTTAATAAATGATACCCTTTTTCATCATCCAAGTTTGGAAATAGCTGAGAGTAGACAAACAAGCAGATGGAGATTAAAGTATGGGAGTTATTGTGATTTTCAAACGAGTCATGACATGCCAGTATCACTCTGGGGTCTTTGCCCCTCCAAGTAAGAGGGGAGTGTGGCTTGGGCTGGGGTGCTGGTAGCAAGGATGCAGAGGGTGGATGTGTTGGGATGGGGATTAGAGGCGAAGACGTCAAGAGTTACTGGTGGGTAGATTAGATCAAGAGGGAGGATGCAACTCCGCATCACTCATAGGATTTGGTGCTACTGATTAGGATGTGGAGGACCTGGGGAGTGCTAGCCTCAGGAAGGCTCTGCTGCTGGTCTTGGGTCTCTTGTATCAACCATTAGGGCACCGAAGTGTGGGCTACTTTTGGGGAGAGTAAACCCCATGTTCCTGCAAATGTTCAAGCTTGGGGACTGGGGTTAAAAACACACGTGTTGGAGATTGCTTCAGAATGTGCTCTGGGATCCACGAGAGAAAGCTGGGGAGGGTCAGCCTGGAGGAGTTGCAAGGCTCCTGTCGGTGAGATAGAGTGTGTATGGGGTTGCTTAGGCAGAGGGAGGCTGAGAAGAGCAGAGCCCAAAGATGCAAGCAGAAGGGGGTGCCTGTGACATGAAGTCTAAAAGGGGCCAGATTTGGGCTGTGCTCAGGGCCCATCCTGCTGACTGGTTCTTTTCCCTCCAAGTCATTTGTCATCATCTCAGACTTGTCAGATAAATTAATCATCCTTCAAAGGGTATGATTCTTCACATGTATGTTATCATTGGATGACAGATGAGTGGCCCATCTCTACACAAAGTGTGGGGAAGTTGCTCAGCCCTCATATATCCCAACCTCACTTACCAGCATATTTTGGGTCTGAGGGTTCATGGTTCTGGAGTTTCCACTCACGTATGATTTTCTCATCATTTGTGATCCTCTCTCTGTGCAGTTTGGGGACATAACAGAGTATGTAGGCTCTGTAACCAAATGCTGCTTTATGAGCTGGACAAATTGTTTAACTTTGTTATGCCTCGGTTTTCCCATTTGTAAAAATGGGCTAATAGTTGTACTTACCTTATAGGATCTTTGTTAGCATTAAATGAGGTAACACATGTAGTAAAGCTCTTAAACGCTGACATGTAGTTGGCACTCAGCAAACACGCTCGGTCACCTTTTACTCTATTCTAAAATTCAGAGGTGAAATTAAGGAAGTCTTCATTTTTTAGACATTCATTTCTTTATAGATATTTTTGAATAAAGTTTTATTTTAGGACAGTTTTGGGTTTTCCTTAAAGTTGTGAGGGTACTTCAGAATGTTCCCCTATGCCCCACTGCCAGCTTCTTTATTATTATTTTTTTTTTAAAGATTTTTTATTTATTTATTTGAGACAGAGAGAATGAGAGAGACGAGAGCACGAGAGGGGGGAGGGTCAGAGGGAGAAGCAGGCTCCCTGCCGAGCAGGGAGCCCGATGCGGGACTCGATCCTGGGACTCCAGGATCATGACCTGAGCCGAAGGCAGTCGCCTAACCAACTGAGCCACCCAGGCGCCCCCAGCTTCTTTATTATTAATATCTTACATTAGTATGGGTTATGTGTCACAACTCATGAGCCGATTTGATTCCATTATTACCTAAAGTCCATATTTTATTTGTAGCTTCTTAGTTTTTACTCAGTATCCCTCTTCTCTACTAGGACCCCATCCAGGATGCCACATGACGTTTAGCTATCATGCCTTCTTAGGCTCATCCTGGTCGTGATGGTCTCTCGGACTTCCCTGGACAGTTCTGAAGGAGCACCGATCAGGCGTTTTGTAAACTGTTCCTCAACTGATAGTTTGATGTTTTTCTCATGAAGATAAATTTCTTTTAGGCCAATTTTAATATAAAATTGATGATAATCATACAATAAACCAAGTGTTCACTAATGTTTACTGTCGTTCACATAAATAAAGTTAGGCAGATCGCTGATAAATCTCCCCTAAGTCTAATCTGGTAGGCTCAGTAAAAAGGAAAACTTTTCTTTATTAATAAAGCAAAGCAGGTGTTTCTAGTCAGTGTGGGACTGCTCACGCTGGCATCACACAACTGCTGTGCCCGTTAGATCAGCCGCAGAGACCACGAGAGTACTCGGGTCCCTGTTTGGGGCAAGTGTGGATTTGACTCCACGGTCCTCTCTTACCCAAGAAAAGATAAGCCCACCTTTGCTCCTTCTGTGGACAGGCAGGAGCCCTCAGTAGTGTGGCCTGAGCTCTCCAGGGAAGTGGTTCAGAGCTGCCCATTACGTTTTCCTAGAAAAAACAAAGACCCACAAAGAAGCCTTACAATATGGTTCTGATTTTTTTGTCCTTTCCTGAGTTTAAATCAGAAGGTGATTCTTATGTACTGGCAACAAATTGTGAGTCAAACACAACCGCTGACCAAAAAGGAATTAAAACTATGTCCAAGAATTACCCGCAATATGTTCTGATGGGGCATTTCCAGCAGGCAGTGAGGGCTCTGCTCTGTCCCCAGTAGACTCACTCCAAGGGGAGACGTTGTGTGACCTCAGCCATGTCACCCAGAAGGTGCTACCTACTGCTATCGTAGATGACCCTCCGCTCCATCCATCAGCCTTGTGGAGGGAGTCAGGTTGGGTTGATGACTCCTATACCCCCATGAGGTCTTGATCTGGGATCAAATTACCAAGGATTGAAATTACCCATTTTATATTTACAGACCCCAATGAAATATTTAAAAAATTTTTAAATGCTGGTCCAAAAATATTTCTTAGCTTGGAAATCTTAAAATACTTTGAAAAATAACTCTTGAGGGATTCTGAAGTTGGATATGACAGAGTAGTGTATCATTCTAGCCCTCCTGCCAATAACAATGATAAATTTAGTACAAAATACAGTAAGCCAACCATTTGAAGTACTGATGAGCCACTCAAAGCAGGCATAAGCCAGAGGGAAATTGACTCTTAAAGAAGAGAAGTCAGTGAGCTCACATTTATTTGGCTCTACCCCTGAGGACACGTCTAGTTTACATTGCACACAGGGCAATAGAGTATAAGTAGAAAGTGGCTCTCTTACTGGGCATAGAAGACAGAGAGTGGGGCTCACAGAAGTCATAGGGGCTAGAAGTTTTGGGGAACAATTCTAGAAAGAAAGCAGTTAGTGGAAGAGACCCAAAATCTGCTTTAGAATTCCCCTAAATCCTTGACTAACTTCTGAACTGGGCATGCACACAGTGAAATTTGAAGGGGTTCAATGGGAAACAACAGTGTGAAGGCTAAAAGGAGCTGAGCAGAGATTTCAGCAGTTGCCCTGCTGTTGAGAGACAGTTCGAAGTTCAAATCCTGCCAAATCAGAGGGGCGTGATGTGATGGTTCATTTCACGTGTCAACTTGGCTGGGCCACAGTGTCTAGGTATATGGGAAAACATTATTCTGGATGTTTCTGTGAGGGTGTTTTTGGATGAGATTAACATTTAAATGGATGGACTTGGAAAAAAATCAGATTGCTCTCCATGATGTGGGTGGGCCTCACCCAATCAGTTGAAAGTCTAAATGGAGCAAAAGAGTGTTCTCCCCTCAGCAAGAGGGTACTTTGCCAGCAGACAGCTTTCAGATCTGAACTGCCACGTTGGCTCTTCCCTGGTGTCTAGCCTGCTAGCCCACCCTGAAGATTAGGACTCACCAGCCTCCATAATTGCATGAGACAATTACAAAAAAATAAAACTCGTTATATACATATTCTTTTGGCACTGATGTGAGAGCCTTTCTAGGGCAGATAGAAATTCTACTCCTAAAACCATAGTGTGCCTATAGCATGGCCAGCATGAAAATGGTCTGAGTAATATAGTATTATGTATAATGGTTTTATCCCTGGGTGATTGACCCTGCTGTTGGAATGGAAGCATCTTCTTCTCTGGCCATTTTGTCCAAGTTTGGCTCCAATGCCAGGCTGCCCTTGGAGAGAGTGAGAGAGAGAAGAACGGCTTCTGCCAGCCTGAGGGGGTGGCCTCGGGTGATCTTGGCCAAGAGAGTCCCTAGGTCGAGAAGGGGACAGAGTGAACTGTGAGGTTGCTGCAGCAGGAAGGACAAAAACATGGTAGAAACAAGTTCAGGGGGCCAGGACTGGCCCAGGCCAGGGTGAGGTGGAGGGTGAGGGTGATGTGAGGGAGCTGCAGACAGAGGCAAGAATCAGGCCGAGGGGGACCTGTGGGTATAGGGAGAGGTGGCATAAGTAGGAGGTCAAGGCGCTGCTCATTCTCTTCTCTGGCTTGGGAGTAGCTAGCTTCTATTCCTCCTGTTAGTTGGAGGAGCTGATATGGGACAGGTCTTAAATCAGTATGGGGACCTCCAGGAGTGAAGGCAGGCACAGGATCCAGACACTCTCAATTCTTCATGTGGCCATGGATCTGGCCTGACCCTGCAGGAATGATCAAAGTCGTAGAGGACCACGTGGAAGGTTTTGTGCACCCGAATTGTGGGGGGGCGTCTCCCCTTGCAGTAAGTGAGGTTGAGGGGGCTGACTCCACTTCCCCAGAGACGGGGTGGGCGGAAGAGCAGGACAGCAGGGAGGGGATTTGCTCTAGAAGAGAGAGAAGATTTTCCATGGGTGAAACTTTTTGGAGAGGAAACAATGTCTAAAAACAAATTTTCAGAAGTTTTGCCATGAAAAGCCTCTGATGTCCCTATAAGGAAAGATAATGGGGTGAAAGAAATAAATGGGATTAAGAGCACACTTAGAGCACTGAGAAATATATAGAAGTGTCGAATCATTATATTGTGCACCGGAAGCTAATATAACACTGTATGTCAATTATACTTGAATTAAAAAAAGAAGAAGAAAAAAAGGAGAAGAGGGATGCTAGCCAGGATGGGCGCAGCGTGACTTCAGGTGGGCTAAAATCACCCGCTTTCAGTAGCTTCCTACGTGAGGATAGTAATGGCTCACGTGGGTGAGGGAAGGGACGGTGACGAAGGGGAGGAGGGACAGACAGAGGTGGCTCAAACCTGGAGCCTGCAGGCCGGGCTGGCCGTGCTCTCAGACCCCACCTGGGGCTGGAAGGTGACCCCTCCACTGTCTCCCCAGTTCTGAGTGGGGGGCCTGAGTCTGTGCTCTAAGAGCCATGAGGGCAAACAACCAAAGGTCGTATTTCAGGCCAAGAGAGAAAACGTCAGTGTGGTGTAACTTCTAAGCCTCAGCTGTTGTTTGTGAGATCAGTGAGGCACTTTGTCTCCCAAGGGGAAATGTCTCTTTAAATTAATGATAATTTATAATATGTACTTAGCGTTTGCCTGGCGCAATTTTAACTAAGCATTGTAAAGCTGTCTTAGCCTTTACAGGGTGGAAATGATGCCAAGCCCAAGGCTCACACCAGCTTTGTTAGGGGCTCAGGTGCTCAGGAGTGGTGGACGGTAGTGGCTGGGGGCTGGGACCGGTGTCCAGAGGGGGAGGGCCAAGGGGAGGGCCCTGCAAGGACGCGGGGGTCACTGATGACAGCCCGGCTTGCCGTGACGGGGAAAGCCTGCGCTCTGCGGACACATGTGGTCCCTGGTTCACATGTCTGCTCGGCAGCTCAGCAGCTATTTGACCTTGGGCAAGTCAGACTGGAAAACGGGAGCGGGGCAGTGGTGGTGTCTCCTCCAGGACCACCATAAGGATTAAATGACAAAATGAAATGCCCTGCTCTGTGCCTGGCACACAGATAGCAAGAGATGGCGGACTCTTTTCTGTTCTCCGACCTTGGGGCCGGAGAAGACAGAAATCTGGGTGGACCTTCTCCTCCGGGCAACTGGAACTGGCTAATTTAGGTCTCTAAGTGCCTGAAGCTCATCACACCCAACTTTCCCTGACTGTGTCTGTGTTCCAGGCCCTACTCCCTTGGGCAGCACCCCCTAACCCGCCCCGTCCCCCCAGCTAGAGGTGTCCCCACCCTGCCCCCAGGCTGGCCCCGGGGAGCCTCCTACCCTGCAGGCTCTCTTTCTTGTAGCCAGGCCTGCTGGCCCAGCTGGCTTTGATCAGGCTCTCACTGAGCCACGTTTCTGTCTTCATTTGTCCCTGTTTATGTTTCCTTGCAAACAAATGTCATGTCTTTCCCACGGGGCTTCTCTCTAGCCAGTTTATTTTAACCCTGTGCAGACAGGGCCAGGGTTTTGCTTTTCATCCCCAGTCCTATTTATAGCACACACTGAGCCAAATGCTGCCTCGGACCCAGAGGCTGGTGCTGTCCCCGGACCCCTGGATGGGCCCATTTGGCCTTGGTGTGGAGAATCCTAGGGATGGATGGGTAGGAGGCATGGTGCTTTGCAAAATCTTGCTTGTGGGCCTCTATTTTATTTTATTTTTATTTCATGAGTATTTAAATAAATCTAGAAGTAAGTAATTGCTTGTTTTCTTACATGTTTATTGCACAAAAGTTAGAAAATAATCAAAAGGATAAGGGAACCCTCTTTCCAAAGATAAATGTTGCTCACATTTTGGCATGTGTCATTCCAGACTTTACGTGTGTGTGAGCATGTAGATACACATAGACTATGTTTTACATAACGAGTATTATATGGTATATGTTTTTACTTACTACATTGTGAACATATTATGCTGCTTTCTTCATGAATGGCATTGTATTTCTTTGTCTAGTTGTCCCATAATTTATTTAACTCAGGGGTTCTCGAACTGTGTTAGGGATCCACATCAATCACAGGGAGGTCTTATTCAAACACAGATTGCTGGCCCACACTGGAGCCGAGCCCAGGAATTTGTAGTTCTAACAAATTCCCAGGTGGAGGCTGATATAACCCAATCAGTTTAGCCCAAACTCCTTGCTTGGGACACAGGTCCCTTTGGAGTTTATGAGTGTAAATGACACTGTGGTAAAAAATGGGCTAGCAACATCTTGGGCATACCTTTCCTTAAGGATAAATCTCTAAGAGTGGGGTTGCCAAGACAGATGGTATCATAGGCTTCAAGTTGTTGCTAAGTATTGCCAGAAAATTGGTTTCGTTTATTTTTCCACCAGTCTACCAGTTCTGGATTTTGTATTTATTTCTCTTCTTCCTCTTCCTCTTCCCCCTTTTCTAAATGAAATGTTCCTACCACATGTAGCTAATCTAGCTGAGAAAGCTAGGTTCCTGTCCCACAGGCTGTGTGAACCCAGAAAACCTTCCTTACTCATCTGAGGCTTGGTTTCTTCATCTATTAGAAGTGAAAGAATACTCTTTTGCCCCTTCCTGGGTTGCTGTGAGGATCATAAAATGATGAATAGGACTGCCCTTTCTAAATTGTGACCCACGTGCAGGCGGGGCTAGGGGGTTTCTGAGCTCTTCCCTGAAGGATTAAGATACAACCTATATAACTGAGTCTATTTCTGGTTTTCATTTGTTTGTTTTTAGATTCCACATAAAGTGAAATAATATGGTATTTATCTTTTTCTGTCTGACTTTTTTCACTTAGCATAATACCTTCTAGGTCTATCTATGTTGTCCATCTTGAATGGCAAGATCTCTTTTTTATGGCTGCATAGTATTCCACTGTATATATTCCACATCTTCTTTACCCATCAATGGACACTTGGGTTGCTTTCATATCTTGGTTATTGTAAATAATGCTGTTATAGACCAGAGAACAAACGGGTGGTTTCCAAAGAGAAGGGAGTCAGGGGATTGGTGAAATAGTTGAAAGGGATTAAGAGGTACAAACTTCCAGTTACAAAATAAATAAGTTATGTGGATGAAAAATACAGCATAGGGACTATAGTCAGTAATATTGTAGTAACTTTGTATAGTGACAGACTACACTGGTTGTGGTGAGCATTGTATAATGTATATAACTGTTGAATCATTATGTTGCACACCTGAAAATATTTTATGTCAACTATATTTCAATAAACAATTAATTAAAAAAATATATAGCCTGTAGTGTGGAACGTTCTGGAAAGTTAGAGTGATCGGGGGAAAGTTGCCTAATGGGTTTGTCTTCACAGCCCAAACTGTGGGTTCCACCAGTTGCCAACAGGAGCCCCCAGTGGTACGACGGTAAATGATCAACAACCCACTCGATGACTGGGGTGGGGGGCGGTGTAGGAGGCGAGGCCTTGATTTTAGCCTTTGCCAATTACCACCAAGTAACTACTTCCTCCATGCCCTCCTACAAGCTGCCAATGTGTCATAAAATTTAGTAAAATAATTAGGAATTAATGAATTTTAAGTATTTATTACTTTTGTGTTTAATGTAATTTATCTAACCATCAGTTTACATGAATTTAATTTTGATAAGGACTGTATTTAACAACTTGCTTGCAAAAAGTTCTTGAAAGATTTAACGATTGGCTCTTGCTAGCCAGAACTGGGTGGTCTTGGCACATCATTGGATGCCCATCTTGTCCATGAACTCGTTAAAAATACAAGTCACTTTTTCAACTTTATGCAGGAATAATGCGTGGTTATGCCGACTTCATCTTGTACATTTGACTGAGGGCGACACACTGGCAATCTGAATTATTTTGGTTTTGACATTTATATATAGACGCGTCCAGCATTAGTTAGGTGTTGCAAGGACTGAGATTTGGGGTCCCACTAAGACATCTCTCCAGCTCTTATGCAGTGCAGTCAAGCTCCTCCCCCCATCCCCGCATCTGTCTCGTGCAGAGAGAAAGCGGCAATTTGGGGGAAGCATGCTTTGTTTCCAGAACCTCATCAGTGAGGTCTTGAGAGATCAATTTTCAATTGCTGCTATTCTTGCCTTTTAATTATCTTAGTTGGGCTTTATTGTGATCAATTTAATTTGTTGTGGGTTGGGTGTTGAGTCCTACAGTGAGCCTCTCCTTATCACATTACTAACGTTTGCGACCTGCAATTTTCTAATAAGCCCACTTGCATTTGTGTATACTTTGTGGCTCAGATATGAGTCCTCATACCTCTTTCACTATATAACAAAATTTTTTTGGCCTCTACAGTGATATTTCAACATCTGTAAAGTACCACAGCCTGTGAATCTATGCTATGTAATAGCCTATCATGCATTGTAGCCAGTGAAATCATAATACATTCGGTGGGTTATCTTCAAGTTTTGGGGGATTATTTTAAAACTATAAATCAAAATTTAAATAATATGCAGATGCTTGTAGTCCTCTCCTATAAGTAATAAATAATTCATATGTGTTCGCCTCTGATCTTTACCAGAGTTGTTGAATTTCTGGCAGCCAGTGGAGGTGGGGAGCTTGGGATGGCTTCTGAGGAGAGTTGTCTTTTCCTTGTGAAGTGAACCAAGCGAAGCTGACATCCTTCTCACTAACACTGGAAAGACTTCTCTCCCCCCACCCAGGAGTGGGTGCCCACAGTGCCCATGATGCTGGCTGGTTCTGGTGACAGGGGGTCAGACGTGAGGTGCATGTCTCCAGCCACCATCTGTCCATTCCCCTTGCACTGTGAGGGTGCTGGAGCTCAGTCTGTCCCCCTGAAGCCAATTCCCCTGACTGCGAGCTCCTCCCATTTCACCAGCCTGAGAATGATGATCACATGGAGCAAAGGGGGACCTAAGAACCAGACCTTTCTACGTGAGCAAAGCCAGATGGGATCCCGGGAATGCAAAGTGTGGCTCAATATTTTGAAAGTCCAGAAAGATAACACATCACATTAATAGAATGAAGGGAAAATGCCCCATAGAATCATGTCAATTGATGCAGAAAAAGCATTAGACAAAAGTCAACATCCTTTCATGATAAAAGCACTCAATAAACTAGGATTCAAAGGGAACTTCTTCAACATGAAAAAGACCATTTATAAAACCCCACAGCTAACCACATGCTTAATGGCAAAAGGCTGACAGCCTTTCCTGAAGATAAAGAACAAGACAAGGATTCAGCACTTTGATTCAGTGTAGATGGAAATTCTTACCAGGGCGATTTGGAAAGAGAAAGCAATAAAAGGCATCTAGACTGAAAGGGAAGAAGCAAAAGTGTATTTGCAGATGACATGATCTTATGTGTAGAGAATCCTGAAGAGTTCACAAAATACTTAAAATTAATAAAAATCAGCAAAGTTGAATTTATTTATTTATTTTTTAAAAGATTTTATTTATTTATTTGAGACAGAGAGAATGAGAGAGACAGAGAGCACATGAGAGGGGGGAGGGTCAGAGGGAGAAGCAGGCTCCCAGCCGAGCAGGGAGCCCGATGCAGGACTTGATCCAGGGACTCCAGGATCATGACCTGAGCTGAAGGCAGTTGCTTAACCAACTGAGCCACCCAGGCGCCCAGCAAAGTTGAATTTAAAAAGTTGTATTTCTGTATAGTAGTAAGGAACAATCTGAAAAAGATACTAAGAAAATAGTTGCATTTACATAACATCAAAAAGAATAAAATATTTAGGAATAAATCTAACCAAGGAAGAGCAAGAAAAGTGAAACTAAAAGCCCCCCACCCTGAAGTGGAGGGGGGCTGGAGCCAGTCTCACTGCCCCGAAGGGGTCCAGCTTGTAGCCGACTGGTGTGGTTGAACACACTGCCTCATATTCGGGTCCCTAAGTCTTAGCCTCAGTTTCCTTTCTGGGGAAATTTCCCGTAGGACTTCCACGTAGCCCAACTTGGCCTTCCCAGAAATCATTCCTGGAGGGTTTGGGATCAAATACAGGGCTTTGGGTGGTGTCCTGGGGAAGGGACAGTGGCTGGACTCTCCTGGGACACCTTTCCCATCCATTAGGCAACTGTATCATCTCATAGAAGAGATACTTTCTCTGAAGGACTGGAGGGGAAGAAGCCAGTCTGAAGATGAGGGTCTGCAAAGTCCTTCTAATTGTGGGGATGGAAATAAAGCATCCCAGTTATCTGTGAGCATATATGCTGCTTGCCAGTGGGGACTGCAAATGCCTTGGATGTGAGCTGAAGGCTGCATGGGAGTAAGTCCAGCACACTTAGAAATCATGGTGACTTGCTGTTGGCCTTTGGGGTCCTGGGATCTCACCTTCCAAGTTGGAACTGTGCTTCCGGAAGCTTCATTCAGTAGGAGTTAGCCACTGGTGGCCTGAGAGCTGTGTCCAGGGTGGCCTATGGCCAGCAGATTTTGGACAAAGAGAGAGGGAAGACCCAGCCCTTTCCACAGAGCTCCCAGCGTGGCTGTCTAAGAACATGCATGGGGAGTGGCCAGCTGCCAGGACCCTGGAGCTCCTGGGTCATCATGTACATGGCCTCCAGCAGGGCTGTTCTTCCTACTAGCTGAAATCACCCTTCCAAGGAAGCATATGTTGGAAGAAGACACTTCTGCATTGAGATATCTTGTTGAACATTTGAGATCCCACAGAGCCAGAGCTAGGCGGGAGGGAGGCAGGGCTCTGGGGCCTGGAGCACATCCACGGACATGCCCGAGGGCCCAGCCTGGAGTGTGTCCCCCTCCCTGCTCTCTGATGACAGAGAAAGCCTAGGCTATTTGTGTGGGTGCCCTGTGGTTAAGGTCAAAACCCTGAGACAGCTCCAAACAAACCGTGGAGAAGGAGCAGTTTGTCATTAAGGCTGAAGGGGGAAAAAAATAATCAAAACTCCCTTCCCCACTTGCCTGGGGAGCCTGAGGAAGAGTTCTTCATATTACATTTCTCTGTGGCTGAGTTTTTCCTTACGTGGTCCACTGACTCACTTCTTTTTAAATAGTTATAAGAAGCAACAGAAAATGAACTCAAAAGAGAATACTTCCTTACTCGAATCCTCAAAGGGTCAGATACCTTCTGGCACTTTCTCTGCAGCGTTGGCACAGGGCGGAGGTCATCAATAAATCCTGGTGATTGACCTTCCCCAGGAGAAACTCCCCGCTCGGGAGCCCACCCTGTACCTGGCCGGGAGTGACTCAGGTGGCTCCCTGCTTTTCTCCCTCCCTCGGGTGTTAGGTCTGATCAGAGGAGTTCTTTTCGGGGCAGTGGCAAGGTGGTGGGTGCTGCCTCGAGGGGCCCTATTTTCTAGCCTGAAGAGAAGAGCATTGCCTACTGAAAACATTTTCTGTAGCATCAGGGCCACAGAAAAGTCATGACTGATGCCCCGCTCCCCCCACAAGGTCAAGCTCTCTGGCCAGGCGGACAAGCAGTTTCTGGACACTCACAGGCTCTGGGGTGAATGACCTGACTGTCCCTGTCATGCAGATTGTGGCACAAGCCAACCTCTGGATTGGAAGGGAAGGGAGAGGAAAAGTGGCGTCTCTGCTTCCTGCCCTGCCTGTGGCTGGTCGGCTTCCTGTCAGCCCCTTGCCGGCTGAGAAAAACAGAGGCTGGGAAGAGTAGGTCTTGGAAGAAAAGTTAAGACTGGAAAACACTCTGGGCCTTCTTGATGAGGTTTAAGGCTGACATGCAATGTGTGAAATGAGTTGGCCAGGACTCAGAGCTCCAAGAAAATGCTGTGTTGGTCCTTTTGGGGTTTTGTGCACCATCCCTGCTGGCTCTGGCCGTGGAGCACGGAAGTTCTTGGCAGGGCTGGAGAACCAGCTGGAAAACTTCAGGGCCTGGGACACAGTGGGCTGGGCGGGCCTGGGCCTTAACCATTCTTCCCTTCTTTTCCCTGGGGGAGGGCAGGAATCCTGTATGGGTGGCCTTACTGAGCTAAATATCTGCATGGAGCAAGGGGAGGGGCTGGGAAAGAAGGCCTTTCCGTGGACAGAAGCAACCCAGAGGCCATGCGGGGGTGAAGGCCATTTGCACACCTTTTAGCGGGGCTTTGCTCTAAGCCACCCGCTAGGAAGTGGCCCGACATGGCGAAGCAGCCCAGCCTCCAGCTCATCCCTCCCGCTCGGACCGTGCCTCACCTAACCCTTCTGAGCGGCAACCTCCCTCTAGATAGTAGGGTTAATAATGCCTCTCTGGCAGGATCATTGAGAAGATTAAAAAGAACATATGTAAATTCTGGGGGAATAAAGGAGCTGACTGATGTGACTCTGGAAAACAGTGTTTTGAGTAGAAAAACTAAGGCTAAAGAGAAAAGCAACTATATAAACACTGTAATGTAGTTAGGAAAGTAGTTTCCCAGAGGGGTACAGGTTAACTACTCTGAAACTGTTGTATGTGAATCCTGGGAGTAAACAAAGACTAGAATGAATGATGGGTGGTGGGAGACAGACTCCCAAGTTGTCTTTGGAGAACCATAGTGCTCCACCAGGACAGTACATTACCCTATAGATGCTGGTCAATGAGCTGTTGGAACTAGAACATATTTAAACATTACAGGTAAAAATCAAAGTCTGTTGAATTATGATGGCCCCATAACATATTGCCCCCAAACCTTGTAGAAGATGGATCTTTTACTATGCTCACCATTTCTGAGGGTCAGGAATTTAGGCAGGGCTGATGGCTGGATTCGGAGGGGATGGCTAGCATCTGCTCTGAGATGTGTGGGGACCCAGCTGGAAAATTTCAAAGGCTAGATGGCAGAATCATCCGAAGGTTCAATCACTCACACATTGCTAGTTGGATGGCACCTTTGTCAGGGCGGTTGGCTGGAACACCTCCATGTGGCCTGGGCTTCCTCACAACATGGTGGCTGAGTCCAAAGGAAAGTAGAAAGAGAAACAGAGAGACCGAGAGAGAGAACCAAGAGGAATTCCTATTGTCTTTTATGATCCAGCCTTGAAAGTCTGGAAGCATCGCTCCCTGCCTCCTAGTGGTGGGGGTGGCTACAAAGTCCACCCTCCTTCCGGAAGAGGGAGCCCCTTTCTCCATGGAGCAGTGTTGACTTCATGTGGTAAGAAGAGCACGTGGGATGGGAGATACACCAGAGGAGTGGCCTTCTCTGGGAAATATAATCTCCTACAGCCCCATCTAATCTCTCTTCCTCTTCCCAAGGTCACCACCATTCCCAGGGGCATGTGATTATCTTCAGATGTCCTCTACGCCTTTGCATGCATAGATAACAAAGACTTGGTTTGGGGCTTTTGTGGGAGGGGGTGGCATGTTTAATTTTCACGTAAGTGGAATTCTCTTGCATTTTGTTTTCTGCACTTCACATGAATTCACTTATTAGCACATGTAGAGCTCTCTTTTTTATTGTAGTATAGTATTCCACAGTTTGGTTATGGTGTAATTTATGTAACTATTTTTTTTTCTTTTGATGGATCTTTGAAATGTTTCCTTGTTTTTCTCTTATAAATAATACTGCAATAAATATTTCTCTAGTTATTATTTCAAGCACATAGCACAAAATGTGAACGTTTCCCAGGAAAGAGATGGATGAGAAAAAGGCTCAGTGAAAGAACACGCCATTTTTAATTGCAATGGATGCTATCCAGTTTCCTTGGAGAAAGGCAGGTACACAGTTAGCAGGAGAGTTTAAGAGTGTTCACTTCCTTACACCCTCACTATCCCAGAGAACTGTCAGTCTTTTTCATTCTTGCCTGTCTTAGGGGCAAACGCAATACACTGCACATCATGTGTTTTTAATTTGTAGTTTCCTCATTATAGTTAGGTTGAGTTGGGCTGAACATCTCATCTGTTTCTCAGCCATCTGCATTCTTTCTCCTGGGAATTGCTTGTTCATTTCCTTCACTGAGCTGTTCATTGCAGTTTCACTAAAAAGCAGAGAAATGCAAATTGAAACAATGAGGTCTTTTTAAGCAATGAAGATAAAAAAAGATGACAAGGATTCCCGATGCTTGTGATGATTGATATCATTTAAGTTCAGAAAAACTACCCTATAATTAGGGTGTTAACTTATATTTTCTTTCTACACACTTTTAATTAAAACACAACCCTAGCACCATATGAAAAGATTCCTAGTTGTTTTGTATGGGGTGAGACCGATGGTGGTTTAAAAAAAAAATAGCAAGTAAAAATTTTCAGCATCACTTATTGACTGAGTCTTCTTTTCCTCCCTGGCTTTTGTTTTTTGCTTTATCTCTTAAAATTCAAATATATAGGGGCTCTTGGGTGGCCCAGTTGGTTAAGAGTCCCACTCTTGATTTCGGCTCAAGTCACGATCTCAGGGTCATGGGATCGAGCCCCGAGTTGAGCTCCAAGCTCAGCGGGGAGAGTCTGCTGGAGATTCTCTCTCTCCCTCTCCCTCTGTCCCTCCCCCTGCTCACGCATGCTCGCTCTCTCACTCTTTAATAAATAAATAAAATCTTAGGAAAACTCAAATATATAATGTGATCTTGTTCTGGACTATTTTTATCTTCCATTGATCTACTTATTTTTTTGTGCTGGTACCCCCTTATTTTTATAAGGCGAGCCTCTGGATTTATTTGGTAAGAGAGAGCACAATTACAGTATTTCCTCTTTCTACCAGGGAACATTGTCTCTTTGTAGGTGCAAGTGTGACTTCTCATCACTCCATAAAACTCTGTGCTGTTCTCCTTCACGCAGTGGCCTTTCCTAGGTGCGGGCTGTGTGGGTGGTGTTTGGGTTACTTTTGGGATATAGGGATTATTTCCAATCCATTACTTTTTTGAGCTGTTTAGATTTGGGGATGCTGAGGAATAGAGCTAGTGACACTGAGCAGAGGTGGGAGGGAAATGGAGAGAAATATTTTGAAGGAAGTATGTTCCAACATGAGGACCTCCAGGAGCAGAGAGGTGGCAGATGGGAAGGCGTGCCCCAGAGTGACTGTATCTGGACTGGGGTTTGCACAGGTGGAGAATGGAGGGGACCCAGAGTCATGGGGTGAGAACCATCCTGCCTCGGGGCAGCAGAGAATCGAGATGCGGAGAGAAGGCAGCTCTGCTAGGTCAGCACTCCCTTGACAAATACCATCAGCAGCTCCGGCGTATTGTTTGGTTATTCATTGATTTGACGATTATTTCTAGAAAGCTCGTTCATGTGTCAAACATTATTCTGGATGCTAGGGATGTGATAGAGGAAAATTGAATGGACTCTCTTCCTCATGGAGCTTACCTTTAAGAACAGAGATGAATACAGATAAACCCATTATGCATATGTGCAAATATATGAAAGTGCTGAAGGCAAAAACTAAAGCAGGGTAAGGGGGAGAGATGGAGGGCGGACAGCTGCTGTTTCAGCAGACCGGCCTGAGAGAGTGAGGCACCACAACCTAGAGGAGCTGTGCCGGGTAGAAGGGCACCTGCAAAGGCTCTGAGGTGGGGTGTCCCTGGTGCCTGGGGACCTAGGCCATGGAGGGCCAAGAGGTCTAAATGAGGCAGGGGTGGGAAACTGAGGAGGAGGTAAGATTCTCAGTCATCTGCTATTTCCTCAGGATGAGGTCGGCCCATTCTGATGTTGGGCGATGACAGTGTGTATGTGAACATGTGTGTAGTTAAGTGAATGTGGTGTGAATTAGTGCATATGCACGTGTGAACATATGTGTGTTGTTAGGTGAATATGTGTGTGAATCTGGGTGTATGTGTGTGTTAGTTTGTATGTGTATGAATGGGTATGTATGCGTTTGTGTGTTTAAATGTGTGTGTTTATGTATGTTGGAGTGTACGTGCGTCTGAGTGATTGTCAGTGTGAGGATGCGTGTGCTTATATGTGTGTAAGCGTCTTTGTGGGTCTGTTTAGGTGTTTGTGTCTCTCTGTGTGTACAAGTGTTTATATGTGTGTGTGTTTGTGTTTTGTGTTTGTGTCCCTGCCAATAAACAAGGCAGGAAAGGTCCCCACGCGGAAATGAGATCCTGATGGGAAGCCTCTCCCGGCCTCCAGGCTGGGTCTCAGTCCTTGCCCTGGGTCACAGAACAGGCCAGTGTCATTGATGAGGTCACAGAATAAAGCCAGGATCCTAGCGACCACAGGGAGCCCAGCAGCCACTCGGGCTGGGGCCAGTGGAGGGCTTCAGCAGAGCCCAAGCCAACTCTCACCGAACAGCTGGAGCACTGAGTGCCCTGGTGCTGGTGTCCAATCATGAAACGCCACTTCACAGACTATAGGGGAGAACAGTCACCCACAGATGGGGCCAGCCTCAGCTTGGCCAGCCCGGAGTCCACAGAAGAGAGGGTGGAAGTATGCTGGTCAGGTAGGTCAGAAGAAAGGGCGGGAAGGTGCTGCCAGGTGTGTTCCTTGGGAGGGAGGTCCTGGAGGGTGAGGAGTGGGCACGGGGTCACCCCTCGGTGCTGTTACCAAAATGTTGTATTGGCCATAAAGATGGATGGTGGGTATGCCTGAGGCCATTGTGAGTACATGAGGTAATTTCAGAAGGTATGAGGATGAAACTGTAAGACATTCATCATTATGTATATATATATTTTTAAAGATTATTTATTTATTTATTTGAAAGAGAGAGAATGAGAGAGAGAGAGAGCACATGAGAGGGGGGAGTGTCAGAGGGAGAAGCAGACTCTCTGCTGTGCAGGGAGCCCGATGCGGGACTCCAGGATCATGACCTGGGCTGAAGGCAGTCGCTTAACCAACTGAGCCACCCAGGCGCCCCATCATTATATATTTTAATGTACATTGGAGAAACAGAATTGGCATGTCAATCCTATGATTTCAGAATAATATGAAGAAGTCCTTTATAATAAATGGATTAAATTTAATCTAGAACATCAATTTGAAGACCACTATGAGGTGACCATGGACAGCACCTAAGGGTAATACCAGTTTGTCAGTCAGTTAAGCTCTTTGTGCCTCAGTTTCCTAATCTGTCAAATGGGAATCACAGCAATGTAATTTCTTGGGGTTTTGTTTTTTTTTTTCAATATTAATGGAGTTAAAACGTGGCAAGCACTTAGACGATGACAGAATACAGTGAATGTTCAAGGAGAGGGCGAGATGCTCCCTGCGTAAGATGGAGACACATTACAAAGGCAAAGGGGATGGCGGGGCTGGAAGGCCTGGCCAAAGCATGTCCCATGCATGGCTTTTTAAATTGGTTTTATTGAGCTGTTAATTTAAATACAGAAATATCATCAGTTTTAAGTGTACAATTTGAAGAATTTTAGTAAGTGTGCATTTGTGTAACCACCACCACGATCATGATATGGAATATTTTCATCATCCCCAAAGGTTCCCTTGTGACCATTGGAAATCAGTTCCCCGCATCTCTCCCCCCGCCCCCCCCCCCACCCCGCAGCTCCTGGTAACCCTTGATCTCTCCTCTCTCCCTATAATTCTACCTTTTCTAGAATGTCATCCAGGTGGAATCCTATACTGTATGGCCTTTCTACCCTAGGTGCTTTCATTTAGCATATGCATTAGAGATTCATCCATGTTTTGCAGGTATCATTCCTTTTTATCACTGGATAGGCTTGCATGGTATGGATGTACCATCATCTGTCTATTCACCAGCAGATGGTCATTTTGGGTTTCGTCAAGTTTTTGGCGATTACATTCATACATTGTTTGATCCTCATCATTATCCCACGAGGTAAGCACTGTCATCCCCATCTTATAAGGAAACAGCCACAGGAGTGGATGGCACCTGCCCGGGGACCTTGAAGCCCGCACCCTTTCAGAGTCCTGAAGGTGGGTTTCGGTGCTGATCCCTGCGGGGGCACTGATGAAATGTCCTTGCACTTCTCAGGGGCCGTAGAGAGAGAGGAGCCGTCTCCGCGGCCCGGGCCGGCCGTTCCCCACGAGGAGGACGTCTACTTGGCCGGCAGGGCTCGGGCGATGCTGAGCTGGAGCAGCTCGCCGTCAGCCCAGTCCGCCTCCGAGTACCAGTCCTACTCCCAGTACCAGTCCTGCCCCTCCTGCCCGTGCGACGAGGAGGCCGCCGCCCAGCAGAGCGCGTGCGCCTTCTACACCCACGTGCAGACGGTGCGGGGCGTGGCCGTGGCCTGGGAGACCGAGACGGGCTTCGAGCCGGTCAGCAGGAAGCCCCGCCTTCACCAAGCCGCGTTCGTCAAGAGGCAGAGGAGGAAAGGCTCCTCCTTCGAGATGGCTTCCAACACCGACCTGCGCTGGGAACTGGAAGCCAGCAAGAACACCTGCTGCCCGGAGCAGGACGACGCGGAGCTGCTAGGGCCCCTCGAGTGCTGCCTGCAGGAGCTGCGGGACACCCCGGACTGGCTGGTCACCACGAACTCCGGGCTGCGCTGCGTGGCCTGCTGCCGGGTCTTCCCCACGTTGGAGGCTCTGCTCAAGCACGCCCAGTATGGCATCCAAGAGGGCTTCAGCTGCCAGATCTTTTTTGAGGAGATGCTGGAGAGAAGGCGGGCCCGGGGCCAAGTGCAGGAGCTAGAGCTGCAGGAGGAGGAGCAGCGCCCTTCCGAAGGCAGTGAAAGTTCAAGGCGGCACGCCAGGGTGCTTCCCTCGCCACAGCAGAAGCAGTGAGCTGGAGGGGATGTGCCCAGCCCTGGCCTTACCTCCGGCACCTCAGTTGCTCCTTCCCCAGCCAGCAGGACCAGCACTACAGGGGCCGGGGGAAGAAAGCCCGCAGGAGCTAGAGCTGCGAGGGCCGTGACAAGGCAAGGGGAAGAAGCCTTCCAAAGGGCACAGCATTTTCAACCAGAGTCCATTTCAAAACCTGAATCCAAAGAGGAGGGCTTTAAGTGTTTCTGACCATGGGCACGAGATCTGAAGCCCACAGGCCTGTGGCCGCAGGGATTTCTATTTTTGTTGGTAGATCAAGCAGGTCGTGACTCAAAGGAGAGCCAACTGCAAATGAAGCGTCAGCCCTATATTGTTCATTGTTAGGAACCCGCCATATGCCCTAGTTCTAGGTTTTATTTTAGTGGGATTAAACTTGAGTGACTCAAAATGTAAGGCCTTGTCAGAAGGAGTGAACCATGCTATTAGGTTGGAGCTACAGGAAATTGCCATTTCTGTAGGTTACACCCCAGCACAGACACCGGGAAACAGGTAGGTTCCCAGAGGTGGAGCTGGGGTCTGGGTAAGTCTTGCTACCTATGAGTGCACAGGTCAACTACATGCTTTAAAATGTTGTTACAAAATTCATTTGCACCCTGCTATCTGTCCCCAGCTCAGGGGGCTGCATTCGTTCAAGAAAATACATGGATGGCTCACTGTGTTAGGCTGATGAAACAGATAGCCCAGCTTTCCAGTGAGAGGCGGATGGAAGAGGCAATTGCAAGGCAAAGGGATGAATCAACATAAAAGAGGTTTGGGGAGCTCAGCGGAGGGCCCCCAAACTCACAGTGGTTGATGAGGAAGGACAAGTTTCCAAAAGAGGTGATGTTCACAAAGGCTTGGAGGACAAGTAGGACCAGGGCTTCTCACTCTCAGTCCTGTTGACATTTTAGGCTGAATAATTATCTTTGTGTCAGGGAGGGCTGTCCTTTCCATTGGAGGATGTTTGGCAGCATCCCTGGCCTCCACCCACCAGATGCCAGTGGCATCCCCTTCTCTACAACTGTGACAATCAAAAATGTCCTAGATATTAACAAACGCTCCCCGGAGGCAAAACTGCTCCTTGGTTGACAATCACTGAGCTAGACAAAAATGAGGATCTTAGAAGAGGGAATGGCACAAGATATATGGGCAATTGCCAGCCATTTGGCCTGGTTGGAATGCTGGAGACATTTCTCCCCTCGTATGATCCATAAAGTTTAGCACCTGCTATGTGCCAGACACTGTACTGGGCATGGGAAACAAACTGAACATGCATGGATGGTTCCCTGTGGAGCTTACGGCTGGGGGCAAAAATAGACTCCATATATACATATTTAGAAATAACTATGGAAGTACTCGTTTTACAACCTTCAAGGCCCTCTATGGCCCAGGCTTTGCTAACTTCTCCATCACCATTTCATAACATTCACTGCTTCACTCACTGTGCTCCAAGCTTTCATACCTCAGGGCCTTTGCACTTACTCTCTCCTCTAAGTGGAGTGCATATCCTTCTCTGTCGCTCTTTTGGCTGACCCCTTGCTCATCCCTGAGGTTTCAGCTTTGTTACTTTTTCAAAGGGGACTTCAGCAATCATGCTATCTTAGTGTAGGCCTCATTCTATTTGCAGATGGTTTTAAAGAGAGCACTAGCAGGATCAGATTCATGTTTCAGACTCATTTTGGTTGTATGTGAAATATGGATTGGTACAGTAGCAAAAGAAGAATAAGTAGGGAGATGACTTAAGAGGCTGTTAACGGAAGTCCAGACAAGGGACAATGTGGCTTGCATAAGGCTTGTCACAAGCCAAGAGGGAGTGAATGGATGTATTCAAGACCTATTTGGGGAATAGATCCAAAGGACTTGGGGATGGGTGGATGTGGGGGGTGGGGGAAATGAGCTTGTCAAGGTAGACTCGCAGGTTCCTAGCAGGAGCAAATGGTAGGTGGTGGTATAGTAACTAATATGGGAAACTTCGGAGGAAGGTTGGCTGTGTGTGTGCGTGAATGTGCGTGTGTGAGTGTATGTGTACGTGTGTATATGAGGACAAGTGTCTGCATGTGGATGTACATACCTAAGTGCCGAGGGAGGCTGGTGGTGGTGGAGGTCAGTTAGGACAAGGTCAATTCTAAATGCTAATGACACATCCAAGTAGAAATGTTGAGTGGGAAGTGGTTTATCATTTAGAACTCAGAAGACAAGTCTGGATTGGAAACAAATTAGAAAGCTAACAGCACATGGATGGTACCATATTTAAAACCACAACAGTGGGTGGATGAGGTTAAATAGGGAGCTGGGTGGAGTTACACTGAAAGAGTGTGGCCTGAGAAGGAAGGAGAAATGGGGTAGGGGCTGCTTTCTTGGGAATTTTCTTCAAGGCCAACAAAACTAAGATTATTTCGAGGAGGGATGTGCAGTGTTAAATGTGGGAGAGAGTGGGAGTGAGCTGAGAAGACATTTTTCTTTTCATCTGGCACATGGAGGTTGCTGATGGCTCTGATGGGAGCAGTCTCAGGCTGAGTGGGGCAGAGGCCAGATGGGCACAGGCCAGTAGTGGCCATGAGGCCAACCACAGGGGACAAGCATAAGACAATGCTGCTGGCAAGTTTTGTTTAAAAGGGAAAGCAACTATGGCTGTAGCTGGACAAAAGGAAACTAAAAAAGACAAAGATAGGGGAGGGAGCAAGATCACATGCTAATGAGAATGAATCAGTAGAGAGAAGGAGACAGAATGCAAGAAAAATGGGGAAATCCTAGAACAGTGAAGCAGGTGAGAGAAGGCTGCATGCTGAATAGATATCAAGAAATGGGCCCTTGACAAGAACATCTTTGTGTTCTCTGTTGCACTCAGATGGACAGTTAGGTCAGGTAGGGCTTAGGAGACAAAATTATAAAACTTGAATCCACCTGCCCCCCCAAAAAACCTGCAAGGAGCTCTTAAGGAATTGTAAGCAAGTCAGGTTTGCGTTTGCAAAAGATTACTCTGGTGAGCAGGGTTGAGAGTAGATGAGAGAGAGCATCGCTGGCAACAAGGAGTGCAGTTAAAGCATTGAAGGCAGGATGAGTTCAAGAGGTATTTGAGACGGAAATGGTAGATTTTGGCTAGCGTTTGATGAGGGTGGGGAGAGGAAGGTGTCTAGAATGACTTCCAGGTTTTTCAACTGGGTGGCTGGTGAATATTAGTGCCTTTTCCAGATAATGGAATAGCAAAGGAGAAGATTTTCTGGGATATGGATGAGTCCATTTTTAATAAGCTCAGCTTGTGATAGAAACATCCAGAGGGGATTTAGAAGGATCTGGAGCTTGGAAGCATATTACATGTGATGAGGAATGCAGTCATCTACATGTATGTGGTTAGCTAAGGACATGGTGCCTTATGTGAGCCTCATGTGGGATGCATTTTCTCTGCTAGCCTCAGTGTAACAGGAAGCCATGAAGTCATCTTAGACTGGGACATCAGCCCCATTGGGGATGGTATCTTATCACCATTTTCAAGATGCCACAGATTCACAAACTTTCTAAATTCACTGTGAAAGGAGCTGGAGGAGCTTCAAAAGGAAAAAGGGGTGGGACAATGGACCAACTTTGTCAAGCTCTTCTTAGAAGAGCTCTCTGGTGTTTGAGGGGGGCTTAGTAGGCAGGGAGAATCCAAGGACAATCTAAGGGGAGGGGAGGCAGCTGAGCCAGAAATAGTAGAGCACTAGTGAGGAAAACATGTCAATTCAGAAATCAGTGTGCAAGGGAAACAAAATGAGGCATGGCATCTAAGCTCTGGAATTTCAGCCTTTAAGACAAGAGTAGCCTTGATATTCTAAGGGTCAAGCATCATTCTAAATACCATGTAAATATTCAGTCATGTAATGCTCTTCACAATCTAATGAGGTGGGTCCTATGATTAGTTCGATAGGTGAGTAGGCTACGACCAGGCCAAGGCTGTGCAGCTGGTATATAGCGGAGTCAAGCTTCACACCCAGGCAGTGTTGTTTCAGAGCCTCTGCTGAACCATCACACAGAGAAGAAAATTTTAATGTAAAGACAGATGCAAGGTATTTAGAAAAGCAAACATGTCAACTCCACAGGTTGTATTTTCTTTAGATTAAGTAGCAGCAGCTGGAGATCAGGGAGAAATGATGGGCGTTCAGAATAAATGAAAGATGACAGGAACCTTGGGTAAGTAAACTTTTAATGTAGAGGATAACTTAAGCTACATGGATGGGGGAGGAAGGGATAAAATTGCTCTTCAATAGTGACTTGTTCTTTAAATATAGCTTAAACTCAGCTGAGTTCAGTATTCTTTTGTGGTTTAAACTCATCACTTTGTAGAAACCTGGGACTGCCACCAAATACGTATCAGGGCGGGTAAGGAGAACTCCTCCAGGGGACGCAAGGGACCTCAAATATTTTAGATATTGAACCTCTTTAGACCTTTTGTTTTCCCAAACCATGGAAAAAGATGCTACTCATATGACACTTATGGAAACCTGATAACAATGCCTGACAAAGACAGCACTAAAAAAGTGAATATATCAATGTCACTTATAAACACAAAATAATAGCTAATGGAATTTTTTCAACTAGGACACCAAGATAATTCAATGGGGAAAGAATAATCTTTTCAGCAAATAGTGTTGGGACAACTGGATATCTATATGCAAGAAAGTGAAGTTGGATCCCTACCTCACACCATATGTAAAAATTAAAATGAAAAAGACCTAAATGTAGCAATTAAAACTAGAAAACTCTTATAGGAAGACAAAGGTGTAAACCTCCACGATGTTGGATCAGGCCAGTGGTCTCTTAGATATGACACCAAAAGTACAAGCAAACAGAAAAATATAAGTTGGACTTCATCAAAATTAAAAATTTTTGTGTTCAAGGGACATTATCAAGAAAGTGAGAAACAATCCATAGAATGGGAGAGAATACTTGCACATCATAGATCTGAAAGGGTTAGTACCCAAAACATATAAAGAACTCTTATAAGTCAACAATAAAATACAAATATTCCAATTAAAAAATGAGCAAAAGATTTAAAAGATATTTCTCAATAAAGATATAGGACTGACCAATAAGCACATGAAAAGATACTTAACATTATTAGTCTGTAGGAATGTAAAATGGTGCAGCCACTTTAGAAAGCATTCTGACAGTTCCTCAAAAAGTCAAAAATACAGTTACCATATGACCCAGCAATTCTGATAATTGAAAACCTAAGTCTACACAAAAGCTTGCACATGAATATTATAGCAACACTATACCTAATACAAAAAAGTAAAAACTACCTACATGACTATCAAATGATGAATGGAGAAAAAAAATGGCAATATCCATACAATGGCATATTTTGCAGCCATATAAAGGAATGAAGTACTGATTCATGCTATAGTGTGGATGAACTTTGACAACAGTATGCTAAGGAAAAGGAGTCAGAAAAATAATACATACTACATAATGTATACTATATACTATATAATGCATGATTCTATTCGTATGAAATGTGCAAACAGGCACATTATTACAGAGACAAAAAACAGATTAGTGGTTGCCAGGAATTTGGGGGAAGAAGAGGTATAGGAAGTAAGTGCTTGCTCATGGGAATGGAGTTTCTACTTCGGGTGAGGAAAGCATTCTAGAATCAGATAGCAGTGATGGATACATAGCTTTTGAGAATTACTATAAATCACTGAGTTTTATGCTTTCAAAAGCTGAATTTTATGGTCTGTGATTTATGCCTCCCCTCTAAAAAGACATGTAATACAATAATTATTCCTATATTACTATTATTATTAATTTTTTTTATTTCTTAGAGGCAGGGAGGGGCAGAGGGAGAGAGAGAATCTCAAGCAGGCTCCACGCCCAGAAGGGAGCCTGCCATGGGGCTCCATCTCACAGCTCTGAGATCATGACCTGAGCCGAAATCAAGAGTCAGATGCTTAACGGACTGAGCCACCCAGACGCCCCTCCTATATTATTTTTAAAAATTAAGAATAGACATTTTCTTCAGATGACATAAAGTATCTCAAACCAGGTAGCAAAATAATCTACAGGTGTTTCCATTGAAATCAGATAAAATATGTCATCTATTACAGTTTTTATTTAATATTGTTCTGGAAATTACAACAAATTCAATAAAAATATGAAACAGAAATGTTATAAATAAGGAACAGTATAATCTCTCCATCTTTGGGAAAAGACAATATAGTTACCTTGAAAGCTCAAATGAATTAACTAAAAATCATTAAAAAAAAAAAGAGGTACACAAAGGGCTGAGATACAGGGTGGATATCAAAAGCTTTCTTGTGAATTAGATGTGGCTAATTAGGAAATAACATGGACAATGCTCCATTCACTAGATAAACATATGTTAAGTGTCATGAAATGTCAAAGTAATTACCTCTAGTTGATAATTATTGTTAAATTTTGTTTTCTCTGTAATGCACATTATTTTTAAAGTTTTCTAGATGAGGAAGTATGGCTTTTATAATAAGAAGAAAAAGAAACATTCAATCACATGTTACCTCAGGTTAGAAGTGACCTTGGGAGCCTTTCCTGTCCACATTTGTGGTCCACAAGCTTGAAGAACCCCAGCTTCTAACATCGCACTCCTTGGTCCCTGCAAATGAAATTAGCTTTGATTTTAAGAGTAATCTGTAATGGATGAGGATCCAGCCAACTCAAGAGAGTTATGTTACAAAGCTCTTTTTGTGGTATGCCCTCATTTCTTATTGAGGTTGATGAAAGCTGCGATTAGGAGGGAGATCTTGAGAGAGAACTGAGGTGGGAGCTCAGTTGAAGGGAAGAGTAAAGACAGTGAAGCTGGGAAAGAAAACAAGGGCCCAACACACAGGGCCCTAAAGGGAGACCAGAAAGCTGTGCAGGAGGATGAAGGGAAGAGGAAGTTGGAGGAGGGAGACAGAAAGGTAGAGAGACAGGAATGGCAGGTATTAAGGAATACACTGGGGGATGTGACATCACAAAGGGGGTCTAGGTAGGAGGCTGGTGGAAGATGCCGGAACCCTGACTGATGGGAGTCAGCAGGCTCTGAAGTGCTCAGTGATGGATGCTATTATGGGCTGAATTGTGTACCTCCCAAATTCATATGTTAAAGTCCTAACCCCTAGTGCCTCATGATGTGACCTTATTTGGGGATAAGGTCTTTAAAGAGGTAAGTAAGGTAAAATGAAGTCACAAGGGCGGGCTCTAATCCAGCATGACTGGTGTCTTTTAAAAAGAGGAGATTTAAACACAGAAGGAAGACCACATGAAGAAGACACGGGGAGAAAATGGCCATCTACAAGCCAAGCAGAGAGTCTCAGAAAACCCGGTCCTACGGGTGCTTTGATCTCAGACTTCTGGCCTCCAGAACTGTGAGCAAATCTACAGTATCTTCTTAGGCAACCCTAGGAAATAATACAGATGCTGATGAGGAGGAACCAGAGACAGGAAGGCGGCCGCCACCAAGGTCCATGTTTCCAGTGCGGAGCCTTCCTGGTCCCAGGTGCTTAGGAGAGCAAGCCCACCGCGAGTGCTCAATTAATGTTTGTTGATTTAAATGCCCAGAATGGCATAAGTACATTTGGGAACAAACCAGCTGACTTTGGACAAACACAGTGTGGCCTACCAACCCCGAGGACTCAGAGTGCTTTGGGCATCTGTCAGAGGGTTTGGCAGAAGGAATCTGGTGCATGAGTGCACAGTGGTGTGGGGATTAGAAGAGAGCCCAGTGTGTTTTCTCTGATTTTCTTCTATGCTTCCAATGCTTCCCCTCCCAGTGAGATCCAGCTGAGCGCCCCCCACCCCCAGCAGATGAGCTAGGCACAGGGAAAATGGGGACCTGGATGTGCTGAGCTGTAGGGAAGGTGGAATAAGCCGTTCATGAAAATGCTACTTCCAGAGCTCAAAGCCTGGCATCAGGAGCCAGACCCTGTGTGTACATGCATGTGGTATGTGTGCCTCTGCGCTGGCCCTGTTGTACCTGGCTTGGAGCAGAGAGGCTGGAAGCCCTGAAGGCTAGTTGGGGCCCTGCTGCCGGCCCTCCTGCAGCCTCTCCCAGCGCTCACCCAGGACCGCAGGCTGAGCTACCTTCAGTCTTAGGAGAAGGGAGTGAGAATGCCCCATAGCAGTGTTTTCTCAAACTTGAGTAGCATCCTTGCAAAGCACAGGACATTCTTACACACCCGTGTTGGCTTAAATTATTGCTGCTGAGATGACTTTACTCAAATATAAACATTCAAATTATAGTTGTTTACAAGTATAAAATAAACACAAATTTATTAATTAAAATAACAAACACAATGACAACAGCCATAAAACTCAAACTGACAGCACTAATTTTATGTGACTGTTGACCTTAGTGTTTGTAAAATCCACTCGCCTCCAAAGTGAATATGGGACTCGGCGGGAGGCTGACTCCTCTGTGGGAGATGGGTCTTCACGGCCACGGGCGGAGACTACGTGGTCTCCCAGCATGGACACTATGGATACATAAACTCATCCACTTGAGGTCATCCTGATCACCAGTCTACATGCAAACAAGGGCACAGGACTCCTGTGAGACCCGGGGTTTATAAGGGATCCAGATTATCCATGTGCTTTAAACTTTTTTTATAGATCTTCCTAAAGTTTCAAGAATTATATTAGGGAGAGTGAAAGCCCTGGGGTTGCTCATATTTTTCCCAGGAGAAAAAAAGAGCCTGAGAGCACTCATGGGGAACATCCCTCATTCCACAGACATTCACCCATTACTTCCCCCTATGCACGAGGCCTGGGCTTAAGCAAGAGGGACACAGAGATGACTGAGAGTCAGTGCCTGGCCTTGGGGATCAGACAGGGACACTTAAGTATCAGTGATGCTGCACATAGAGGTTTGTACAGGAAACCATGGGGGCTTGGAAGAAAAGACCCGACAGATTTTAGGGGCTTGGAAACTTCCTGGAGGAGGTGTTGGATGCCCAGGAAATGAGCTAAGCACAGGGATGAACACAGGGACAATGAGGACTTGGATATGCTGAGAATCTTGAAAGTCTAGCTGTGCCCTTGAGGGGCAATTATTCCAAACATCCCAAACTGAACCAGGACTGGGGCTCTGCATTTCTAGAACAAAGGCTACCCTAATGAACAGGAGAAAGAGGGTTTTTTTCCCCCTCTAGAGACCTCACCTCTTGTCCCCACAAGCTCTTCTGAGGGGCTGGTTAACAAGTCAGCAATTTCATCATCAGAGAGCCATTCATTGACTTAAAATTTTTCCTTCTGTACTGCAATAATAATATCCTGGTGAAGCTCATATAGTAAGACAATATCAGCATGAAGTAATTCGTCAGTTTGCTACAGGGTCAGAGAAAGTTCCCGAGGGAGGGGAAATGGAGTTGGGGTGGGACTGTGGAAGCGAAGTGGAGCCAGATGTTGGCACTTACCTGCTGAGGGCTGGGTGCCAGGAAGAGGGAAATGTACTCTGGAGATGTCTCATCCGTCATCCATCCATGTGTGGGGCGGGGTACATGTATGTGTGCAGGTGGGGGAGTCAAAGGGTAGGTAAGATGGGCTGTCTTCTCGCTCACTGGGTAGCCTCAGCTTTCTCTGCCTCCGAAGGTTACCATGGTTGCGGCACAAAGGACTAGCTCCTCGTATCCTGCCTGAGATGGAGACCAGAGCTTTTGCCCGGCAGCTTGCCTGGGTTCCTGCAGCTATCGGCCCAGCTTCCCCCTTAGCCAGCCCTGGGACTCTGTGTGAGCCAGTGTTTGGGAGGAACCTGAGCAGTCTGAATCTGATTTTTCTGGTTTGCTCTCCGTCAAGGTCGAGGATAGTGAAGAGCGGCACTTAGCTGGCCCCAATGACTCCAGAGGGAAATAGCACCCCTCTCAGAAGAAGAGCAGGTGTGAGGGGAAAGCCAGGCCGGCAGTGGGAGTCTCGGCTTGCAGATGCCTAATCTGAGAGCAGCGTGCAAGATTGCTGCCAAGCAGCGTGCTGACCTGGAGTTGGTGTAAGTTAAAATGATGGCCATTTTGTACTTGGACATGACTCTGAATCTTGTAATCCTTCTTCTCACAAAACCCCAGAAGGGGTTGCCCCAGAGTACCACGTCAACGACTTCCGTTCACCCTGTCTCTCAGTTTCTCGGTCGGGGCACCCCTGGCATTTTGTGCGGACTGTTATCCCCGGCGCAGGACTGCCCATTGCGTTTCAGGGCATCGTATCACAGCCCAGCCTCCTGATGCCAGTTGTGGTCACACCCCAAGATCGTCGTAACAATCAAAAATGCCCCACACGTTCCCAAAGCCCTCCTGGGGTTCATGCTGCCCAGTGACGGGGGTCACTGGCTGTCTCTCTTAGGGTGGGCTCTACCAAGCTCCAGTGAGACTTCCTTCATTGGTCAGCCCGAAGCACCCGGGGGCATAGTGCCAATGGAGCAGGGACAGCAGGATGGGTGTGAACACTGGGGGGTGTGAGAGAGGGCTGGGGGGCTGGGTGGAGACCTCTCGGCAGGGTTCTGGCATGAGAGCTGCTCCCAGCTCCAGATCCTCCTGGCCCCTTAAAGCCTGTTGTTTAGAAACACCGGATGTGCCTCAGAGGCATCTCTTCCCAAACTACTGTGTTTTAGTTTCAAGTTAGCATGAGAAGATTAGGGGTTTTTCTTGGTTCTCTTGTTGCCTTTTGTTATGGCATTAGTTGCCTCTCTCTGATAGTCAACCTCAGAGACTGGACCTCGGGGGAGGGGGGGCGCACAGCATAGTCTGCTGGCTTCCCACCCCCATTTCTGTTTGCCAGCTTCCCTCACCAGCTCCCTGTTTGGCTGCTCTCTCAAAGAATAACCTGCCTTCCCTGTCTCCCTTTTCCCTCTCTCCTTCCTTACTGTTATGGGCCAAATTGTGTCTCCCCAAAATTTGTATGTCAAAGTCCTAAACCCCAGGACCTCGGAGAGTGACTGTATTTGAGGGGGGTCTTTAAGGAGGTAATTAAGTTAAAATGAGGTCATTCGAGTGGATCCTAATCAATATAACTGGTGTCCGTGTAAGAAGAGGAAGTCAGGACCCAGACACACACAGAGGGGAGACCATGGGAAGACACAGGGAGAAGACAGCCATCTACAAGCCAGGGAGGGAGGCCTCAGAAGAAACCAACCGTGTCCACACCTTGATCTCAGATTTCCAGCCTTCAGAACTGTGAGAATAAATGTCTGCTGTTTAAGCCACCCAGTCTGTGGCATCTTGCTAAGGTGGCCCAAGCAAACTCACAAACCTTCCTTTCTTTCTCTTTACTAATTCGCTGATGCCCCCCTGAAATATTGATTGATGACTTACCATGTGCACACACTGTGTAGGACTGGGTTTCCAAGAGCTCAGTACTCAGCCCTCCCCTCATCTCAGAGAACTGACTGGGCGGTGGCATTTATTCCCAAGGCGTCCCACGTAGGCTCGAGGCTGAATCAGTTGTCTTTCTCTGGCTCTCCTCTCACTGTGAGTTACAGATCCTAAAATTCAACATTTCTCATGGATCTCCTATCAACGGTTTTGGACATATTAGGCTCCATATAGCCCCTTCCTCCAAACCTACTCTTCCCCTAGTGGTCCCTTGCTCTGTGATTCCTAGGGGACCTTCATGACGTCCCCCCTCCTTCAGTGGTACACACCATTGTTGATTTGAAGTACAAACTCCTGGGTCCACATCTCACTTCCCAGACACAACTGGTCTTCTAGGCCCCTTAGAAGCCACCTATGAAACTTGAAAGTCCTGTGTCCTTTAGCCTCTGTGCTTTGACACACATTGCTCCCTCACCTGGAACAAACCCCTCACTCTCTTCTTTCAGGACCCTCCCAGTGTCCTTCCAAGTTCAGTTCAAGGGCTACCTTCATGTGAATGTTTCCAGCATGACTAGGAAGAGGAAGTGGGCATGGCCTCCATTGTGGTCAGTGATATAGATAACACATCTAGTTCTTTATCCCGCCCTCATTCCAATCCTTTCCTTCCAGAGCCTTCTAGAATCTGGGGCCATTTCTCTCTGCATCCAGCCAGCCTGCAGATTCCCTAGCACAAAGCTCACGGTCACTGCTGAAGTCATGGAATGATCCCAATTTATCAGGGTCACCAGGGAGGTTGGTTTGGAGAAGCTATTTCTATCTAGATCTACTGTTAGGCTTACAGCTTCACACTCCTTCCCAGTGCACCTCACACCGCTTCCACAGCTGTGCAGGGGACACATGCTGCAGGGTTCCACCATCACTAGCTCACGGCTTTTCCTTCTGCTTGGAATGACGCATCCTCCATAACCATGATCTCTTCTTTCATACCCTCCTCCAACCCCATCAGTCAGACCTAAAACCCTTTTTATCCAAAACCCACTCTTTGTTCACTCCCTCTCTGTGATAATTCGAGTGTGCAACTGACTGCTTTTGGCGGTGAAATGCTGGTGAGCAGTATGGAGTAGATCTCAAAAATTACTCGTATAAATCCAGACTGAAAAAGCAACCCAGAAATCTACCCAACTTCTTAGAAGGGGGTGTTTACTTTTCCTTGGTGCTTTAGTTTAGGGATATATTTGCTGTACATGAAATCAAGCTGATTCCTGAACCATGCCATACTCTCATCTCAGACCCAGGTTTTAGCAGACAACTGTGTAAAGAAAGAAGAGAGAAGACCTCTACTCCTCCCCAGCCCGCCATGTCATAGCAGAATGCAGTTATTTTGAGGGAATTTGGATTTCTAAGATTCTTTTGGTGGTAACTGATAGAATCCAGATTAGTTGAGGAGGCTTCCATGTCGTTTAGTGTCCACAAGGACCCATATCAACTTTAGAATAGTCTGAAATCCTCATCCAGAAACTCTAGACAGGGATTTTTAAAAGAGGTAATTAAAAAAATAATAATTGGCTTGCATTATTCTTCTAATTCAGAACACAGTCAGACCTGGTAGAACCAGGGGATGGACGAATAAGTCAGTGGAGGATTTTCAAATCATCTTAAGCTTGTGAGGGAGTGGGCAGGGTGAAGACCGTTGCTACTGCGGTCCAGAGCAAACTGAAATAACGAGTCTCCTCTGGGTCACTGACTGTTTCTCCCTTGGAGAATGGGTATATTTTCCCATTCCTGTGCCATGCAGCACAGGTCTTACTAAGACGGTCTGGTAGATTATTTGGGAAACTCAAAAGGACTGAAAGAGCACAGAGTTGAAAGCAGAACAATGTCATGTATCACAGAAGCACATGAAAAGCACTTTCCAACCCCAAATCTCCAGCATAGCACCGGAGAAAGCAAAGCCAAGGGTGGGCACTTAGGTCTACTGCTGGGTTGAATGTCCGCTCAGTCCTTTGGGGAGAGACTGATATTTAGAAAAGATACAATGATCAAAGCAGGAATTGGCTCCTTCAAGTGTGGCCAACATGTGTAAGGGGCTCTTTCTACTTTCCATCAACTAGCAGAGTAAATTGCAAGCACGAAGTGTGAAGGGAGGTCATGGCAGACGCTGAGCAGTCCTGCCACCTCTGGCTCGCTGTCCACATGCTGGACAGTCAGGTGGACATGCCATTTTACATATGTCACCTTCATGTGCAAAGTGAACTGCAGAGATGTTACACTGCCCGAGGACCCACACTGTTATCCAGGGTCAGGTTCTGGTTGGCTTTCAGAACCAACACTCTTCTGGCACAAAGCCAAGGTCCCATGTCAGACACTCGGTGGCCCACAGAACCCTGGACAGGTCTGTGGTCCTCTTTGAGAATGAGCTTACTAATCTGAAAAATGGAGCCTGGGACCTCACAGGGATGGGGCATGAGGCTTAGTGGCTTACACATGCAAAGTGATTTCCAAGCTCTGGTCTGGAAGTCTCCTAGGAAAGTTTGCCTGGGATGTAGGATCCAGTTTGACATGAGTTCTTGTCCTTGCTTCTTGTCCTTGGCTTCAGACCCAGAGACCTTGCAGCCAGCTCACCACCGACTCCTCAGGTCCTTTCAGCAGCCTGGCTGAAGTGTGGGGCCGCTCCCTCCAGTCTGGCTACCTTGATGGTCGGCTCAGTCACTGCAAGAGCCTGCTCTATGGAATGGTCTCCCAGCTAGAAAAACCCTATGGGGACCAGGGACCCCTTGAAATGCCTGGGATTTGGAGAGATCGCAAAGGCTTGCACCCACTGGTCTGAGCTGCGGGGGCGATGGTCCCTCTGGGACAGGCCCTGTGGCTCAGCACCAGGGGGCACCACCACCTCTCTCTCCATGCCTTCCCCACCCCTCCTCTGCCCTTAGAGGGAAAGAGATGGGGACCCTGTTCTCCTTCTGCAGAGACCCGCTCCCAAGCAGGACCCACCTTTTCCCCACAAAGACCTCCCCTGACAGACACTCACAGAACATAGCTAATATATACTGTTCTTGCTCTAGAGATGCTGGACTAACACATCAGTCGGGCTCAGACCCCAACTTTAGAATGATGGTGAAGAGACCAGTATTGGCTCAGAGTGACCTGGGCTGAGTGGCCTTGTCCCCACTCCCTCACTGTGTGACTGAGTCAGCTCCTTCATCTTCCTGCCTTGGCTTCCTTATCTATAATGATACTTGTAATAATAGTTGACATTCATGGACCAGGGGCCAGGGGCCCTGTCTTAACTGGAGCTGTCTCACTGATCTTAAACACCCCACGACGGACGTGCCTATTTCCCCATTGTACAGATGGAACAAACTGAGGCACATGGAGATAAAGGAGCTGTCCCAGGGTCTTACAGTGCCAGGATCCAGTAACATGGTGCAAAGTACTTAGCCCAGGCTGTGGCTGAGTGGACTCTGAGGGGTCATTCGTTTTAATAGTGTCCACACACTCTGAACTTGTCTGTGTGGACCCTCTCAGTTTTCCAAGATTTTCCAGCTCATCCCTGACATCCCCCACAACCAGTTCAGGGCAGCGGAAGAGGGCTTTTCCTCCCTCAGCTCCTCCTGGGCTCACAAAGGTCTCTGTGGAGAGACGGCAGAGGTCCGCTGGGAAGCAGGTTAGCCTCAAGTCCCATTAGCCACTGCATTTGGTGGCCACCCCCCTGCCCCAACAGCCCCAAACTCCAAGCGGCCTTCCCCTTAGCAATACCGTCTGTGACGGAAAGAGACCGCGAAGCCCACTGCAGCTGTGCATTCCCGGCGTCCAGTAATCCCCTCTCAGAACCTCAGTTTTCTCATCTGTGAAATGGGAATGGCGACAAGGAGCTGCCCACAGGTCGCTGGGGGAGCCGATGGCGGTGGGGGGTGGGGGGACTTCCGCCTGGCCCCTCGTGGCACGCGGCACCCAGCAGCCCGGGGCCAGCGCGGGCGGGCCGCGGGAGGGGCGGGCCGGGGCCGGGGCCGGGGCCGGGGGCGGGCGCGGCACTGGGCGGGCTGGCGGCGGGGCCGGGCGGGCGGCGGCGCTGCTCGGGCGTCACAGCGCCGGGCGGCGGCGGGGAGATGCGGCTCCTGGCGCTGGCGGCGGCCGTGCTGCTGGCGCGGGCTCCGGCCCCGGGTAAGCGCGGCGGGGCCGGGCGCGCGGGTGGGGCGAGGGCAGCCCGCGCCGGGGAGGCCGGGGCTCGGGGCCGGGGCCTGGCGGGGAGGCCCTGCCGCCTCCCGGGCCGCCCCCTCCCCGTCCGCGCCCGGCGGGCCGGGGCTCCGCGGGTCCCTGTGGCCGCGCCAGCCCCGCGGAGCGCGGCGGCGCCTCCCCGGCTCCCCGCGGCGGCCGTGCGGGGCCCCCTTCTGCCTCCGCGGGGCCCACTCGCAACAGCCCCCGCGCCCTCCCGGGGCCGGGCCTTGGGGGCAAGATTGAAGCGGGGACGCGCCGGCCCTAGTTGTTGGCTGGCTGGCTGGCTTGCTTTCTCCACGACAGTCAGGACCAACAACTGTTGGCAGGTTAGGCTGGCAGCAACTTTCCTCTACCTCTGCGGAGAGTTTCTCCGACCCGGTCGGGAGGGCTGGATCTGCCCCAGGAACCCGGGGCTTGTCGGCGGGCGCTTTGCGAGAGCAGGCCCGGTGCGACACGGTGTCCGCGCCTGGAAGGCGTGGGACCCTTTACCCGAGCACCCTGCTTCAGGACAACCTTGCCTGCACTGCTGGCTCTCTCTTGGGGTTGCTGCTCTCACTTCCGAGTTGCTGAAGAAGAGTCTCTCTTGATTCCCCGAGCCCTTCCCGCCTGCCTCGGAGCTGAAAAGTCCACGCTGGCGAGAATCATAGTCAATAATGAGTATTTCGTTGGCTCTTACATTTCCTGGGTGCCTGATGGGGGCCAGGCGTCCTGCTACACACTGTCTCATTTAATCACAACAACGCTTTAAAGTAATCATGACAAGAGCAAAATTTATGTATCCAGGTGCCTTGCAAACATTAACTCAATTTGCCAGTAACCTCTGGAGGAGGTGCTGTCAGTATCCCCATTTTATAAATGAGGAAACTGAGGCTCAGGCCCAGGAATCGACTTGGCTTAAGTCAGGAGGCTTGTGAGTTGTGGAGCAGGGATTTGAACCCCAGGAGCCTGGCTCTACAGTGTGCTCAGAAGGTCTAAGCTGTGTTTTATAAATAAGGACGCTGATGGTCAGAGTTAAGTGATTTTCCAAGGGTGACCCAGCTCCCAAGTGGTCGAGCTGGCATATGAGCCAGCATAGATCAGAGTGTGAGGAGGAGGGACTTGGATCACAGTGGGGAGAACTTCACCCCTTGTCCCCTGGCTACCAGGGCAGCGGGGTTTCTGGTGAATCTGACATCGGTGCTCTGGGAAGTGCTTTTGTCATCCTTGTCATTGTCTTGGCTGATAGTGACTGGAGGTTTGACTGGGACGTTGACTGGGATGGTTGGGCCGGGACAGCTCTGGTGGAGTAGCCAGCAGCCAACAGGATGCAAGGGGGCATGAAGGTCCTCAGCCCCCCGCCCCCCAGGCTCCCTGACCACCTTCCTGATCACAGGTGCTATCAAGGAGGGCACTCCCAGAGAGTGACTTTTGGGGAGGGTGGGGAGTCAAGGACATTTTTGTGTTTTCAGGAGACTTCAGGAGGCTTGAGAGCTGCAATTCGGGATCCTTTATAGAGTCTTCCCTGGCTGTGCCCAAGGCCATGGGGTGGATTATCATGACAGCCCTGGCCACGATCCCCCACTGCATTTGGTGGCCACCCCCCTGCCCCAACAGCCCCAAACTCCAAGCGGCCTTCCCCTTAGCAATACCGTCTGTGACGGAAAGAGACCGCGAAGCCCACTGCAGCTGTACATTCCCGGACGGACACCCCACGACGGGCCTGGCGGGCCTGTCAGAGCTGCTTTGTACCTAGTTCCGGACTCTTTACCACTGCACTTTCCTACTTCTTGATTTGGGGACAGAGTGGGGCCTTAGCAGTTACATGGTTCAACCCCTCATTTTACAAGAAAGGAAACCGAGGGCCAAATATTTACCAAAAGCCAAGCTGTGGTCCAGAGTGGTGGTTGAGAGTCGCCTTTGAAGCCAAATGGCTTGTGTTCAAATTCCAGCTCTGCCGTGTTCTGTGTGAGCTTGAGCAGTGGGCTTTGCTTCTCTGTGAGGCAGCCCTCTTCTCTGTAAAATGAGGATAAACATAGTATGAGGAGCAACTGGGAAGATAAACCTAAAGCGCTTAGAACACTGCTTGGCATAGAGTGGTAGCCTTTATCGTTGGTCAGGGTCCCGTGTCTATCCCGGATGAGAGCTATTTTCAGGGGATGGGCTTAATGTGGATGCAACACCCCATAGGCTAGGTCTCATAGCACCTCTGCTTGGTGCTTGATAAATACAGGCTCCCAGTGCCTTGGGTTTTTAAATAATACAGTTGTATTTCTTTCAGAGATTTATTTGTCATGAATTCAGACTATCTTTTTGCTAAGAATGAGATTTTTGCTGCCGATTAGTACGCATGATTTGCATTCTTTATACATGCAGACACTTCTGGCTGAGTGGGGTCAGGGAAGAAAGAGACTCTGGGGAGCTGAAGGCTGAGCTGGAGTTAATGACATAAAATTCAGGGCAGCAGTCAGAGGAATGATCTGAGTGAGAGGGAGCAAGCAGTTTCTTCAGGACAGAGAAGGAGCGCGGGGCACAGAGCCACTAGCCCATCGCTGGTGGCCATACGCCCTCTAGGTCCCAGGCCAGGTGGGTGCCTTGTTTCTGTTAGAAGTCCTACACTCCCCTGCAGCTGGAAATTGCTCTCCTCCACTGCGTGGCCAGTGCTAGAGGCAGAGACAGAGGCTCTGTACTGGATGAGTAGGTTGTATACTGTTCGGTATACAAACAGCTTCTTCCGAGCTGTTTCCAGAGCTGTGTTAGTCCTTCTCACGACAGTATCCAAACGAGAGCCAGAGGGTTAGACCCCAGAAATCCTATCCACAGGAATTTAATTCGTGGAGGTGCCTATATTCATCTGTGGCGGAATCCGCTATATAATTTGTGGGATCCAACGCAACATGAAAATGTGGGGTCCTTGATTCAAAAATTTCAAGAGAGTGACAGCGGAGATGAAGCCAAGCAGTGGGCCCTTCCAAGTGCAGGGCCCTGGATGACTGTGGATCATACACCCAAGAAGCCCACCCAGCTCACAGGTCGGCGTGTGTCACTTTCTGTTGCCCTCCCCTGCCTAGCTTTCAGAGCTTATAGACGAATATCAGTATTTTGAAGGTGTTTCCTCATTGGAGCCTACACTCACCTTGCCAGGCATCATTTTCCAATTTTTCAGACGAGGAGAGCCTCACATCTAATGGCACCAAGTTTCTAGCCCTGCTGTATTAAATACCAACCCCCGGCTCTCTGCCCAGCCCCACCAAGCCACTGGGAAGGCCTGGGCTGTGAGAATCCCAGTGCCCAGCCCACATGAGGGAGGGTTCCTTGTGGCCAGAATCCCGTTTGCTCTGTTTCATTCAGCCTCTTCCCTCCCTATGTTGTCATATTCCTCCTTTAAGAACTGGCCTTGGAGGGGTCCTTATAGGGGTGGAGATCTGGGTCTGAGATCGGCTGGCAGGCCCCGTGGCTTTCTGGGCCACTGTGTGGTGCCCTTCACCAGAGGGCGCTGTGCTTTCTCCCTCCAGCCTGCACTAGGTTCCTCGTGCCCCAGGGTCTTTGCACAGGTGGCACCCCCTCTCTCCCAGGAAGGTCACTCTTTTCTACTCTCCTGATTTTTAAAAAAATATATTTTATTTATTTATTTGACAGAGAGAGAGAGAGAGAGAGCGCAAGGGCACAAGCAGTGGGGGGAGTGGCAGGCAGAGGGAGAGGGAAAAGTAGGGAGCCCGATGTGGGGCTCAGTCCCAGGACCCTGAGATCATGACCTGAGCCAAAGGCCAGATGCTTAACTGACTGAGCCACCCAGGCACACCTACTCTCCTGAATTTTATGTCATTTACCCCAACTCAGTGTTTAGCTCCCGGTCACCTCCCCAGAGTCTCCTTCTTCCCTGACCCCACCACAGACTAGATCGGGATCTTGCCCTGATTTTTTTAAAGCCTTGCACCTTTTCCCTGTAGCATGTGACACTGTTTGCCGTTCCTCCTGTGTCATTTTCCCCCAGGACCAGCTGCCTTGCCCACTGGACTCTTAGCTCCATGAGGTTAGGAATGCTGTCTTCGTCTTTTTTTTTTTTTTAAAGGTTTTTTATTTATTTAACAGAGAGAAAGACAGCCAGAGAGGGAACACAAGCAGGGGGAGTGGGAGAGGGAGAAGCAGGCCTCCCGCGGAGCAGGGAGCCCGATGTGGGGCTCGATCCCAGGACTCTGGGATCATGACCTGAGCCGAAGGCAGACGCTTAACAACTGAGCCACCCAGGCGCCCCCCCCCCCCCTTTTTTTTTAAAGATTTTATTTATTTATTTGATAGAGAGAGAGAAACACAAGCAGGCGGAGTGGGAGAGGGAGAAGCAGGCTTCCTGCTGAGCAGGGAGTGCGATGCGGGGCTTGATCCCAGGACCCTGGGATCACGACCCGAGCAGAAGGCAAACGCTTAACGACTGAGCCACCCAGGCGCCCCAGGAATGCTGTCTTCTTTGTGCAGTGCCTGGCTCAATGCTGTTGCTCAGCACGTATTTGTTGAGTGATTAACAAAGCATAGGCTGGGACAGAAGCTGGAGGAAGTGGGAACTCTGGGTGCAGAGGTGCCTGGGGCGGGGGCCGGTGGGGGTAGGGGAATCTACCTCCCATCTCACTTCCCTGCAATGCAGGGTTACAAAGCAAGAAATTCAGTTCTTCTCTGGGTAAGAATGACTTTTTGACAATTCTCCATCCTAGGCCAGGAGAGGGGAGACCACCCTGCCGGGAGGGTGACACCCATCCTGTCCTGTCCTGTAGCTGGCTTGGCCCTTGTTTGTTTGGCTTACTCCTCTGCCCTGTAGGGTGGGTATATTTTCTATCATTCAGACAGAGGCAGAAGAGAAAGGCCTGGACTCCTACGGGCACCGCCTTCTGGTCAGCCTGACTCCGTACGTTGGTTGGTGTTGCCCTTGCTTCCCACCGTCCTGACTCCCACCTGCTGTGTTCTCTGCTGACCCTTAGGGGCCCTGCTGGCTGCAGCCGGGCAGATGCTGTGTGATGCTGTTTTTTCTAGTATTTAACCAAATATCCAGCTCAGCTGACCTCTGCTAAGCACTGGGGCCTCTACCTGCACTTTTCCTCCTCCTTCCCCAGGCCGGCACGGGAGCTGTGTTCGTTGGGTTTTAACTAGAACCAAAGAGAGGGTACTACTGGGAACACCTGGCTTTCAAGGAAGGCTCATTGCAGGCCTGGGGCCCCCTGAGAGCCCATGTCCTTTAGCAAAGCTTTATGCCCCTGAAGGGCCCTTGGCCCTGAATTTCGGTCATCCTCCAGCCATGCCTTTGAGTTGAAAGTGGGTGTAAATATCTGGGTTGGTGGCAGACGTAGGGCCAAACGAGCCTTCCTTCCTGTGAACAAGGATGTATGGCTCGCTGGGGTTGTCGGAACAAAGTGCCACGGACTGGGGGACTTAAACAACACACATTTATTTCCCATTGTCCTGGAGGCCTGAAATGTGAGCTTGAGGTATTGGGAGGGTTGGTTTCTCTCAAGGCTCCCTGTTTGGCTTGCAGATGGCCATATTCTCCCTGTGTCCTCACATGGGCTACCTTCTGTGCATGCACGTATCGTGCCCAAGTTCCTCTTATAAGGACACTGCACATGTTGGATTAAGGCCCTCTCTAATAGCTCCATTTTAACTTAATCACCTCTAGAAAGGTCCTATCTCCAAATACAGTCACATTCTGAGGAGTGGGGATTTGGGCTTCCAACATTATAAATTTGGGGTCACAATTCAATCCGCAACAGGGGTCTTTGCACTTTGGTGGGAGAAGCATGCGTGGACCATTTGTAAGAGAATATGGGGCTGAATGAAGGTGGAGAGGCGCCCTGGTAAAGAGAAAAGGAGGGGTCCTTTTAGGCAAATGGTTTGGTCCATTGGCTTTCCCGGGAGCTGCTGACTCCTGGTCTGAGCTGCAGAAGTGGAAGGGTTACTCATTTGCCTCCAGGATGGAATCTGGCTTCCCATGGGGACTGAACACTTGGCACATTCTCCTGGTTTCAGTCACTATAAATAATCCCTCCTTCACTTGGCGTTAATAGGAGGAGACTGGGGTGTGGGGTCTGGGCTCTCTCATCCCACCCATCTTGTTTCAATTTCCTGCCTTCCGCAGTTCTCCCCTTGACTCCAGTGGGGGGCCCTTGGGGGCGGGTAAAGCTGGGCTTCAGTTCTGGAAGCCAGCTGCCGCTCTCTGCGGCTCTCCTCCTGCCAATCCCCAGGCAGCTGTTGGAGCAGGTCAGCCTGGTGTCCCGGCTGTGGCCCATGGGGACTTCAGACAGGGCCTTAGCAGTCAGGAGGGACTTGGGCTAATTTAATATGGCGTCTGGGCAAGGTGTAGGGCAGATGGGCGAGATGCAAGGGGGGCAGCGGGGAGCATTCCCTCCTCTTTTGTCCTACATGAGCGATTTCTCTCACAGGGAGATTGTTACTAGAGAATGTGCACCTTCCTTGGTTGCTGATGCTCCTCATTCCTGTAGTATCTCCCTGGACTGGCTTTATCCTTTGTTACTGTAGGCATAGAAGATCTCATTCTTTTCCACAAGGAGAGTCCAGCCCAGCACCAACCTTTTTCTTGTGAATTTATGTCCATCTGTTTTTTTAAGGTAACAAAAGATTATCATGATGTGGTAAAACTGAGTGATGGCCCCCAACGATGTCTGGGTCCTAATTCCTGGAACCTGTGAATATTACCTTATGTGGCAAAAGGTACTTTATGGATGTGATTAAGTTAAGGATCTTGGAGTGTTCTGGAGTATCCTGGTGGGCCTGGCATCTGAGAGATGGGAAGAAAATTAGAGAAAATTGACCCTTCCATCATATCTCTGAACGTATTCAGTTTATGAACTCAATAGTGGAAGCCATGTAGGAGGATGAGCTTATTGCCTGGACTTTTACCATGAAGAATATTTTTCACGGGAGTCTTTCCCACCCCGACAGAGATAGGGCCTCACCTTGTTGACTCACGGCCTCTTCCTAGTGGAGGGTTCAAGTCTTTCCTGATCTCTTTTTATCCTTCCTCCTTGCTTACCTGCAGCATTGGCCAGAGTTCAAAGCTTTTGGTGACCCTCACATCAGGACCCAAGCCCCTTCTTGTGACCAGAGGTGACATTTGGGGCTTGAGATACCCCAGGGACCCCTGCTTGTGTGGTGGGGCAGGCAGGGGGTGGTGCTTGCTGCTGTTGGGCAGTTGGCAGTGCAGGGGGAGGATGTGGGACCTGGGGTGAAGACAGCCCTGCCGTCAGGTTCTGGGCATCCTGTGCGGAAACATCCTTTCTGGGCTCTGCCTTCCAGCTGACGGCTCCAGCGGTGAGCTCCGGGGCAGGACGGCCACACTGCTCAGTCCCTGTTGTCACCATGTAGTGAGTCCCCCGGGGGGAGGTCTCTGTGTGAGGTCCTCTGGTCTGGCTGGTCTGAGCGGGTGTTGGGGTGGCTCCCTCCAAGGTCAGCTTGGGGGGCAGAAGGGCAGTTCGGGAGGGGCAGCCCTTGGGGGTGGACCTAATGAAGAAAACAAAGGACGGGATGTAGTAGACCAGGTCTGGGATTTTGGAGCATCTTTTGAGTTGTTGGGGCGTTCTCCCACTGCTCCCCGTTCCTGGGTTTGTTCATTCTTTATTCCTGCACTGCAGCTCTGAGACCGTGGACCTAAGTGCACAAAAGACTTAGAGCAAGACACCGAGAAACCTCTGCTGCCCCAGCTCCTCGGTACTAGTTCAATGCCTGCCTGACTAGCACTGATGTTCTGCCTTGGTTACAGTGGGAATCACGGAGACAGGGCAAGGGGCTTGGAAGGGCGGCTCCTGGACCCACAGCACTGCCACCTCAGGCAGGTGATGAAACTGATCTAAAGTGACCCTGGGAGGCAGGTGGATGGGATATGGGCTGGAAATTTTTGAGGGATTCCAAAAACCCAAATCTTTATGTGAAATGTCCTGAGTGTTAAATGTCAGCAACTAATTAAAGAAAATTTTCAACTATGTCTGGGCCAGTGGTCAGTGGCATCTCATGTGGATGGGATTGTCCCATGGATGAGGACATGGGAGCCCACAGAAGCCCCCTGTCCCCGCCATGCTCCAGAAGGAGTCCTCCTGTCCACCACAAAGGCACAGAGTGAGTGTGGAGGGGATCAGGGTGGCCTGCCCCTCTGGCCATGCAGTTGGCTCCCGGAGAAAAGATGCACTGTGTGTCCTTCTGGGGAAAGGCAGTGGCCATGCTCATTTTCTTCCTTTTTTCTCTGCAGAGGTGTGTGGGGCCCTCAATGTCACCGTGTCCCCGGGGCCTGTGGTTGACTACCTGGAGGGGGAAAATGCCACTCTTCTCTGCCATGTCTCCCAGAAGAGACGGAAGGACAGCTTGCTGGCCGTGCGCTGGTTCTTCGCACGCCCCAACTCCCCGGAAGCCTTGATGGTTAAGATGACCAAGCTCCGGGTGGTGCAATACTATGGGAATTACAGCCGCAGCGCCTTCCGGCAGAGGCTGTGCCTCCTTGAGGAGAGGCGCGGGGCACTCTACACACTCTCGGTTTTGACCCTCCGGCCAGCAGATCAAGGGCATTACGTCTGCAAAGTCCAGGAAATTAGCAAGCACAGGAATAAGTGGACTGCCTGGTCCAACGGCTCCTCAGCGACGGAAATGAGAGGTAAGGGCATATCCGCTCTTTGGGGAGAGACGGGGGGACAGATCAGTGGTCCTTCCTCTAATCGGCGAGATAGGGGCCCCCAGATGGCTCTGCTGGGCTAGAATGCATTTTCATGGCCTCTGTGGGCCATGTGAACTAGGCTGTGGGGATGAGGATAGATCTTTCCTTGGACACTGGGGCTAACATGGAAGTAAGGAGAGGAAGGAGCAAGTGCCTGGCCCCATTCTGCCCAACGTAGCCCTGGGCAAAACCTTCATGTCTAAAAGATTGGACTGGCTGTGTGTGTGCTTTGCCCCCAGCTCAGGTCTGTGCAGCCTTGGTTGCTTTGGCTGGAGGGTGCTGGGCATCCCCCGGAGGAGGCATGCATCGGGAGGTCCTGATGTCAATTTCTAGGCCTCCGAGCAGGGCAGGCTGGTGGCTCTGATCTATTGCCTAGAGGAACTGATCCAAGTCCCAGGCAACATCTCCCTGAGAAATTCATCTGAAAGTGGGCAGAGGACCAGAGGTAGCCCTCCCTTCCTGGAGAAAGATTGGAGGCATGGGCCGTGTTCTGGAACATCTTAGCTACCAAGCACCATATTCGAAGGTTATCATTTTTTATCACAAATGTTCTACAATTTTAATAAGACTTGCTATTGTGTGCTAAATATTACATTTTTTATTGTTTTGAACTTGAATTTGGTCTGGTACAAGATAAAGAGGTTCACAAAGTAAAGCTGATGGTCCCAAGTGTGAGAAAGAATCTAATATTATTACATGCATGTAATATAATATTAAAGGCATTAGTGATGTTGTTTTGTTTTTTTTTTTAAAGATTTTATTTATTTATTTGACAGAGAGAGAAATAGCGAGAGAGGGAACACAAGCAGGGGGAGTGGGAGAGGGAGAAGCAGGCCTCCCGCGGAGCAGGGAGCCCGATGTGGGACTCGATCCCAGGACCCTGGGATCATGACCTGAGCCGAAGGCAGACGCTTAACGACTGAGCCACTCAGGCGCCCAGTGATGTTGTTTTGATAAGCTTTTTTTGAAGGGATAAAACTCAGTTGTGAAGAGGGGGTTGGTTTTTTTTTTTTTTTTTGATAGAAGGAGAAAGGGTATTTTTAATATCCTGCATGAATAAGGGACATGTTAAAGTAGATAATTTATGTAGATAGTGGTTAGTACAACTTTATTTGCCTTTGGAGTTTGCTCATTATAATCTTCTAAAGCACGAAATGATGTATTATCTGAAATGTGCACTTTTTCTCCCTAAGCAAATTCATTCAAGAAAACAAATGACTATTAGTATAAATACATCTTTTGGCACAGAAAGCAGAAAAATGCATCAGATGACCATGGGCTGAGGAGGGAATCCACTCTGAATATCACTTAGCTCTGAAACATAAGATCTTATACATGTCCTTTTTATGTTTATGTCACCGTATATTCTGGAACTGTACATTACACCTCTTGGTAGTGAGGACTCTGTGCAAATTAAAATAGATGAAAACGTTCCCTGCTTTCAAGTGCAGTCATCTAGTTCATTATTTAATGTGAATCTACTTTCATTGAAGGTGGGTTCCTTCTAGAACATTTATTTAGGTACTTGCTCCCCGAATCTGAGGTGGTTCATAAGGTTTCACTGGAAATACAGACCCTTGTCCCCCTTCTCCCCCTCCCCCCCTCCCTTCCTCCTGTTCCCGCTCTCTTCTCCGAACCTCCTTTCTCTTCTTTCTCTCCTTTTCTTTCCATCTCCTGGTCCTCTCATTTCTATTCTTCCCCTCCTCCCTCCCCTTCCCTTCACTTACTCTTTTCTTCCTCCTCTTCCCCTTGTCTCTCAGTCTGTCTGCCTCATGCTCATCCCCCTCAGGCCCTGGAATTTGTTCTAATCTCAAAGCAGAGCTGGGCCTCCCTGGCTGCATCTGCTCAACCTCAGAGCCTCCCGCTCCTCACACTGTCTCAGCCTCTGGGCAGGGCTGTGGTTTTTCGACGGGACAACTGGAAACCTTAGGAAGTGATGACCATACCTTCTAGAACATTCCATGTAGGCTTCAAGGGGACTCCACCAGGAGGGTTAAGAAAAGGTGACTCTACATAAATGACCTGAAAGCAGACTGTCTTGTTTAGGTTGGAACATGTCCACCCCAGGCTGGGGGGGAGCGTGTGGAAGCTTGGCTCACTAGTCCTTCCTGGGCAAGGCGCGGATCAGGCCCGTGGCTCCAGCCTCCCGGGGCACCATTTCCCCAGGCCCTTTTCCTTGCTCATTTCCAGGGGCCATGTTTTCCTAAATCTTCATCTCATATTAATAATTGTTTTATGGAAAACCAGAACAAAACCAAACACAATGAAAAGTTCTGTGGGCAAATACTTTTGGGTGATAACACTGAATAGCAATTCTCAGAAGTGTTTTTTGCAGTGAGTGCCTTTCCTCCTCTGGGCTCCAGAGCCCCTCTGGCCTAGGGAACTCAACTTTGCTCTCCTTCCTGCAGGCTTCTGAAGCCATTCACAGGAGAGGGGAAATTTTCTCGGGAATGTTTTTAACACTACCGCTCTCCCCTGCCCTTGACCACGGACTGTCACACTCTCCTTGCATTGTTCTTTTTTTTTTTTTTTTTAAAGATTTTATTTCTTTATTTGACAGAGAGAGATACAGCGAGAGAGGGGACACAAGCAGGAGGAGTAGGAGAGGGAGAAGCAGGCTTCCCGCTGAACAGAGCAGGGAGCCCGATGCGGGGCTCGATCCCAGGACCCTGGGATCATGACCTGAGCCTAAGGCAGACGCTTAACGACTGAGCCACCCAGGCTCCCCACTCTCCTTGCATTGTTCTTAATGTGAGATAAAATTGCTTGTCTTCCACTGTAAACTCCCAGGAAGAATGGTTGGCACGTGGTGTCTTCTCGTCTCACTGTTGCAAAAGGAGGTTGACTCTTGCTGTGTCTTGAGGGGGTGGTTCCTGGCAGGTGTCACAGCAGTGTAGCCTGGTCCCCAAATGTTGGCTGTTTTCTATTGCAGAAATAATATAGTTCAAGTAGAGATATGTGAAGACATATTGAAAGGGCTTAAAGAAGAAAATAAAAATGGCTTGCAGTATCTCCACCCAGGCATAACTTAACATTTCAGTGTAGATCCTTCCAATCACTTGTATGCAAATAAAAATTAAAAACCTAATTCCTCTCATACCCTAAGTACTATTTTCTGACTGGCTTTTCTCATACTAGAGTGTGCACATTTTCCCATGTTGTTAAATATGCTTCCATCGCGTAATTTTAATGGCGGGATAGTATTCCACGACGGGGACGTATCACAATTTATCTTTCCCATTACTGTTACTGGACAGTGAAGTCGTTCGAAATTCTTGTCAATAAATCTCCATAAATGTCCCTGCCTTTAGAATAAAGTCCTGGAAATAAGATTGCTGGGTCCAAAGGTATATTCAATTTAATGATTGATATAATTTAGGCTGATAACAATTTAAGGAGGTGAATTGACCTCTAGAATAGTTAATGAATTTATAGTCCCACCAGCATTGAAAATGCCTTTTTCCTATGGATTGGTTCTATGTAATATAGACTTTTTAGAGATAATGAGGAGGAGGAGGAAGAGGAGGGGGCTAGGAATGCCTGGTATACAGTTGACCCTCAATAAGTACTTGATGAATGAATGAAATGCTCTTCGATAGCAGCATTTCTTGCTACCAATACTTGGAGGCAGGCAAGACTTGGTGGATGATGTCACCTTCTCTGGGAGAAGTCACCTCTCTTTCCCTTGGCCTATTCTAATTGTACATCTCACGCAAGGCCCTTGTCCATCCTTCCTCTTTCCTCAGGACTTACTTGTGTATGCTAGCCCACAGAGATCTGTCGTACATCCTAACATCCTCAGGTGTACGCCGTCCCCAGAGGTCATCTTCATCAATGGTGTGGTCTGCATCCACCAAGTCCCTCTTGTGTGGGCATTTAATGCACACCCACACACATATATTCCAATAACACTACACTTCATGCTTTACAAGTATTGCTGATGATGTTATTTACACTTTTTCGTAATTGATATTACATAGCCAGACAACACCAAACTGCATGCCATCATTCCCCTAGTGATGAAGTCTCACGAAACTTCCAATTTTTCATTAACACAACAAGTGCTTCAGTGAACATCATTCTACACATTTTCAAGTGCATCTGTTGGATTCCTGGAAAGAGAATTGCTGGGCCTAAGGCTATGCATATTTAAATTTTTTTTTTTTTTTTTAAAGATTTTATTTATTTATTTGAGACAGAGAGAATGAGAGGGAGGAGGGTCAGAGGGAGAAGCAGACTCCCTGCCGAGCAGGGAGCCCGATGCGGGACTCGATCCCGGGACTCCAGGATCATGACCTGAGCTGAAGGCAGTCGCCCAACCAACTGAGCCACCCAGGCGCCCCTGCATATTTAAATTTTTAATAGACAATGCCCGTAGGGTCTCCAAAAAGATTTTACAAATTTATACTCTGACCATCATTGCATGAGAGGGTCTATTTCCCTGAAGCCTCATTACCAATGGATATTATTAATCTTTTTCATTATTTATCCCAATGATGGGAAAAAGAATATTTCATTGTTGTTTTAATTTCGATTATTATTTTCAATACAATTTAATTTCAATTATTGTATTCAATTATTAGTGAGGTTGAACATCTTGTCATATGTTTATTGACTGTTTAAAAAAATTTCTTCTGTCAGGGCGCTTGGGTAGCAAACTCAGTTGAGTGTCTGACTCTTGGTTTTGGCTCAGGTAGTGGTCTCAGGGTTGTGGGATCAAGCCCCGTGTTGGGCTCTGTGCCCAGCATGGAGTCTGCTTGGCATTCTCTCTCTCCCTCTCTGTGTGCCCCTCCCGTTCATGCTCTCTCTCTCTGTTTCTCTCTCTAAAAATAAATAAATAAATCTTTAAAAAAAAAAAAATTTCTTCTGTCAATCACCTGTCCCTAACCTTTGCCTATTTTTCAATTGGTTGCTGTGTTTTTCATATGTATGTATACATACATATGTATGTGTGTATATATATATATATTTATCTGATCATTAATTTTTTAGCTGTTATATATGGTACAAAATTTTCTTCCTTTTTGTTACTTACCTTTACACTTTATTTATTTATTTATTTACCACATAGATATTTTACATTTTCAGAATATTTATGTTGTCAAATTTGCTGGGTTTTTTCCCTTTATGATATTCCTTTTTTCAGTCATATATTTTTTTAATTGAGATGTAATTTATTCAATAAATTGCACATGGTACCTTGGTTTCATATATTATGTAGGAAGGTATTTCCCACCCAAGCTTATAAAAGTATTTTCTGTATTTTTCTTTAATATTTTTAAAGGATTAAAAAAACGTTTTACTCCTTTATCTCTTTGGAATCCATTTTTGTATAAGGTGTGGAATAAATAACTCTTTGTTTCCAAATGGCTATCCTATTGTCCCTACTTTATCTACTGAATAGATAAAATTTCCCTGTTTTGAAATGCTACAATGTCATAAGCAAAATTCCTACATTTAAATGCAAACTCCATACTCACCAATAAAGCACTATTTTAATTATTAGAGAATAAGGCAAGTCTCATTATTTTTTAAATAAATGTCTTGCCTGGTCTCGTATAGTTTTTTCCTCAGCTGATCTTACATAGTTTTGTAGAAATTATGTTGGGGTTTGATTTTATTGGGATTTAATTGACTTTATAAATTACTTTGGCGTGGGTATATACATCTTATGTCTTTATGATTTTTTTCTTTTTCTTTTTTTTTTTTTTTAGAGAGGGAGGGAGAGAGAGAAAATTAATCAGGCTCCACTCCCAGTGTGGAGCCCAGTGTGGGGCTTGATCCTAAGACCCTGAGATCATAACCTGAGCTGAAATCAAGAGTCAGATGCTGAACCTACTTAGCCACCCAGGTGCCCAATGGTTTTATGATTTTAAATGTTCCTGTCCATGGAATTGCTATGTTCCTTCATGCGTGCAGGGTGATTATTTTTTTTAATCTTTCAGTAAAAGATATCTTAACATGAGCCTTGAATATTTTTTATTATGTTTATTTCTAGGTATTGTAACACTTGTAAGTAGATTTTATCCCTTCTCCCTACATGCATACACACACACACATCTTTTAAATTGGTTATTGCTGATGTACAGAAAGGTTGTTGACTTGTATTTGGCAACATAGTGACTTACCTCTTTTTTTTTATTTATTCATGAGAGTCAGAGAGAGAGAGAGAGAGGCAGAGGCAGAGAGAGAAGCAGGCTCCCCGCCTAGCAGGGAGCCCGATGCGGGACTCGATCCCAGGACCCCGGGATCACGACGTGAGCCGAAGGCAGACGCTTAACCATCTGAGCCACCCAGGCGCCCCCCCCTTTTTTTTTTTAATACATACTTTTTCAGTTGCTTCTCAAGAATGTCTGCAAATTGATATGTCATTGTTTTTGCTGACCTTATTGCATTGGCCAGGACTTCAGGGGTAGTGAGTCATCTACCTGTACTCTATTTGTTGACAGTGCTGGGAATTTTAATTTTACCATTTGGGCTTTTATCTTAACCATATTTTTCCATCTAGCCCACATGGCCACAGCTAGGGACTGTCAATTCTCTACTGAAAAACCAGCTTTGAGATACCCATGACTTTTTCATGATCCCCACCAGTAAACCTATCAGAAAAGCAATTGGGATTGACCTGGCAATGTCTCTTAGTAATTTACCTTTTCCTTTTTAAATTTCTTAAAACTCTTTACAAAATCCATTCTAAAGAAATGAGCTATCAAGCCATGAAAACATGGGGGAAACTTAAATGCTTATTGCGCAGGGAATGAAGCCAATCTGAGAAGGTACAAACTATGATTCCAACCTTAGGACATTCTGGAAAAGGCAAAACTATGGAGACAGTAAAAAGATCAGTGATTGCCAGGGGTTGCAGGGAGAGAGGGATGAATAGGTGCAGCACAGAGGATTTTTACAGCAAAGAAAACATTCTATATGATTCTATAATGGTGGATACATGTCATTATTAATTTGTCCAAACCCATAGAACATACCATACCAAGAGTGAACCCTAAGGTAAATGATGGACTGTGGGTGGTTATGATGTGTCATTGTAGTTTCATCTATTGTAACAAATGTACCCCCCTGGTGGGGGTTGTTGACAGTGGGGGAGGCCATGTATAGGAGCTGGAGGTTTGGGAGATCTCTGTACCCTCCCCTCAATTTTGCTCTGAACCTAAAACTTCTCTAAAAAAATTAAAGTCTTAATAATAATAAAAAATCCATTCTAGAAACTTGTCAGAGATAGCCTAAAGTTTTAAAACCTACTTTCCTACTTTTTTTTTTTTTTTTTTTAGCCAAGGTGTTAATGACCTCAGGGTTCTCTGACCCTCCCAGGTAAGAAATAGACACAAGGCCAAGGATGGGGTGGATAGCGGTTACTGCAAGCTCATGCCTGAGCATGAGGGAGACAGCCTTAGTAAGAGGGATACCAGGCTGCTCCCCAAACAAGGGCCCCGGGCAAGTGTTTGAAGGGGCTGAGGCAGGAAAGGAGTGACGTCATGTATATATATCCCAGGTAAAGGTAGGGAAATACAGGGAGTTGGGTGCGTAGCTACAGTTGACAGAACATTTTATTTGCATGTTAAGTCTCCACCCTGGGCATGATTTTTAGCATTATAATGAGGGAAAAAGTCAAAAGGTCAGGGCTGCTGAGGGCCTTTGTGGCTCTGACTGGTCTGCTCTGGTCTTTGTAGGAGCAAACTGGTTATAAGTTGCAATCTGGAGCTTGTTTCAAGATTGTAGCTTCTGGCTTCCTGATTCAATGCAGCACCTGGAGGTGGGCTAGAGAAATAGATTATCAGAGGGGGCTGAGGTTTTCTGCAAGTTACTGTCTATATAAGACTGTGCCTCAGGGAAGAAACGTACAAACAGGTGGCTGGTCAAAGAGCTTCCATTTTGAAACACTGAAATTGTGAGGAGATCAGGGCCTAGAGCAACTTCATCCCATCGTATGCTTTTCTAGGCAGGCGCCTCAGGATCAGTCTCATCCCTGGTGCATCTCTAAGATGGTGGCTCCTTACAAAGTCCAGCTCCTTATCCATGTGCTTATAAAATGCTTTATAAATCTCATACAAAATAATAATAAAAAAATAACAAAAAACCCAAGACCAAACCAAATAACCAGCTCATCCCAATATCTGCAGTGTTATTTGCTTTACTTTCCTCTATCTGTTTTTGAATTTCTCCCAATTTGGGGTGAGTCCTTGAGCATGTATATGTGGTGAAAAAAAATAGCAAGTTATTGGGGAAAAAAATCTACACTAACATACGGATTTGTCATGGCTTTTCCCCCCCTGGAAACATCTCTGGAAGTGTTTGGCTAAAAAATATAAGTTGTATTAATTTGAGGCAAAGCACAGCTTTTGTTTTGCTGTTTCATGTTTTAGCTGTGCATGTCCGTAAAACGTGATGGAGAAGTGGAGATTTTGAAGAATCGCGAATTGATAAATCGGGGCTTATCTGCAAATCATGTCTGTGTGAGACTGTGAGACGGAGGGCTCCTGCCTGTAGGGTTGTGGGTGCCGTGTGGCACAAAATGAAATGGTAAATAATGGGAACTGAAAATATGTGACCCTCTAGAGGACAGTGGAGTCACGATTGGCTTATTTTGGAGAAGTTGTCCTGTCAGATGAACCTGACGGTATTATTTTTATTACATGGAGGCAGAAGGAAAGGTAAAGAATGTTATGCAGATTCTCCAATTGTTCGTGCTCTGTGAGCATTGAACGGAGCAAGAAGCCCTGCCTGCAGAGAAAATAGATCAGAAAGTCCTAAATGACACATGGCGCTGGAACCCTCTAGAGAGGGGTTCAGTGGAAATGGGGAGGGCCAATGTTAGGTTTGATTTCATTCAGTTGTTTAATCAATGACACTGAAAAAGGAGCACACAGCACCCTAATGGAACTTTACAGAAAATACAAAATTGGGAAATGTTTTTCATGTCAGCGAGGAGTAAAAACATAATAAAAACGAATCCAGAGAGGTAAGAAATACAGGCAGGAAATAACAGAATGAGATTCAATTTGGAAAATGGCAGAGCAATGCATGTGGGGACAGCGCAGCTCAGGCACCGCTGGATCGTCCACGAGAGGCTGAGAGGCTGCCTCTGTGAAGGGACCCTGGTGACAGTGGCAGTGAATTAGACGCGCGCCTGCAATCGGATTCGGCAGCGCCAGCAGCCGCCGTGATTTCCGTCCGCGTACGAGTTGGCCCCGTGTCCCCGCGAAGGCAGGCGGTTGTGCTGGGTGTGCTGTGCTGGTGAGACTGATGGGGACTAGAGCAGTCCGTTTTGGGAACCTCATTTCCAGAAAGATCGACTCAGACTAGAGAAGAGGGGCGAGCGTGATGAGGAAACGAGTGGCAGCCTCCAGAGATGCGATCAGTTCAGCGGAGGAGGCTTCGCTGGGCTCGGTGAACACATTGCCTGGGGAAACAACACGTTGACTACAGTGTTCGGCAGCACTGGGTGGACTCATTTATCCCTTCATTCAGTGGGCATTTTTTTGAGTACCTGCTCTGCTGGAAACATGGGGACACATATGGGTAGATCTGTCTATAGGGGTGGCTGTTACACAAACAGATAGGAGGTTACAGGGTAGTGTATGTGCAATGATCACGGTGTGCGCGGGGCATTCATTCAACACACGGGAGAGCCCCTGAGGATGAGGGAGAAGGCAGTGCCCTTTCTGCAGGGCTGGAAATGGGAGGAGGCGGCATTTCAGTGTGTGGGTGTCCCATCACTGTGGGTGGGAGTCTGAGCTGGGGCTGGAGCCTGAGCTGGGGCAGGCAGCCGTGGATTACTGGGGGAGGCAGGCAGGGCTGAAGGTGGAGGAGCTTGTACTGAATATTAAGGAATTTATACTTGATTTTGTAGGCTGTTCTTCTCATTCTCGCCTAATGATAAGAACCACCGGGGCCACTGTTAACATTCCCAAGATTCCCAAGCATCTGCCCAGGGGATTCCAGTCTGTTACGCCTGGGGTGGAATTTGAATTTTTAACATGAAGTCTAGGTGATTTGATCATCAGGCAGTTTTGAGGATCTCTGCTTTAGCCCTTGGAAAACCCCAGGAAGTATTAAAGTCTTCTGACAGGTCCCTGTGTTGGCTGTTCAGGGCATGGATTTGGGGGACCAGACTAGAGGATGAGGAGGCAGCCTTTTGTAGTTGCCCAGGCTTGGAATGATGGAAGATGACATTTGGCAGGAGGAATGGAGGGACATGGAGAGGTCAGATGAGAAGTCTTTAGTAATCGATTGGGTGTGGGCAAGAGAGAGAGCTTGGGGATGGCACCCGGAGGTCCAACTCAGTAGTATGAGCAGGGTGGTGCCCACAGCCAGTCCATAGGGGACATTTAAGATTGAGAGTAAGATGGCTGGAGGCCACCCTGCACTGATGTCTGGTAGGTACACAGGCCTGTGGAGTTGAAGCTCCTGTCTGATCTGGCTAATGCGAACTGATTTCTGAGTCAGGCAGCTGAAACCATGGGGGGGGGGGGCGGTGAGAATGCCAAAAGGCAGGGGTAGGGATGGAGCCAACATTTGGGGCAACGGAAGGAGCTAGTTTGGGTTGGTGTTGATTCAGGCACTTCCAGGCCAGCCCGTTGGCCGTCTGGAAAAAGCGGAATGTTCTTAGTAGAAGGGCAGCACCGGAGGGAGAAAGTACAGCATCTCTTTGCCCGGATCCCCAGAAGGTAAGTCTGTGGGAAATCCGGAGAAGCACAGTGCTCTAGGTGGGGACCAGCTGCAGCCACCTCGATCCCCAGGGGCCCTGTGAGCCTTGTGTCTTCTGCTCCAATGACAGCCATCTTTTGGTAATATCTTCTTGCTCATTCATCATGAGCAGGTGAGATGCAGATGTGGGCCTCACAGCAGGTGAGACATGATGAGATGAAGAGCAGGGTAAGGTCTTGCCCGACCCCAGGGATAGCCGGGAGGTGGAGTTCTTGAGTGCCCTGTACCCAGCACTGTGATTTGGAAAGATTGCAGTTAGCCAGCAAGGAAATCAGAATGGAAATGAAAGAGTATAAGCAGAGGTTTGGGATACTACCCAGTGGGGACATGAAGCTGCTCGGTGAGGTCTTAAGGGATGGCAGCTTTAATTCCCCAGACCTCATAAAAAGTTATCCTTGATGGCTTTTCAGCCCAGTCCTGCCACCCACAGACTCAGGCAGACTGATACTCTGAGCCAGAATGAATCTGCATACTTTCAGATGGAGACGTCTTCATTAACAGTGAAAATGCTAATAATAGAAGCAATTTGCAAAGGCTATCTCCTGCAATTTAATCAGTATCTCAGTCTGACCCCAAATAACATATTTTAATAAGCCAAATGGCTATCTGACTTAAGATTATATAAATAAGCTTTAAATGTAGGGAGTGAACAAAGCAAACAGAAAACTCTGTTACTCTAAAAGTATTTGGGGGCAAAGATGAAACTATAATTTCTTATTTGACTACTTAACCCCAAAATGTTAGAGGGAATTTAATAATTGGATCTGAAAGTACTACCACAGGGAACCCATATTTCAAGTTTCAGGGGAAGAAATTAAATAATTCCCTTTTCTCTGGAGACACGGAGCAGATAATTAGGAGTGAGATTTACTAAACATTTAGTGCTACTGCTTAATTAAGCAAGCACACATCATGATGTTCAAAGTATCAACAGGTCCAGATCCTCAAAGGGAACAAATTGACGACAGGAGTGTAATTTAAACTACACTTGAAACAATTCTTCAGTGTGCCTACCCTCACTCCAACTGCCATGGTCTTGGAAGAGTTTAAGAGACTGAAATCAAACTGAACAAACATGTATTAAGCCCCGGTTTATGATCCTGTTATCACTGTGCCTACCTTAAAGAGAGGGACGGGTGGGGAGGTCTGATCCCCACCCTCTCCGGGCCCCAGCCTCTCAATCTGGAGGAGGGGACATGTAGATATGAGCATAGATCTGATAGGTACTATGGAGATAGCTAATAAAAAGGGAGTGTGAATGGGCCATAGAAGAGGGTGACGCTGGCTTGGGAGTAAAAGAGAGACAAAGATACATTCTCGGGGGAAATGAGGAGGTCACCTGGAGGATGTGGGATTCCACTGGGCCACAGGGTGAGGGGGGCTAGGGCAGCTCTGGGGCCATGCCACGTCAAGAGACAAAACAGGCCGAGCAAAGGATAGACGAGGAAGAGAAGAGGAATTTGCAGATGACTTGATGAAGCTGGCTGCATGTTTGTGGGTGGTGAGGGCCAGAGGGGGGCAGTGGTGAGAGCCAAGGTTGGCATGGTGGACCTGGCCAGGGACCTCGACTCCAGGGACCTGCCAGATTCTTCTGAAATGTATCCTCATACCTGACACGGGGCATGGTACGGAGAAGGGCTCAGTGATGATTTTTTTTTTAAGAAAGAATGAATGAGTGACCCAGGTTCTTTGGTAAAATGCCATTTTAATTAATGGCAACAAGGAGTGGAAGGTGGTAGTGAGCAGGTATATAGACCTGGCCTGGCATTGTATCTGGAGAGGGTCAGTTCCCAAGCCCTACATTTCAGCATTTCCTAATGGCTTTTTGGGGGCATACACATGGCCTTTGTATTCTGTAGCAGATTCCATCTCGCAAGGCAACTTTTTTTTCCAACTGTCTTATAATGGGAAGTCTATTTAATCCAGGTTTTTTGTTTGTGTGCTCTTTTGCTTTCCTTTGTGTTTTAGAATTTGTCTTAACAGTGGATGCAAAAGAAAAGAGTGGCTTGAAATAGACACAACTGGAACTTTTCCGTTTCTCATCAGCTGCTCCCTGTAGGTCACTGGGAGGTCTTATTCACATGGATGGCTTTGTCTGAGCCCCAGGAGAGACTGCCTTTGGCCCGAATCTTGGAGACACAAGGAGGAAGTGAAGCAATAGGGTGAACTTCTGAGGGTCAGAGACAGAGAAAGTCTCTGTGTGTCCCTGGGGCTGCCGTTGCCTTCCCTGAGAACGCTGATCCAATTATAAATAGTGGCGACACAGCTACATTTTTAAGTTTTTTTCCTTGGGAAACTGTCCCATCATTGAATAAGAAGGGACGGTGAACTAAGTATATTCATTTTTGAAGTTGCAGCAAAATGTTGACTCCTTTATTTTCTTTAAGGATCTTTCCTTGTGCGTATTCCGTATCACCAACCTCTTCTGATCTCCTTCGATTTTTCCCTCCTATTGATCTGTGCAAGATGCTGCCTGAGGAAACTGAGACAGGGCAGTGTCTGCCATCTGGATTCCTACAGCCCCTGGGTGCAAATCAGCGAGATCTGCATGCCAGGGACCAGGGCTTTCAATGGCTGCCCCTCTCCTTTCAACTCCAGTGAACTTAAGAATTGTCTTCTGCTTAAGATCCTGGGACTTCCTACATCCATCCTGTAACGAACTAAGAACTCAGAGGCCATAGGATTAATCACAGCAGACCCAGAGTACATTAACTCCTAGGCTAGAACTTTGCAGAGAAGTTAGGCTTGATGGCCCAGCGTACTGGTGTATTCCCATTGCTTTGGAAGCAGGGCTTCCAGATGAAGGGAGGTGGCTGGGTAGACAGGTCTCTCCCTGGCCTCTCTTCCCAGCCTTCCAGAATGTAACAGTGTCATCATCCCAGGACCAAGTTCTTTTGGGAGGTCTTGACCCACCAGTACCAATGCTCATGCTCATTCCATTCATTTGTTCTTTCAAAGTAACCGTGAGTTACAATGGGCCAAGAAGGATTCTGGGAAGTGAAGAAGACAGGTGCAGTCCCAGCTGTCACCTTCCCGTCAGCTGGGGGTGGTGGATAATGAACAAGATGAAGGAGTGAGGCACAGTGATGCTTTCTAAGGCAACACGTTGTGCAGGGAGAGAGGGCATGAAATACCAGGTCATCATTGGAGGACAGTGTCTCTCACTCAAATTCTCTCCAGTTTGCAAGTTGGAGTCAGCGGCTTGGAGAGACACATCGATCGTTATAGATGGTCTACTTTTTAGAAAGTAACTTCCTTGAAAACTGTGTTCTTTTGTCCTAAGACATGCTATTTAAAGGGGCCTGTTTGGAGATTTTTGTAAACAACACTCATGCTATTGCTTACTCCTTAGGTTTTGCTGTTTCTTTTCTTTTCCCTGGATGAAACGGAAAGAGGCATTGTTTGAGTTTCAAGCCCTGGGCCCTGCCCTGGACTGGACGAGTGATTGAGGCCCAGGGTCTGGCTCCTCATGACTTGAATCTCCTCTCCCACATCTCCTTGGACTCGTGCTCACCTCTCTACTCAGAGTGTGTGAGGCGAGGCTTCTCTGAGTGGAGTCCTGAGACCCTGAGCCTCAGGCTTTCCTGAATGATGTGCTCCCCAATCATGCGCATTCCCAAGCCCTCCCCAGATTTCTCTTCAGAAGCTCAGGGGTGATGTCTGGGGAAGTTCATTTTAGCAAGAGTCCCAGTGAGTTCCACTACACACCAAAGTTTTAGAAATCTTGGTCTTTGGGCACTAAATAAAGGTCACACCCTCTATGATTAAAATCTGTGTAATCTGGGAGAATACTTTAGCCCAGCCTGTCGAGCAGTGGGAATAGAAAGGCAAAGGTATGTCTCCTGAACTCAGGCTGGCCTTTCCCATGTCCCTGCGGCCTCCTCAGGCCTCTGGCTCTGCTGGGGCCCCCTCTACACCTCTCTCCATCAATATCTGCATTTCAGAAGGCTTTCCATATCAGAAATGTGCTGTGCACCTTCCTTTGGATGTAACCGATGGTTGCAATTTAAACTCCTTTAATTGTAGGATCTTTTGTTAAAGAAACTGGGTACACAGGGGAGCAGATGAGAAAGAGTTTTGGAAGAAAGGGAACCTTTCCAAGGCCCCTAAAAATCGTCAGCCACCTGTTCTATGGATGATGGTGTCAGCGCAGGTCCAGAGAAGGGTGTCAGTATGATCTGTGAAAAGGAGACCAGGAGGGGAATGGTAGGCCCCTCAGCCTGGAGGGCATTGTCCCGGTGTCGGGTAAACTCCCGGGACACAGTCTGCCACCGCCTGTGAAACACGCTCTCCCCGAGGGAGTTGGCAGGACATTCTGTCCAAGTTAGGAATCAAACCTCTCCGTTTTCACACCTCTTTGAGTGATGGTTTCCCCACGGATCTCATCCCAGGGGGCTTGACCAAGATTCTTTCTTTCCAACCTGCTTTTTCCAGGCACGAGGTTGATAGGATCAGTTTGTCTGGGTGCCTCTGGGCTGCATTCTTCCAGACCGTTTGGGATCCTGCAGCCACTTTGAACCAGTTCTTCCCCGAGGGGCCAAGACAGGGTGGATCTCGAAACTTGCCCCTTTTGAGATTCATCTGATTCTGCTGTCTTGGGTAGAGGCCCCCAGACAGCCTGCAGCTCCATCATCTGGGCCCCCACCTTCACCGGAAGGTCACACAGGTTCTGCCCACTGGGCACCAGGGTCCCAAGAAATTACAAAGCAGTCAGTAGGTAAGCTGATGACTTAGCTTTGAGTGTTCTTGTTTTCTCTACTGTGAGTGCAAACCGATCAATAAATGGGCCTAGGAGTCAGACAGAGATAAAAATGCCCACTTTATTCCAGATGAAGCTGTACTAAGAAAAGTGGTTTGGTGATGAGGCCTAATTGGACTTCTTTTTGCTTTCCTGATCAGTTGCACTACCCTTCTCGGGACCCTCCCTCAGGCCCACCCAGCATGGCGGTCCAGGGCCCCACACCTCATGGGTGGAGGTGGTCTTTGCAGGGAAGATGGAAGAGGAGAGTGCACATGAGTGGCCACAGGCGGGAGCTCCCAGGCAGGGTTGGCATCACTCCCAGCAGCTGGGGTAATGAGACCTCCCCAAGGGGGTGCACACTGCCCATCCCCTCATCAGCTATTTGCTGAGAGCCCAGTCTCAGCGTATACAAGACAGAGGCTACCTTGAGCAGGGGCTCCACCACATTCCTCTCACTCAGAGAGGGGCAGTGTGTCAGAAGCTCCCCTGGATCAGGGACTCCTCCCCAACCCCCTTGCCTGGGGGAGTAGGAGGGTGAGTGGATGTGGGAGAGGAGGGAAGGTCAGACAGGGATACTCAAGTAACACGCTCCCTTCTGAGAAGGGACCGAAGTGCTATTCTTCCTCCCAATCTTGGAAACCCAGCACAGAGGATGAGCCCCCATCCCCCCTGCATGACCCTACAAGACAACCCATTAGTTAAAAGGCTGTCTGCACGTGGATTCCTAATCTTTGAGGGATTATGGTGGGAACCCCCCCAGTCATAGGTAGCTATTAGAAGGTAAGGATTTTGAGCTCCCCTGAGCTGATGCTTAGGAAAAGCCAGCTCTTTGGGTATGAAAGGCTGCTTATTGCCTTCCTCCTCGTTGTCTGAGAGTCCAGCCGGATCACCAGGTGAGGCAAATGCAGTTGAAAGTGATAGATACATGGAATCTCATTTAAAAGGCTGCAATCTTCTGATGGCTAAATTCATCGGAAACCATTATAAATGCTCTATGATCAAGAAACTTGCATTTTATTTCTGAAAGTATCAACATGAATAATCTGCGGTTGGAAAATTTGCCACTCTTTCCTTGGTGAAACAGAATGTTTCCTTGAAGCATTTCATCCTCCTCCATATCTACCCTGCAGTGGCCTCTTCACTCAGTGTCTCCAGGTTGGCTGCTATAAATTTATGTCTGCCCTGTGCAGCCAGGCCGTGAAGGAGTTGCGCTAATCAAGTTGGCTGACCCACTGCTTGTCCACTACAAAGCCCTCTATCCACCTGGCCGTGTCCCACACTGTGTTTCCTTACAGTGTGTGGACTCAGACACAGGGCTTGACGATGTATCAAATTCACTTTGAGATAGCAGGGAATTAGCAGCCGAAACAAGATCGTTATGGCAAAACCTTGGAAAAATTTCTGAAGCTCTGGAAGAGTCCATGGAACAGATAAAGTTATGACTGGTGTTGCTAATCATATGCAAACAGAGTTGCTGCATTTTCCCATAAAGTAGATGCGCTGGGGGGAAATGAGGACCATCCATTAATTTGTTGCTTAGAGCCCTGTTAACTTAGGATCCCAGTTTGTTGGCTCTTTCAATGCATGTCTCCATTAAGTTGGTTAGGGAGACCTTGTTATCTTGTATCCCAGATAAGGCAAAGCCATTGTTAGTGACTACATCAAGGGCCCACAATTTCAGAAAAGAAAAAATGAAAAATGAAGAAAAAGTTATTCGAAGGCACCTGCCTTTGCTAGGGTAATAGCAGCCCTTTTGAGCTGTAGACATTTAGCGGACAAGGGCAAGGAAGCCTTTCTTGTGGACCATTTGGATGACTGAAGAGTCACATAGTGAAACAAAGGGCTGACAGCAAAGGACCATGCTGGAATTAGGTGCGGGAATTAGAGCAGTGAAGAAAATAGACAAAAATCTCTTCTTATGGAGCTAACATCGTTGCGGATAAAAATGGCTTATTTGGTCTCAGGCACTTTTCTAAGCACTTCACATACATTAACCCATTTGACTCTCACACGTCCCATAAGAGTAGGCGCTTATCACCCCTATTTGTGAAACTAAGGAACTGGGAAATCAAGCACCTTGCCCAAGGTTACCCAACCAGTAAATGGCAACTTGTTTTTTTAACCCGGTGTGTATTAGTGTATCTCAAACTTTTAAGTTCATATGATTGATCCAGGGTATCTGGTTTAAAGGCAGGTTCTGATCCAGTAGGTCTGGCTTGGGGACCCTGTGATTCTGTACTTCTGACAGGCCTCCAGGTGACACTGAACTGCTGGGCTGTGGGCCACATTTGGAGTGGTAAGGCTCTGGATGATGATGGGCATGCTCGATCTCTTGAAAACTCAGGTCCTTGGAGATAATCTATTTTTCCTTTCTGTATGGTCTTCATTGGGTCTCTCTCTTTTTTTTTTTTTTTAACTTTTTAACTTTTTTTTTTTTAAAGATTTTATTTATTTATTTGAGAGAGAGAATGAGAGAGAGAGAGCACATGAGAAGGGGGAGGGTCAGAGGGAGAAGCAGACTCCCCGCTGAGCAGGGAGCCCGATGCGGGACTCAATCCCGGGACTCCGGGATCATGACCTGAGCCGAAGGCAGTCGCTTAACCAACTGAGCCACCCAGGCGCCCTCACTGGGTCTCTTTATGGTTATCCTAGCCTAGGCTCAATTAGTTGAAGCTATGAAAGACCTTTCAAGCTAATTCAGAAGAAAGGTGGGGATAGTTTAAGGATATGGAGCTCATAGAATGCAAGGATAGCAGCCACATTACATCAGCCCTCTTGGAGCCTAGAGCTCCAGCAAGATCAAGTCCTCAGCTCCATGAATCCTCTCACTTCCAGGTTCCCCTTGGGGGTTCTGCCCCTGCTCCATTCCACTTGCCTGTTTTTCCAACATGGCTGCTGCCTGGAAGTCCACAGGCTCTTTCAGCCCCAGGGCCCACAACAACCATATATACTGTGTTTCTTAGTTTAAATTCTTGAAGGAAGAATCTGATTGATTGCTCCGGCAGTCAGCTGTGGGTGGGGAAATTAAGCAGGACTGATGATGGGCAAATGGTGTGGCTTATCGAATATTCCATGCAAGACCAAGAGTTCATTCCTGGAGGGCCAGACTGCCTACTTTGTGGGGCACTCAGAAAGAAATGGATTATCCATTTATTTACTAGGCGCTTACCAGTTGCTAAGCAGTCTACCAAGTGATGGGGATATAGAGGTAGAAGAAATATTTTAAGGAATTTAGGTTCTAATGGGAGAGTTCTTCGGTAGTGGCTTAAGCAGCTTATAGCAGACCAAAGCCTTCCTTCTGAGAAAAACTAGAAATTGGAAAAAAAAAAAAATCTGCGTTTCAACTGTAATAATTACATATTTATATATCATATATACATTTGTATTACATAATTATATATATTTTAGCTATCCTAACTTTTCTCTGAAGGACTATCTAGATAGAGCATAGAGAAGTTAGTGACCCCAATTGTTGGAGACACTTAACTCTTTAAGAAATTCAACCATACTTAAGCAGCACTAGTTAAGAGAAGCTATGCAGAAAGTATCAATTGGGATGCTTAGGAGGCAAGCAGAACTTTTGGCAATTTTAACAACTGGAAGGGCCATGTTTAATACTCTAGGCTTCTCACTGAGGATCCCTGAAGTCAGGGCAAACCTTAGATAGTCCAGACCATATAAAACTGAAACCCAGACTCTAGGCAGTTAAAATCTTGATTGGATTAGATGTTTATCCCTCTACTTTATCTTGTTACCAGGAAAATTAAAAAAAAAAAAAGTTTAAGATTTTATTTTTAAGTAAAAAATGTTTAAGATCTTATTTTTAACTAATCTCTATACCCAACGTGGGGCTCGAACTCACAACCCTGAGGTGAAGAGTTGCACGCTCTACCCACTGACCCTGACAGGTACCCCGGAAAATAAAATTTTGCCTAGCATCTCTAAGGTTTTCTATATACAATGTCTGGCATTCAGTTAAAAAAAAGTGTTAAGACATAGCCAGGGACAGGATCAAAAGCAAAGACAGATAAGAGAAACAGGTCAATGAGTGATGCAGATATGAAAGTTATCAGGCACATGCATTAAAATAATATGATTAATATGGTTTCAAAATCAGGTGACAAGCTGGAGAAATTCATCTGGAAGCTGGGATATATAAACATGAATAAATTAATTAAATATAAAAAAGGATTAATAGGTGGGTTTATCAGATGGGAAGACTGGCGATCTGCAAGATGGATCAATAAGAAATATAAGGCCTAGAGGAGTAAAAAGATGGAAAATTCAGATTGAAATTCATGTCAATATAATACAAAAGTTTTTGGGAGGGACAGTAAATAGAGTTAAAGTTTCGGACGATCTCTGCCATATGCCTTACTTCTCATACTGATTCAATCTCCATTCCAACCTCCTTTGTCTTTCTTTCGGGTCCTAGATTCTCTTCTCTAGAACTCTCCAGTGTGGTAGCCACAGACCACAGGTGACTATATACATTTAAATTAAAATAAAATTAAAAATTCAATTCCTCAGGCCCATGTGGACTAGCCACATTTCACATTCTCAAGTAGCCACAAGTGGCCATTTCCTTCATGCTGGAAGTTCTATAGGACAGTAATCTCATTCCTTGACATTTTGCTTTTTTTGGTCAGCTTAATCAGGTATAATGAAATGTACACCTACTGCACGGAACCTTTCCATGGTTCCATCCTCTTCCCGTGTAACGTTCAAGCTTTTACACTGTGTAGCTCAGTTCTGTTTCTCTGACTGTTGAGAGCAGGCACAATAAGTTCAGTGATCAGCTACCGACTAAAAGTGGACAAAATAATCTCAAAATCAGATGCTTCCTGCTGTGTGTGTGTCTGGCATGGAGTGGTGCTCAAAGCCCAGACCCTGAGCCGTTAGATGACTTCAGCCTCCTCTCTCTAGGGGTGTCTGGCAAGTGCACCCTACTTAGAAAGATATCCACTAAAATGGTCAAATAAATGTTTTGGTTTTTGGAATTCCCACTGGGGAACTCTTTAGTTGGCAAGGATGTGGGGCAAGTGGGACTTCTACTGTACTGAGTCCCAGCTGTGCCATTTATTAGCTTTTAAACAAAGACAACCTACGTTCCCCCCCACTGGTGCCTCAAGTGTTACGTGTCGGGCATTGTACCTCTCCCTCTTGTGTGAGTTGTGATAATTAAATGTGGTTTTGCAAATGGGAAAATTGCTTTATAAATGTAAGTGCCACACCATATGGCATTATTTTGGATCACAGTGTGAGCCGGGTCCATAAACTACTGTACTTCATGCTATGCCATTTCTTTTTTTGTCTTACAGTGATTTCCCTCAAAGCTTCTGAAGATTCATCCGTTGAGAAAAAGAAAGAGACCTGGGCGTTTTTTGAAGGTAGACCTTGCATGTTTCTTTATTATAAGATGCCCCTCCCTAGCTTTTAGATAATAGGAAGGGAATAGAATGGGAAGGAAGTATAACCGAACTCAAGGGGGTCACCACTTGGGGTACACCAAATTGAACACAAACCAAGGAAAATACTGAAAGCTAAGGACTTTTTATTACTTGGTACAAGTTAGGAGACAGGGAGATAGTTCTCTAAGCACTGTCTCCCCATGGGGTTAGTACAGGAAGCTTTTATTCAGTGTGTTAGGGGCTGAGGCAGGGAGCTGCCATCGGTACTTTTGGTTCAGTTGCGCATGCCTAGCATGTCAGCATGCTAGTGCGTACCTTGTACGTTCTAAGAAATGGCAGAACACTCTGTCCATAGGAAGTGATGTTAGTATAATGAGCTAAAGGTAACTTCAGGTCAGCACACGGGGGGCTTCTGTGCAGGTCCTCAGCTCCAGCCTGGCTCACACTGGCACCCATGGGGGCTGTTAGGAGAGACAAACCTAGCAAGGGGATCTCAGGTGAAACACCCAGTTGGGCATCTCCTTGGCTGGAACTGTTGGTTCTCTGTGAAATGAAACACATTCCTTCCCTACTTTTGTCCCTTCCCCTCCCACCTTCTGCTGATACTCCATCCCTCTTATTTGAGTAACTTCCTTTTGCATTTTAGCCAATAAAAGGACCCTGACTTCTTAGTTGTTCTCTTATCCTAAACTTACTCAAGAGTAGGGTGGGAGGGACGCCTGGGTGGCTCATTTGGTTAAGCATCGAATCTTGACTATTTCGGTTCAGGTCATGATCTCAGGGTCGTGAGATCGAGCCCCATATTGGGCTTAGCTCAGAGTCTGCTTGTCCCTCTCCCTTCTCCTCGGCCCCTCACCCACTTGTGCTCTCTCTCTCTCTCTCTCAAATAAGTAAAATCTTTTGAAAAACATAAAAAACTATATATATACAAAAAGAATAGGGTGGGAATTCCTGGTGGTGTCAGCCCATGGGTTTTGAAAGAGTAGAGGCCAAAGCTCCAATCTGTATAATTTGGGGTTGTTTTGTTTTGCTCCAGAATTCCTACCTTTAAGTGATTTTAGGGAGGGATCTTCAAGTAATGTGAAAATGAAATGTACACCTACTGTGACAAATTTTATCTCCGGTTTCTTACAGAGTTTGGGGTTTGAGAATCTTCAGCAAGTGATTTTCAACCCATGTTAGAAGCCCCTGGGGAGCTTTAAAAACACTGATGCCTGGACCGCAGCTATGGACATTCTGATAGAGCTGGAACTTGTTAAAAGCTCTCCAGGTGACCCCAGCAGCAGCCCTCGCTGGTCCCAGATGAGCAGCTGCAGCAGAAGCATTACCTGGGAGCCCGATACAAAGGCACAGTGTTGGCCCCTCCCCTCACTTACAAGATCAGAAACACTAGGGGTGGTGCCCAGCAACCTGGGTTTTCACGAGACCTCGGGGGGGGGGGGCGCGGGTGGAGATTCTGCTGCACTCAGATTGGAACCTTGGAGCAATGATTCTCAGCAGGTGGTTGTGCCTCTCCAGAGTACATGTGCCAGTGTGTGGATACATTTTTGGTTGCTACAACTAGCCTTTTGATGCTCCTGGCATCTACCGGGTAGAGGCCAGGGGTGCTGAGAAACGTCCTAACAATGCACAAGTCAGGTCCCCACAACAAGGAAGTGTCTGGCCCCAAATGTCAAGAGTGCCGAGGTTGAGAAACCTTGCCTTACTGAGAGGGAGGAAAGTTGGCAGGAATTATTATTGCAAAGTAGGTGAGGGTTATGACAAGAAGCCATGAAAGAATGTACTTGGTGAGTTCTTAGGCAGAGCCTTTGGTCAGTGAAAAACTGATGAATGTCAAAAGGTGATGAGGAACTTGTGAAGGGTTACACTTAGTGAAGGCATGGCATTTATGGATGATGAATCCCCTTGCCGAACGGATCTAGGGAGATGTGTGTGCCTTGGAGGCTTCCCCTCACCTTTAGTTAACTCACAGATGTGGTGGAAGGAGATCATTCCCCATGGGGGAGACAGGCGCTTGGATCCAAACCCACCTCTTCCAATAGCCAGTTAAAAGCAGTGGATGGAGGCACTTTCTCTCTCAGGAAAATATAATCATGATTGTGAACATTGTTTGCAAACCAGACAGTGTCACTCAGATAGGACACTGGGATTCATTGTTTTGCCATCAAGTATTTTCTTTGTCAGATTTCACTTCATTCAGTAGAGATTCCTTGTATCGCCTGCCTTTTCTTATGCAGGCTTTGTGGCTGTCTTTTTATTTAATGACCCTCTCCCAGCGAAATGATCCCCAGCTCTCTCGCTCAGCCTTTCATTCAGGGAATGCCTGTTTATTAGCAAGGAGATGAAAGTGACTTTACTGCTCATGAGGTGAAGCAATAGAAAAAATAATTGATTTACCCCATGTTTCTGGGAGCTGCCCCATGACCCAGAGCCCCATGGTGGGGGAGAAGTATGGAGACATCCAGGGCATCCCTAAGGTAGGTCGCTGGCAGCTGTGATAGCAGGAGCCTTGTTTATCATCAGATGCATAAGGATTTCCTGGGGGATTGTTAGTAACCCGCATTCTGGGCTCCCCACCGAGAATCTGATTATTGCCTTTAGGAAGGGAGCACAACATTTGTATTGGGGCCCGGGGTGTCTCCCTAGTGCAAATGGTCTAAGGACTGTATTTAGAAATAATCCATGGTACAGGGGCACCTGGGTGGCTCAGTCGGTTAAACGCCTGCCTTTGGCTCAGGTCATGATTTCGGGGTCCTGGGGTGGAGCCCTGCATTGGGCTCCCTGCTCAGCGGGGAGTCTGCTTCTCCCTCTGTTGCTCCCCCTGCTCGTGCACTCTCTCTGTCTCTCAAATAAATGATCTTTAAAAAAAAAATACCCGTGGTACAAAAAACAAGACTCCATATATTTGGAAATATGGCAGCATGTGGTCCCAACATGCCTTGCAGCATCATCAGCATGTCTAAAACAAGTGTGTAATTAATAGTGGTTTATACTTCACGTGTAGCTATCGACTATCAGGGTCACTCTCGACCTGGCTCTCTACACAAAATCCGTAGCCCAACGTGGGCTTACTTCTCAACACAGAGACTTAGGTCCCTTCAGAAAAGAATTGGAGTCCTCACTATGTCTAATGCCTCAGAGCAGCTGTTTCCAGAGCGTTCTTTCCCCGGGATTCCGGCAGCAGTGGCCGTGTGTTTTGCTTTCTTAACCCAGCCACGGTGTCGGCGAGGTCAAGGGTACGGATGAAACTCCCTGGCGCCTGATCCCGGGCCTTTGCCCTTTTGTTCCTGGATGGGACAGCTGCAGCAGGGCCTGCGGAGGGATGGCCGTCCCCCTGGGGCTCCGCTCAGCTGACCACATGCCCGCGGCACAAAATCCAGCATTGTCGGGCCTCTTGGTGAAATGCTGGAGTGAGTTAAAATCCCTCAGGGCTATTGCTATTGCTCAGGTGTTTTTCCCCGAGCAAGATGATATTACAAGCTGGATTAAAAAAAAAAAAATAGAAGGCTGCAGTTTGTCGCATGGACCTGAGATCCTGGTGTTTGCATTTTCCCTGGAAGAGTAGAGGACTGACATGGGCTTTCTCGAGTCGGTGGTCTGGGCGAGTTGCTGCCTTCAGTGTGCGGAGGCAGGCTGGGGCCCCCGGGCTTCCAAGCAGCGCAGAATGTCCCAGCTGGCCTCCGGGTTGCCCAGCAATAGGTGCTGCCTGCCTATCGCAGGGCCTCTCTGCCGGGCCTGCCCTGTGGTGGGCCTGGTGTTCTGGGAGTGGGGAGCAGGCACAAGCTCACTGTGCCCCCCCTCCCCCACCGTCTTGGCCTCCCTGCCGCTTGAGTGTCACTCCAGCCTGCCGCCCGGCCATCTGCTTCAGGGAGGCCTGGGCTGGGGCGGCTGGGGTCGTGGTGGGGTTGGGGGTGTGTGTGACATTTTCTGCATGGCGGCTTGCAGCCAAGCCTAAAAATGACATTGGTGCCTTTGGAAGTCCGATGGCAGAAGCCAAAGCTGCACATGAGTTTGAGGAGCATAACAAGATTTTTAGAATGATTTTGAGGGCGCAGGTATATGTGGTGTTTTAAAAGCTAACCCCAGATTGGGTTAAGTGCAGAGGTTTTTGTTCAATTTGGATCTGAAGGCTTGGATTCCGCCGCCAGACAAGCATTGTTTGGCCCGGTCTGGCCTGAGTTTTAAAACCTTTGAGCCAACATTTATAATTAGAGAGGTGTGTGCAAGGAGGTTGAGGGAAGGGCGGAGATAAGGCAGCACGGGGCCGGCTTCCAGGCGGAGGACGGCTGTCTGGAGCAGAGTCGCGGCCTCCTCGGAGGCAAGGCGGTGCTCGATCTAGGTGTTCGTACCCTGGCGTAAGTGGTCAGCGTTCTACCTCTGTTTGCAGAGAAAATCGGGGGAGGTGGTTTCAGTGTTTTGAGCCGCTAAAACAGGGCAATTGTCTTTATGCCGCAAAAGGAACTCTTGGAACAGAGGAAAAAATTGGAACACTGGGGTGCTGGGTGCTGCCCCATCCAGGGAAACTCAGAAGTTCTGTTTGAGCTTTTCTCCTCCGGCAAGGTGACGCGTGCTCAGGTTCCTGTAGCTTCAGGAACGCGACAGAGAGCAGGCGCGGTTGCTTCCAGGCCTGTGGGGACGCGCACACAGGCGGCTGGTGCCTGCTGGCCAGTGTCCCCAGCCCGTGGGCCTGTGTGCTTGGCCATGTAGCTGGCCAGATGTTTTATGGTCTGCAGCTGGGGCTGCCTGTGGAGAGCCCCCTCTGTGCCACGTGGTAGAGGCTGTGGTCTGAAACCAGAGCGTGGACCTCTCGGAGCCCCTCGCCTCCTGCCGGGGCACAGCGGGCCACAGAGGCCTGCAGCATGCTTCTGGGGACCCTTGTGGGAGATTCGCACCACGACCTTGTCCCTGCTTGATTGCCACGGTTTCCAAACCAAGGAAAGGGCTCCGATGAAGAGGGAGCTCGTAGAGGACGCTGCTCTGCTCCAGTGGTCCAGAAACTTCATGCAGTGAGATGGTTTGTCTCTCCAACGAAGAATGAGACTGAAGCCAGATGGCCCTTGCCGTTTTGGTCCTGGGGCCGGCATCTTTGGAGTCCCTTGGAGGCAGATGTTGTGTCGTGCCCCACGTCTGCGTGCCTGGCAATGGGACTGCATTATTTGCCGTTCTCTCATGCCAGACAGAAATGGCTACGCATGCTCGACTGCATGTAAATCCGGGACTGGCCCTATGTTCTCCGTGTTCTGGCCCATCCCGTGTCCTGTCATGTGGACTGTCTGTGACCTGGTCTGTGACCCCTGTCCTAGCTCTCAGAGTTTCGCTGTTTAAATGGAGACCCAAGCCCCTAGCTCTGACCATTCAGAGCTCTCACCGAGTGAATCTGCAAAGCCCACGCATCTGAGACACAGGCGTCTATACAGAAGGGCAGTTTTGATTTTTGTTGTAGGAGAGGGTTTCCGCTGTCTCAAACTCCTCACATGCCACTGAACTCCTCGACCCTCTAATCTGGCTCGGCCCCCACCCTCCCACAGAATTGGCTTTCCCCCAGGACTTTTCCAGTAGCTTCCGAGCAGGAAAACCCAGTGGATGTTTTCCAGCAGCACTTGATGCTATTAAAGAATCTTTCTTACAACATCTACTCTCTTGGCTTCCAGAACTCTCAACTTCAGTCTTCCTCTGCTTCTGTGACTGACTCCCAGCTCCCTCTGTGGCAGACTCTTCCTACCCACCTTCCTGCTCCCTTAAATATTAGGGCAGGTGTTCCCTTCACCTGCAGCCTTATCCTGCTGTGCTTTCTACTTCTTTTACTTTTAATTCAGGCTCCTAAGTTCCATGAACAGAAGCCTTCTCAGACTAACTTAGGCAAAAATGTTGACTGAGCCTAAGACCATGGGAGGACCTCGTGGACTCTGGGTCAGAGACTACAGTGAGCCTCCTGGGGTGTGGGCCAGGGAAGAGAGAGTCGAAAGGAACCTGAGATGTCTGATTCTGTCCCATCCTCCCTCTTCCTCTCCCGTTGACTGCAGCCTTACCTGTGTCTCTAGCTCACTGTGGAAGCCAGCCCCCCTGCCGCTCCCAGCATGCTGCTTTTTCCGTTTGGACACTTAACTAACTGCTTCTCCAGGTCCCAAGGGCTTTACAAAGGTGCATTCCTGTTGACTCAGCAATTGCACTTTTAGGGACTTCATCTTAAAAACCTAATATGAGAGGTGCATTAAGGTTTGAGTTTGTGAATGCTCATCATACTCATTTATTATAGGGAGCAGTTAGAAACACTTTGAGTGGCCAGTAATAAGGTCCCATGAAGCCACTTATAATAATCTGATACATTTTTTTCACTCTGTTTCTCTCTGTATTTTTATTCTTTCTATATATTTTTGCATTTTCTGTGTTTTTTAAAATATGACTCAGCACAGAGCTCCAGTCCTCTTTGAAGCTCCTTGTGACCTCCTCACGCCAGTTGAGTTCCTTCTCTGTGTGTTTCTAGTACTGGGTGCACACTTTTGTTGTCGCAAATGCCATACTGCTCTCTGATTTCTTGATGAGACTTTTAAATGTCCATTGTTATATTTCTTGTACTTAGGAGAGTGCTGAACATGGCTGATAATAACTGCCTGTTGGCTCAAGAAATTTAAGTCAGTAGAAAAACATTTTTGCTAAGCTCAAACATCTGTAGCTTTTTGCTGCAGAGAAGGATAAACTAAGGCCTTTGGCTTCCCTTTCCCTTACTGAGCAATCGGCATTTTACCAATCAGATTGGTGATGAGGTTGATCATTGGAGTTTAAGAAATGGATGTATGTTGTTATGGGCTCAAGGTTGATGTCCCCCCCCAATTCATATGCTGAAATCCTAACCCCTAATATGACTGTATTAGGAGGTGGGGCCTTTGGGAAGTGACTGTGTCATGAGAGTGGAGCCCTCATGAATGGGATTATTTGCCCTCATAAGATGAGACCCTGTAAGAGCTTGCTTGGTCTCTCTCTGTTCTCTGCCATGTGAGGATACCAAGAGAAAATGTCCCCAAACCAGAAAGAGAACTCTTACCAGATACCAGTTCTGCCAGCACCTTGCTCCTATGAGAAGTACATGTTTATAGTTTAAACTGCTCAGTTGATGGTATTTTGTTATTGCAGCCCAAATTGACTGAGACATATATGGTCATGGTTTAACTTAGAAAAATTATTTGGAGTTGTAGATTTACATGTATTTCTGAGAAATGATACAGGGATCCCTTGTACCCATTTGTGCCCTTAACCCAATTTCTCCCAGTGGTAACATCTTGCAAAACTATAGTACAACATGGTAACCAGGATGTTGACATTGATACAGCCAAGATACAGAACATTCCCAACCCCACAAGGGTTTCTTATAGCCAAACCCATGTTCCCCCCATCAGCTACTCCCTCCCTAACCTCTGGCAATCACTAATCTGTTCTCCATTTCTATAATTTTGTCATTTCAAGAATATTATGTAAATAAAGTCATACAGTATGTAGCCTTCTGGGATCTCACCCCCCCCCCCCCCACATACACACTTAGCATCATTGTTTGCAAGTTCCAGATTGCTACATCACTAAGTAGTATTCCATGGTGTGTGTGGACCACAGTTTGTTGAGCCATTCACCTCCTGAAGGACATCCAGGCAGTTTCCAGTTTTGGGCTACTGTAAATAAAGCTGCTATTTTGTGTGAACTGAAGTTTTCATTTCTCTGGGACAAATGCCCCAGAGTGCAGTTGCTGAGTTGAAGAGTATTTGTAGATGTATCTTTTAAGAAACTGTTTTCTGGGGTGGCTGTACCATTTTATATTCTCACCAGCAATGCCGAGTGACCCAGTTTATTTATATCCTTCCTGGTATTTGGTATTGTCACTATTTTTTTATTTTATTTGTTCTGATGGGTGTGTGAGATATCTCAGTGTGGTTTAAATTTGCGTTTCTCAAATGGCTAAGGAAGTGGAACATCTTCTCGTGAACTTATTTGCCACCTGTATATTCTCTTTAGTGAATTATCTCTGTTTCTGCTCATTTTCTAGTAGGATTGGTTTGTCTATTTTTTTACTGCTAAATTTTGAGCGTTCTTTGTATTTTAGGTACTAGTCCTTTGTTGGATATACAGTTACAAATATTTCCTCCCACTCTGTAACTTGTCTTTTCATCCTCTTTTTACGGGTGTTTCCAAAGCAAAAGGTTTTAATTTTGATGAAATCAAATTGATCAAGTTTTCTTTACATGGATGATGCTTTCAGTGTCAGATATGAAAAAATCTCTGCTTATGGAGCCTGGGTGGCTCAGTCGGTTAAGCATCTGCCTTCGGCTCAGGTCCAGGGATCGAGTCCTGAGTTGGGCTCCTTGCTCAGCAGGGAGCCTGTTTCTCCCTCTGCCTGCCACTCCCCCTGCTTGTGCTCTTGTGCTCTCTCTCTCTGACAAATAAATAAAGTCCTTAAAAAATATATTTATAAAAATAAATTCTTTGCGTAGTCCTAGATCCCAAAGATTTTTCTCCTATATTTTCCCCCAAAGTTTATATTTTCTACTTAAGCTTGTGGTTTACTTTGAGTTAATTTTTGGTAATGTATGAAGTTTATCTTACTTGGTACCTCTCCTCCGATGTGGCTCGTCCTGACAATGCCCCACTGTGTCCTTGCCTTCAGATCTCTACATATATGCTGTGCTCGTGTGCTGTGTGGGGATCCTCAGTGTCCTCCTCTTCACCCTGACCATCATCTGGCAGTCTGTATTTAGCAAGAGGAAAGCCAGAGGTAAGAGAACCGATAAGGTCATGTCTGGAATGGGAGCACAACCAAACCACAGACAGGCGGAAGATGCTGGGGAAAGTATAACCTTGTTTGAAAAATGCATCGTGAGTCAGGGATTATGTCCCTGTGACTGGTGAGTACAGTGAGTGAGGAGATGTGTCTTGGACTCCACTAAAATCAGCTGTGCCCACGTTGAAGTATCTCTTTTTCTCAAATCCCATCCTTCTGTGGTCTCTGGGGAAAGGGGGTGGGGGGTGCTTACCTCTCATTCGCCCAGACGGGGCTATGGAGTCAGATGAACCTGGTTTTGATTCGGGCTCTGCCACAGAAGACTGATTTTAGACGTGTTCCTTGGCCACCCTGAGCTTCAAGGTCCTCATCTATGAAATGAACTGGGGTGGACCCTGCCTTCCTCAAATTGCACGTGGTTGTAAGGTTCATTATTTAATTACAGTACCAGCGTGGCGCCAGGCAGGCAGGCAGGGTCAGGAAGGCTCTGCCCACCCGGAGGGGTCACTTCCATCTCCTTTCCTGTCGGCATCCCTGTCGCCCTAGGTCTGTCCTCAGCCCCTTCCTGCTCTGCTCTTCCTTTCTTCATGATTACAGTTCTGGGGATTCCAACTCTCACCTCCCTATGCAGGCTGCCTGCTTTCCTCTCCAGCCCCCACCTCTCAGCAAGCCTCGATGTCTCCTTTCCACCAGAGCCTGTACATTTCCTCTGAAATACCCTCCCCGCACCCCCTTCTGCATTCCCAAAGCAGGTGCGGATGCGGGAGCTCCCCGTGGATGACAGCTGAGCTCTGGAATGAGACTGGCTCTGGCTCAGATGGCTGCTCTTCACTTACCAGCCGATGACCTACCCACTGAGCCTCACTTTTCCCATATAAATAATGGGAAAGCGCTAGTGTGCCAGTCTCATGGGATTATTGAGAGGATAAAGTTCAACAACAACAGCAACCACATTTAACACATTCTGACTCTTGTAAGCGTCCTGCGTGTACGATGACATGAGGTTAGAGATACGCATCAGCCTGAGGTCACAAAGCTGGGAAGTGTTAGATTTGGCAGTCACAGCGTAAGGGACTCGAACAGGGAGATGGGGCAGTGCTTCCGGAGGGCCCCTCCACCACGGAGCAGGCAGGGCACAGGGAACCCCGGAGGGAGGGAGGGGGCGCGCTCAGGGACCAGCCTGCAGCAAGCTGTTGGCATCGCAGGGTTAGGAGACGAGGACAGGAGAGGCTCCGGGAACTTGGAAGAGCTGCCGCTGTGGGAGAAAGTGTCACCAGCAGGAGCCTTAGAGGAGAGACCCGGGCAATGCCAACCCAGGAGGCAGCAGGGAGGGAGCCGGGAGCATCCATTCCTCAGCCCTTCCTTCTCCCCTGTCCTCTGGATGTCCTGCTACTCTTTGCTTGGCTCTCACCAACCAGGAGCCAGAGGGCAGGGTGTGGAGGGAGGTCAGCCATTCGGGCCAGTCAGGATGGAGAGGGCATGGAGACACCCAGCACATAGCGCTGCAGACGGAGCCCGGCCTGTGGTGGATCTTGCAGGGCCCGTACCCTTCCCACAGTGCTCCAGGCGACCTCTGTGCTGTGCCCGAGAGCCTTCCTCTGCAGCGTCTGCCTGCCTTGTCAAGAGTGCCCAAGCTCATCTCCCGTTGCAAACCCTTGTCTATGCCTGTGAGACTGTGGGACGAGGTGCACATGTGCAGCTGCATTTGCAAATAGCGAGGAAGGCGCAGGCCCGTCATCTGGTCCACTCTCCTTGGAATTTGGCTTATGACAAATTCCCAACAGATGGGGGACAAATGTGTTTGTTTCCCAGCTGCTTTGCTCCCAACTGTTGGAGTTTGGAAGCCACATAAGCAGTCTCCAAGCCTGTTTTGCCCCAAAGGCACCTCTGCCTGGGTTCAGGAGCATGGCAGGGAAGTGTGCCTTGAGCTGCAGGCTCTGTTAGTTCGTAGGCAGGGTGGGGGAATCAAAGCAAAGGAGTTAGTTCAGGAGACATCCATCTCCTCCAGAGCCAATGAGGCCAACTGAGACACATACTCCAGGCCTCACGCAGAGCCGCTGAGAACCCAGATCCCAGTCGCCCTTGTCTCTCCTGGAGCGGGCCCAGACAGACTCGTGTGCACCTGCACACAGTGTCGCAAAGCCCGACTGAGCTTTCAAGAGCTTCGCCGGGACACCTGCTGCGGGCCACACTGCTCACTGGCTCCTCCACGTTCTTGTGTAATCCTCACTGCCAGTCTGGAATGACAGTCCCTATCGCTCCCCTTTGCAAGAGGACGCAGCTGAGGAGCTTGAGAAAGTCCTGAAACGGGCATGCCAGAGCCCAAGCCCAGCCTGATTCGGAGGAAATTTCTGTTCAAGGAAAACTTTGCCATCTGGGAGCCAGCCTTGCCAAGGAATTTTCCTTCAGCCTTCCATGGTGGTTGCTGCCAAGGTCCTTCCCAAACAGCAAGCATAGCACCTGCAGCCCCTAGGGAGCTTGGCTTTATTCCAGCATTCTGTAGCCCAGGCCGGGCAGGTCCTGCCCCATGGGGTGCTAGCAGCCAGGCACCTCCCAGCCACCACAGGGCTGGGGACAGAGGACTGTGCGTGATGGGCCTGGGGTTACCCCTCACCTGGACCCTGGAGCCTCTGCACAGCGCTGCCCGAACCTTAAGGAGCTGGGAAACCTGCTCAAACGAGGATTCTGATTCAGTCCGTCTCATGAGATCACGGTGGGGCCACCACTTTGAGTAGCAGCAAGCAAGGCCTTACAGCCGGTTCTTCTGAACTCTCTCCTACTCTGTACCCATCTTTGTTATAACAAATATTTTGAAAGGATCCCATTACTGTCTTGAAATGAAACTCAGAGATGAGATATGCTTCCTGTACCCACAAAAATACAATCAGGCCCAGACCCCCTTGTTATATGGACATTTTCTGGGTTTTCTATGTCACTATGTGTGGGTTGGGCCTTCTGCATCCTGGCCGCATGGAGGAAAGCCAAGGTCACAAAGCTGGGAAGTGCCTCTCTTGCCTATGTAAGAACCGCAGAGCATCCAGGTCTGTAGGCTGCTCACATACACATGGAGAGTGGAGGAGAGCCCCACACCTGCTCTCCCGCTCCTTCAGCAGGATCTGTCTTCAAAGAGGATATCGGAGTAGCCGTCCCCATTCCCGAAGCGATCCCCTGGAGGGTGCTTGAGGTAAACAAAGCCCAGCCCGGAAGCTGGGGGGCCAGGGGCCAGCGTCCTTCTCTCTCTTCATCCCCGCTGCTCTGCCCTCACCCGGCCTCGCTCTGCCTTGTTTTCCTGGGGTGCTCATTATTCACGTGAGCTGGAGTTAATTGCACCCATGTGTTACTTGCTTTCCACCTTCTCCCGAGCTGGGAGTCTTCGTCCTGGCTCTTTGTGCCGGGGTGCCTGGAACTTTGTCCCGGGGCCTCTGCGGCTCTGAGTCACCCTGGAAAACACCAGTCCTGGTGGCCCAGGACCAAAGCCTGAGTTATACCTCAAGCACACTGCTTTCCAGTGGCCTTTACTTGTTTGGGAATGAGTCCAGACTCACTCCTTTGAGGGGACCCCAGCAATCCCCCAACCTTCCCTGTCTGAGCTCTTACAAGAGCAGTTTGAAGGCACATTAGAACCAGACGGAAGGAGAGGGGCTTAGCCCCTTGGTCGCTACTCTCTGTGTCTGTGATGTCGCAGTCTAGCTTGCACTTGCTGTGCTAGAACCCTCACACTGGAGCCAGGGCTTCCTAGAGCTTGCTAGGCCCCCGGGTTCCCCTGCTGCAGGCTCTGTTGAGTTCTTCCCCTGTTCTCTATGCTTCCCCACGGCGATGGGGCCAAAGAGCCTATGATCTCTACTCCCAGAGGTACAAGGAAGAAGGAGTCTGTCACAGCCATACTCCGTGCAGGGAGGAGGCTCAAAGCATGGAGTGAGGTGGCTGTGGATGAGGAGCAGAGGGGCGACCCTGGGGCCTTGGGGAAGTTGATGGGCTCACCTGCCTGGTGTCACAGACAATTGGACAATCCCTAGCATGAGCTCTCCTCACCACACACTTCTGAGATGCGGACTTGGTCTTCAGAACGTGTGGGAAGGTTGGCTGGCTCTCGTGGGCCCACTGCCGCCTTGGGAAGCAGGCCCACCCTCCCTGGGCTGGTGCTTGTCAGCCCCCCCAGGAGCGTAGTGCGGAGAGCATGGGACCCAGAGCTTGGATTCAAGCTCCTTTACTTACAGAGTGGGTCTTTTCTGGCCCTGAGTAAACGCCCTGCGTCCCCAAGTGTCCTCACTATGAAATGGGGTTAAGAGTTTCTCTTACTCGTACAGCTACTGGGGATGCTCTTCCCAGTGTGGTGTGCCGGTCCTTGGTGTGGGCACTTCCGGGGAGCACCTTCTCCCGGGTGCAGCTCACTTTCCAAACCACATCCTTCCATCATGGTCATGGTGACTGCGGGATCGGCCATCCCGGCAGCGAGGGCAAGCAGAGCCCCCCCACGCACTGTCCCCAGTAGAGATACACTGCAAGCCACATATGTCATTGGGCATTTTTGTAGTAGTCACATTAACAGGGTAAAAAGGTAAAAAAAAAAAAACCAATCTCTTTTATTTAACTCACTGTATATAAGATAGCATTTCAACAAGTATCAATAGAGAGATTCTGAATGAGACATTTTACATTCCTTTGTTAAATCCAGCATGATTTCACGCTTCCAGCACGTCTCATTTGGGACTAGGTGTATTTCGAGTGCCAGCCTGGGGCCCACGCCTTCCATATAGGACGAGTCTCTAGACACACAACTTTATGTGCTGGGCTTTCCACCAGTGCTTTTCCTGTGGCCATGAAATGGCTCGCTGTAGCAAGAGGACAGGCGATAGGAAACCCCATTCTCCTTCTCAGCTTACCACTTGGTGACCCGGAGAAACGGCTTCACCTGTCCTGGTGTCGGCGCCGGCCCGGAAGCACCATCAAGGCAGGGTTGCTTCCTGGAGGGCCTGGGGTTTTGGATGTGACATGACGGGAGCCCAGTTCCGTGTAAAGGGAAGGGCTGACGGGAAGTGGGGCACACCCCTGGTCTTATCTCTCCCCCCCAGGGAAGTGCCAATGGTCCTTTTCCAGGCCACCGGGCTCCCTGCCGGTGCTGGGGCTGGGGGAGGCCGGGAGAGCCCAGTGCTCAGTCGTTCTGGCTCCTTCTGCAAACGCACGGGACCTTTTGCAGGGGCGGTCGCAGTGTTGGCACAGTGTGGGAGACGCTTGGGGAACAGAGCAGAAATATCCACGGGTCCTATCTCAGGGTCTCTGCAAGGCCTGGGGTCTGGAGAGGGTGCAGGCAAATTAGGGGAAGGACTGGGGAGGGTCAGCTATACCTTGAGGCTCCAGGACTGCTTCAGGGCCTGAGAGGATGGGGGAGCATGGCTACCTCCACTCCAAGTCACCCGTCTGGGGGTGGTCGTGGTGACAGAGACAGGCCCAGATGGAGATGACACAGTCTTCAGCCTGGCCAGGTCGTCTGGGAGATTTGGCCCTGAGTTGGGGGCTGAGAGCAGTGTCGCCCCGGCCGAGGAGGCAGAGAAAGGGTAGCCTCAGGGCCCGGAGGTGAGAAAAGCAGTCCTTCCTTTTAGTCTTCAAAGTCCTAAAGATCCTAAGATCACCAATGAAAAAGAACTGTGTCCTGAGTTCTCATTTCTGTGCAGTACGGTTGCCTTGTGTGGAGCCAGGAGCCTCTGGGTCAAGTATGCTGGGTGGGAGGTCATGGCTCACGATGGAGACTGGCTCCAGGACCCCCCTTTTTATTGGCTCCCTTCTTTTCCTGGTCTCACTTCGCCCCTCTCCAGTGGATTTGCTGGGATCGAGTCCCGTACAGACTCTTTGTACTGAAATGGTTTGTCTTACAGGCTCTGCTTCTCGGGCAGCCCTAGCTCTGGAGTCAGCACTGATTACGTTACATATATTTAAAGGTGACTCTGGGCAAGGGTTATTTCTCAGATGCACATAAGTCTTAATGTTTGGTATGCAGGATTACTTTTGGTTCCCTGGGCAGTCCCTCTCATTAAAGGGACATCGGCCCTGTGTTTACCAGTCTGAGACCTTATAAACATCGGTCAGCATGTGTTGGCTGAGGTGCATATGTTGTGCCCGGCACTGACCATCCTCCCTGGGCTCTGGTCTTCCTGAGTCAGCCCCCTCCCCTGTGGCCAACTATTAGGAGTCCCCCGGGCCTGCCCTCCTGCTCCCTGGCTTCCTGATCTCCAGGCTGCTCACCTCACTGCCCCTGGACTGGATTTCCCAAAATACAGGTCAGTGCATGGATTCCCTAGGACTCTAGCCCCAGCTCTGCCCTACCCAGCTGTGGCACAGTGGGCCAGCCGTTTCTCCTGAGACTTATTCTCTTCGTCTATAGGAGCTCTAATACCAGCCGCCCAGTATCTCTGAGGATGGTAAGGGGTAGACACAAGAGGGCTCTCGAGTCAGGCTGCCCAGTTTTGTCCCTTCCTAGGTGTGTTAGTTTGCTTGGGCTGCCGTAGTAAAGCTTCTAGGTGGCTGTCCCCTCCCTGTGTCTTCGCCTGGTTTTTCCTCTGCACTTGTCTGTTTCCTAATTTTTTCTTAGAAGGACATCAGTCATGTTGGATTAGGGCCCACCCCAGTGACCTCATCTTAACTGAATCACCTGTTGAAAGGCCTCATCTCCAACTAATTCACATTCTGAGGTGTTAGGTTTTAGGTCTTCAACATAAGAGGGACACAGCTCAGCCCATAACACCTCTGTGTGACCTTAATCAAGGTCATTAATCTCTCTGTGCCTCAGTGCCCTCCACTGTAGAATTAGGTGCAATGACAAAGTTTTTGTGAAGATTGAATTCAAATGCAAAGTTGTGGTCTTCAAACGTTTTTGCTGGCATAGCACCTAAAAGCATTTCAAAAACTATGCACCCTTGAACATTTTTTGTTGATGTCTAAACTTTTTCATCATAAATGTAAATTGTTGCAAAGGAGGTAATTTCCAGGGCATCACAAATATTGACATCTTAAAATGAAATGGTTAAATCTCTTTCACATCTAAATGTCATGAATTTAGTAACTACCTCTCTTTATTTAAAAAGACTCTATGAACATGCTTTAGCTGTTAGAAATTATATGTCAGTCCTTTTTCTCCTTGAACTTCTATCTTCAATCTACTTCCCCCACCAAATTTTATCCCACTTTAATACAATTTTTTTGTTTACACTTCTCTGTAAAAATAATGTGTGTACAAGTTTAAATTAAGAAATTTTAAATTTCTTTATTCCATAAGTTTCTAGGTATTACATTTTTTTTTCTGTATTGAGTTATTAATAGTGCACCATTAGTAAGATTTGGAAAATGAGTATAAAACTAATCAAAACTCCATAGATATTATCAGTTTGGATAATCAATCATAAGAAGACCATTTTATTGGAAATGTATTTTTATTAAAATAAATTTTTATTTTACTTCGTATACCCTTGCATGAATCTGCTTCATAACAGAATTCAGCATCATTTCTATTCCTACTTTTTAAAGTATGGAATTGATGCTGAATTCTATTACTAAGAATAGAAATGATGCTGAATTCTGTTACGAAGCAGATTCATGCAAGGGTATATGATCTATCATTGAAAATGATTTTTAACACTTGACCAGCTGACAACTGGATTAGGTCACTATTTAATCCTTGTCGAAAGCAAAATATTGGAAACCTCTCTGCTGGTGAAAGGTTTAGTTGCCCAGTCATTAGTCATTTGCTTTCTCAGCACTGGCCCCAACATTTCAAATCATTTCTCATTCGGTGCCTCCTGTTTTTTACCTCCATAGTCTAAGTCAGGATGGGCAAGAGGTGTGCCTCGATTTTGTGGAAAGAAACAGTGATGTGATGGAGAAGGGAGGGAAAGGGATACAGCTAGAGCTCAGGCATGTTCTGGAAGAATGAATTCTGAGGAAAGAACACCATGCTAGGTGAGGATCTAGAAACTGATTTCCTTAAAACTGCCCTTCCTAGGAGTGCCCACTGGTTTGCAAACCCCAGACAAATGATCATTGATTTATTTAATAAGCCTAGAGTTAGGCCAGGAACATATGAAGTGTTCACTAAATACTAATTATGGTTTTATTATTGCTACATCTGTAAATTATCCAGCACAGAGTAGGTGCTTAGTAAACAGGATGCAGAAAGAGTTTATGCACTAATAAGGGGTTGTAACAGGTAAACCTAAAAAGCCCTCTCTACAGCTGAGACTGTCATGCTGGTCTGGAACCTACCCTGGTCACCTACAGGACAGATCACTGCCAAGTGTAGTAGATTAAAACAACGATTTTATTCGCTCACAATTCTGTAGGTCAGCGATTTCAGCTGGGCTTAGCTGAGCATTTCTTCTGGTCTTCGCTGGAGTCGTTCCTGCAGCTGCAGCCTGCTGGTGGATCAGCTGGGGCCTGGCTGCTTTGGGGCCTCACTGGGATGACTTGCTTCTGTTCAATGTGGTCTCATCTCCCAGTAGGCTAGCCAGGCTTCATTATGCGGTAGCAGAAGAGTTCCCTGCAATGAGAGAAAGAGCAAATGAGCAAACCTCAGAGCACAGGGACCTGTTATGCCTTTGCTTGTGACATATTGGTTATTGTTTCATTGGCCAAAGCACATCTGGCGGCCAAGCCCAGTGTGGGGGCGGAGTTTCACAGGGCTGTAGATAGACACAGGGAGGTGTGATTCATTGGGGCCATCGATGTAATGATCTATGACCCGACTCCGCGGCCCATGGCTTTACTTCTATTTGAAGTGAACTCAGTTGTGAGCTTAGATTGGATACCTATTAGGATAACTGCCTAGGTATTCTTATTTTTCCTCTGCTGCTAGAATCTGTTTTTTTTTTTTTTTTTTTTTTAATGAGACCTACTGTGGAGGATGTCTTGCTCTAAGACTGTTTTTCCAAGGGCCCCCCTGGAAGGGCGTTGATCAGAGAACAAAAAGCCAGTTTACAGAGAGGAGCATCTAAGTGGAAACAGGTTATCCCCAAAGTCTTTCTCATGAATAAGGCAGAGCTTTGAAGTTGGGTGACTGTTACTCCAGGACCTTCCAGGTTGGAACCCACCTTAACCTGGCTTGGAAAAAAAAATGACTGTTTTGGGATATCAAACTAGGAGGTCTGGGGTGTATGGTTTCATGCCTGGCTCAATCTAGGTGTGGAATATTATCGAGTCAATGTGGCATCTGTGCTATGGTTCTGCAGTACTCATCCAAAGAGAAGTATGAAAGCCCCAAGAAGAGGCTTGTCCCAACATCTGAGCAACGCCTGGGCACCTACATTTCCTGGGGATTCCTGGAGCATATATATCTAGAGTAACACTTATTTACCATCTTCTATTTCTTTTCTTTTCTTTTTACAGCAAGACATTATTTGGTGAAATGTCCTCAGAACAGGTAGGAATATTTTCTTTCTTTTTTCAAATGAAACTCTGATATTTTACTTTCTATTGATATTACCAAGAAATTGGCAAAATTTGTATCTTTACTTAAGGGTCTGCAAATTAGTCTGCAGATTGGCCTAAAAATGTGTGTTCTTCATGCACTAGCATGTTTCTAGATTCCAGACTCTGGTTATCACCCCCAGAGGGTCCAGAGAAAATATGGCTCATGCTGGTTCGGAGGACTGTTTTCCCTGTTTAGGAAGAAGCTAGCAGCTGGACTGAACCACTTTGATGCCTTCTGACCACAGATCCTCTTAATTCCCTTCCACCAGTGCCTGCTTGCCCTATGCCCTGCTCTGCAGAATGTGGCCATTAGAAATATATGTGCTGAGATGCTAGCCTTCTAGCTGGTAGAACACACCTCACAGATAACATAACACTTATAGTAGATATTGCAAATTCAGAGTTTAGAAATTTGAGACTTCTGGTTCAGACACAATGGCAGAGGTCAGTTTTTCCCTGCTCTTCCCTGCTAAGCACAACCGTAAACCCTGAAAATAATGTCAGAGACAACCACAGGAGGACTCTGAAAGGTGGTAAGAAGAAAATGATGAAAGACAAAGAAAAAAAATCTTAAAAGCAACCAGAGAGGAACGATGCATTACTTACAGGGAACAAATTTGAATGACAGTGTAGTTTTCCTTTGATTCGATGGAAGGCAGAAAGAAGTGGCACATTTTCTTTTTTAAAAGATTTTATTTATTTCTTTCTTTTAGAGAGAGAGTGAAGGAGAGAGATAGTGCATGAGCAGGGTGGAGGGTGGAGGGGCAGAGGGAGAGAGAGAATCGCAAGCAGACTTCTTGCTAAGCACAGAGCCTGATGAGAGGCTTGATCTCACGACTCTGAGATCATGAGCTGAGCTGAAATTAAGAGTTGGGCACTTAACAGACTGAGCCACCAGGCAGCCCAAGAAGTGGCACATTTTCAAATATTGAAAGAGAAGAACCGTCAACTACAAATTCTATATCCAGCAAAACTGTCCTTTAGGAATAAAGGGGAAATAAAGACATTCTCAGATGTAGGGAAACTGAATGAATTTGTCACTGTCAGGCCTACTTTAAAAGAAAGGCTAAAATAAATTCTTGAAATAGAAGAAAAAGACTTGATACATTAGGATGGAAGAAGGAACAGTAGTGCAGAAATATGGGTCCATAAGTAAGCTCTTCTTTTCCTCATGAGTTTTAAAAATAATATTTTATAATCAAAACAAAAATTACAAAACCATCTGATACTCAGGAAGAGCATTAAGATATTTAGAAGTGGGGAGGGGCAAGTTACCTAAATAGGAGTGAGCTTTTTATACTTCATTGAAAGTGAAATTTGGTAAGTCACACATTTATTTATCATGCTCAAAGCAACCATTAAAGTGACTATGAAAAAAATGCACTCAAAAACAGTATAGAAAAATAAAGCTAGAATCCTAAAATGTGTTCCAGTAAATTAAAGGAACAGAGGAATGATAACCACAGGAAATAAACAGAAGACAGATAATAAAATGGCAGACTTAACTGCTAACATACTGTTTGTCTTACATAGTTTAAAACTTAAAACAGTTTAAATATATCAGTCCAATGATAGAGATTGACAGAGTGGATTTAAAAATAACACAACCCACCTACATGCTCTTTACAAGAAATTCACTTCAAACACAGTGACTTAGGTAGGTTGAAATAAAAGGATGGAAAAACTTATACCACATAAACAATACCAAAACAAATCAGGAGTGGGTATACTAATAATATGATAAAATAGACTTCAGAGCAGAGAAACTTACTAGAAACAAAGACAGATATTAGATAATGATGAGAGGATCAATCCACCAGGAAGACAAATATCCTAAATGTATACACACCAAACAGAAGAACCACAAAGTTACATAAAGCAAAAACCGAGAGAGCTGAAAGAAGAAATGGATAAATCCACAGTTACAGTTGGCAGCTCCAGCAACCCCTCTCAGCCATCAGTAGACCTTCTAGACGGAAATTAGCAAGGGTATTGAAGATCTAAACACCACAATCAACTGACAGGACCAAATTGATACATATCGAACACTTGGACCACCAACAGCAGAACACTTGTATTTCCAGCCCCCACAGAACATTCACCATAAGATCTAGTCTATCTTAGACCAAATGTTGGGCTTTAAAACAAACCTCAACAATTTAAAGCAATAGAAATCATACAACATGTGGAAATGAAACAACACACTTTAAAAATAATACATGGATCAAAAAGGAAGTCTCAAAGGAAATAAAAAAATACAGAGAATTGACCAAAAATGAGAATAAACATAACAAAACATGTGGGATGCATCTAAAGCAGTGCAGAGGGGAGATACATGGCATTAAATGCTTACATAAGAAATTAGGAAAGCCCTCAAATCAACAATTGGGAAATCTCACCTCAGGAAATTAGGAAAAGAGCAAAATAAACCTAAAGCAGACAGAAGGAATGAAATGATAAAGATCAAAGCATAAACTGATGAAATTGAAAATAGCAAGACAATAGAGAAAAATCAGTGAATCAAAATCTGGTTCTTGGGAGACTGCTGGGAGAAAATGGGTAAAGTGTACCCAGGATCTCTGCTTTATTTCTTATGACTGTATGTGAATCTACAATTACCTTCATAAAAACTTAAGTTAAATGTGAATTTGGATGTCCCTGGCAGATCCTGTTTTCAGCCCCAACAGTCCCTATACCTGACTGCTTTGTTTTGCTGCTGCTGAATTTGGGATCCAGAGGAACCCTGTTACTAAAATCAAAATGCAAACTTCTTTTATTGAGAGTTTACGCTCTACCAGATCGTCATCTAGAGTAGTCCAACGGTGAAGAAAAGAGACGGAAATCCCTGCTTTGTGGAACTTGCCAGGCAGTGAGTGCAAATGCATGTGTCCCTGGGAGAGATGTCTGACTATGGCCAACTGAGGAGATCATCAAGTCCTCTCCCCCCAAAAAGCAACTATAAAATTGAACAAAATCCACAAAAATAACTATTCTAGCACTCTGGAAAGGCCAAAGGTATGTACTAAACTGAGAGGCTTTTATACTTGAAAAACTGCTGAGCTGCTGCTGACCACGGTGGAATTCGGTGGGGTTTTGGCCTCCAGTTGCTCTGATACTCTTCCTGCTTGCTTGGTGAGCTTCTTTCAGGGCAGGGGTTGCTGTGAGGACCCCCAGATGCTCTGTTGTGATAGAAAGGGGTGCCTGTGACTCGGAGCAGTGTGCCGTGCTCATGTTTAGCAGCAGAGGTGACCTTCTCAGGGGGATTGAGCAGGGAGGCCCAACAGCTCCACTAGCCTGAGCTTTTGGTCACAGCTGGGGCAAGTGCGTTTCTAGCTGACGCAACACACATGTGCGGTGGGGAATGGAGAGCACCCAAAGGAAGAGAATAATACCGTGCAAATAGTAACAATAAGAGAGATGGTAGCTAAATTAATATCAGATAAGAGATAAGATATAATTTAAGACAAGAAATATGACTAGAGACCAAGAAGGAAATTACAAATTGTGAAGGGTCAACACACCAGGAAGATACAACAATTATAAATGTATATGGGCCTAACAACAGAAAGAAGAAAATACATGAAGAAAAACAAAATTGAATAGCTGGAGATTGCAATGGTCCACTCTCAGTAATTGATAGAATACCTAAACAGAAAATCAACAGGGGTGCAGAAGATCAAGCAATTTGATTGACATAGAATACTCTACCCAATGACCACACACCATACTTGTCAAGTGCACTGAATATCCTCCAGGACAGACCATATAGCTAGGCCACAAAACAAATCCGTATAAATTTACAAGTTTTATGTATGTAAGAAATCATACAAAGTTTGTTCTCTGAGCAATAGAATTAAATAGAAATTAATGACAGAAAGAAATCTGGGAGATTTCCAAACATTTTGAAATTTCCAAACATTTTGATACACTTCTAAATAATACAAAGAAGAAATTACAAGAGAAATTAGAAAATATCTTGAGGGGCGCCTGGGTGGCTCAGTCGTTAAACGTCTGCCTTCGGCTTGGGTCATGATCCCAGGGTCCTGGGATCGAGCCCCACGTCGGGCTCCCTGCTCAGCGGGATGCCTGCTTCTCCCTCTCCCACTCCCCCTGCTTGTGTTCCTGCTTTCACTATCTCTCTCTCTGTCAAATAAGTAAATAAAATCTTTAAAAAAAAAAAAGAAAATATTTTGAATTAAATACAAGTGAAAACAAAACACATCAAAACTTATAAGATGCTGCTAAAGCAGTGCTTAAAGAAAAAATTATGGCTTTAAATGCCCTATATTAGACAAGAAGAAAGACCTCAAATCAATAACCTAAGCTTTCACCATAAGTAACTAGAAAAAGAAGAGTAAGTGAAATCCACAGTAAGCAGAAGAAAGGATATAATAAAGATTAGAACAGAAATCAATGACATGGAAAACACACACGCACATGCACAGAGAAAAATCAATAAAACCAGTTGGTTCTTTAAAAAGATCAATAGAATTGACAGATCTTAAGTTAGACTATACATGAAAATAAAAAAGAAAAAGCCAATTACCAAATCAGGAAGCAAAAAAGAAATCACTGGGGCACTGGGGTGGCTCAGTCGATTAAGCATTTGGCTCTTGAGCTCAGCTCAGGTCTTGATCTCAGGGTCATGAGTTCAAGCCCTGCGTTGGGCTCTGTGCTGGGTGTGCAGCCTACTTAAAAGAAAAAAAAAAAAGGGGGAATCACTACAGACTAAACAAAAGTTAAAAGGATTATAGGAAAATATTATGAACACATTGATTCTAACAAATTAGACAACATAGATAAAATGGAAAAATTCCTAGAAAGACACAAATCACCAAAATGGATTTAAAAACAAAGCTATAAAGTGAATAAACCTGTAATAAGTCGAGAAATTGAATTGCTAGCTAAAATCTTTCCAACTGAAATGGGCCCAGGCCCACATTACTTTACTGGTGAAATATATCAAGAAATAAGGAAAAAATAATACCAGGCCTTCAAAAATTATTTTAAAATTTGAGAAAGAATGATCTTTTCAACAAATAACGCTGGGATAAAATACATAAAGAACTCTTACAACTCAATAATAAGATGACAAATAACACAATTAAAACTGGACAAAAAAGATTTGAATAGATAGGTCCCTAAAGAAGATATACAAATGGCTAACAAGTTCATGAAAATATGTTCATTAGTCATTAAGAAGTGCAAATAAAACCACAGTATGATGCTACTATACACCTGCTGCAATGGTGATAAAAAGACAGTGTCAAGTGTTGGTGAGGATGTGGAGAAACTGGAACCCTGTTTGTTGCAGGTGGGGATTTAAACGGGTGTAGCTGCTTTGGAAATCAATTTGGTAGTATCTTAAAACATTAAACATAAACTTACCATATGACCCAGAAAATCTGCCCAAGAGAAATGAAAACATATGTCCACGCAAAGACATACATACTGTTGTTCACAGCTTCTTTCTTCATAATAACCAGAAGCTGGAAACAATCTAAATATAGCCAACAACTGGTGAGTGGATAAACACCATTTAGAAGTCCACTCAATAAGATACAGTTTGCTAATAAAAAGGAACAAACTGCTGATACATTCATACATTCTGCACATGGATGAACCTCAGAAACATTATGCTAAATGAACTAAACCAGATGCAAAAAATTACATATGGTATGATACCATCTATTTGGAATGTCCAGAAAAGGTAAATTCATAGGACCAGAAAATAATTGCTTAGGGCTGAGGTGGGAGAAGGAATTAACTATAAATGCGCAAGAGGGAACTTTGAGGGGTAATAGAAATGTTCCAAAAATAGATTGCAGTGATGGTTGCGCCATTTTATAAATCTACCAGAAATTATTGAATTGTATACTTAAGATCAATGAATTTTATGGTGACTGAATTATCTCTCCATAAAGGTGCTTGTTTCTTTTTAAAAGCATGTGCTCCACAGGACTGGCATTTCAGATGGGGGTGGGGGTGGGTTATGGCTGGGGAGCTCAGAGGCTGTGAGGGGCCAGCCTGCCAGGGCTTCTGAGGATTTGCTTGCTTTGTGGGCTCCTGTCTGGCTTTTCATTGTTAGCAAGCAGTGCCAGGCCTTTGGGTTCCTGCCTGCCCTCCTAAGTCTTACCCTCGAGTTGCCCCTATTCTGAGCTGGTGCTAAGGCTGGAAGTACAATTAGGGTGTTCCCCAGACTGTGGGCAGGAGAGTTTGGTCTTCCCCAGGCCTGGGCTACCTCCTAGATATCAGGGATGACCACAGAGGCCCACTCAGATGCTGCCCCTCTTCCAGCTGGTGCTCTTAGCGAGTCTGTTTGAGTGCCCGAGTCAAGCTGTCTCCATGGGCATGTCTCTTGTTGGACCAGCCCACAGATCAACCTCTGGAAAGCTCGCCTTTACTCCACTGCCCCCCAGGACCATGCAGAGGAACCCTGCTGACTTGTATTCATCTTCCTGATCAGAGCCTCAGGCCAATTTGATTTCATGCAGCCCAGATTCCCTGCCACAGTGCCTCGCTAGTGAACTGGTCAGTCCTTGCCTTCCAGCTGGTTCTGGCCAGCTCTGTGCTCTGCCTCCTGTCCCCGTCATGCCAGGGGGCTCTCAGATCCCAGCTCCATCTGTGCTCTGGCAGTGGGTGGCTGGGCCCGTAGAGTCTCCAGCTATTATCAGCATCAATGTTCTTCTCGTTAGGGAGAATGGGCAGAGAGCTCAGGGCCAGGGCAGGATGCCAGGAACAGAAACCCTCAGGCAGGGAAGGGTCCCTCAGGACGAGGCCATGCTGGTGTTGAGGCTGCGGTCACCAAGAGAAGGCCTGCCGAGTGACTGGGGCAGAACCTGGAGACCCTAGGGGTTTCAATGACTTGTTGCGAGAAGTTCATACAGAAGGAAAACGAGTCTCATCTTGAATGTGTGTCGTTCCCGACATCGGAAGTTGCCATCTCCTGGGAGGGGTGGCACTGACTTTGGGGCTGGGAGAGGCTGTTCCTTTCCCATGGCTAAGTGCTCTTCTGGAGCAGAAGGCTGGGCCAGAGGGAGCCTCTCAAGGTTCTGCAAGATTTTAAATGTGCCTTCCCCAGGGAAGACAGCTCCCTGAAAGCAGCTCAATGGGTAAGCATGAAGCTGCTCCTAAAGGTCCCAGAAAGTCAAATTTCAAATGAAATGCCACCAGTTGCATAGAGATGTGGTGTGTCCCCACACCATGACACCTCTTCCATGGATCCAGATACCTTCTTTCTTGTAGGTCAAGTTCAAGAAGGTTGCCAAGAAGATGGACATGGGTACCAAAAAGGCAATTCCTAATCAGTAGATTTCTTGACCTGTTGCTTGACTTCTTATTACGGGTTTGAGATAATAAAGTATTTGCAAATGGGAGAAATTGAAGTGGGCAGTATGTTCCCTGTGCCGACAACAGCATTTACAAGACCGAAGTGATCCAAGCTTTCTTCATGTTTTCTGGCGCAGGGGCACAGACTACTTATATGTTGGATAAATTATAGGCCCAGGGTTACTGTGGTTTGTGAGCTTGGTTTAAAGCATTTTCTAGTTTTTTCTGAACCATCAGAGATTTTTTTTTTTTAAACATACCCCTCCAGTTGAAGTATGGGATTTAATTAATAACTGATTTGTTCAGGATCTTAGCGTGAAGGCAGAGATGATTTCAGAGAGAATGTAAACATATCAGCTCTAACTTGCTTCATTTTCATAATATTGCAGAGTGGTGGTATTACAGAATTTGTTTCTTCTGTGAAAGGTAATCTGCTGGGGTGTTTGAAGATTCTGGGGCCAGCCTGCCTCGGGTCAAATCTGGACTCTGACACTGATTGATGTATGCCTTTGGTTAGCTGTTCGACCTCTCTGAGGAAACGGGGACAAAGGTAGCCCTAGCACGCAGTGGTGTTGGGAGGATTGAATGAGTTAGTCTGTATAAAGTGCTTCCAATGGTGAGCTCTATGCAAGTGGTTCTGTTATTATTCAGTCATACTTACGAGTGATTCATCTATGTAGGAATTCTTGTAAGGCCTGTAGGGCAAGGATGAAATAACACACAGCCCACGCCCTTGAGGTTGACGTCAAATGGAAGAACTAGAGAAGCAAAACCATGGCAGCACCCATGTGGTACCCACACAGCTGATGCGGGCACCCAGAGGGGGTGCTGCTAACCCCACCTTCCGGGCCGGTGGGTGGTAGGGAAAGCTTCCTGGAGATGAAATTTGGGCCAAATATTGAAGAAGGGGTAAGAGTGTTCCAGAAGAGGGTTGGGGGAGCGCAGCACACAGAAGTGGGGAGAGAGGGGTACAGCAGGTGGGAGGCTGGGGGTCTGGTGGCACTTGGTCCACAGGAGTGAGGTGCCCTGGAGATTCAGGGCAGAGCATCAGGGAGAAGAGCCTTAGGGGGTGGCAGGGCCAGAGGCCAGGGGATGGGCACGGGGCTAAGCATTGCCACACACCATCTTCATTCCTCACCACAGTCCCATGAGTGGGTGCTGTGATTGTCCCATTCTACAGATGAAAACTGTTGCACAAAGAGTGTGGATGGTGGTGAGGTCTTTGCTGGGCAGAGATGGAGCCGTGAGGGATGCCAGCCTGGGAAGCTCAGGCTTGCTTGTGAGTGCTTCAGTGCTGTCAGTTGCACAGATGACCAAGGAGGAGATGCTACAGAAAGTCAGGGCAGTGGGAGGAGAAGTCGGAAGGGTATGGCCACAGATGCTGGCCATGGCTGCAGCTGCCCTCCATCCCCTTGACTTTGAAAGGTCAATGTGCTCTGGTCACAGGCATCATTTGTGAATGCTTCCAACCCTTGCTGTCGTTGGGTTGGTTTTAGCCCACATACATGCTAAACGCCATCCCCTCTGGCCACGTTCACCCGAACATGGAAGGTGGCGAGTGCAGGGATAGCAGATGCGGGCGTTATGTCTCCTGGCCCCCGTCCTGCGTCTCTGACATCCTTGCTGTGCCTCTCATCCTCACCCCTTCTCCTGCCTCAGCTCTCAGGCTCAGTGCCCTTCTGTAGCCCTCAGGCAGAGGCAGGCATGAGGAGAGCCGGCCTGTGAGAGGGAGCCTGGTTGTTATTCCTCGAGTAACATAAGGAACATTCCACCTGGATTTGGTGTCAGCTGGAGCCATGCCACCTGGCAGCTTGGTGACCTTGGGCCACTTGGCTTCTCTGGGAATTTTTCACCCTCCACAAAATGGGTACAAGCTTGCCTCTGTCCCTATCACTCAGGGTGGCTTTGAGGATTGAATGAGCTATCAGTGGCTGTGGGCTAATTCCTCATAATTACTCACCGTGTGCCCCCACACCTCCACTTCTGAACACTTTATGGGATTTATTCCGAATCCTCATAAAACCCTACAAGGCACAAATTAGTCTCCCCAGACTAAGAACAGGAATAAAACTGCCAACTCTTAGATAAATAGCTAGCCCTCTGGACTGTTTAAGAACCTTTTGATTCCAGGTGACAGAAGAGCTAGTGCAGTTGCTATTACCCCGGAAGGGACTTGGCTGGCTCATGTAACTAGGGATGCTGCGGTGGGTGGGCCTCAGGGAAGCTCTGTCTAGGAGACACAGTGTCATTAGAGTGGTGGCCTCCATTCCCAGCCTGTCTCTGGGCAGTGCTGCCTTAAGGGCTGGCATGTCCTCAGGCCAGGCTGGCTCCCCTTGGGAAGAGAAAGGTGGTAGCAGGTGCATTCCCTTCTGGCCTAATGAAGGAGTTGTCTCCCTTCCTGACAGCAAACCCAATCGCACCTTAGTGTTAGGGGACCAGCCTGAACCGAGCACGGTGGCCAGAGGATGGCTGGGGTCAATCCCACCCAAACACATACCCTCAGCCCTAGGGATACAGGCGATAGATGAGGGGCACATACCCCCAGTGACCTCTCTCTGCCATTATTCTTTCAACCCAAGACGAGAACACTGCATGGAACCAATATACATTAATTAAGTGCCTCCTGATCTTCCCAGGCTGTATTCAGAGATTTTAAATTCACAGACAAAACCAGTGGCCTGGCAAAGCATCTGCTCAGTCTTCACAAAGCTGGCAGGGAGTGGCGAGGAAGAGCTTTAACAAAGAGGCCCCCGCAGAACCTCTCGGGTTGTGTGAAGCATTTATGGTAAAAGGCCATGGAGGCTGTGGCCAGGGAGACGCCTTGGCAGCTCTCTCACAAAGGAGCAGCTTTCCTCTGATGTTGCTTGGAATGTGCACACAAAGACGTGGTAGGATGGAAGCAGCAGAAAGTAATGCACCGTGACCACCGAGGGTCTGCTGGGCTCGGGTAGGGGCACCAGTTGGGCTCGAGTTGAAGAGAACTCTGTCATGTCTGGCTCCCTATTCAAGGACTCTGAGAGGAGATTCCAGAGTAATGATGAGAATAATACTGGTAAGATAATAGTAGGTGAGACCTCTTACATGCTCACTGCATACCAGACACGGTTCTATGATCTTGGCATGTCAAGGGAGTCACGGGAGTGGGACCCTTCATCCATCTTGAGAGGGGAGTTCTCCAACTTCTAAGCAGCTCTGGCATGTGGTCTCCATTGGCCTCGAGTAGTCCAGTGGCAGGGGAGGCCCACAGAGCACGTCCGGAAGCCTAGAGCGAGATGTCAGGAAGTTTGCCCCATTGCATGAGTCATGGGCCTTTCTCAGTGACAGCCAGCCTGGGGCTGGGGGGCTGTAATCGCACTTCTCCCCACAGCTTTTTGAGATATAATTGACTGTAACTGGTAATGACGGTGAGTTGCCACCATCGTTGTTGAGACCAGTGTTCCTCCTTCAAGACTGCACACTTGACGTTGCAGGACACAGGGTTACGGGGTGCTGAGTGTACTGCAGGAAATCTTGGAGAAGGGAGCTCAGAGCTGGTTGGCAAGGAGCTCCTGGTCCTCTGGGGACCCAATCGGGCATCGTCTGTGTCAAAACTGAGCCATGGGGGCCGGAGGAAAGGAAGCACGGGGACATTTCTGCAGATGCAATAGGCAACTAAAGCAATGATTTTTTCGAAGATGGCACGGAGCAAGAAGGGCTCGGGAGGAGATGACTCCAAGAAGCAGCCCCGGGGAGGGGGGTGTCGGCAGGACCACGACCAGCGCCATTCCCCAGGGGCTTTCCGGGCTGGGTTCGTTTGACTGACAAACAACACTTGGCATCTCTGGCCATCCCAGTTCAAACTGCAACAAATCCCTCTGCTTTGCGGCATGGGACAGACAGCTGTGTGCCCAGGGACGAGGGTGCCGGCTCATTAGATGGAAACGAGATTAAAGAGACCTCAAGGAAGGATTTTGATTCGTAGTTCCTGTGTTGAGGCACGAAGATTGCCCTGGACCAAAGGAAATACTTGGCATGTGGGGGGTGAGGGTTGGATGTACTAAAGCTCCTCGGCATGAGTGGTTAGCCCCCCCTCTCGTATTATCCCAGGGAGAGGCGGGGCATTAGGACGGTCACGGATGGTTGGATGAGGACTTCTATGCCACAGGCACTGTGCTTCCATATGAGGGCGCTTTGATCTCATATTTAGTTATGGAGGCAAGATGTGGCTGGGTCTATGAGTCTTAGTTATAATTGTGTTCTTGGGGGGGGTATCAGTTCTATTTGTGCTGTTTTATTGTTTGTTTTTTTTTCTACTCCCGAACACTCTTAGCTATAGAGTAGAGGCGCCAAATTTCCACATGGCCAGCCTACCCCCTCCCACCTCCATTTTGACAGCTGACATCTCTTATTCCAGATAGTTCCAGGTACGAGAACATGCTCCCCTCCTCCTCTGCCCAATCTTGGGCCACCAGCCCCAGCTCCTGCCTCCAAGTGCCCAGCACTCAGGTTGGCCCCTCTTCCCCCGGCCCAGGCAGGGCTTTAGCAGCTGTAACAGTCCCAGATTTAGTACAGACTTACATGCAGTGGAATGCTGATCTTGCCTTTCAGTACCTTCTCTTTAGGGAGCTAAATGCCCAGAGCAGCCATTATGTATCTGGCATGATCTACCCTCTTCCTGTCCTAGTTTTCTTATTCTCTGTTGTCTGGGCTGGACCCAGAGTCCTTGCTTCAGGGCCAAGGAGACAGGCCAACCTGGATCAGATCCCACATCTCCTGCCTGAACTTCTCTGAGGCTTCATTTTCCCCATCTGGGAGGGTCCAAGACTGGATATCACACACTTCTCACAGTGCCTTGCACAGGCTAGGGGCAGATGGAGCTCTTATTAATTTAAGTCCGGCAAAATACAGTTGCTCACAATGTGCTCAATACCTAGCAAGATCCAGGTTGCCTGCTTCATCTGGTGTCCTGGCATAGCTCTCCGTTCCTCGGGGTGCAGCCTCTTCCTCCTCCTTACCCACCGGCTGTATGTTCTGCTGCTTCCTAGACGACACCACTGTCTCTGGGGCAGTAGGGGGGCATGCTGTGCCATCTCGGGCGGAAAGATTTTCTGGTCGAACTTTAAGTTGTAACTTGCAGCCCTCCCCTCAGGGCCACGACATGGTGTCAGGAGATACCCAAGGGGCAGCATTGTTCTCCCCGAGGCACAGCATGAAACCTCCCCCGCTGCACCCACACACCAGAGAGTTGGGTTAGCGCTACTGAGCCACTTCGTGCACCTCGTCCAATTTAGGCTCCGCTAGCCCATCTCACTCTCATTATAACCCTGTGTGATAAATGGCAAGTGTACGTCTTCCCATTTTACAGATTGGGGGATGAGGCCCAGGAAGCGAGTGACTTGCCCAGGGTCACCCCTCTAATCAGAGTGGAACCTGCTTTAGTGCAGACCCAATCCCCTTGTCCAGTGCCCATCCACTAGATGCGACCACATGTGGCGCAGAGCAGAGGTGCCCAGCACTTGTGGGAGGGAGACGCCCATGGGGGTAGCCGGGCCAGAACCTTATACCTGTCACACACGCATGCCAGCCACGCGGCCCTGCCTGGAGCCAGAAAGACAGCCCTGTTTTCCACAGGGAAACCACATAGCTCTCTCATTTAGACGGAGTTTCCGGCCTGTTCTCTATCTTTTTGGGTTTGACTGGCTCCAGCAATGCTCGCTCCCTTGTGTCAGAGACAAAACACAGTCCTGTTCCAATCTCAGATATAGAATAACTTTCTGGTAAGTGAATCATAATGTGGAGTTTCTTTGTCAAAAATTTCTGCCGGTCTTGCTGGCTCAGTGGGAGACCTAGTATTCTGTGAGCAAAATCATCTGTCATGTCGTGGGGGGGGTGACTCATTGTATATGAATTCTCATTGTTGAAGTATGAATTAGAGCTAAATTTAGTTTAGTGCAGCTTTGCTGTTCTGAAGGAAAACGGTGATGACAAAGCAGATCTTTTTCAGCTTACTGAACGCCCTGGGCCTGAAAGCACGCATTTATACAAATGATGTCCCAAAACTTTCATTTTATATTAAAGAGCTAAAGAACTAAGTCCAAGAAAAGAGAAGAGGAAGGGGAAATCTTTGATTCTGCAGGGTGTGAGGTGCAGCTGGGGAGGACGATCCAAGCTCAGAGGCAACAGACAAAAAGAAAACACTGAATGATTTTAGCAAAAGAAACAAGTCACTGTGCATTTAACAAGAAACCACAACTCAAAGGGAATTGGGGGAAATGTTTGCAATAAATATGTCAGACCAATGTGAAAGGTGCATGCAAACCTGTAGGAAAAACTCAGGACCCTAATACATGATAGCAGATGTCCATACATCATTCGTAAAAGGGGAAACACGATTAGACACATGCTGGAAATGCTCATTCTCACTGGCAGTCAGAGAAATGCAAGTAAAAGGGAGATTACAGTTTTATTCATTAAGCGAGTAATTTTTTTAAGCTGATAAACCTGGTGTTGAATTTAGGCTGAAGACAGAGATACCCTCGTCCACAGTGGCTGTGAGGTAGTACTAACTTGTTGGAGATCATTTGGACAGTGGGGATTAGACACCCTTTAAAATGGTCCTCCCCCATGAACTAGTAATCCCAGCTCTAAGACTCTCACCTAAAACAAAAGTCCAAGAGTGGGAAACTATGATGCACAAATACATTTATGGCAATATTACTCAGGTATCAATATTACTTAGATGTCAGGGATTGGCTGAGAAGACCGTGGCATAGCTTCTTACCGGAATAGTATGAGGATGTAACAATATGGAAAAGAGAGATTAGGTAAAAAGAAGGGCACGAAAGTATAAATATGTTATGACAAAAAAAAATACAATGTATAAAAATCAAGGAAGGATTGAAACTTAATGTCTCCACGAAAGCTTGGACATGGATAAACACTGCTGGCAGTGTTATTCATAATGGCCCAAGCTTGGAAGCAGCCAACATATTCTACAGTACAGGAATGGATAAAAAAGCTGTGGTACATCCAGACAGTGGAGTATCATTCAGGGCTAATAAGACATGAGCTATCAAGCCATGAAACTTGGAGGAAACTTTATTTTTTTTTCTTTTTCTTTTTTTTTTTATTATGTTAATCACCATACATTACATCATTAGTTTTTGATGTAGTGTTCCATGATTCATTGTTTGTGCATAACACCCAGTGCTCCATGCAGAACGTGCCCTCCTCAATACCCATCACCAGGCTAACCCATCCCCCCACCCCCCTCCACTCTAGAACCCTCAGTTTGTTTCTCAGAGTCCATAGTCTCTCATGGTTCGTCTCCCCTTGGAGGAAACTTTAAATACTAAGTGAAAGAAGCTGCTACCTAGTGTATGATTGCACCTATGTAAGATTGCCGAGAAGGCAAAACTATGGAGACAGTAAATAGATTTGTGGTTGCCAAGGGTTGGGGGGCAGGAGGGATGAATGGGTGGAGCACAGAGGTTTTGGGGGCAGTTCAGCTATTCGGTCTGATACTACACGGTGGATACATTATGTATTTGTCCAAACCCATGGAACTCACCCAAAGGGAGCCCTAATGTAAATTATGGACTTTGGGTGCTAATGATGTCTTGATGTAGGTTCATCAGTTATAACAAACATCCCACCATGGCGGGGGACGTTGATGATGGGAGAGGTTGCACATATGGTGGGGGGGGGTGGGGGGGCATATGAAAAATCTCTGTACCTTTTGCTCCATTTTGCTGTGAACCTAAAACTTCTCTAAAAAAAAAAAAATGAAGTCCATTAAAAAAATTAAGCAAGGAAGAGGAAAAAGACTGGAAATATTTAAATAGGCTGTGTTTTGGTTAGGCTAGACTTATTTATTTTCCTTTTTCTCCATGCCTGTAATTACCATTTGAAAACATGAATGTGCATTAATTTATAATGGAAAGAAAAAAATAAACACTTAAAGAGTTTAAAGCTATGAGATGAAGCTGTACCTGCAGTTGTGTATTTAAACAATTCTGAGAGTTTTTGATCCCTTGTTTCTTCTTAGTGGTCAGCGTTTTGTAAACGCACATTCCTTTGGGCTATTTGTGAGTTTACACAATTGACCCTGTACTCTCAACTTATGGCCAGTTGGAGTTTCAGTTCCCAGTAAAAATAAGCCATCTTTGGGGACTCTCAGCACGATATGTATTCTTGGAGTTTTTCCCACAATGCGTGAGTCAGTCTTTGTTAATTTTAAAAACCCTAGGACTCTAGGGCCACCTGGGTGGCTCAGTCGTTAAGCATCTGCCTTGGGCTTAGGTCATGATCCCAGGGTCCTGGGATGGAGCCCCGTGTCGGGCTCCCTGCTCCGCAGGAAGCCTGCTTCTCCCTCTCCCATTCCCCCTGCTTGTGTTCTCTCTCTCACTGTCTCTTTCTGTCAAATAAATAAATAAAATCTTAAACAAAACAAAACAAAACCCTAGAACTCTGTTAGAATAGCCTACCTTCTCTTAAGTGTATGCAGATACTTATTTGTGTTTAATTTACTGTTTTGCAATGATTATTTTTTTTAATGATTATACAATCACATGGTTTAAAAATTAAAATTAAAAAATTAAATAATTGGGGTGCCTGGGTGGCTCAGTCGATTAAGGGTCTGCCTTTGGCTCAGATCATGATCCCAGCATCCTGGGATCTAGTCCCACGTTGGGCTCCCTGCTCAGCAAGAGCCTGCTTCTCCATCTCCTGCTCCCCCTGCTTGTGCTCTCCCTCTCTTTCTGTCAAATAAATAAAATCTTTAAAAAAAAAGGTTAAATAATTGACTAAAAATATATATAGTGATAATTCTTCCTGCCTGGTCTCCCATCTGCTTCGTTCCTCAGCACCCCCATTTTAAGGAACCACTATTTTATTTTATTTTTAAAATTAATTAATTAATTTATTTATTTATTTATTATTTGAGAGAGAGTGAGCGAGCAGGCGAATGGGGGGAGGGGCAGGGGAAGAGGGAGAGGCAGAGAATCCCAAGCAGACTCTGTGCTGAGTGTAGAGCTGGACGTGGGACTCCATATCATGACCCTGAGATCATGACCTCAGCTGAAGCCAAGAGTTGGACACTTAACCTACTGAGCCACCCAGGTGCCTCAGGAACCACTATTTTAAAATTCTTTGGACTGCTTCCAGAATTTCTTTATGCATGTATATGCAAACACTAATATATATTTTTATTTTTCCCTATTTTAATACAAAAAGGGGCACATTTTATACATTGTCTAACACCCAGCTTTTCCACTTAGCAATGTATCTTTCCTCATCAGCACATAAATAGCTTCTTACTCCTCTTTGCAGCTACAGAGAACCCCACATGTGTATTTGTAGACTCACCACCATTTCCTTAACCAGTCCCCTGCTGATGGACAATTGGGTTCTTTCTGATCCATTGCTATCAACAACAGCACCATAAGGACGATTCTTACATGTACATTTCATACACGTGCAAGGATATCCACAGAATAAATTCCCGGAAGTGAAATTGCTGGGTCAGAGTATAAGCCTCTATAGCTCTGATTGCCAAATTATTCTGATTGCCAGGTTATTCTGATTGCCAAGTTATTCTCCTTCGGGAAGGGTTTACACTCATACCAGCCCTACTTCTGAGTGCCCGATTCTCTACATCCTTGGCAAAAGAGTGCTTTGCTTCCAGTGTGATTATTGTCATTCTGATGTGTGGAGAAAGGAAGTGCAGTGTGTTTTAATTTGGCTTCCTTTCGTGAAGGAGCCTTAGCGTGTTTTCATAGGTAAGAGCCTTTCCTCTCATGTGATAACTGCTTACTGCCTTCCTTCATTTTGATTATTAGGCAGTTGGTCATAGTCTTACGGATTTCTAGAAATTCTTTATGTATTAGGGAGATAACCTCTCTTGGTAACTGCACCTACCTGGCTGGAACATGTGTCTCAGGACAAGAGATTCTGAAAGGGGCCTTTGCTGGAGCCAATACGACACATTTGAGTTAAGAGTGATAGCCATTCAAGGAAGTGCATGGACTCCAGCCCACATGTAGCATCGAGGTTTCCCATCAAGCCAGTCTGTGTGTGTAACTTTTGTCACTTAACGCCTTTACATCTTGGTTTTCTTACCTGCAATATAAGGCTTATCAGTACCATCATTCTGGGTAACACATACAAAGAACCTGAGAGCACAGTGATTGCACAGGGCCAGATAACTGAAAACACCCACAGCCCTCCTCAGGGGGAAGCCGCTTACTCTCTACTAAAGGTAAAGTTACAGCAGGAAAAGAAAGTGTGAACAATCATGGGGGACCCTGGAGAATTCTGGGTGCAGCTCCCACAGTCCTTTGTCCCTTGCATAGGAGGTGCTCTGTTTGTGGATTGTGAACCACAAAAATACGTGCAAATCTTAGTTTTAGGGTAGCTCAAGCAGAAGTTTCTAATCGTTTCTTAATACCCTACTGGTGATGTGGCCGAGCCAGACTGTGTTCCTGATGCAACCTGTATAAACCATCAATCTCTGCATCTGTAACTGTGTAGACAAGCTGGCCCTGGATCTCTCCAGGGATCTTTGAACGTTAAACAGCACATTATACATCACTAACTAGCTCACCTCACCATCCTTATCTTAGCCACAGGTCAGTACTAGACCTCCCAGCATCCCTGGAGACCAACATAGAGTGATCCCAGTCCAGCTGTAAGAGAACTTCACCTTACGTAGGTACTCAGGAAGCCCACAGAAACTATGGCTTCCTTTCCCTTTTTCTGGAACAAACCTGCTTTTGCCTTTACCAGGACTCTCTTCTTGTATAGCTCAGGGGAGACCGTGACCAGTGTGACCAGCTTGGCCCCACTGCAACCCAAGAAGGGCAAGAGGCGGAAGGAGAAGGCCGACGTTCCTCCTGCAGTGCCTGCCAAAGGTAGGAGTCTAGCCTACAGTTACCCACGTGGGAGCCAGCACGGCTGATCTAGAAGTGGGTCTGGGGTCTGCAGTGGGATCGGGACAGGGGGAGTAGACAGATGGAGGATGTGACATCTGCTGATGATATGGCTTGCAGAACCCCACCTAGATTCTGATCATAACTGAGACCCATCACCGAGGTGGGGCTGGGGGTGGTGCACTGGCCCAGCATGGCATTAGTGGGGAGATGGGAGGGGGGAGGTCAACGTGCACAGATTGATTCCACAATGTACTTCACCTTGAACTATTAACATTCTCACACATAGTGGGGTGGGACAAAGGGGTATCAACATCTTCTTGGTTCATTCAAGGGAATGAAGCCTCTCTGATTTTTCTAAGGATGTAAACCAGGTATGTAGTTTATTTTGGATTTGTTCTAGGGATAAAATGAGGGTTAGTCTTTGATTCCAGTTGTAATGTAGAGCAACATAGGTGAGAAAGATGAATGTTTCTGGAGAACTGCTCATGTCTTAGGAGAACTGAGACCATTTACAGATAGTTCCTAAAATAACTGTGGTCAGTTTTGGAGATGTTCATACCTCAAAGAGTTTGAAATGTAGTTGGAAGTACTAGGACTGTCCCCTAGAGATCCTTGGGGTCCTGTGCTAAAAGCCACTGGTGCTCAGGCTGAACACATGTTGGGTAGACAGAGGGGCTGGAAGGCCTGGGCATTCTGGGAGGCATGACAAGTTGTCGGTCTGGGGAGGGAAGGGGGCAGAGAACCCTGCGTAACGTCTCATTCAATCAGAGTAGATAGTACCTTACCTTACAAAAGATGAGAGTGAGCCTCAGAGAGCTAAGTGGTAGAGTCTGGCTTGGAGGTGAGGCTGCCTAACTTTCAAGGTCAAGTTCAAGTTCCAAAACATTGAAGTACTCATTACATGATATTTGGGGGAAAGAGCCTCAATTTTCTCCTCTGTTAAATGGGGACAATAAGACCCGCCTCCCTGATGACCTCTGAGGGCTGCTCTGAGGGTCGGGGTCACTGCTTTAACTGTTACTGTGTAGTTAGGATGAAGCCCAGGGAAGTTTCCGGCCTCAGGCTTTACCAGACATACCTGGTTCTCACCTGCACACCTGACCTCTTGGTAGCTGGCAGTGTTTTATGCAGAGTTGTTTCATTGACCTTGCTGTTGGGAGATTATGACATGTCCAAAGACTAGGGGAGGATTGCTCTCCATGGAGGGGCACCCAGTGATGCCTAGATCAGAAACCGAACTTCTTCTGTGGGGGCAGGGAGGGGTGCGTGAGTCTCCACAGAGTATGTCTGTGATGCTCATGCTACGTGGGTGTTACAAGTCCTGGAGGAAATGCAAGCTAAACCCTTGACATCCTTCCACAGCTCCCATAGCTACCACATTCCATAAACCGAAGCTGCTGAAACCACAAAGGAAAGTCGCCCTGGTGAGTAACCTTATTCTGTGTTGTTGTTGTCCCCTCAAGCCTTAAACACACGTGAGGTCCAAGGAGTACCTTGACTGACTCAAAATGTGCTGCAAGTTCTTGGTGCTTCCGTCCCCAAATGAAGGCATTCTCTCTTCTTGGGTCAGCTTTTGAGCCATCTTTTCTCCACATCTGGTTCCCACAGTGGCTTTTAAAAAATCCAAGGAGAACCATGTTCCATTAGAAATGCTATTTTTCAAAAAGAAGGGGGAAAAAAAAGCCACACTCCAGAAGGTATAAATAGAATATGGACCTGTTTATGTAAATTTACCTGATAATGACTCTGAAGAGACTGCTGAAGAACCTTCCAGAAAATATGTCATAGCTATTTATTTTGAAATAACTGTAGATTTACAGAAGAGTTGTAAAGACATGGCGAGTTCCTGTCTGCTCTTCACCCAGCTTCTCCTAGGGTGAGCATCTCACATAGCCCTGGTGTCTTTGTCAAAAGTAAGATTACCATCAGCACATTGCCGTTAACCACACTCCAGACTTCGGCCAGATTTCAGCAGTTTCTCCACCCATGTTCTTCTCCTGTTCCAGGATCCAGTTCAAGATATCACATTGCACTTAGTTGTCGTGCATCCTTAGTCTCCTCCAGTCTGTGACGTTCCCTAATCTTTTTTTCTTTTGTGGCCTTGACACTTCTGAAGAGAAGCAGCCAGTTATCCCTTGATTTGGCTTTCTCTGAGATTTTCTGATGAGTAGAGATGAGGTTCTGGATTTTGGACAAGAATACAGAAGTGATATTTCCTCCTCATGGCATGTTTTTGGGGATGCATGATATCAATATGTCTTATTAGTGACATTAATCATGATAGCTTGGTTCGTTAGGGTGGTGTTTTCTGGGCTTCCTCCATACAAAGTTACTATTTTCCCCTTTCCATACCTGTTTGTTAGAAGCCAGTCACTAGGGACGCCTGGGTGGCTCAGTCGGTTAAGCGTCTGCCTTCGGCTCAGGTCATGATCTCAGGGTCCTGGGATCAAGTCCCACATCGGGCTCCCTGCTCGGCGGGGAGCGTGCTTCTCCCTCTCCCTCTGCCTGCCACCCCCCCTGCTTGTGCTCTCTCTCTCTCTGACAAATAAATAAAATCTAAAAAAAAAAAAAAAAGCCAGTCACTAAGTCCAGTTCACACTCAGGGAGAGGAGAGAAGCTCCCTGTTCTGAAGGAGGAATATTAAAGAATTTGTGGACATCTGTTAACCAACACAGTAATTACAGTAATTAATAAATATTTTGGGGGAGATATGTCAAGTATAAGCAAATATCCTGTTTTTCCTTGAACTTTTGCCCATGATTTTAGTGTTCATCAATGGATTTTGCTTGTAGCAGTTATTGCTATGGTGTACTGATGGTGGTTTTGTATTTTCCTTAATCCTTCTATTTTTACTGGGGCACCTGGGTGGCTCAGTCGGTTAAGCGTCTGCCTTCGGCTTGGGTCATGATCCTGGGGTCCTGGGATCGAGTCCCGTGTCGGGCTCCTGGCTTGGTGGGGAGTCTGCTTCTCCCTCTGCCTCTCTCCCTGCTTGTGCTCTCTTTCTCTCTCTGTGTATCTCTGTCTCGAATAAATAAAAAAATCTTTTAAAAAATCCTTCTATTTTTACTACTTGAAATTCTTCTGTAAGGAAAAGCTGGACACCTTCTCTCATTTATTTATTCACTAATTTCTATCAGTATGGGTGCATGGATATGAAAAATTTTAAGTTTCTAATTCTTTACTTTGTCGCTAACATTGCTTAGCAGTTGTATATTTGTGTGTGAGAGAAAGAGAGACAGAGAGAGACAGACAGGCAGAGAGGGAGGGAGAGAGAGAGAGACTTAGAGGGAGAGATATTGGCAGCCCTATTCTAAAATGTGGATGTACTGGGAAGGGCTGAAATGATCTTGAAGGAAAAGAACAAAGTGGAGAATTTATATACCAATTCTCAAGACTTACCTTAAAGCCACAATAATTAACAAACTATGATATGAGCACAAAGATAGATAAATAGATCAAAGGAACAGAATAAAGAGCTCCAAACAGATCTATATATGTATTGTCACTTGATTTATTACAAAAGTGACATTGCAAGTCAGGGGAGGGATTACTTTTCAATATAGGGTGATAGGTCTGTTGGATATCCATATGAAGAACAATGATCCGTTACCCCTGCTTTATACCATAGACAAAAATTAGAGAAGAATCATAGACTTAAATAGGAAAGGTAAATATAAAGCTTCCTAAAGATTGCGTATCTCCCTAACTTCAGCTCAAGCAAAGACTGTTTAAAACAAGACTCACTAAGTACCGACCATAAAGGAAAAGATGGAAAAATTTGGATTACCTTAAAATTTAGAATGTTGATTGTTGGGGTGCCTGGGTGATTGGGTTGGTTGAGCATCCAACTCTTGATTTCAGCTCTGGCTGTGATCTCAGGGTTGTGGGATCGAGCCCCCTTTGGACTCCATACTCAGTGCGGAGTTGGCTTGAGATTTTCTCTCTTCCTCTCCCTCTGCCCCGCCCCCTGCTCTCTCTCTATCTCTCTAAAAATAAAAATAAATAAATAAAAAATCTTAAAATTCAGACTGTTGATTGTGATTTAAAGGCACCAAGAAAGAATGCAAAGGCAAACCACAGTTTGGAAGAACATCCAACATGCATGCATCTAACAAAGGATTCTTATGTAGAATGTCTGAACACCTACAAATCAATAGGAAATAAAAGGACAACTCTCCAAAAAAAGTATAATAAGCAGAAGTCTTCAACATGCACTTCAGAAAAGGAGAGACACCAATAGTAAGCACATGAAAAGTATTTAACCTCATTGGCATCATGGCAATGCAAGTTAAAAAGCGTAAAGTTTACATCTAGGAGGATGGCTGAAATGGAACACTTGTTTCTTTTTTTTTGCCTGTTTTTCTCTGACCCATTGGGAATTTGGGAATGTATCCAGTTTTATCTGTTTGTCAGATTCTTTTTTATTTTACTTTATGTTTTGTATTTCAATAATCATTCCTTGCCAGTTTTATTAAACTTCATCCCTACATTCTAAACAGTTATTTGAACTAAACATTTACTAACTTTATTATTATTCTTTCTTGAATCTAATGTCTTCTCCCCAAATGTCTTTCTTTGCATTTACATTTGAGCAATTTGCCCGGGAATGGAATTCTAGTTTTATAAGCTTTTTCCACTCTGTTCTGAGAAATAAGCTGAATACTTTATGTTCATTTCTATTTACTTCCCATATTGCCCAGGGTAAATGCCAAACTCCATACTGTGGCCTATAATACCCTATATCATACAAGCCACATACATCATTTAAATTTTTTAGTATCCACATTAAAGAAGGAAAAAGAAACAGGTGGAACCAATTTTAATAATATGGTTTATTTAACCCAATATAGCAAAAAGATTATCATTTAAACATATAATCTATGCAGAAATTATTCATGAAATATTTTACATGCTTTTTATTCTCCAAAGCCTTCAAAATCCAGTGTATATTTTACACCTACTGCACATCTCATTTCAGAGCCACATTTTCAGTGCTTAACAGCCACATTTGACTGGTGGCTACCATATTGGAAAGCTCAGCTGTATATGATCCAGCCCCCATTAGCTCTTTGACATCATTTTTGCCACTGTCTCCCTTCTTTGTTTCCTTCTGGCCATCCTGGCCTCCTTGCTAGTCCTTAAACATTCCAGGCATGTTCTGGAAGGGCGTTTGCACCAGTTGTTCACTCTGCCTGGAACGTTCTCCCCAGGATATGCTTGCGGCTTGTCACTCACCCCGTAAGGTCTCTATGCAGATATCATGTTGATGGAGAAACCATCCTGAAATCCTATATAAAACACTGCTCACCCTCTGACGGCGCTCCTCATGACAGACACCCCGACATACTTTATATTTATCTATTAATTGCCTCTCCCTTCTACCAGAGTGCACAGCCCATCAAGGCAGGGAGCTTGTCTACTCTGGTCGTGCGATGTCCTCCGTGCCCAGAGCAGGGTCCAGCATGATGGAGATTCATTAATGACTGCACACCAGCTCCGTGGAGTAGGTTCTGTCATTCTGCTTTTACAGATGGGCATAGTGAGATGCAAAGTCAGTGAGGTGCAAGATGGAACCCAAGGTCATGCACACTTGAATCTGCTTCTGAATCCAAAACATGCTCATTTGGATTCTTGCCTCAGAGTGGAGCCTGGGTCGGGTGGCTCTCTGGGCATGGGTCGGACATACTGTCCTGGCTCGGCCTCACCCCCGACCTTGCTGCTTTGCACCTATATTTCCGGCTGTTCCTTCAGAGAGGCTGATTCACCTGTTTCCAAAGAGAGCCTTCTTTTGCCTGCAGTGAATTGTGGGTTCCAATGGACTTTTCATTCCATGTGATTCCCTCTGGTTCAGATCATCAAAAGTTCCTCACCAGTTCTGCTCTGTTCACTACCCCTGTCTTGTCCTCAAATGCCGCTGGAGAGTCTTTGCTGATTTTAATAGATCTCTGGCCATTCAATGGGCTTTTGGAAACTCAGTGGGGCACGAAGGCTAAACCTATCAACTTTTCTCACTCCCTCAACTGTGCATATCACTGCGCATCTGTGTGAGTATGTGTGTATCTTTTTCAGATCTTTCCTCCTTGTTCTGATGTTTATCAAAACCTCAAGAAAGGATGTGCCTTGTAAATTTTCCCACCTTACTTTCTGTCTTAGTTGCTCAGGAGTTTTTGCTTATAATCCAAAATTTTAGCCCTGGTAATAACAGAAACAGCTACTTACTGACGCTCCGTGGATATATCCCAGAGAGAGAGCCAAAAAAGTGCTTTTTGCACGTCGTCATAGTTAATTCTCACAATAAGGTCCCTCCTCCCGATGTCCAGTTTTGCATGGGAGGACACACACTCTGTCTAAGAAAAGCGAGGTCCTACAACTCACAGGAGTAGCAATCCACTTCCCGTGAAGATGGTGCTTCTGCTCTGGTGGACAGCCCCTTTGCAGTGTCACTGGTCATAAATGGACAACTTTCTCTAGTCCACAGCCTGGGGCGGGGGAAGCCCACCTCTCATTTAGCCACTAAACAAAAATCAGTTGTACACACTTCGGGGACAGAATGCTTCAATAAGCACTTTGGGGCCACCTATAAACAGATGGGAGTCAACAGCATTTTCAAAAATAACTCTGGTCTTTTTTTAAAAAATTTTATTGTTATGTTAATCACCATACATTACATCATTAGTTTTTGATATAGTGTTCCATGATTCATTGTTTGTGCATAACACCCAGTGCTCCATGCAGAACATGCCTTCTTTGATACCCATCCTCCCACCCCCCCTCCCCTCTAGAACCCTCAGTTTGTTTCAGAGTCCATCGTCTCTCATGGTTTGTCTCCCCCTCCGATTTCCCCCCCTTCATTCTTCCCCTCCTGCTATCTTCTTCTTCTTTTTTTTTCTTAACATGAATTGCATTATTTGTTTCAGAGGTACAGATCTGTGATTCAACAGTCTTGCACACTTCACAGCACTCACCATAGCACATACCCTCCCCAATGTCTTATCACCCAGCCACCCCATCCCTCCCACCGCCCCCACTCCAGCAACCCTCAGTTTGTTTCCTGAGATTAAAAATTCCTCGTATCAGTGAGGTCATATGATACATGTCTTTCTCTGATTCACTTATTTCGCTCAGCATAACACCCTCCAGTTCCATCCATGTCATTGCAAATGGCAAGATCTCATTCCTTTTGATGGCTGCATAATATTGCATTGTATATATATACCACATCTTCTTTCTCCGTTCATCTGTCGATGGACATCTTGGCTCTTTCCACAGTTTGGCTATTGTGGACATTGCTGCTATAAACATCGGGGTGCACATACCCCTTCGGATCCCTACATTTGTATCTTTGGGGTAAATACCCAGTAGTGCAATTGCTGGATTGTATGGTAGCTCTATTTTCAACTTTTTGAGGAACCTCTATACTGTTTTCCAGAGTGGTTGCACCAGCTTGCATTCCCACCGACAGTGTAGGAGGGTTCCCCTTTCTCCGCATCCCCGCCAACATCTGTCGTTTCCTGACTTGTTAATTTTAGCCATTCTGACTGGTGTGAGGTGGTATCTCATTGAGGTTTTGATTTGGATTTCCCTGATGCCGAGCGAATTTGAGCACTTTTTCATGTGTCTGTGGGCCATTTGGATGTCTTCTTTGGAAAAATGTCTGTTCATGTCTTCTGCCCATTTTTTGATTGGATTCTTTGTTCTTTGGGTGTTGAGTTTGATAAGTTCTTTATAGATTTTGGATACTAGCCCTTTATCTGATATGTCATTTGCAAATATCTTCTCCCATTCTGTCGGTTGTCTTTTGGTTTTGTTGACTGTTTCTTTTGCTGTGCAAAAGCTTTTTATCTTGATGAAGTCCCAATAGTTCATTTTTGCCCTTGCTTCCCTTGCCTTTGGTGATGTTTCTAGGAAGAAGTTGCTGCGGCTGAGGTCGAAGAGGTTGCTGCCTCTGTTCTCCTTTAGGATTTTGATGGACTCCTGTCTCACATTTAGGTCTTTCAACCATTTGGAGTCTATTTTTGTGTGTGGTGTAAGGAAATGGTCCAGTTTCATTCTTCTGCATGTGGCTGTCCAATTTTCCCAACACTGTCTTTTTTCCATTGGACATTCTTTCCTGCTTTGTCAAAGATTAGTTGACCATACAGTTGAGGGTCCATTTCTGGGCTCTCTGTTCTGTTCCATTGATCTATGTGTCTGTTTTTGTGCCAGTACCATACTGTCTTGATGATGACAGCTTTGTAATAGAGCTGGAAGTCCGGAATTGTGATGTCACCAGCTTTGCTTTTCTTTTTCAACATTCCTCTGGCTATTCGGGGTCTTTTCTGGTTCCATACAAATTTTAAGATTATTTGTTCCTGGGGCGCCTGGGTGGCTCAGTTGGTTAAATGACTGCCTTCGGCTCAGGTCATGATCCTGGAGTCCTGGGATCGAGTCCCGCATCGGGCTCCCTGCTCAGCGGGGAGTCTGCTTCTCCCTCTGACCCTCCTCCCTCTCATGCTCTCTGTCTCTCATTCTCTCTCTCTCAAATAAATAAATAAAATCTTAAAAAAAAAAAAAGATTATTTGTTCCATTTCTTTAAAAAAAGTTGATGGTATTTTGATGGGGATTGCATTGAAAGTGTAGATTGCTCTAGGTAGCATTGACATCTTCACAATATTTGTCCTTCCAATCCATGAGCATGGAACGTTTTTCCATTTCTTTGTGTCTTCCTCAATTTCTTTCATGAGTATTTTATAGTTTCCTGAGTACAGATCCTTTGCCTCTTTGGTTAGATTTATTCCTAGGTATCTTATGGTTTTGGGTGCAATTGTAAATGGGATCAACTCCTTAATTTCTCTCTCTTCTGTCTTGTTGTTGGTGTATAGGAATGCCACTGATTTCTGTGCATTGATTGTATATCCTGCCACTTGACTGAATTCCTGTATGAGTTCTAGCAGTTTTGGGGTGGAGTCTTTTGGGTTTTCCACATAAAGTATCATATCATCTGCAAAGAGTGAGAGTTTGACTTCTTCTTTGCCAATTTGGATGCCTTTGATTTCTTTTTGTTGTCTGATTGCGGTGGCTAGGACTTCTAATACTATGTGGAATAGCAGTGGTGATAGTGGACATCCCTGCCGCGTTCCTGACCTTAGGGGGAAAGCTCTCAGTTTTTCCCCATTGAGAATGATATTCGCTGTGGGTTTTTCATAGATGGCTTTTATGATATTGAGGTACGTACCCTCTATCCGTATACTCTGAAGAGTTTTGATCAAGAAAGGATGCTGTACTTTGTCAAATGCTTTTTCTGCATTTATTGAGAGGATCATATGGTTCTTGTTCTTTCTTTGATTAATGTATTGTATCACATTGATTGATTTGTGGATGTTGAACCAACCTTGCAGCCCAGGGATAAACCCCACTTGGTCGTGGTGAATAATCCTTTTAATGTACTGTTGGATCCTATTGGCTAGTATTTTGGTGAGAATTTTTGCATCCATGTTCATTAAGGATATTGGTCTGTAATTCTCCTTTTTGATAGGGTCTTTGTCTGGTTTGGGGATCAAGGTAATGGTGGCCTCAAAAATAACTCTGGTCTTAATCACAAGTTTTAGTTGCTGAGTTTTGTTTGTGTGTTCGTTCGAGCTGGTGTGCTCCTCTTCATGCAGACGCAACATAGGACATTCTTCATCTTCACAGAAAGTAAGTTGGGGCAATTATATGCATTTCAGAGGGGATCTTTGTTTTATGAAAGTATCTCCAATAAGAGCTGGTAAGTACCAAATTATCTGTGGATCGTTTACGAGATGAAAAGACCTAAAATTTTCCATACCAAAATTTTCCAGCAACAAGACCATTTGGAAACCAGTTTATACCCATAACAATAGACAATAAAGAAAAGAGCTGACTTTGAGTGGGACTCTATCTGACCAGCAGTTTAGAGTCAAAAATCCCAGGCCTAGCATCTGCAGGTTTTAGTTAATATTAAGATTTATTTTCCCGGGAGGGCAACATTGACCTTAGTCTCAGTTGGGTCGATATTTAGCTCTCAGGTCAGTAAGTGTTGATGGGAGCTGCAACTAAAGTCCACAGATACTTGTTGGCTCTCAGAGGCCTTGGTGGGTGTTTTAGGAAATAACTAGGAGACATCTCTTCTTCGGGGCCTGGTACCAGTTGGGGCGTTTATTTCTGTCGCTGTTCCATTTTGTCACCATCTGCATAAAACGGTGCTTCCTGGAGTGGTCATGGGCCGCAGAGCCCCCCAGCCCTCTTTCCAGAGGGCTGTTAGCACATGCTCACCCCGAAGAAGCCACGCTGCCCGCCGCCTCCAGCAACTCCTCGACAAGAAGGGAGGACCTGTATTTACTGAGGACCTACTAAGTGCTAACTCGTCTGCTAGGGGCTCACAGGCTCCATCTCACTCATCTTAAGTTCACACGTGAGCTCCCGGGGGGCCCTCTGGATGCCGGCAGGCAAAAATGACTGACGCCTTGCAGTGTGTTTTCACCCTCAAAGCATAAAAGTGGGACTCTTTTTGTGTTTCCGAGACAACGTGGCATTTTGTGGGCAGTATGGATGCCTGATAGTGGTTGGAAAGTTTAAAAGATAGGATTCATGAAGGAAACAAAGAGATGAGAAAGGCATTTTAGGCATTTTATAATCAAGATACCAAAACTGACCCTCCTCTTTTTTAACAAAACAAACACAGTGGCCTGCTTTCAAGGTGACCTCGTCCACGAGTGAGCCGTGCGTGATCACGCAGCGTCTCTCTGACTGACGATGTGATCGGTTTGTCTCATAACCCTAAACGCCGAGAGTGAGGCATTGTTCCTACATCAGAGATTCTTCCTCCTTTTGGGGGCAAGGGAGTACTTTCACAACCCTCAAAAATGTGTCGTTTTCCTTTCAGTTAGGGGAGAGGGATTGCCACTGGCTCAAGACCCCTGAAACCTTCGGCGAACCCCCGCCTCCTCCCCCTGGTTAAGCAGCCCTGCAGCAGAGCCCCCCAGTACTCACTGAGCGAATGCAGATAACTTCCAGGAAAAGCTGTCCCGGCTTCCTGGTTTCCGAAGAAACAGAGAAAGCCAGAAGTACTTTTGATTGATTTTTATTGCACCGGGTCAGTTATTGATTTGGAGGCCAAGAGGAAGAAGAGGAAACAGTTTCTGTGATGTGGAGGCAAGAGCTCAGTGCTTCACGAATAGCCACAGGAAGTATGGATTTGAGAGGAGGGTAGTCAGCACCCCAGAACGAACCAAAAAAGAAGAGGATGCAGTCCTCGCTGAGGACCGCTCAGGGCCTCACCCCTGCACATCAGTAACGAAGACACTTGGGTGTAGTACTCAGGAGCTGGAAGGCTCGGGCCACCTCTCTTCTCTGAGGAGGAGATGATCTCTTGTGAGCAAAAGACTGAAGACACCGAGAAATGAGGCACATCACGGGCTTCATTATCACAAGTTTCCCTGCAGGTCTCTTGTATCCTGTCTGTCCCGCTCAGATCCATCCTCCACATTGCTGCCTAGAGATTGTTCCCACACACAACTCCAACCATGTCATTTCCCTGTTTAAAATACTCTCCAGGCTCCCCCTTGCTTCCAGGATGAAGCGCAGCTTCCTGTGAGCGGCACGAGTGCGGGCTGTCTCCCGCTGGCCCCGATACCCCGGTGGCCCCATAGGCTCTGTCCTGCACCACTTACCTCGTGGCTCTCTCACGAGCTTCTTATGGAGCCCTTCTGCCCCTTGAGCCCCACTTATCCCCAGTCTAGTTCTCTGGGCATCAGTTATGCTCCTTCATGTCAGGGAGCTCCCCATCACCCACCCGCATGGCACTTTTCAGTGACCTGTTATTTCTGACCCTTCCAGGCATCAGCGTCCTTGTTCCTGGAGGTAAACGTGGGTCGTCTGCCACCACCCCAGCTGACTGCTTTGCTTCCTGGCCGTGGCCCTTCCCCAGATGCTTAGGCTGCTTCTCCTCCTCCACCTGTCTGGATGTTGGCTGTCTCTGGGGTGCTCTTCTTCTTGAGCAGATTGCCTGGGAGAGTCACCACTGCCACAGATGTGGCAGCCCGTCCGTTCCCTCACTTGGGTCTTCATGGCGATTCCAGACTGGGCCTCCTGGCTGTTTATGGTACATTCCCTTGGAGGCTCCCCCTGCCCCCCAAATTCACCACAGCACACACAGGACTCATCACCTGCCCCCGGCCCTGCTCCCCCCGGGATGCCCCTGCCTCCAGGAATGGCTGTCCCATCCAGACCTGTATTTTAGCACTTCCCACACCACACTGAAGTCATGTTTAGCTGCCCGATTTGACTTTCTCCTCCCCTAGCACCATGTGGTTCCTTTTTACAGAGTGACTTCTACATTTCTTAGACTACAAAGGCTCTACATTATAGACAGCTTAGATACTAGAGACGGGAGGGGCTGTTTTTTTAAATTGTGCTAAAATGCACATGACATAAAATTTATCTTAGCTGGGGCGCTGGGTGGCTCAGTCGGTTAAGCGGCTGCCTTCGGCTCAGGTCATGATCCCAGGGTCCTGGGATCGAGCCCCGCATGGGGCTCCCTGCTCAGCAGAGAGCCTGCTTCTCCCTTTCCCTCTGCCTGCCACTCTGCCTACTTGTGCTATCTCTCTGTCAAATAAAGAAATTTAAAAAAATCTTTTTTTTTTTAATTTTTTTTTTTGAAGATTTTATTTATTTATTTGAGACAGAGAGAATGAGAGACAGAGAGCATGAGAGGGAGGAGGGTCAGAGGGAGAAGCAGACTCCCCGCCGAGCAGGGAGCCCGATGCGGGACTCGATCCTGGGACTCCAGGATCATGACCTGAGCCGAAGGCAGTCACTTAACCAACTGAGCCACCCAGACGCCCCTAAAAAAAATCTTTAAAAAAAAAATTTATCTTAACCATTTTTAAGTGTATGGTTCAGTAGTGTTAAGTACCTTTACATTGCTGTACAAACCATCTCCAGAACTCTTTTCATCTTGCAAAGCTCTGTACTCGTTAAATAACACTCCCCCCTCCTTGCCCCTGAAGCCCACCCTTCTACTCTCTGTCTTTATAAATTTGACGACTCTAGGTACTTTGTGCAAGTGGAATCACATAGTATTTCTCTTTTTGTGATTGGCTGATTTCACTTAGCATAACATTGTCAAGGACCATCCATGTTGCAACATGTGTCAGAATTTCTTTTTTTTTTTTTCTGGTAAGGCTGAATAATATTTCCTTGAATGTATATACCATAGTTTGCTTATCCATTCATCTGTCCATAGACACTTTAGTGGCTTCTACATGTTGGCTATTATGAATAATGCTGCTGTGAACGTGGATGTATAAATATGTTTTTGAGTTCTTGATTTCGGTTCTTTTGGATATATACCTAGAAGTGGAATTGCTGAGTCATACGGTAGTTCTATTTTTAATTTTTTGAGGAACTGCTCTACGGTTTTCCACAGCAGCTATGCCATTTTACATTCCCACCAACAGTGCAGAAGGATTCAGTTTCTCTACATCCTTGCCAACACTGCTATCTTCTGGTGTTTTTGATAGTAACCATCTTAATGGGTGTGACATGGCATCTCATCATGGTTTTAATTTGCACTTCCCTAACGGTTAGTGATGTCGAACATCTTTTTATGTTCTTGTTGGCCATTTGTATATCTTCTTTGGAGAAATGTCTGTTCAAGTCTTTCCCCTGTTTTTTTAAATCAGGTTGTTTTTTTGTTGTTGTTGTTGAGTTGTAGAAGGTCTTTATATATTCTAGATATTAACCTCTTATCAGATATATAATTTGCAAATATTTTCACGCATTCTGTAGGTTCCCTTTTCCCTCTTGATTGTGTCCTTGGATGCATGGAAGTTTTAAATTAGCACTGGTTTTGAAAACATCAAGGACTTGTCCTCCTCATCACTGTGTCCCCAGTAGACGAGCTGGAACTTGTAGAGTAAGTGTGGAGTGAATGAACGATTGAGGACAGAGATCTGTGATTGGAGCTCTGAGTCTTCACTGCTCAAAGTGCAGTCCATGGACTAGCAGCCTGGGCATCGCCTGGGAGTTGTTGGAAAAGTAAAAGCTCACATCCCACCCTAGACCTACTGAATGAGAATCGCAATTCAACAAGATCCCAGATGTATCTGACGAACATGAAAGTTTGAGAGTGTGGCTCTGAATAACTATCTAACTCAGTAGCCAGCTCTGGTTGGGTCACCGCCGACAAGATGGAGTCTGTCACATCTGGAGAAGACTGATTTTACATTTTGTAAAAAGTTCAGCCCACAGGGGAGAATGGTGAGTTTTCTTATTTATCAACAACGAGAAAATTAAACACGAGAATCTGCTTCTAAAGGGTATGGTGAGTTTCCTTCATTCCTGAGGACCTTTCCTGGACAGCTTATCCCTGTGTCAGCTGGGGGTAGCTCTGCCCTGTGATCTCCTAGGGCCTCTCACAGATAGAGAGTTCTGACATGTAGGGAGTGTGTGACCAAGACTTGCCCGCCTGGGATTCCCTCGAGCTTACTATCTGCAGTACACCTGCCTCCTCTCGTGGAATCTGACAGATCAGAGCACTCCGAGTGGACATAAAGGATGTGGTTCATTCCATCAGAGCTGAGAGGGAACCTGTCTTGGGAACGGCTTTCCACTGCGTGGTCAGCCCAGGACCCAGATGCCTCGCCTTGTCCGGCGTGTTCCTGGTCTCAGGAAAGAAGCCCCCTTTCCCGGCCCCGTTTCACTATCGAGAATATCCTGCCAAGACCAGAAGAGTTTCTCTCTGATCCGTAGCAGTGCAGGGTTGGGAGGCGCATTAGGCACTGGTGATAGAATTCTGAGAGGATTTTAATAATAACCCAAATCCCAGCAAAATTATTTCCAGAGGACACGCATTTCAGGTTTCTTGAAGGATGTTTATAATAAGCCGGAGAATTTCTCTTGTTGTCGTTAATGGGCTAGAACTGGTTTCAGTTAAATTTTACATGAAAAGGATATATTAACCTGCATAAAATATGTTCATAATCTAGATTTAAAATTAAAAAGAAGAAAAAACCCCACAACCACATGTACAATATATCGCCCCAAGTAAAAGCCTTGGGAAAAAAACAAAAACTTTGCTGGCACCACGCTAGTACCATTTTTGAGGAGATAAAAATTCTATGCTCCCCTCGGTACACATGCATATCCCATTATTGTCACGGGGAGTTATGTATGTTGACTGGAGGGAAGAATAGATGCTGAGCTTCAGAAGGGATGAGAGGAGGGGAAACAGAAGTCATTTGGTTTCATGGATTTCCTCCAGTCCGGAGAGAGCAGGCGGCGGGGCCTGTGATAAGCGTGATGCAGTCGTCAGGGAGGTGAGGCCCCCCACCCCTGCCCCAAGTGGAGGTGGAATCCGATTAGTCTCGTGTTAGGGACTGTTAACTCTGTCACAGGGCTGTCACCTCCCAGGCCCTCTGCTGCCTGGGGCTGACCACAGACAGCCACCAGGTTGGATGCTTCTCAGCTGTGTCAGAGGCCAGTGGAGATTGCTGGAGGCTCTGATTTTTTTCACGATGGGTCAAGTGAAGCTCTTACTCTCCAGGAAGACTAGTAGCACCTAGGCACTCGTGAGGAACCCCCTTTTGGGAGACGGTGGGGATCCTACCCCAGGATTGCTGCAGGAAGAGTCTGCCTCACCCCGTTCTAGGAGGATAATGTGACCCTGTGCTTTGAGGAGGAAGGTGCCTCGGGACTGACCACCTCAGGACTGCGGGCCCCTGTTTATTGCATTGTTGATGCAGGTCATATCACGTTGCAATCTTCCACATCCCCATTCATTCCTCGCGCATTTATTGAGTGCCGGCAGGCAGTGTGCAAGAAGCTGTGGGGACAAGAGCATGAGCCTTAGAATCTCCCGACGGACGGGAGCAGGTGGTGGAGAGAGAAGCTGGGCCAGAGGTTGGCCGAGGCCGGAGGGAGGCCTAGAGGTCCTGCAGGTCCAAGGCCGGAGGGGGGCCTAGAGGTCCTGCAGGTCCAGCCCCATGAGTGACCCCACTGGGTGGCACAGGCCCATCCTTCTTCTGGACGTCCTGGAGAGGCCCCCTCTGGGAAGGCCCACCCTGTGGGTCTGCAGGGAATGTCCCTTCAGAACGGTAGCTTGTTTCCCAGCTCAGCTCAGCTCAGCTCAGCTGATTTGCTGCTTTTATTGGGCACTTCGTTTTGGGATCATTGCACTGCTGGGAATTTTTTTTTTTTTTTGACTTTTTTACTCTATTTTATTTTTGTAATCTCATGGAACAATATCATTTGTGCTCACATTTGATTTTTTTTTTAATAGAAAAAGCTGATTTCATTTAAAACCTCACTGTTTTCAGTGCAGAACATTTCAGAATTGTTATTAAAAGACTTTTTCAATCTCAGATAGAGAATACTAGAAAAAAGTGCCATTTTGGGAAAAAAAAAAGAAAAGAAAAAAAAGTTGTCACTGTATCTGTGACATCAAGCTAAGTATTCAAAATATCCAGAAGGAGGGCGCCTGGGTGGCTCAGTTGGTTAAGCGACTGCCTTCGGCTCAGGTCATGATCCCGGAGTCCCGGGATTGAGTCCCGCATCGGGCTCCCTGCTCAGCGGGGAGTCTGCTTCTCCCTCTGACCCTCCCCCTTCTCAGGCTCTATCTCATTCTCTCTCTCAAATAAATAAATAAAAAATCTTAAAAAAAAAATATCCAGAAGGAAATCGTGATGGGAAATCCTGAGTTCATGACAAGCTAATGGAACATTGAAGGGATTTTATGCCCCTAGCCAGATTTAATTCTAACTTACTATTATAACTCGCAAAAGCTGAATTTATACATTCCAGCAAGCACATGTGATGTCCAAAAGGCGGTAAGACACAGCCTCGTGAATGTATGACTAGAGCACGCATAGAAAGATGAAGATGGCAAGCTACGAATTCGGTCATGTGTGCCCATTGCTCACGTTACGTATGGATTCAGCAAATGAGCCACAGACCCGCTGTTATTTTATGTCTGGTCTTACCACTTGGTTTGTGCCCCGTACATCGTGTCCATGACCTAGTGATGGTGATGGTGGTGGTGGTGGTGACACATGCCCTTCACTTCCGTGGCACTTCCCCACGCAGCCGGTATCCCCGTGCTTGTCCCTAGGAACGCGGGGACAGCCTGACATGAGCATTGCTATTGGCTCTGTCTCCCAGATGAGGCAGGGAGCCACAGGGAGGTAAGGACGGACGTGCACTGTCGGGCGCTTGGCCTTGGGTCCCTGTTCCTCCCCACTGGGCTCCGGGCTCCGCTGCTCCTCATTGAGAGCACTCAGTAAAGTTCTAGTCCACCAAATCTTGGAGCGTTTTCTGCCTTGACCTCACTGGATGGGATCTTATATGATGAAAGTTGCAATGGTGATTCTAAATGGGGCGAGAGTGGGGCTGGCAGTTCAGAATATCCATTTGTTAAGATTAGAAAGTGAAATTCCTTCCATAGGCTCATTTCTCTGCAGTTGCCTAATTCCTATTTGGCATATATTCTTTAAGCAGTTTTCTGTGTATTCACAAACTTATATCCATCTCTCTCTATATTCCCAAAGTGTGTACGCGGTCACCCCACAATCAGTGTAGGTCATGGCTACAGATTGTGACAAATAATTAATGTGTGCCACCTTCCCTAAAATTGAGAATGATCTTAAACAAAATGATTATACATTGAAGTGTTTTCTCACTAACAATATATCAGGCTCATATTTCTATGTCAGTATATACAGATCCATCCCATTCTTTTAATAACTGGCAGGTGTCATGGTATCATCATTCCTTTCATCTGTCTGTCTATCTATTTATCTGATATCATCATATGTCTATATTTTAACCTATGAAGTTGAAAGCCATATGCAGATTTATGTGATTCCAAGGAGTGGAACCTAAGTATCCTTCTTCTCGGTAGAAAGTCCTCATGGAAACCCTAGATAGGCCAAAAGAGAAAAAAGTCCCATGGTTCTGCTTGCGATTTCCAAGAGCATCCCCTCGCTGTATTCCTGAGGCCCAGGATATTCAAAGGAGGGTTTGTTTGGGGTTTTTTTGAGATTTTATTTATTTATTTGAGAGAGAGAATGAGACAGAGAGAGAGAGCATGAGATGGGGGAGGATCAGAGGGAGAAGCAGACTCCTTGCTGAGCAGGAAACCCAATGTGGGACTCGATCCTGGGACTCCAGGATCATGACCTGAGCTGAAGGCAGTCGCTTAACCAACTGAGCCACCCAGGCACCCAAAAGGAGGGTTTTTAATGCAGTGTCAGACTGGTTTTCTTTCATTTTGTCTTAAACTCATTCAGTCGATCATGTAAGAATGTGCATTGACTATCCCCTACATGCCAAGGTAGCACTTGAACCGGGCGCCTTGCCGGAAGCTAGGTCACAACCAGTGGCGTGCGCCCGCCCACTTCCATCCACGAGAGAGAACAGATCTCTGGCGTCATGAAGTTTACAGGTGTAAATCAGCCAGTGCTGTAAAGCAGAACGTTTCTCTTGGAGAACTAGTTGCTCACCGTTTCCCAGCACACTGTGAGATGCAGCCGTGAAGGTTTGACCGAGTCCGTGCTTCTGCAGAGCTGAGCGGTGTGGTTCGAGGCTAGCTCTAGTCCCAGCTCCCCACTTACGAGCTGTTGACCCCAAGCCTGCCATTTCTGCGCCTCTGTTTCTACCTTTGTAAAATGAGGGTGATGATAAGAGCACTTTCTGCGTAGCGTTGTCGGTACGCTGATATACCATGTGTTAGGTGCTGTGATTACATTCTGGTGGGAGAAGGCCAATGAACAGGACTTTATAATTCCAAGGAGTGATACATCCTCTGCAGAGCATATTAGCCAGGGAGGGACTGTGTTTGATGGGGAGGAGCCTCCTTGGAGCAAAGGCCCAGTAAAGTAAGGGAGCAAGCCACATTGCTATCTGGGGGAAGAACATTCCAGGCAGAGAGCACAGCCTGGGCAAAGGCCCTGAGGTGGGCTCTGGACAAGGAGAACTGTGCCCGTGTGTCTGACATACACCAGGAGGCCAGTTTGGCCTGAGCATTGGTCAGCAAGGGGGGTGTGTGGTGTGAACGGAGGCCAGAGGACTCCTGGGACAAAATCATGAAAGATCGGTGTCCTGATAGGGACTCTAGATTTTATTCTAAGTGTAATAAGAAACCATTGGAGAATTTTGTGCACAGCAGTGAGTGGTTTGACTTATCTTTTTAGAAGGATTAACTTTACCACTATGAAAAAAATACATACAGATTTATATTTATATATATCACTGGATTTATTTGGCACTGGCCTGAGGTCCAGTGGCATCCATCAGAATCTGGCAGGTGGTGTTTTCCAAATGATCTCTGAGTGTCTTCTTCTCTCTGCCTCTAAGTATTTCAAAGGGACCAATTTTCAAAACAACACTTCTCTGTACTCTATAATAAAAATTATAGTAATAATAATAAGTGAGCACTTGTATAGTATTTACTATTTACCCACAAGGTAATTTTCTAAGTACATTACACGTATTAATGCATTTAATCCTCAAAATAACCCTGTGGGATAGGTACTATTATGAGTCTCACTTTACAGATGAGGAAATGGAGGCACAGAGAAGCTACAGAACTTGCCCAAGGTCACAGAGCTGGTAAATGGCAGTCTTTCTGTCTCTGAGAATCGATGCTCTTAAGTACCACTAGATAGATCCTTGAGCCCCAGACATTCGATGAATCAGAGTGTTAAAGATTGCAGTGGATTGGAAGACTGAGGGTTCCAAATTGAAGATTCTCAGAGTGGACTCCTACAAAGAAGGAGATAACCAAACACCCTCTCTTTCTAAACATAAATATTCTTTTGAATAATATTGCCAGTAAAAGTACTTTTGGAAGGAAGCTGGGAAAACATACATCTATGGTCCATGGGGAAGAGAAAATGAGTGTCTGTATTAGATCATGGAGCTAATCACCGCTATCACTGTGCCACTATGAAAAGTTTCATGTGTCAGGACCCTCCCCAAGAGCTTTATCTATAATCACATTTTAGCTTCCAAACATACACTGGTGAAATCTAGAGACCTCCATCTGTCTGATGACTTGTAAAACCTTGGGCCTTTTCTGTGCATGGCTTTAACACGTTCTATAGCTGGTCACCTCTGTGTGTCCTCAGAGCAATTAACCAGGGGCATGTGACTTTCCGTCATGTCATATTCATTCTGGGAATGTGCTTTGCTAAACATCCTTTGAATTCTCCAGAGTCAAGAGCATGATGCGAATTTGCTCTGCTCAAGAGTTCCAAGTGACTTCATCCAATCCACAGTGCCAAAAACCTGGATACAACTTTGAAATCTTAATCCCCATCCAAAACTTCTCTCCTGAGTTCCAGATCCTTTCTAATCCTCCCAAAGTCATAGAGATCACTGGTTCATTGGCCATCAGTTACTGAAGAATCATGTGAAAGCCAGGCATGGGGGAGGAATTTGGGCAGATATCATGCCAAGGTTTGTGGCTGTCTGAAGCAACTGAGGAAGGAGGCATTTGGTGCCTGAGAGAGTACCTGTGTGCTGCTGGTGCTGACCAAGGGCCCTGGTCTCTAGACCCCGGCTCAGAGCATCAAGAGGCACCCATGTCAGCAGTCACAGCTGCATGCTGGATTTGGGGAGTGCAGCTGAATTCCAGCCCTCACTTCGGAGTCAGGATTCTGGTAGCACTTACGCTGCTGAAGCCAGAGGTCCTAGTGGACCAGTGATCTCACCTCCAAGGAGATGGTGAGTAGAGCTGGCATGTGGCTCCAGCAGTTATCTCAGAAAATTCCCCAGTTCTACCCTTTCACCGCTTAGCTTCCTATTCCCACCTGTCCAGTGGACATCTCTAATCAAGAGTCTCTTCTTGCCAGGGGTGCCTGGGTGGCTCAGTCGGTTGAGCCTCTGACTCTTGATTTCTGCTCAGGTCATGATCTCAGGGTCGTGGGATCGAGCTCTGCATCGGACTCTGCCCTCTGTGCAGAGTCGGCTTGTCTCTCTCCCTCTGCTCCTCCCCCTCCTCTCTCTCAATCCCTCAAATAAATAGATAAATAAAATCTTAAAAAAAAGCAACAAAGTCTGTTACCACCTGACACACAGCATGGCCAAAGCAGAGTATGCCAGTCGGCTGACCTGTGGAACTCAAAATTAAGTCAAGTTCATTTCCAAGGCATGTCGATTCTAACAGGGCCAGTAAGAACCATGACATCGTTTTCTTTCCTGAGGTTGGACCTACGGATACCTGTCGAGGGGTCAAGGGCCCTCCATCAGATAGAGCCTCCCCGACTGCACAGCCTCTGCCTCCTCAGTGGCCATAGTCATGTGGGTGGGCGTCGTGAGGGGAGAATTTGTTTTACTAGGTACTCCTCTGTTGAATAAAAAATGAGCACTTATCTTGAAGGGGGAAGAGGAAGTCTGCCCTCGATGATATGTAATTCTCTCTTGGGTAAATAGATTCCTGATAGTGCAGGTCGGTAGAACTGCAATCACATTTTTTAACTCTAAGGTGACGTTAGCATGAACATCCCCATGTCCTAGTTATTGATCTCTTGCTCGGATAATGCTATTACCCAATTGAACTTCTGACATCGGAGAACTTGCAGTGGCTGCAATTCCATTTTTCTTTCATTCCTGCAACTTAATTCAACGTGCACATCCAGCTGTGATCTCTATGAAAAAATGTTGTTTTGCAGGAGTCGGCATAGAATGTTCAATCAGCCTCTCTTTCCCTCTCTCTCTCCTGGTAGGAATGTTAAGTTTTGGCTTGAATCCTGAAATGAAATACTCAGAAACTACCAAATAGGAGCTTGAAGTGTGGTGTCCCCAAGAGGTGCACAACTTCTGAATTCTTGGGGGTTGACTTCTCTAGTGTGAGCCATATCAAGTAAATCCTTCCCCATAGATCCACTTTCCATAATCAATACTCTAAAACTGGGGGAAAAAGAGCTTAAATTAGAAGTAAGAGGTCCAGCCTGGGGGCTGTAATCTGCTGTTGAGTGTCTCACCACTGGCAGAACAGAAGGATGGGCCATGGAAGACTTGGCATTTCATTGCATACTGACCTTGTTACACCTAGAGTCCAGAAGGTTCCATCACTGCATGAGAAAACTGGTCTGTGTGATAATGCTTTCTGAATCTTTCTGAGGGGAAGTTGTGCTATGTGGGAATTTAATCTGGCTCAGTGGTGGTCAGTGAGCAGTTGAGTTCAAGTCTAGCATCTATGAGATCCTTAAGGACAGCGGAAGGGTCACACAGCTGATATTTGAACTCAGGTCCAAAGTGCCCCTGAAGCCATGCTCTGCAGTCAGCCACGGGATGATGGCCTCCGGGCCGGTCTCCTTGCCTCCTCTCCATGAACATTTCCACCAACCAAGAGAAGAATTTTTCAGAATTCCATTCCGGCCTTTCTTTGATGCATCAACATATGTCTGTATCTGAACCTCCATCCCCTCTTGCTTATCGAATCCCCTTCCAGACTAAGAATGGATTCTACCTTGGCTGGGAGGAAATGTATCGAAACTGAGATTATAGGTACATAAAACAAAGAGGTTTAAGAACAGACAAGAGCCCAAGCAGTGGAACACAAATACCAGGTCCTTATTGGAGGAATAGAGAAACTGACCAGGGGTCTCTGTAGGCTGAGAGGGAAAAGAAAATAAAATCAGACAGTCCTGGGAAAGAGGAAATGGGGCAGATGCTTCTCACGTGTTTGGAAAGTTCTGGGGCCTTTTCTAAAGGACCCTGTCACACTTCCCAGCAGTTGGTCCACTTCCCCTCCTTCCCGTTTCTTCCTTCTCCTGCTCTCTAGTGAATACAGCAACATAAGACTTAAATGTCCGAGGCCTGGAAATCCTGCTTCCAGGGGTTTCTTTTGTGCCCGAGAGCAGTCTGAAGCACTTGCAAGGGTGTGGACAGCCCATTCGAGGTTATTGAAGGTTGTACCCTGGAGTGCACATGCACTTCTGTGTGAGTAGGAATGGGGTCTTGAAGACCCGCTGCAGGGTCCTCACCCAGGTTGTGCCCCATTGCATCACCCACTTTAACCTTGACATGCTGCTCCTGGCTCCTGGCTTTACTGCCAGTTCTATAGTTTTACCAATAATTAATGATTCCGATCATTTGCTCTAAGCTGCTTCTCCCCTGAACCTTCCACTAAAGCATCCGGGCGAAAACAAGGTGGCTTGGTGAGAACCGGTGAGGAGTCTACATTTACCGCCTTCCATTGGCCATTAGGAATTTATCTCCAGTTAAACAAGCCGGGAAATGTAATTAAGCACATGGTTGATGGTGACAGCCAAGTGTGCATGCCAGAAAAACAATAGGTTCTTTAAAGGTGCCAAGGACCGATATTATGCATCTTCTGTTGGAAACTGTATACACTTCACAATTCGGAGCCTCCTGTGTGCTGCCTCATATCTTCAATCAAATTATTATATCCCAGAAATATGCATAAGGGAAATGATTCTACACATTTTATGGAGGGTTGTTGCTTGTAGCAGTAATTGAAGTACCTTTCCACTTATGAAAGTACTAATTTTATTTGTTTTTATTGCTTTTCTAGATGCAATTATTTATTTAGTGTGCTTTGGCTTTATTGAATTATGTTTACTATAGGAACATCATAAAAATGTATGAAAACAACACATCAGCCCAACCAGCCTGGTGACCTGTATTGAGAAAGCTAGTGTTATTTTTCATATCCAAACGTAATGGAATAACTTAAGAATAAACAGATAATCTACACTAGAAAACAATGCAATTTCAAGGTAATGTAATAAAACACCTGGACAATATGATTTCATAAATCTGGGTTCTAAAATTTACATGAGTTGGGTTTTGCGTGCTTATTTGAGGACACATGGCATTTCTAAATGGAATCATTTTAATGTGAAATGTAATTAAACTGAAAGGCAAGATGTTGGCTGGGAATATCTGGACAACTAAGAAGGAATGTTAAAACTTGATGTTAAAAGACAAGCAAGAGGCTCTCATCCCTATAAATCTCCTTTGAAATTTAAAAATGGCCAATTTGTGAAGGTCGATTGGCAATCCGTACTGGCTGTAGGAGTTTAGGAACTCTCTTTGTCTCTTGCTTCCTGTCTCTATTAGGATGCTCCATTTCAAAAGAAAAGAGGTTTTTGCTTTAGGCATTCTTTTTAAGAAACTTAAATTGAATGTAAATGATTTACTTGTCCTGAATCTTGGCAAGATAACCAAGGTGGAAGCACGAAAATCAAAAACCATAAAACAAAACAACACAACCAAAGCCAAGAAACAACGAAAAGCAGGTTGCTTAAATGCAAGTCAGGTGTCTTTTATGACTGTAAATTCGCGACTGACTTTTATTTTTCTGATTATGACTTAAAATTAATTAATGTGTTGTTTAAATACACGTGCCTACTAGAAAATGTGAAAGGTATCAATAAATGTACACACTCAATTGTGGGTCTCCCTTCGGCCATCCAGGTTATGTCACCAGAGGGCCCCATGAATAGGTACCAGGGGCTTGATTTCCCAAGCAGGTTCCAAGGGCTTTCTAAGCATGTAAAATACATATACACATATTTACCCAAGTGATAGTAAAACATACAGTCCACGTATGGTTCCCTCATTCTTTTTAAAGACTGCACCAATACCCATTGTATGAATACATCAGTCTCCCACTGATGTCCATTGAAGTGTTTCCAGATTTTTGCTTTTGTACCAATAAACACCTCCATTAACAACATACAAGAGGACCCTTTTCTTCTGTTTCTTTTCGCAGTCTTTCTTTTTTAATGTTTGTTAACGTGAAAGACAAATAGTGATGTCTGATTTTAAATCATGATTCTCTTATTACGAGAGGTTGAGTCTCATTTGTATGTGTAAGAGCCTTTGTAATTTCCTTTCCTGTGACTATCTGGTCCTGTCTGTTGTACTTTGTTAATATTCTAATGGATTATTGGCCATTATCTTTGTTGAATTGTAAGGCTTTTTGATATGAGTTGCAAATATTTTCTTCTTCATTCGTTAATTGTCCTTTGACTTTATTTAAGAAATATTTTGCCGTCTATGGCTTGAAGATGTACATATCTTTTTTGTATTGATCCTGGATTATTCTGTAAAATACCTTCTATACACTGAGGTTATTTTTAAAAATGTCCCCACTCATTCTTCTAGCACTTATGAATTTATTTTCCACATTAAAATTTAAATTTATCTGGAATTTGTCTGGTATAAAGAATGATGTAAGGATATGATTTTTTTTTAATGGCTACCCAAGTGTCTTAACACTATTTATTGAAAAATAATAATTTGTTTTATTATTCTGGGTTCATTTCTAGACTTTCTCATCAGTTTCATTGACATATAGGTGTATTCCTTTGCCAGTACAACAGTATTTTATTTTTTTTATTTTTTTATTTTTTAATTCTTATGTTAATCTCCATACATTACATCATTAGTTTTAGATGAAGTGTTCCATGATTCATTGTTTGTGCATAACACCCAGTGCTCCATGCAGAATGTGCCCTCCTCAATACCCACCACCAGGCTAACCCATCCTCCCACCCCCCTCCCCTCTAGAACCCTGTTTGTTTTTCAGAGTCCATCATCTCTCATGGTTCGTCTACCCCTCTGATTTCCCCCGCTTCATTCTTCCCCTCCCGCTACCTTCTTCTTCTTCTTTTTTTTTTTTCTTAACATATATTGCATTATTTGTTTCAGAGGTACAGATCTGAGATTCAACAGTCTTGCACAATTCACAGCGCTTACCAGAGCACATACCCTCCCCAGTGTCTATCACCCAGTCACCCCATCCCTCCCACCCCACCCCCCACTCCAGCAACCCTCAGTTTGTTTCCTGCAATTAAGAATTCCTCATCATATCAGTGAGATCATATGATACATGTCTTTCTCTAGTACAACAGTATTTTAATTATTACAGCCTTAGACTTTAATATCACTAGAATTGGATTACCAGTTATTCTTTTTATATCTATTTAATAAAAATATTTATAATTTATAATTATTTAATAAATATATTTATATTTACATATTTATATAAATATATTTATATTTATTTAATAAATAAATAAGCACTTATTGCTTATTTATTTATTATTGAATAAGTTTGATGTGTAACATTGTATAAGTTTAAGGTATACATGTGCTATTTTGATACATTTATATATTGTAATATGATTGCCAATGTAGCAATGTTTATCACATTACATAATTATACATACACATGTACATAATTATAGTGCAATATTATTGTCTACATGCATTATCTTGTGCATTAGATCTCAGTGCCTTATTACTGCTCGTTACAAGTTTGTACCCTTATGCACCATCACTTTTATTTGACTCCTCTCAGTCCCCGGATAACCACCATTTTACTCTCTGCTTTTTATAGGTTTAACTTTTTGAGATTCCACATATAAGTAATAAGTAATATCATACAGTACTTGTCTTTCTCTGTCTCACTTTAGCATAATGTGCTCAAGGTCCATCCGTGTTGTCACAAATGGGAGAATGTCTTCCTTTTTCATGGCTGAATAATATTCCATTGTATATATGTAGCATATCTTTTTTATCCATTCATCCATTGATGGGCATTTGCGTTGTTTCCATATCTTGGCTTTGTGAATCATGCTGCAATAAAATGGGGTTGCATACATCACATTGAAATCCTGTTTTTTGTTTTCTTTGGGGATACACCCAGAAATGGAATTGCTGGATAATCTATTTTTAATTTTTTGAGGAACCTCCATATTGTTTCTATAATGGTTGGACCAATTTACATTCTTTCCAACAATGTTTAAGGGTTCCCTTTTTACCACATCCTTACCAACTCATGTGGTCTCTTGTCTTCTTGATGATAGCCATTCTGACAGGTGTGAGGTGATACCTTATTGTGGTTTTAATTTGCATGTCCCTGATGATGACTGATGTTGAGCATCTTTTCATGTGTCTGTTGGCCATTTTGATGTCCTCTTTGGAGAAATGTCTAATTCTTTTGCCCATTTTTAAATTGGATTTTGTTGTTGTTGTTGTTATTGAGTTGATGGAATTCTTTATATATTTTGGATGTTATTTGATGATTTCAACCCCTTATCCATTAATAGAGTTCGAAAAAAGTTCTCCCTTTCTATAGGTTGTCTTTTCATTTTGTTGTTTCTTTTGCTCTGTAGGAGCCTTTCAGTTTTATTTAGTACCATTTGTTAATGTTTTTCTTTTGTTGTTTGTGCCTTTGGTGTTATTTCCAAAAAAATTATTTCCAAGACCAGTATCAATGAGCTTCTTCCACATGTTTTCTTCTAGGGCTTCTATGGTATCAGATCTTTTGTTTAAGTCTTTGATCCATTTCAAGTTAATTGTTGTGAGTGATGTGAGAAGTGGTCCGATTTCATTATTCTGCATGTGTTTCTCCAATTTTCCCAGCACCATTTGTTGAAGAGACTATCCTTTCACTATTGGGTGTTTTTGGCTCCCTTGTCAAATACTAGTTGACCATATATGCTAGGGTTTTTCAGTTGTCTGATGTGTCTATATTTGTGCCAGTACCATAGTGTTTTTATTACTATGGCTTTGTACTGTAGTTTGAAATCTGGAAGCATAATATCACTGGCTTTGTTCTTTTTTCTCAAGATTGCTTTGGCTATTTAGGGTCTTTTGTGGTTCCACACAAATTTTGGGATTGTTTCTTTTATTTCTGTGAAGAATGCCTTTGGTATTTTGATGGGCATTATGTTGGATCTGTAGGTGGCCTTGGGTAGTATGGCCATCTTAGCAATATTAATTCTTCCAATCCATGAACATGGAATATCTTTCTATTTGTTTGTGTCTTCTTCAATTTCTTTCAGCAAAGTTTTGTAGTTTTCATTGTACAGATCTTTCACTTCCTTGATTAAGTTTATTCCTAAGTATTTTTTTGATGCCATTATGAATGGGTTCATTTTCCTTATTTGTTTTTCAGGTGCTTCGTCTTTAGTGTAAGGGAGTGTAGTTAATTTCTCTATGTTGGTTTTGTATCCTGCCACTTTACCAAAATAGGTTTTTTACTAAATCTTTGGGATTTTCTATATGTAGGGATCATATCATCAGCAAACAATAACAATTTTACTTCTTCCTTTCTGATTTGAACGCCTTTTATTTCTTTGTCTTGCTTAATTGCTCTAGCTGGGACTTCCAGTATTATATTGAATAGGAGTGGTGAGAGTGGGTATTCTTGCCTTGTTCCTGATCTTGGGGAAAACACTTTCAGTTTCTCTTCATTAAGTAAAATGTTAGCTGTAGGCTTGTCATATATGGCCTTTTGTATGTTACTTCTATATCTAGTCTGTTAAAGGTTTTTATCATGAAAAGATGTTGTGTTTTGCCAGATGTTTCTTCTATATCTATTGAGATGATCATGTGATTTTTAGCTTTCATTTTATTGATGTGGTGAATTACATTTATTGACTTGTGTATGTTGAATCATCCTGCATCTCAGGGATAAATCCCACTTGGTCATGGTGTATAATCCTTTTAATATGTTCATGAATTTGATTTGCTAATGTTGTTTTGAGAATTTTTGCATCTATATTCATCAGGGATATTGGTCTACAGTTTTCTTTTCTTGTGGTACCCCTGTCTGGTTTTTGTATTAAAGTGATGATGGCCTCATAAAACGAGTTTGGAAGCATTCCCTCCTCCTTGATACTTTAGAGGAGTTTGAAAAGGATTGGTATTAATTGTTCTTTGCATGTTTGGTAGAATTTTCCAATGAAGCTGTCTGGTCTTGAAGTTTTTTGTGTTGGGAGTTTTTTATTACTGATTCAATTTCTTTACAGTTAGCTAAAGCTACTCTTTAGCTTTTCTATTTCTTCCCAATTCAGTCTTCTTAGGTTGTGTGTTTCTAGAAATGTAAACATTTCTTCTCAATTATGTAATTTGTTGGCATATAATTGTTCATAGTAGTCTCACGATTCTGTGTATTTCTGTAGTATCTGTTCTAAGGTCTTCTCTTTCATTTCTAATTTTTTTAATTTGATTTTTCTCTATTTTTCTTTAATTAGTCTAGCTTAAGGTTTGTCAATGTTGTTTATCTTTTCAAAGAACTGTCTGTTAGTTTCACTGATCCTTTCTATTATTTTTCTGGTTTCTATTTCATTTATTTCCACTCTGATCCTTACTTTTTCTTCTTTCTGTTAACTTTGGGCTTAGTTTGTTTTCTTTTTGTAGTTCCTTATGATGTAAAATTAGGTTGTTTGAGATCTTCCTAGTTTCTTAATATATGTACTTATTGTTGTAAACATTCCTCTCAGAACTGCTTTTGATATATCCCACAGTATTTGATGTTATGTTTTCATCTTCATTTGCTTTGAGATAATTTTTTATTTCCCTTTTGATTTCTTCTGTGATCCAGTGGTTGCTTAGAAATGTGTTGTTTATTTCCACATATTTTTAGATCTTCTCACTTTCCTCTTGTTGATTTCTAGTTTTATACCATGTGGTCAGAGAAGTTGGTTGTTATGATTTCAGTCTTCTTAAATTTCCTAAGATTAGTTTTGTGGACTAACATGATCTGTCCTGGAGAATGTTCCAGGTGCACTTGAGAAAATGTGTATTCTGCTGGATGGAATGTTCTGTGTATGTCTGTTAAGTCCATTTGTTCTAAAGTATGTTTCAATTTCAACATTTCCTTGTTGATTTTCTGTCTGAATGATCCATCCATTGCTGATAGTGGGGTATTGAAGTCCCCTACAATTATTGTATTGTTGTCTATTTCTCCCTTATGATCTTTTATTAATTACTTAACTACTTTTATTAATGACTTAATATATAATATACATATATGCTTAAATATTAATTACTTAATATAATTAATGTATACTTAATTTCATTGTTTAGTTGTTGGGAGCATATATATTTACAGTTGTTCTATCTGCTTGATGTATAGACCCCTTTATCATTATATAATGACCTTTGTCTCTGGTTACTCTTTTTGGCGTGAAGTCTATTTTGTCTGATATAAGTTTGGCTATGTCTAATTTTTCATTTCTGCTTGCTTGGAATATCATCTTCCATTTTTTCATGTTAAGCCTATTGTGTGTCTTCAGAGCTGAAATGATTCTCCTGTAGGCAGCATTTAGTTGGGTTTTATTTTTTATCTGTCCAGCCACTTGTGCCTTTTGATTGGTGAGTTCCATCCATTTTACATTTAGGATGAATATTGATATGTAAGTATTTACTATTGCCATTTTGTCTTTTGCCTTCTGGTTATTTTGTCTTTCCATTGTTTCTTTTTCCTTGTTTCTGTCTACTTTTGTAAGTTGGTGGTTTTTCAAGGTTATTGGCACAGTCTCCTCCCCCCCCCCTTTTTTAATGTTTTGTGTCTATGCTTTAGATATTTGCTTTGTGGTTGCCATGAGGTTTACACAAAACATTTCATAGATAATGTAGTCCTTCTGCTGCTGATAGTAATTTATTTTCATTTGCCTATGAAGTCTCCATTCTTTCACTCTTCCCCTTTTATATTTTTGATGTCACAAATGATCTCTTTTTAGGGGTGCCTGGGTGGCTCAGTCGTTAGACCTCTGCCTTTGGCTCAGGTCATGATCCCAGAGTCCTGGGATTGAGCCCTGCATCGGGCTCCCTGCTCAGCAGGAAGCCTGCTTCGCTTCTCCCTCTCCCACTCCCCCTGCTTGTGTTCCCTCTTTCTGTGTCTCTCTCTCTCTGTCAAATAAATAAATAAAATCTTAAAAAAAAAAAAACCCAAATGATCTCTTTTTATACTGTGACTTTGTTACCAAGTTGTAGTAACTGTAGTTATCTTTAATGCTCTTTTCCTTTAACCTTCATGCTGTAGTTAAGAGGTTAACAAACTGTTCTAAAGAAGAGTTATCATATTCTAATTCTATGTATTGCCTTAATCAGAGTTTTGTGTACTTTCATCTTTTCATTTCAGCTTGAGGAGCTCCTTTCAACATTTCTTGTAGGGCAGGTCTAGTGGTGGTGAACTCTCTCAGCTTTTGTGTGGGAAAACCTTTATTTCTCCTTCATTTCTGAGGGATAACTTTGCCAGGTATTCTTGGCTGACAGTTTTTATCTTTTAGTACTTCTTTTTTTTTTTTTAAAGATTTTATTTATTTATCTGAGAGAGAGAGAATGAGAGAGAGCACATGAGAGGGGGGAGGGTCAGAGGGAGAAGCAGACCCCCTGCTGAGCAGGGAGCCTGATGCGGGACTCGATCCAGGGACTCCAGGATCATGACCTGAGCCGAAGGCAGTTGCTTAACCAACTGAGCCACCCAGGCGCCCCATCTTTTAGTACTTCTAATATGTCATTCTTCTCTCTCTTGGCCTGTGGAGTTTCTGCTGAGAAATCTGCAGATAGCCTAACCAGGGGTACTTTTGTAGGTTACTGTCTTTTTTTCCCCTTTCACTGTCTTTAAATTCTTTCTTTATTGTTGACTTTTGACAGTTTTAATATAATGTGTCTTGGAGAGGATCTTTTTGCATTGAGATAATAAGGTGTTCTATTAGCTTTGTGGATTTGTATATCCCATTCCTTCCCCAGGAGTGGGAAGTTCTCAGCTCTTATTTCTTTAAATAGGCTCTCTTCCCTTCCCCTCTCTCCTCCTTCTGGGATACCCATTATTCTTATGTTGGCTTTTCTAATAGAGTCAGATGATTCACATGGTTTCTTCACTATTTAAACATTTCAGTTCTCTCTTCTCTTCCACCAGAATCATTTCTATTTTTCTGTCCTTGAGCTCACTAATTCTTTCTTCCATATGATATGCTGTATTTCCAGTACATTCTAATGCATTCTTCGTCTCATTTATTGAGTTCTTCAGCTCCAGAATTTCTATTTGGTCCTGTTCTGGAATTTCAGTCTCTTTAGTAAAATATTCCTTCTGTTTATTAGTTTTATTGCTGAGATCACTGCATCATCTTCTTGAGTTTTCTTGTGGCTTGAACTTCTTTACAAGAAGTGTTTTAAATTATCAGTTAGGTTATAATATTCCATGTCTTTGGTTGCTGGCAAATTGTCATTTTATTTTTGTGATACCACGTTACTGTGATTGTTTTCATATTACTGTGATTTTTCATGGTGTTTGAGGAGAAATGGTTCTGCCACTGCATTTGAAGTAGTGAACACCTTCTTTTAAAATGTAGGCAAGGTTTTGTTTACTTTGATTCTAACTGTTCAACAGGTTGGTAGTTAGGAGCCTTCCTTTTGTTTTCCAGAAGGTGGCGCTATAGCACAAGATTTTGGCTTCTATTAAGGGATCTGACAAGCTGCTCAGATTGGGAGCACAATGCATTTAAAAAAAAAAAAGCAAAAGGTGGGGCAGAGCAGGGGTGAGTAGGGAAGGTGTATACTCAGTGCTTGGGGTTTTGGGTGTGCCCACTGCTCCGTAGGGGGATCCTGAAGTGGGGATGGTCCTCTTTCAGTCTCTTTTCCTCTCCCCCATCCCTGTGGTCTCCTCAGAGAGAGCAACTGGTCCCTCCAGCTGTGTAGCACATAGCCAGGCCGACCACCACTCACTCCTGACCTCACCCTCCACCTCCTCTGCCAGAAAGGTGGTGCTGGCTGGTTGCTGGAGCAGCCCACACCTTCTCTGCCATCACAGCACATGCCACCGCTGGCTCCGTCACCACCACCACCCTCCCTCTGTAGTCCCGTCCGCCCACCTTAGGTGCACAGATGGTCAGATCTCTTGGCTATCCTGGTATGCTGTGCAGAGGTGTTTTTCTTTTTGGTTATGGATGTCCAGTTAGTTGTACGTGGAAGGGGAGAGAAGAAAGGAATGACTCCTGCTGGTGTGATGCTGACATCACTCCATAGTAATCCACCAATTATTCTTTATTTTAATTATGTTCCTTAATCATAGTAGGAAAATATACACCTCTGCCTCCTTCATTCAAATGTTGTTTTTAACAAAAACGTTTCTTTTTAATTTTACTAAATACCTTTCCAGCATCTATAGAGATAACCGTATTGTTGTTTGCATCTATGGCTATCGTGGATTGTATTGGTAGATTTTTCTAACATTGAACCATCTTTGCATTCCTGGAACACGGTTATCTGCCTTTTAATGTGCTTCCTCATTCTGAGTAAATCTGATTTAAAATTTACATTAATAGATTGTTTTAAAATACATGAAGTTTTTCTTCTTCTTTTAATGTTCTGGATCAGTTAATTACACTGGAATTATCTTTTCCTTAAGGGAATTTCTCATAGAAAGTTTCCTATAAAGCTGCCTGGGCCTGGTATTCTTGAGAAAGAGCTCTTTGACAGTATTTCCTTCCCTTCTTTTCTTTTCCTTTTCTTTCTTTTTTTGATAATAATTAGTACATTCATATTTTCTGAAGTTAATGTTTATATTTTTGGAACATTACCCATTTTATCCTGTATTTTGAAATTTGGGGCAATGAGTTGAGCAAGGTTGTTTTTTTTTTTGTTTGTTTGTTTTAATTAAAAAAATTTATTTACATTATATCCCCTTCCTCATTTCCTATGTTAGTCATTTGGGCTTTTTTCCCATTTTATCTTGATTAATTTATTTTTCAGTTTATTTGTTTTATGGTGTTTTCCAAGCACAAGCTTTTGGGTATTTTTATAATTCTACTATTGTTCTGCTTTCTGATTCATACAGTCTGGTTTTAATTTTATTGGTTTTTCTTTCTACTTTTTTTTCACTTATTTTGTTCTTTTCTAACTTCTTTAATTGGGTGCTTGATCCATTTAATTCATATTATTAATATAAATATTTAAGACTGTGAATTTTCTGTGAGTACTGCATTCTTTGGTTTCTAGCAAGTAATATTTTCTTTTTCATCATTATCAAGATATTCCAGAGCTTTAGTTTTGTACAGGTTAAGTCATTCAAGGCGATGTATAGATGGTATTCTAATTTTGTTATTAATTTCTAGAATTTTTTGTTTCTGCTCTATCTTTTATTTATTTATTTTTTCCTTTTGACCAGAAACTGTTAGTGGGACACCTGGGTGGCTCAGTTGGTTAAGCATCTGACTCTTGATTTCTGTTTAGATCGTGATCTTAGGGTCATGGGATCGAGCCCTGAGTTGGGCTCCACACTTAGTGGGGAGTCTGCTTAAGATTCTCTCCCTCTGCCCCTCCCCGGTCTCGTGCTCTCTCTCTCTCTCTCTCAAATAAATAAATAAATAAATAAATAAAATCTTTTTTAAAAAAGAGAGAAACTGCTAACATTATTTTCAGAATTAAAGTTTATTTTATGGCCTCATGTTTAATCATTTTTTGTTAGTGTTCTATGTCAACTTAAGAATAAATGATGGTGTCTCTTTGCAGGGCATAGTGTTCTTTAGAAGACAATGAGATCTTTATTATTAATTAGGTTTTTATCTATCCTTGGAAAGTTTGTGTCCATCTTTTCCCCCTTGGATCCTCAGAATGCAGTGAAAATGCATGCCCGATGAATGAAGGTATGATGTGGAACTCTTTGTGGTCAGCTAGAGTTGTGTTGTGTTCTGTCTTCTAGCCAAAGATTGCCGAGGAGAACCTGACCTACGCTGAGCTGGAGCTGGTCAAACCCCACCGGGCTGCCAAAGGCCTCCCCACCAGCACTGTCTACGCCCAGATCCTCTTTGAGGAGAACAAGCTGTAACGTGGCGTCCTCTTCCGTGGTCCTATTTAATACCTGCCACCCCAGTTATTTATGATATCTTGGAAACAAAATCCTTATTTTTGTATTTTACCTCGTGCCTTCTGTGTGGTGAGGAGCCCTTTTCCAGCGGCGTCCCAGGTGCCTTCGAGGAAAGGTATGACACACGAGGTACGAGGCTCCTCTCCATCAAAGAGTAGGGGCCACAGCCCTTGGACGAATCTCCCAGGACAGGATGTGTCTGGGTCCGAGCCCTGAGCAGTGTGAACTCTGATTCTGAGAGCACCCAAGGAGATTTTCTGCTGAGCCAAACCTCTTCATGTTTTCTTCTCCTTTCTTTGGGCTTTAATCTTTTTAAAATCTTATTTTAATCTTCTACTCTTCCTGTATTTGTGATACCAAGCTCATAGTATATAGCTAGAGGAAATGCCATTATAGGCCAAAGTGTGAGATGGTAGATATGTACTAATTGGTTTTTCAAAAGGTCAGAGAACATTTCTAGGGCACCTCAATCAGAGCGAACTGCTTATTGCAAATGGTCACTCAAGATAGCATCTCTTGTTTTAAATAGATGCACTGACCCTGGTGGTTTAAGGGCAGAGGCAGATTGTGGGGAACTTTGATGTCTAAGCTAACAGTCCACTGTCTCTAAATACGCCAGTGCCCATTTCCCCACCTGTGATCACCCAAGGATGCAGGGCGAGTAGCATACCATTCTAAAGGACACCCCCCCCCCCTTCAGCACGGTGAACTTATATTGCTATAGAAACTCATATTCCCCAGAAAGTTCTTACTCACTGTTTTCCAAAGGAGCAAGGGAGGGAGCTAGCCATCGATGGACACGCTGGAGGAAGTAAGTGGGCCTCTTGGAAGTAAGCCGAGGTTACCAGCTCTGATTGAATGTCCGCTCTTGTGTGAGCAGAGTTTTTTTGCCTGGTTCCACTGGGGTAGGAGAGTAGGAAGTGCAGGCCGAGCTGGAAAAATGTGTTTTAAAGACCCTACTGTTGTAAAGTGCCTCTCCCAACTCGACTTCACATGTGATTTCTCATGTGTTTGGGTTGGGCTCAGGCAGGGATGCGGGGCAAATACATCTGTGCTGAAGTTGCCCTGTGTGGACTGATGCAACATCCAGGATCTCCCTGAAGATGGAGACCTTCTAGAAGAGAGACATCCTGTTGCCTGTGTTAAGGACACTTTCTGTGTGGGTGTGCTCTGGGCGGTTATTTACTGCACACTGCAGAAATTGTTTGGCTTTGTAATGGATCATGTATATACGGTAAATTATATATTTTAAACACAGCCTTGAGTGTGAGCTGTGCTCCTCTGTATAGCCATGTGCACTCGGTCTTACAAGTTTCTTATTCCCTAATTATCTCAGACTCATGTTTATATTAAGGTGACTTAACCTGTCATAGAATTCTTGTAATGGGATAACGACTACTGCGAGATTCTGGATACTGTACGTTGCTTCACAAAACACTGTGTTAACATTCGTGCGACAGCCAGTACTTATCTTCAGAATGAAAATTTCTTTACAGTGTAAGGCTCTCATTACAATAGCTTCAAAAAGCAAATGTTTGTCCATGAGCTTAGCTCTACAGTAACACTCGCAAAGACCCATGATAGCTTATGAGTACATCTTGTGGTTTATTGGAAAGGGTCCGCATTGGGAGCAGGTAGATTTTCTAGAAGCAGAAATAATCTGCCTTTACAAAGACGAAGTCATTCTCTCTGGCCTATACCTGCATCTCATTTCCCTTCCCCTCTGCCAAATTTCGAAGATAGTGAATAAACCACACAGCTTTTGAGGAAGAAATACCACCTGGAAGGATTCACTGGACCTTCCCAGAGCATCCTTTAGGAGAGTGAATATATGGTTGGCACACAATTCATATAATTATCATGGGCAGCATATCCTATTTTATCATGGCAATGTTCCAGCAGACTGTGGTTCTTTGGTGTTTTGAGAAAGGAGGGTGATTTCTTCATTTGCACGAGGAGCCATATGGGCTAGTGGGGCCCCCGGGGGTGACAGGTGGGGGTGGAGAGTGGGGTACATGGAGAGAAGATTGTGGGGAGAGGCAAGAGGGTAGGGAGCCCCCAGCCTTCTGCAGAACCAAACTGAACTTCAATCACCCTCAAATCCATGTCCTTAAATTCAGAGGGAGTTTAGGGCCATCATATATGGAAATAAACACATGCCACTAAGAAGAGCACAAGCTTTTCAGAGCTGGTAGCTGCAGGTTAGTCTTAAAGGTCACAGTTATAGAGTCAACCCAGACTTTTTCTCCAACATTCTGGTCATAACTGCATAAATCCACCCTATGCTGTGTGTCTGGGGGACCAGATAGACATAGAGTATAAAAGGAGTCTGCCAGACCATCACCCCCTACTGAAAATGCTTCCTGAAGGAATCTTGGAAGGTACCGTCCACATCTGAGCAGAGTTCATCCCACCATTATCTCCAGAAGCAAACCGTCCCAGTTCAGCTCACAACTAGAAGCAATGGATGATCTGTCCCTGGTGCTTCTTTGGGATGATAAATCTGGACATTATTGTCATAGTAAACTAAAAAAATGGGTCTACTTGTTTATTCTCTATCAAGCAAATCACTAACCATGCCTTAAATTTCTAAAGTAAGGGGAAACATATCAAATAGAAATTAGGAAAAGCTCTTCAACTTGCTTTTACTCTCAGGCATCTATTGAAACAACTATATTAAAGCAGTTTATAAAAGGGACAATTGCTTGTACATTTAAATGAAATCAAAACAAGTAAGAACCCGTTACTCACAGATACTCTAAGGTTTGGTGGTGAACTTTGACCTAGGCCAGGCATAACATGGAAACATGGAAACATGGCAGGAAGCAAGGCAGTGAAAAACGGCATCTTCAAGCTCTGAACTAAAGTTCTGAACTAAACGCCCCATGTTGTGGGGGGAAAGGGTTGGGATTTCTCTGGGATCTTGTCTTCATTAAAGCATCATGATTTTGTTAGCTCACAGGGCGAGTCAGAAAAAGCCAGCACCCCCGCCCCCCACCTTCCACACCCTTCCTGATACTTGCTGGAGTGAAAATGACATGGGGCACTCGGTATTTTTTAGTGCATAGTCATCTGGGTCATCCCACACATTGATAAGCCCAAACTCTCACTTGGGATAAGAACACTAAACCAGTTGATCCTTTCAGGGACTGTTCACACCCTCGTTCATCACTCAGCCTCTGATATGCATGACTGCAACCTAGGCTGGGCCAAGAATGGGGCTCATGCTCCAGGCCACAAAAAATGGTCCAAAGCTTGCAAGAGGCCTGGCCTGGACTAATCAGAATCCTTGGGAGAAACAAAGCATCTTTCCCTTGGGCAGCGAAGCTAGGATGCCACATACCAGATCTGCCTCCAGCCATGTCTCTGGTGAGTAGAGAAGCCTTGAAGAATGAAGGAGACTTCGAGAGAGAAGCAGGGAGGAAAGCACAGAATCCTAGCTCCCAGACCCTAGAATCCCCCGGACTTTTCTCTTTCCTTCAGATCTGCTTTTGATTCAATTAACTACCCTCTTTTCCTATCTTCTAAATCCTGGTTTTGTTCAAGCTCATCAGGTTGCAATGGCAAGAATTCTGACTAATATAGTATGCATCAAAGTTGCTTCCCAGCTCAGGAAGCAAAAGACTCCCACTGAGTGTCCCTACCCAAGGAGTCCACTTACATTATGTTCCATGAGGTCCTTGCAGCCATGAGTTTCTGCTGTGCTCTGCACTTTCCCACTGAGCAGACCTTCTCAGGGCCCTGAAGACACTTCTCGATGGAGAGGGACTGTCAGGACTGATATTCTCCTGATGGAGGGACCCTCTGGCTCGGAGTAGGGATAGCAGAAGGCCTGGAGCAGTACTAAGCAGCACTGGGGACAGCAGGGGAAAGGCACGAGGAGGAGATTCAAATGAGCCACGCCACAGGGATACTGGAGGGAGTCTTTGTGTGGCTGTGAAGTTTAGTGTGGCTTCCATATAGAACATGTCTTTCAGTGTCCCTGTGTTTCCTGGGGGAGAAGGTGGGACCCAGCTCTGTGTCGTTCCTAGCCCATTATAAGGTGAGGCAACCACATGGTGGGGATGTTGACTCTCCATCACCCCCCACCCCCCAACCCCACCCCATACACTGGACAGAAGCTATTCACCAGGATGGAAAACAAAGAAGACGTCTTGTTCATGGTCTGGAGGAAGGGCCTGCCTTCTGCATGGACAGGTTGAATGTGAGCTATGGTGGAGTGTTCAGATGGGTAGGATAGATGAGTGCTCCCTAAACTTTAGGACATTACCGGATCTTCATACACTGTGGATCGTAGTTCAGGAAGTCTATATGGGGCCCGGGAGTCTATGTTTCTGACAAGCCCCCAAGGAATGCCCATGCTTCTGAATCCGGACCGTGTTTGGAGTGGCATCGATGTGAACTGCTGGGAAATGTGGATCTGGAACCCCTGCAAGGTTGGGGGCTGTCCTGAGAGTATAGGTCACAGCCGAAGCCTGACAGTGAGCAAAATCCCCAGGGAGAGGCAGCCCAATGTGGAGAGAAGGTGCCCAGGCCTAAGGGATGAGGAGCTCCCTGCTGGCAGCTCCAGGAGCAGGTGCGGAGCCTGAAGGAGGCCAGGGGAGAGCAAGCGATCAGAGAAAGCCATGTCTGGGAGTTTCTCGAAGGAGGAAGCACTCAGCCGTGTGCACTCTGCAGAGGTCAAATAGAATAGAGGTTGAGCCTTTGCTCTTTCTGAATTAATTGTACATTTTGCATTTTTAAAAATGATTTGTTTTGCTGGGGAAAACAATTCCCCAAGTGCACAGGGCTAACAGACTTTGGCACTGAGCCCTGTGTGCTCTGCTCAGTAGATTTTCCCCGAGGCAATCCGTGTCTTTCCAAAGGGTGGCGATTTGGGGAAGACTCTTAATTAATGCATAGGGTGGGGGGGGGCAGTTTTCTGCTCCTTCTGTTGTCATTGATAAAAGATGACTTGGTGTCTCCTTCCTAATAAACACAGTTCGATTAGCTTCACACCAATTTAGAGTCTGATTGTTAAACGTTAATGTACTGGACCCTATAGTTTTAAATAGAATTAGAGATGTTTACAGCTTTGGTTAAATGCACCGTGTTCTTCCACATTAAACTTTATTACAAGTGTCCTCCATCAGCAAACAGGAGAAAAACTCATTATTAGCTGGTGTGTATGAGGGCCGTGGCTGTGGCGGGCAGACCCAGCATTCTGTTTTCCTTTATTACAGCTTGCTAGCTGGCAGGTGGGCATGATCGCTCCCTATGTATGAGGATGATTAGGACCCCAGACTCCCAGGTCTATGGGGGGATCTGAGAGAATCCATGAACACCCAGGAATTTTTATGCAGAAGTTTGTGTTGCTTGTGTGAGGGCCTGATGCCCTCTTCAGTTTTCTAAAGGAGTCCATGCTCCACATAAGATGGGACCTGTAGAGACTCTTTGCCAGGGTCCTAACGGTAAGGTCCCCTAGAAGCATCATGATGAAGTCTGTCACTTTACAACTGGGGAAGGTAAGGAGTAGGAAGGGACCTGCTAGTTGGTGGCAGAGCCCGGTTGGAACCAAGCTTTTTTGTCGCTAAACCTGGTGACCGTCCCCCCTCAATCTCCCCACCCTAACCCCCCAACTCTACCACCAAGCTCTGGCCCCAGGCAGCCCACCAGTTGAACGCTGGACATGGAGTCTCCGGACCCTTCTCCTGAGCTCCATGTCTACCCACTAGCCCTCCCCCCCCCCCGCCCCGAGCACAGCCCGGGTCTCTCAGAAGCCAGTGTCCACAGCTGACCACATCGTGAACACCCTGCGCCCCTCAACAGCTAGCCGTGCTGCTTAAGAACACCACTGTTCAGCCCGTAACTAAGACAGGAAACCTGGTGTTGTCAGTGGAGATGGAGGTCATGAACAGCAAGCAGCTGCAGACCTACTGCTGACTTTTGGAGAAAAATACCAGGGGCCAGGCACCGTACTGAGCACATTTTCTGTATTATCTCATTAAACCCATACCGTGCCGCCCCCATCTGCAGACGGAGAAGCAGAGGGTCGGAGAGCTCAGCTAGCCTGCTCAAGATGGCAGAGCTGGATCATGATATCTCCCATTTCACGTTTGCCCGCACCTGCCGCTCCCCTCCATCCACACGGCTCCTGCCTTCCACCAGCTCTGGGCACCTCCCTCATGGGCCTCCGCATTCACACCCGACCTTCGCCCTGCTGTCTAACCCATCATGACCCGGCCCGGCCTCCCTTGCTGGTTCCACTACCGCTGGCCGCCCCCTCCCCTCACACCGTTTGCTCAGCCCAAGTAGGGCATCAGGGCTGCAAGAGGAGGCAGCTCTGGCCGGCGGAGGCTGCCCCAGCAATTCTCAGAGCATGGGGAGAGGAGACCACGCCTCTGGCCACCGACCCAAGCCCCAGGGGCAGCCATGCAGCTCTTGCTTCTGCAGCATCTAGGGCCAGAGCCCCAGGACCAGGGAGCCCAGGCAGGGTCACCGTGCTCCCCGAGTGTCACAGACACAGCTGCTGGCTTTGGTGGCACAGTGGTGGCAAGCTCTGGAGCGACGTGCATCTAAGGCAGTAGAATAGGGAGACCTCTAGCTCTTGGGAGGTGCGAGGGTCTTGTCTACACTGGCAGGGTAAGCTTAGCCAGGACTGACCGTGGAGACAACCACAGGTAGGCTCCTCCGGGCCTTCTGTGATGTCAATGGAGGGGCAAGCAAAGAAAGACGGGGCCTGCTCCTGGGCTGGGAGAGTGCCACTCAAGTCATACGTCCCTGCGGAGGGACAGATCTTCTCTCGGCCCCAGCTGGCAACACAGGACTCCCAGTCACCAGAAGCCGATGACTCGGCATCTAGGAACATGCCCTCCTTATAGAATGTTAGGACTTACAGGGCCCTGAGAGGTTGCTTAAACCTCCCCGTCAGTGCCCCGTCACTTTACAAACAAGACCATGACTTAGAGGTCACAAATTTGACCATTAGTGGTCATCAGGATCCCAACCCAGGGCTCACCTTCTTTCCACAACTCCTCTCCCCCCAGCCTGTGTGCCTTTCCCTCCCTGCCCCACCCCCAGAGGTCAGTCATGTCTCAGCCTGATCGAGGGGGGCTGGATGGAGAGCACCCATCTGAAGGTGACAGCTAACGGCTTCCAGCTGAAATGAGCAAGGTCAGTGTTGCGGAGGGGCGGATGCATCAAACCCAGCAAGCTTAGCACCCCCAGGGGAATTCCAGAGGGCAACACTCAGTGCCACAGATGTTTACTGAGCACCAAGTATGTGCCAGGCATCGAATGCAGAAGCCCGCACAAAGATGCACAGCCGATGGGCAAATTATACTGACGGTGGTTGCCGTGGGCAGGGCAGTCGCGGTGTGCTGGGCGCGGCTTGCTGGTGCTACGGGCTTCGCAGCAGCCCCGAAGGAAGGTGGCATTCCTGCTGTGTTATCATTGGCAGAAATGAGGGTCAGAGCATCTACGTCGCTTGCCCAAGGCTGCACCTCACGTTACAGAGCTGGATTACAAGTCATGGTTGCTGTTGAATCTCAGATCTGTACCTCTGAAACAAATAATGCAATATATGTTAAGAAAAAAAAAAGAAGAAGAAGAAGGTAGCGGGAGGGGAAGAATGAAGCGGGGGAAATCGGAGGGGTAGACGAACCATGAGAGACGATGGACTCTGAAAAACAAACTGAGGGTTCTAGAGGGGAGGGGGGTGGGAGGTTGGGTTAGCCTGGTGGTGGGTATTGAGGAGGGCACATTCTGCATGGAGCACTGGGTGTTATGCACAAACAATGAATCATGGAACACTTCATCTAAAACTAATGATGTAATGTATGGGGATTAACATAAGAATAAAAAAAAAGATTAGAAGCATGAACTCATGTTTCTAAATAGAGATAGAGAAATAGAAGGGCAGACAGACAGAAAGATGGACAGGTTGACAGATGAACAGAGAGGGAGATAGATAGATGTTTGATAGATATAAAAGTGTGTGTCTGCTAAATATAATATGATATTCTGGATTGGATTCTGGAATAGAAAAAAGATATTAGTAGAAAACTGATGTAATCTAAATAAACTTTGTAGTTTAATTAAAAAACAAAAAAACAAAAAAACAACAAAAAAAAAACAAGTCATGGTTGCTCGGTGTCAATCCTGTGCTCTTTCTATTGTGGTCTGGCCCAGAAACACAAAGGAAATAATCCCAAATTGCCCTGGCAACCAGAAGGAGGAAAGGGTCAGGACAGGCTTTTTGGAAAAAGTGTCCATTTGAGCAGAGCTCCGTGGAGGGGCGAGAATCTGCCCAGAGGCAGAGGGCAGGGGGCTCCGTGGGCTGTAAATATCCCGCTGCACACAGAGCTCCTGGTGGGAAGGTGCGTGGTGGGAGAGCGGTGGGGGTGGGGGGTGTAAGGCTCCTATCTGCCTCCCCTGGGGGACCGCGGTACACAGGAGCCAGGGCTGCCTGGGAAGGGAGATGGGCCACAGGCTGTTCAAATGGGATTGTAAGCAGTGCACAGGCTGGGAGGGCTGAGCGCTCTGTTTCCCCTCACAACCAGCAATGATGATCACCTTATCATCACGCACAAACGGGCCAGTCAGTTTAGGAGAAAAGCTGCAGTAAAAAGATAATTTGGTACACCTGATGGATGGCAGAAAGAACAAAAAGATAACACTGCAGAGAAAAGGTCTTTACTGAAAGTCCCTAAAATTCTGGAATTCTGCCCATTCCCATCCCCAACGAAGGGAGTTGGTGGCCTGGTCACTTTAGCTTTAGTGTGTTCTCTTATTTTTTTTTTTTTAAAGATTTTTTATTTATTTATCTGAGAGAGAGAATGGGAGACAGAGAGCATGAGAGGGGGAGGATCAGAGGGAGAAGCAGACCCCCCGCTGAGCAGGGAGCCCGATGCGGGACTCGATCCCAGGACTCCAGGATCATGACCTGAGCCGAAGGCAGTCGCTTAACCAACTGAGCCACCCAGGCGCCCCGTGTTCTCTTATTTTGATAGATTTGGAATTTATGCACTTAACTGGCCACATGCTTGTTCCAGGAAAGTGAGTAAAAAGGAGACCTTTGCTAATTGACCAGCTCCTTCTGTTTATGGCCCGCGTGACCATGATTGTGGTAGGAAGGGAATCATGAGGGATCCAGCCCGGGCTTGGGACTTCCTGAGTTAACAGACCGGGGACGGGGACGTGGTGGGGACTCACCGCTTCCTGGTGCCTCCCCCAGTCCTTCCCGTCAGGCGCCTCTCCCCGCTCTTTGGCCAAGTCTGGACAGCAGCCCCGCGGGTCCGGGTAGGCAGCGCCTCCTGGTGGCCACCGCCGAGAACTTGCGGACCTCCCTTGCTCCCACCTGTCGTCCTTGGCCCGGACCTCTTCTCCTGTCTTCAGAGGCCGCTCCTTCTGCCTCTCCTCTACATTCCCGCGCATGCTCGTCCTACTCCAACCTTCACCAAATCCCACTCTTGCTCTTAGCATTTTCACTCCCTTTCCCGCTCTCCTCATGCCTTCACTCCATTTGCAGGGAAAGCGGTTATTTCGTCGTGGGCCATAAGCAGGCTAGGACCGGGCCCGCGCGTCCGGCCATTCTCTCTGGCTCGGGGGCCGGAGCCCAGATCAGAGCCTATAAATGGAGTTCTGTGTCTGCGTTCTTTCTCTTCCCACACACTTTGTTTTCTTTTGCTGGTGTCCTGGCTTTTCTCACTCGGTAGCATGAGCACAGGATTTAGTCAGAAGCTCGGGTCCAAATTCGGAGTCTGCCTTTTAATTGCTGTGTGTCTTTGAGAAGCTATTTGACCTCTGGTCTTCAGTGTCCCCCTGTGAAAAATGACCAATCATCATCACCGCCCCTCCATGTGGGCCTCAACAGACAGCGGGAAGGGGCAGGCGTGTGGAGGGCTCCCAGAGGGGCTGCACCCCAGGGAGGAGCCGCCCCAGGGCCCAGGACGGGATGCTGGTGCAGGGAGTTCTAGCCCCCGGGCTGGCTCTCCCTTCGGCTTGTTCTCACTTAGACTGAGGATGAAAACATCTCCTGGTATTTGTTCGACCCACATGAACACATGGAGCACTAGGCCTGGGCGCAGTCACCTCCTTTCCTTGCTCCCAGGACCTTCCACGAGGTGCCAGCAACTGGCCTCCAGCTCCCGGCTCTGCTTCCTTAGCACGCCTTCCTCCTCCGAGTGCTCACGGTTGGGGAACAGGACGAGGAAAGGATGGCTTTCTTCTCCCCAGGGCACAGTGAGTCCCACTAAGGGCAGCCCCTATCTGCTTTGTCACTACACTGTCCCTGCGGCCTGTCGCAGAGCCTAGGACCCAACTGCTTCATGATACCTAGGAAGGGGACAAAGGGTGGAGAAGGACAGTGAAGGCATTTTGAAAACTAAAAAACACAACCCACATGGACGGAATTTTTTTTCCTATAGATTTTATTCCTCCCGAAGGCATCCAAACCCTGTACCCCAAACCGCATTATCCAGAGCTTCCACAACTCAGCAGAAAGACACTGCTATATTTGTCCTGTTGGCAGCCCCCTCAGCCAGTTTCCATCAAGGACCAGCCTGCAATCACATGCTTGCCAGGGGCGGGGGGTGGGGTGACCAGGCGGCCGTGGCTGGCTGCAGTCTGGCTGCGGTCCTGGCAGGGTGGGGGGCTTGGCGGGAACCCTGGGGTGTCGACCACCTCAGAGGCCCGCAGAGGTTCCTCTTTTGTGGGACAAGAAGGAGGCGGTACATTTTCCCCGGAAAGCACTGGACCATGACGGCCAGGAGGCTGGCTCGGGGTTGGCCCCACAGCCTCAGAAACATCTGGAGTCAGAAGACCAGAGCTGAGGGCTTGGGTCTGGGGGAAAAGTCCTTGCCTCCCTAGGAAGGTACCTGGCTTCAGTGTCTAGAAGGGGGCAGGCTAATGTGTAACGTGTAGAGGCTTAGGCAATATTTTATTTCCCCAGATGAAATCCCAACTCTAAACCAGGTCGTGAGAGGAGCTTAGGCTTGCAAGTTGCTTACACTTTACAAAGGGTCTTCGGGTGTGTTGTTTTTCTCCCCCAGATTCGACACTTAGTTTTCTAGTACTCTCTCTGGGGAAGGGCCAGGGTTGGCCTACTTTCCAGCCACTCTAGCCCTTCCCTGATCCTTGACAAAAGCAGGGGTGTCAGCCACTGCCTCCCTGCACCCCCGCCTGGCCCACCCTGTCCGGCTCCTTGTCCGTGTGGGTAGCCTTTCGTGCCCCCCAGGGGCGCCATGGCCCTGTCTGCCCCGCTGCTCGCTTCTCCTCCGAGATCCCCAGAGTGACCTTACAGCTCGCCAGCGGACGTTGTGCGGCAGAGAGAAATGGACCTTTTCACCACAGATGAGCCCAAGTAAGACCAATGTAAAACCGATTACTCTGCCTCCGTCACTTGAGCTTTCCCGCATGCCACCACACGTCATCGACAGTGTCGACGGCCCCACTAGGGTGCATGTTTCTTTACTTTTTACTCTTATTTGTTTTATTGTAATAAAATACACATAACATTAAATGGACCATCTTAGTGGTTTGTAGTGAATGGATGCACTCACACGGTGGTCAGTCATCTCTGCCATCCGTCTCCAGAACTTTTTTGTCTTCCCAAACCGAAACTCCAATCCCCCCACCTCCCGAGTCCCCGGCCACCACCACTCCGCTTTCTGGCTCTATTTGACCATTCCAGGTACCTCACGTAAGTGGCATCATTCAGTATTTGTCTTTTTGTGACTGGATGGCTCTATTTACCATAATGTCTTCGAGGTTTATCCGTAGAATGGCACATGTCGGAGTTTCCTGCTTTACGAGGCAGAATACTATTCCATCGCATCTATGTTCCATGTTTAGCTTATCTGTTCATCCGTCCATGGGCTCGTGAGTTGTTTCTGCTCTCTGGCTTCTGGAATAGTGCCGCCATGAATGTGGGGGTATGAATATTGGTTAGAGTCCCTGCTTTCAGAGAGCGAGTGTTTTCTCTGAAGCTTTTCACCATGGCCCAGCTCAGGGCCTCACGCAGATGGAGTGCCCAACAGACACGCCCGGGCTGACTTGTTGCCGCTTATCTCTTCCCTGGAGCAGTGGGTCCCGTACTGCTGAGATGAAGATGCCTTTGGAAGTCAAGATTCCCTTTGGGGGACATTTGGAGATTGTGATACGTTAAATCAATGATAACCAAGGATGTAATTTAGCACTAAATTAGGTGTCCAATTTATAGTTAAGAATGTTCTATTTATTGAACTTAACCATCAGGGGTGAGCTGGTAAGTGGCTCGAATGAGAATGGGAGAAAACCCGCAATGTTTGGTTTTTTATGGTGGAACGTTCCAGGAGTCGTGCTTGCAGAGGGTAGTTTGAGATCTGCACCTGATTTGGATGCTCTCAGGAACACCATGTGACTGATGGGGCCTCGTGAGGGTGCCCCGTACCCATCAGGCCTCCTGTGTGCTGGTACCCAGCTCTCCTGTAAGCCAGCACCGTGGGGCAGCAGAGCCTCCCTCCCAGGAACTGCTGGTCTAAGTTTGTGGGGCGAGTGGTCCAGCTGAGGCCACTCTTGTTTCTGTTCTTTGCGAGGAGCCCTCAAGGCACGAGGGGCACAGGCCGGGGGAGGGTCAGGACGTGGTGGAGAGAGGCCTGAGCTATGCGAGCTAAAGGGAGCGGGGCTGGGCACTGAGCGATACTCTTCCTGTTCTTGAGTCTTACGGCATTTCCAACCACTTTCTTGCTGTTTCCATCTTCTCAACCTCCCTGAGGATCAGTTTTCTCATCTTTGAAATGGACACGTTTCCTCTAGGGATGATGACCAGGCTCGACGAAGCCAGGACATTAAAGGGCTGGCGGACTCCCAGAGCGTGCCAAGTGCTCAGCGCACAGGGGCCGCCGCTCGCCGCCCTGCCGGCCCCCAGGGGCCCCCCTGCTCCGTTGCTGCAGGTGGCCCCGGCTCCCGTCTGCAGCATTCCCACAGTGCCGGTGTCTTGAAGCCCCCGTGAGGGTGGGACAAACTGCACGGGAAGTTGCTGTGGAAGCACTGTGCACGGAGGGTGGGGTCCTCGGCCCTCCTCCTGCTCCATGTGTCCTAGCGGCTGCCTTGGGCGGGGGCTGCGGCTGGGAGTCCCCCAGCCGGCCTCTGCTCGAGCGACACTAATTGTGTCAGGGAGAACGGCTCACTAGAGTGGAAAATAGTCCTCATATATCTAGCTGAAGACGATAATGACCTTTTAAATTACAGAAGCAATTTTATTTCAATACCTCAATTACTCTGAACTCTGAAATGTCAAAGTGCTCGGCACTTTCGAAATAGCTTAATATAGACATTTATAGCACTTAGACACAGCTAGTTTCTTATCTAACCTAATTACGTGTTGTACAGGAAATGGCGAGGCTCGCCATCTGTGTTATTTTTCACAGCGATCCCCACGCACGGCCCCGGGCTCCGCCTGGGGTCCCACAGCTGGGTTCCTGCCCGGCCCGGGACACGCCGGCCCCGGGAGCAGACGTGAGCGGGTCCCTGCCGGGGGCGGGGGGCCAGGGGCCCGGCCTCAGCCCGGTGGGGAGAGGAGGAGGATGTGGGCCTCCCAGTTTGGGTGATGCCCACAGTGTTGCGGCCAGACTCCAGACACGGCTCCCATGGACGTGAGATGCCGCGGCCGCAGGAACGGGAAGGAGTGGCCCACGAGAGCTGGTGGCGGTGGGGCCGAGCACCCTGCCTCTTCGGGAGGAGCCGGGAGGCACCGTCCCAGGATGGGGGTGCTGAGAGAGGCCAGGGTCACCTGGCCAGACTTGGCCAGACTGGAATCTTCTGTTGCCATTTTTTAGAAGCCGCCCTCCCTTCTTCACATCTGCAGCGTAGAGACCTCTGGCCATCCTGGGTGACGGGCTCCCTATGACCCTCCCCTCATTTCTACTCTGCCCCTGTTCCTGCTTCTCTCCATCACTCTGCCCCAAATCAAAGTCCCCCCCGCCCCGGCCCCCCTGCCCGCCCCCGCTCCCGTTGTTTCTCGAAGCAGCATGCTCCGGCTTTAGAGACTCGCACTGGCTCATCTCTATGCTGGAATGTTCTCCCCTGACACCCACCTGGCTCACTGACTTGCTTGCTTCAGCTCTCAGATGTCACCTTCCTGGGGCAGCGATCCCTGGGCGCCCGGTCACGTGTCTCCTCCCCGCTTCCTTGCCCCTTTCCCACCTGTTTCTACTTGGAAAGGCACCTTACTTACCAGGTATTTTCCTTATGTATCTGCTGTTTGTCTCCTGGAGTAGAATGCAAGCTCCTTGCAGGCTGGGGCTTTATCAGGCACTGCTCCACCTCCAGGGCCTTGACCGGCACTGGGCATACAGTGATCACTTGGCGAAGAGTGTTCAGTGTTCAATGAATGAGCGGATGGGAGGCCAGGAGAACAGGCTGGAAGGTCCTGGGAGGAGATGGGCAGCCCACGGCTCTAGGCTGGCTGGCTGGCGGACACCGAAGGGCCAGCTTCGACACTGAGCAGCTGTACAGGGCACCTGGCTAAGGGAATGCATGCCTTGCACTGTAGACACTTTTACCCTCCAACAGGATTGGGTATGATCATGGACATTTCACAGATTTGGGAAACGAGGCTCAGAGAGGTCACGTCAGGTTCCTCGAGTTCTTCAGCGGAGCATGGGCAGAGTTGGGACATTAGCCACAGTCTGTCCTACTTCAAAGCCACATCTTAGCCAGGGTCCGGTGTTCCCACCTGCTGGCCGCGGCAGTGAGACTGCCAATCTTGGGAAGGCCCAGTTGTGTTTAGCTGGTTACCAAGTGTCCTGCCCATTGCTCAGAGGGTCCCAAGAGGTGACCTGCTCCCATTACGTTGCCCACTCTTTCTGTGTCTCTCACTCCCTGTTGTACCTCTGTCTTCCTTTTCCAGTCCTCACTGACCAGTGTCTGCTGGTCCACAGGCCACGGTAGCCCTGGCATAAGCAGATGGGGGCACCCCTGCCAGAGCTCAGGCCCAGCCTCCCAGCTATGGAGATGCTCTCCGTGGTGACCGCTTATTAGGACCTGGCCAGACACTGGGAAAACATCTTTGTAGAACTTCTGAGGGTTCCTTTCAGTTCATCATTCATTCGTTCACCACACCTTCCTAGAGTGCCCGCATGGGACCAGCCCCTCCCGGCAGTAGAGACAGACGTAAATACACAGGACATTATCTCTGATCTTCAGGACCTCACCGATGCTCAGGGGCTTGGCCAGGAAAGGGGAAATTTTGCTCCCGAGTAATGGGCTGGGGTGGAGGCAGCAGGGGGAAGGGGCACCAGGGAAGAGTCTGCCTGGAGCCTGGTTGGGGCTTCGGTTCAGGTGCTCCTCTCCCCGCAAACCTCTTCGCCTACAACCGAAGTGGGATAAAGAGCCTTCCTTGGAGTCATTATGGGAGGGGGCTGCCTCACCTGGGTCCACCCAGCCACGAGGTGCCCACTCTGGGTCCCTTGAAGGGCCGTGTGTCCCTGTCCCCTGCAGCAGGCCCTGGGCTCGGCACTTGTGCTCAGAGAGGAAGCAGGCACAGATAGTCTCCTATGTTGGTGCTAGGACAGTCCAGGGGGAGGCAGACAGCACAGAAGGGCCCACCCCTCCCTGCTCTACATGCCACCCAGGTGACCCGTGGAGCACAGGGGAGAGAGAGCCACGATGCCTCGGAAGGAAGGGCAGGGGAGAGACAGGGTGGCCACGTCTTAGAGCCAAGGAAAGAACACTGGGAGAGGCCCAGCAGGGCTCAGTGCTGTCCTGACAAGGACCTCCCGCGGCTCTTCGATATGATGCCGTGTTAGGCAGGGACACAGACTACCCTGAATCCAGGCCCCTCCCGCTGGGACTGGGCCCCCAGCCTCTCCCAGTCTCAGTTTCCTTAACTGTAAGACACAAGATAACATGAGACAACATGTATCTGGCTTTGCCCTCCAGCAACCAATTCTCTGAAGGGTGTCCCTCACTGTTCTCCCTTGAGTGTTCCCTGATGTCCCACTTCCTCACGAGCTGTGATCTTTTCATTTTGTCCTTGTCTGTCTCCATGACTGGACTATCAGCTCCCCAAGGGCAGGGACCTTAATCTGTCTTGTTCACCATTGTGTCATGGCCCTGAGAAGAGTTGGTGTTGGAAAAGTAATTATGAATAAATGTGGAATGGGTTAGAAAGCGCCTGGAGGAGGGCATCACCCCCAGAGAATGGCTGAGAAATTCTTGCCAGCCACTTACAGACCCGGAGGGGTCTGTGTTCGTGGGATCCTGGGGGGGTGTTCTTTTGCCCCTGCGTGCAGTGCAGTGGTGGTGTTTGCACATTTCCCAGGCTTTGAGTCTCCCCCAAAGTGCTGGCCCCGTGGTTGTAAATTAAAATGGGTTTGGGGGCCAGCCTGATGATGTGAACCTGACATGGCTTGCAAAACCACAGCAAGAGGAGGCCGCAGGATCTGCTCCACACTGGAAGCGCCATTCAAACCTCCCCAAGGTGTTCAGACTCAAAATAAGGGCTCGCTCTGAACGGCCCAGACCTAAGACACTTGCAGGCTCTACTTGGCTCCTCAAACCGCCAGTTTGTGACCCTGCCCTGGTCCCAAGGCCCCAGAGATCCCCCAGTATGTGAGGTTGGGTGCCTCCTTCTCGAGGCAGCTGGGGGTAATCACTATTCACTACTCCGAGCCTTAAGAAGCCAGGAGCACAACTGGCCAAGGCCTGTCACTGGTGAGGAGGAGTCTGCTAACTGCACCGTGGGACCCCAAGTCCGTAGGCTTCTCTAGCATGGGGTTCAAGTGAGGAGAGGGAATGCCCTTCCTTCATGGGCTTTCTCTGCTACGCAATGGTGGGTCATTCAAATGGGATGACCCCTCAGTTCTTTCGGGAAGTTGCCTGGGGGTGTCATGTGCCCTTGGGAGCTGACTCTAGGGGTTCCCCTGCTCCAGCCTCCTGTGGGTGTCACCTCCAGCCCCTCAATGGCTCTCCACCTTCCTCACATTCTTTCACCAGGGCTCCATGGCCATCGGGGGTAGCTTATGCCGCTTGGCCCATTGAACCCCAATCATGCTGTGTTTCACACAGAAATGGGGAGAAGACGCCTCTCCCAATGTGGACCTGGCTTTGCTGCCTCCAGTCTCCCAGCAGAGGCCTTATGCCTAAAGCCTCTCCTTGTTCCTCATGGAAATGGCCCTGGGTACTTACCCAAGAGCAGGGTCAGTAAGCTGCAGCCCTGTTTTGATACAGCCCAGAAGCGAAGAGTGATTTTTCCATTTTTTGAATGTTTGGGAAAAATCAAAAGAATAATAATACTTTGTGGTGTGAAAATTACATGAAATTCAAATTTCAGTATCCATAAATAAAATTGTGTTAGAACAGGCACACCTATCCCTTTACGTTATCTGTGCATTGTCTATAGCTGCTTTCATACTGGAAGGGAAGAAAGAGTTTATCTTTCTAGAAACTTCCTTTTCCAAAGTGATTGTACCATTTTACATTCCCTCCCACTGTACAGGAGTTCCATTTCCTCCACGTCATTGCCAATATTTGGTATGGTCATTCTTTTTAGTTTTAGCCGTTTTTACAATGTTGTGGCCTATTATTTGGTTTTAATTTGCATTTGCCAAATGATAATGATACTGATATCTTTTCGTGGGCATACTTGCCAGCCAGATACCTTCTTTGGTGAAGTGTCTGTTCAAATCTTTTGCATATTTTTTTTTTTAACTGGGTTGTTTATTTTTTTTTTCATTGAATTTTGGGAGTTTTAAATTTCATCTAGATACAAATCCTGAGACAGATATGTGATTTGCAAATATTTTTTTCTCCATCTGTGACTTGTCTTTTATTTTGTTAACAGTATCTTTCAAAGAACAGAAGATCTTGAATTTGACAAGGTCCAGTCTACCTACATTTTCCCTAGTGGATCATACTTTCGGTGTTATATCTAAGAGACCCCGGACTGGGTGGTGGTAGGTGGACATGGAAAAGAGTTGTTGTTTGTCCTTTTGTTTTTATGTAATTAGTAAAAATAGAGACTGTGCCTCAAACCTGTGATTTCACAGACATTAATGCTTAGAGGTTAAAATTCACGGAACATGTGGAGTTAAAGACAACAGTAAGATCATTGCAGTTGATACAGATGGCCTAGAGAAATCATGAAGGTGGTAGGGGAATGAGAAAAATTCTGGAAGCATTTGAATGAGGGGATAATGCCCCAGAGAAGAGAGACAAGACAAGGAAGGTGTTATTCTCTTATCAGGCCCTGTGTGAGAAACCACGTTAATCAGCATAATAACAATAATAAGCCTTTCCTGAGCCCTTGCTCTGTGGTAGGAGCTTACACGCATGATCTCATTGAATCTTCCAGCAGCCTGTGAGGTGGGGAATTGTCACTCCGACTTTACAGAACCCCAGGAAGGAAGGACAACCGGGGCAGAGGGACACAGAGCCCAAGAGCCGCACGGGGTCAGAAAGGGTGATCTCACAACCTCTGCTCCCGGGGGCTCCAGAGTCCCGGACACGCGGTGCAGGGGGCCTCCTGAGACTTGTGGAGGACCAACTTCCAGGTCCCAGAGCGCTGCTTTTTGAGGCAGTGAGTTCCTTGTTGCAGGAGATAGCCAAGCTGGTCTCTTCCGATACAAACTGTTCAACCCATTTTTCTTTTGTATTCTTCCAGGAGCATCTAGGCCCACTCTTCATCCTCCCTGTTTTGTTGTGAGGTGGGACGGGGCAGCCAGTCCCAGAAACCCAGGCACTGGAGAGTAAGGCAGGGTGCTGAGGCTCAGGGCCTGGCGGCAGGCTGTTTACACCTCCATCTGTCCATGGCCCCCCAAGGAACAGGAGGCCATGCGGTACTGCAGAAAGGGTGCTCTTGTCCGGAGCCCTGAGCAGGTCCTGCCACTGCCCTGCTACACGACCTTAGTTACGTCCCTTCCCTTTTCTGGGCCCTGTAAAAGAGCAGAATTAGAGGCTGTGTGTGACCCCTGATGGCTACAGGCTCTTAGGGGTTAAGTTTCAGGCATCCGTGTCCAGACTCAGTCTCTCTCCATCAGGCCCCAGCCTGGCTTGGAACACTCAGTGGTCCCTTGGGCAATGCTAGTGAATGAATGAATAAAGGAATGAATGAATGAACAGACGAATGAGCAATTGCCTGGGTGGATAGTTAATGTAAGCCATCACTCCGCCGTCAGTGAAATCGCATCAGTGCCTACTGGCTGCATGAAGAGCAGGGCTGCACAGTGTGCCGGGCAGAGCGCTGGGCCCGGGGGACTTGGGGTCACGGCAGGGTAGGGGGTGTAAGGTGATCATTTCTGGCAAATGGCGATAGTGGGTCTTGGGCAAAGTCTGTATCAGCTGCTTTGCGGGCGGACAGCTCAGCCCTGGACCACACAGTGTTCCCTGAGCTTTCAGGGATTTGGGGGAAGGAGATAACTTGGAGAATTCTGTTTACTAAGAAGACTCAGAAGGTGCCCCTGGCAGCAGCCCTAAGAATGAAATGGGAACAACACACTCGTGTGGGCAGACACACGCACGCACGCACACACGCATGCACGCGTGCACGCACACGCACGCATGCGCACGCCCTGGATCTGCACATGTGATATGTACCCAGAACTTATTAAAGCAAAACTGATTTTGGCTTAGAGAGATTTGATTTTATGCTAAACAAATTTCATCAGGATTTTCATATGAAGAGTCTATTCCTCCGCAGATGTGCCCTGCTCGGCTGCATGCTAATGTGGCCAAATCCAATCTCTGAGTTCTCTGCAGGCCCGTGACTGGGTTTTTAGGACTTGGCTTCCAGCTGCTGGCTAAGCCTGGGGGAGGCAGCTTCTGTCCCAAATGGAGTCCAGAGCACAAAGGAACAAAACCAGAAGGTCAAGGTATGCTTGCCGAGAGCAAGGGCCAGAGGAAACATGGTGGTGGCACAAAGAACCCCTTGTGGTCCCTCCACCAGGTTCTAGCAATTCACAGAAGCAATTCACTGTCATGCATTGAATATGATGGGCGTGTCAGGTCATTGGGCAGGCCACCATCCTTCTTTGCCTCTAGGAGGTCCAGGGAGCAGGGCACGGGGACTTAACAAGTACAAATACAAGATATTCAGTTAAATCTGAACTTCTGATAAGCAATGAATAGGTTTTAGGCTAAGTATGTCCCAGGTGAGCCCAAGCCTGTCCAGATAGAGAGGTGGGCATGGCTCGAGCCTTGCTGGGACCCACAGTGGGTAAAGCTGTCTCCCAGAGGGTTGATGCAAATGCAAACCCTGATCTTGTGCTTTTGCAGACTGAACTGGAAAGCCCTGCCTTCCTCTCTGCAATTAGAGGGATGTCCATTGCACTGGATTCTCTTCCCTGGCCTCCCAGAGGAGGTAGAAATCCAAAGGAGGTCAGGATGAGCATTACTGTGATGAATGGGTGGGAAAGCAGCATTTACTTGGAATGGTGAGCAGAGCTGAGACTTTCCCAGGATGGGAGTGTGGGAGCCCTCTGTCATCGCAGTGGTGGGCTTGGGGGGTGGGGACTGGTCTCACAGTTTTTTTGCTTTTGTTTTTTTAAATATTTATTTATTTATTTATTTTGAGAGAGAGAGAGAGAGAGAAAGAGAGCCTGCGTGCACATGCGTGAGCAGGGGCAGAGGCAGAGGGAGAGGGAAAGAGAATCTCTAGCAGACTCCCCTCTGGGCACAGAGCCCGATGGGGGCTCGATCTCAGGATCCTGAGATCACGACCTGAGCCGAAACCAGGAGTCAGACGCTCAACCGACTGAGCCAGCCAGGCGCCCCTGGTCTCACAGTTAGTAAGTAGTTGTCATGGGGAGGAGCTCAACTGGGCGAGAACTGGGCACAGCTACTGTCTCTGGCTGAACCAGTGAAAGTGAGTGGAACATGGGGGTGCCTGACCCCAGAGGCCAGGGAAGCCCCTCACCACCTGTCTTGAGACTGCAGGGTGGGCAGCAGAGGGCAAATGACCTCCATCCCTGCCAGGTCCTGTCACTGTCTACTCCAGAATATCTCCGAGTGGGCACTCTGGAACCCTCATCAGCACGGCCTGGGAAACTTGAACATGCAGACTACAGCTTCTGCTCTAGGAGGGACCAGGTCACTGAGAGTTGGACTTGCATTCCAGGACGTTCCTGAAGCAAGGCTATCCTGCGTGAACACCCCTGCTCCAGCCTGAGAAATCTCTGGGCGCGGGAGCGGGCTTCCCGTCATGCTCTCTCAGCCTCTCCCCAGCCCAGGCAGGGAGCATCCCTGGGAACAGGCAGAAGGGTTCTCTGTCCCCAGGACCCTGGCACAGGGCTGGGCTCAGCAAGAGAAGATACTGGTGAGTGACTGAATCTGTGATATATCGAAAGATGCATCATGTCAGGACAGGCAGTCTGTTGTTTGCTTCAGCCCTCCATAAAATAAGCAGATACAACATTAATCTCATGACAGGCCATTAGGTAGACACCAGGATCCAATTTTACAGATAGAGAAGCTGAGGCTGCTGTTGGCAGGAAGTGGGGATGCTGGGGAAAGGGCTCAGGCTGCCGGGGCCCCGGGGAACTGCTCTTATTCATGATCCATCCTCAGATTCCAGTCTCCAGATACCGAGCTACATCCAGACTTCTTGGCAGGGCTCCTGCTCTGGGGTCCCCTCGTCACTGCTAGGTTTGGGGTGTTGGCAGGGGCCTGGATCCACGTGACCCTCGCAGCTCAATCCCTGTCTGCCGGTTCTCCTGGTGAAATACGGAGGCCAGCAGTCACCGGTCTCCTCCTGTCTCTTCTCACCTTCAGTCCCTTTCGCTTCCCCTCGCCCCCTGCCATGGGGGCGCTGCTGCCCGGCCTGCTGTCCCTCAGAGCTCTTCCTCACCCCCGGAGCCATCAGCTCCGAAGGGCTTGCCACCATGGCTCATGCATTCATTTGTGCGGCCACGTACGTCAGCAACACGCGTGGAGCATCTTCTGTGAGCTGGGCTCTGGGCATCTATCTCTGGGGTGGATGGTCCATCTTTGCCCCCTCACTCCCGCTGGCCCTGCCCCACCGCCAGCCCGCGCTGGCCGCAGCCCCTGCAGCTCCTGGACCACAGCCTCTCTTCCTCCCAGCCTCCGCGTGACCCACCTTCTCTCTTTGCCGGCCTGCCCCTTCTGGCTCCGGCCTGGCCTGCCCTGCGGTCTCCTCTTCCTGCAACATCATACTCTCCACCTGCCCACGACTAAGTCATGTCTGTCCTTCCAGGCTTTGCTGTAAGGCCACCTCCTTCAGCCAGGGTCCTGGGCTGAATTTTGTCCCACCAAATTCGTGGGTTGAAGTCCCGATCCCTAGGACCTCAGAATGTGACAGTGTTTGGAGATAACATCTCTAAAGAGGTAATTAAGGTAAAATGTCATGAGGATGGACCTTAATCCAACATGACTGGTATCTTTCTTTATAAGAAGAGGAGGTTAGGACCCAGAGAGACACAGAGGAAGATCCATGTGAGGACGCAGAGAGAGACAGCCACCTACAAGCCAGGGAGAAACACCTCGGAAGAAACCAACCCTGCCGACCGCCACCTTGATCTTGAACTTCCAGGCTCCAGAACTGTGAAAAGTCTTTCCAGCCTGTGGCACTGTCCTGGCAGCCTGAGCAGACTATGACAGCCACAATATCGCCTGGGGCCTACCTTTGGGCACAGTGCATCTCTCTCTTTAGCATTCCACCTCAAAGTCACGTTTGTTTGCACAGACATCTTAGCCCCAAGACTCCAACAGTAAGACCTGATGCCCTCCCCTGCTTTTCCCAGTGATGTGAGGAAGCAAAAGGCAGCATTCAGGATATGTTTGTCAAGTGAATGAGCCCAAGGCAGCCTTTGGGCCATCAGACCTTTCAGCCCCAGGAAAATGCAATGAATGGTGTTTTGAAACAAGACAGCAGGCCCAGCCTTGATATTTATGACCTTGCTTCTTGGCCTTCCTGGGGAGTGGTGCTCTCTGCTCTTCAATTTATGGTCCTTCGGTGCAGCCCCAGACTGATGAGGGGATTGCAAATGGGCTCTTTGCTAAAAGCACACGCAGACAGTGCCGGGGGTGGTGTGATCCTTGGCCCTGGGGTCAGACACAGGCCCTTCTCATCCAGGGAGGGGCGCAATGGACCTCAGAAGCACCTCCTCCTCCATCTTGCCCTTTGCAAAGCCCTCGAAATTTACAGATAGATCACTCTTTCCTATCCATCCCTCACTCACTCTCTTTGGCATAGCTGCATACCACCTCTATGTTCTTAAAATTTATCTTTAAATCGACTCACTGCCCCCAGAGGCCGGATGACCCAGCTCATAAAACACTCCATTTTCTTGCCATCCCCAGGTCTGAGCTATGTTGGGTAGGGACACTCATCAGGGCCTCTCCAGGACTTGCAGAAATATGGAAAGGATTGTTTTCCCTGGAGAGGAAATCTCAGGTAGGGGAGTTGTTAAGGAGCTTCATTACCCTAAATCCCCATGCACCCACCTGGACTTGACTTCATTGAAGAGGCAGTGAATTTCCTCTCAAGGAGCTCTGAAAGGCTGGGGGTAGAGAGAAGACACTGGAATAGAGTGATGCCTTCAGTGCCCAATGACGGGACTGAGAGTGACCCATGCTCTGGAAGGCACTGGAATTCCTCAGAGGGGCTCCACTAACTACCTCACCTGCCATATTCTCTGCTGGAGGGCAGAAGTCACACAGCAGCCCAGATTCTTCCAGGATGAGCTCCAGCTCCGAATCGGCATGTGGACTGGGGCCCTTGACCTTTGTGTAAGGATAGGCTCTGGGAAGAGCCTGCCAAGCCCAAGCCTGTTGTGGGGTACAAAGACAGGGCAGGCATACCATGGTGGGGTGTCTCTCCCCCATCTCCCAGGCTGGCATGGGCAGCCTCATGTCCACGTCCTGTGGCTCAGCCACAGAAGTAGGCCTCCTGAGTGTGGCCCCTCACTCCCCATGAGCCCCTGTCCAGCAGGCAAGCCTGCAAGAGAGCCAGGTTCCACAGAGGGAGATGGGAAGGCCTGAGAAACATTCTTGAGAGTGGGCTGTGCGTCCCTGAGGGCTTCCCGCCTTTCTAGGTATGGGAGGCAAACAACTGAGTGGAAGAGGGTGGTGATTTTATACTCAAAAGCCCTCTTGCATCTGGAAAATAGTTGTTTTAATAAAATAAAGACAATCCAATATTTCCCATTAGTTTCTAGTAAGCGACCCAATTTTTTTTCCCCACGTAATAAGCCCTCCGTAAAGGTGAGTCCTGTGAGTTCGTGGGCAGCTAGTGAGCAAGTCACGGTTTCCAGATCACCGCTCCCAGGCTCCCAGGGTGCTTTCCTTTTTATAGAGTGCGTCCTTGGACAATCCAAGGCCAAAGTCCCACGGGCCGTGGAGTGGTTGAGGGTGTGCGGCTCTGAGGCCAGCAGCCCCTTCCTCGGGGGAGACGCTCCTGAGCCCCGGGCACCGCGTCAGCCCACATTTGCGGGGTGCTGCTGCAGCTCAGGACACACGCTGCTCGGCCAGACTTCCACCGTCTCTTTCTTCCTACCCTTCTGCAGACCAGCAGAATATTCTCCCCTTCTCATCGCCGACCAGGAGTCTGGTCTGGTTTCTTGGGAAGAGAAGGAATAGACAGGAGCGTTAGAGCCAAGTGTGAGTCCCACTTAGCCCAGCCGGCCCTCAGGCAACTGTGACACAGGGGGTTCAGTCCAGGACCCCGTGGGGCCTGCACCTGGCCTCCACCTGAGGCAGGCGGAGGGGCTGGGAGAACTGGAGAATGTTTTGACCCGGGGGGAGGGGGACTTTTGAACTAGGAGGGTTGCGGCCTCCTTCGTGACTACGGAGGGACACTCCAAGATGTCCAGGCTGCAAGTGGCAGGATGAAGCCCAGACTTTTCTCGCCAACATCTCCAGGTGTGCCTGATGTCCCCCCAGCCAAACGAATGGCAAGGTTTCTAGCAGAGAAGTAGGGCTCTGGACCCTCTGTCCCTTTGCCCATGGCCCACCCTAGCCTACCTCACTTCAGCCTGGCTTCTAGAACACTGTGTGGGTCCCACCACCACGGACCCTGAGCCACCCACTCCAGGGCAGTGAGGGAAGAAGGGAAGCAGCTCTCCAAGGTCCATAGCCTCCTGAGGCTACACTTCCTAGTGTGTGGAATGGATTAATGATAGGAAGTACCGCTTACTGCCACGGGGTAGCTGTGAAGAATAAAATGCTCTCTATCAAGGGTAGTGTCTCAGACTCGGCTATTCTACACTGCCTTAGAGCTTTCAAAGGCTTTTTTTTTTTTTTTTTTTTTGTGACATAGGATCATCACTACACCAAATGTTATAATCGGTAGTGAGCCTCAGGAAAAAGGTCTCTCTATAGCATGAAACTACAAAGCCATATACTTTTACCCTTTAGATTTCTTCATGAATTCATGGATATTTGAGAGCGAGCGAGCAAGAACATGTGCGTGTTAAAAAAACGTCCCAGGGCCCGACATGGGCACCTTGTTTGCCTCTTGTGCGTGGTGGGCCCTCCCAGGTCCCTGTAGTAGTGAGACCACCTTCCAGGGCCAGGCAGCCTGAGCCTAGAGCTGTAGGGGGGGGGCCTTTCCTAGGGGTGCCCCTGGCGCCCCCTGCTGGAGGCCTGAAGAAGCCAGGCCTTGGTTACCTGGACACGGCCAGAGCTGTCACCGCAGGGCTGGTCTTGCTGGGCTTCCCGGTCAAAGCAAGGCTGACATCCAGCTCTCGGCACAGGGCAAGATTCTTCTGCCACCTGTGACCTGTGCGGATGGTGCAAGGGAATCGTTCGAAACCCCGAGTGGGCTCACACACATGCACATGTATGTCCACATGCAGGGCCACAAACACATACACACGTATTTATATTTGTGGTCAGCAACTTGTTAAATTGAGGGGGAAAATATATTTAATCTTGGCCTGTGCTGTTGCAGAAAGGGCCGTCCCAATTTAATTTGCAGCCTGTGATAGTTCCATGTGCTGACGTGCTGCGGTATCCATTGTGTACCAAATTGGATTTGTGTATTATTGCTTTCTAAATTGCATGCCTAGTTCAGCAAAATTGTTCATCAGTGTTTACTGGCTTTATGCTTAATAAGATGCCCCACAATACCTTGCTGCCAGGATGTAATGCAGCCCGTAATTGCCTAGTAAAAACAAATTACATAAAGTCGGCATTATCAACTTATCTAAATCCTCTCACGCCACAACCAATAATTAAATGCTGAGAACGTTTTTTCAAAAAATATAACTCAATGATTGTTACTTCACTCATTTTAATGACTGCATTTGGGGACAGACACTAATTCCTTCAGCATGGAAGGGTGAGATGGAGACACATGGGCAGGGTACATCCCCGCGAGGTCCCTCAGCAGCCGGGCGGGAAGATGCCGCTGCCCCAGCTGGGCCCAGGAAATGCATGCGCATTTTGTGTCTGTGCAAAAGTCCAAACAACAAGCCTTCCCCAAGCACTTTTTATGTACCAGGTTGAGTCCAAATCTACGGGGCGATTCCTAAAACGAATTGTGCTCAACGGGGTTGGTCCTTGCTTCAAATGACAAATAAATGAATTCCAAGCAGAAATTAGATTACATCTGTACACAAATGCAGCATCCTTAATATCTTCAAAGATCTCCTCTCTTTCCCCTTACGACATCTGAGGGATGCAGCGATATACACGCCAACAGGACACGTGTGCAAATATCTATGTGTCGTGCCCAATACTGTCGCTTTCCAGCAAAACCGTTTCGAGCAGTATTTTGAGAACAGCAAGACCTCCACTGGCTTGGGTTTGCAAGCCTTCACATGGACTTGCTAGCTCCATACTGTGGCCCAGACTGGTTTTCATGAATGTGTCTGCGCCCTCATGTCATTTCACCTGAATCCTCCCTTGAACTGTGATCACAACCCTGGCACGTAATTCTATTTGACAGTGGTGACCTCAGGCAGGTCAGGGCAAACGGCAGGGGAAGGATGTGGACCTGGGCCTGAGGGGGCTCTTGCCAGCCTGAAACTGTCTTTGAGCTCCCTAATGTCATCAGCCGGTATATGGGGGGGGGGGGGGAAGGCTCTTTCAAGCCTGTGAAAATTATAAGGATGACCTGCATTTTGTTGAGTAGATTCTTGTCTATGTCCTATTATTTTTCTGTCATCACGTTAGGATGTACAGGAGCATCCCCATCTCACGGGGAGGGGGGGAACTGAGGGACAGAGAAGCTGTTGGGGACAGAGCCAGGTCTAGAGCCTTGTCTCCTGCTTTTTATCTCATTTTCCATTGCTCTGGACCCCACTCCCAATGAGCACAGTCTCAGCACAACTGCTGATTCCGAGTAGAACCCCATGAATACGCTGGCACTTCCAGATTCAGCAGAATGTCTCTGACGTGCCCTTTGTTCATCTGTCTTTCCATCCACGCAGCGTTCTTGTTCAGACATCCATTTATCTACCTTTACTTCATTGCACCACCATGGCTCCAGAAGTGGGCAGTACCGCCCATGCCGGAACTGGCATGCTCTCGGGCAGGTGCACCACAGACAGGGACACCTGGGCAGGCTAGAGAACAAGGATCCTGTGCTAGCTCTCTTCCAAGACCGTGGCAGTCGGGGAGGAAGTCTGGGCCCTGCTCTCCAAAGAAGTGCTGTCAGTTTCTTAGAATACACAAGCCCCACACATCTTTCTTTTTACTCTGAGATGGGCTGATGCCCTGTAGTCCCAAAGACCCTTGAGACACTAGGAATAATGAAGTGAATGTGGTTGTAGATCCTTGTGAGGTCACTGCTCTGGGTCAGCCCAGATTATTGACAAGTGTTTCCGGATGGCCCTACTTTGAAGGAAGGGATTCCCTGTGCAGAGCCTGGGACCTAGTAAGGGCTCATCAGATGTCTGTGTATACTTCTGTGAAGAAAGAACCATAAATGGATGGCTAAATGACTCAAGGAGGTGTGGAGTACATTCTAGAAAGGAACTAACTGAAAATGGCTACTCTTTTCAGAAGGCAGCCCTCAGCACTCTGGGAAATTCTCTCCCATGAAAGATCATGGGTCCTGGGATGCAGAGCAAACCAGAGAGACTCATGATGACAGGAGAATCCACACTTCATGGTAACACGTTTCCTGTTGTCACAGACACCAGGAAAGATGTCTCAGTCCTGGGCCAAAATCTTCGACGAAGATAGAGCTGAGAAAGGTTTGCTGCACTGGAGGAGGTGACGGTGGGGCCATTGGGACAGCTGTGGTATAAGAGAAGGAGGTGATGGCTTTGATGGTGACCTTTGGGTCTATGGTCGGGGGTGGTGCTGTCGATAGTGATGCATGGCAGCATCTGTGGTCGAGGTTAGTCTGGCAGTGTGACGTGAGTCCGAGGTTGGTTGTGTCTGCTCTCGTGGCAGAAGTGAAAACTACAGTAGTCATATAACTTTGGGCAAGTTACTAAGCCTCTCTCTGCTTCAACTTCCTTATCCTACACAGGGGTGTCAGAGTAAAATCGACCTCACACGGTTGCCGTGACAAACAAGAGAACTCACGGCAAGTGCGCACCATGGAAGCCGCTCCTGGCCAGCCCTCTCCCTCCGGGTTCCGAAATGGTGGCCATGCCCGTTGTGGTACCAGCGGCCATGATGGCAGAAGAAAGAGCAGATTTCCCTCCCTTAGGCCCATCTGCCACAACCCAAAGAGGGCTTCGGAATAGTTGTTCCCTTACTTTAGTGCACACCACACTTACCTGGGGACCTGTTGGGTATGGAAATCTAACAAGCCCCAATCATTTGCTGGGGTTTAAGGTAGGAACAGGATCCAAATCTACATTTTTAATAAGGCTCCTGGGCGATGCTGATGCAGAGGACCCCCAGACCCACTTTGAGGAGCTTGCCATGGAGTTGGGTGGGTTGAACCAGGATCCATAGGGAAGGCTAGGGCACTATGGAACCACTTCTTCTCCCCAGGCATATGGCAAGGCCCCTCCGTGGCCCCTCCTTGCTCCTGTCTGTAGCCTGGCTGTCTAGGCAAGTAGGTATTTGGACCCAGGCCCTAGACTGGGAAGTTTGGCATTGAAGAGTCATCCAGGCAGATGGAGAACATTAAACCAAGTTCTGCAAGGCGTGTCCCCCCCGCCCCATTCTGAAGCTCAGGAGGTCCTGACAACCACCATCACCACTGTTCACATGTCCAGGGAGCATCCCAGAGCTCACTGGTCCCTGCAAGATGGGGCCAGGATGCAACAGGACTTCTCCATGATGCTTCACATCTGCTAGGAGCTTGCAATAAACTATGCTCTGTCCCCCCAACTTGGCAACATCCAGAGAGACTCGACGGCTTCCCTGGGCTCTGTATGCCTGAATGGCACTATAGGAGGGGAGAGGAGAGGGACGACTGAGCAAGGCAAGCGTGCCCCGCACCCTAAGCAGGGCAGGTACCTCTAGGGCTTGGAGGTGGGGCTGAGGTCTCCTCTGGTGCTGCCAGCCCAGGAACAGACGTCTTCATGTCCTCAGTCCTCCAAATCTGTCCAGAAAAGAGAAAAGGCCATGGCTGGGGAAATGATCCTGTCTGTAGGCTCGGGCCCATCCCATTCCCTCACGTCCAAGGGACTCTGAGGGAAGGTGTGGGAGCCTGGTCCCCTTTCACCTCCACTATTAGTGTATTCTCTGGGAAGGATTACTTGGGCTTCGGCCAAGCACAGTTCAACTTGGATGGGTTCACTTTGCACTCCTGTGACAGGGCATCTGCCCTCAACCTCAGCTCTGGGGGTGACACTCAGCAGCTAGTTTATTGTCATTTTACCTAGCTAATGCCTTCTCATCCTGCTGCCGCCATCCCTGGAGGCCTCCCTCCCCACTCAGCAGCTAGGGTTCCCCATCCTCTGTGTCTGGCTCTTGGTCCCAAGCCCTCTTGTGAGCGTCCTCTGGCTGACCACATATGGCTTCTCACTTGCTGAGTCTGGAAGTTCCGTAGCCAAAGGACAAGGACCAGCCTCCCCTTAATGCTTCTGTGAGCTCCACACCGGGCCTAGCACAGTGCTGGGCCATCCCAGGAGCTCAATTATCTTCCTGGATGAATGAGTGCTGAGGGTTTGAAAGACTCCCACTCATGACTTGGGGGTCTGTGAAAGAAATGCACCTGCTACTCAGACAGCCCGGGCTCCTCTGACTGACCCACAGCGTGGGCCGCACCCCACCAAGCCCAGGCCTCGCTGACCTCCTCATGTTCTGGCTAGCCCAGGATGCCTGGCTCTCTGCAGAGACCATGTGCCCCTCAGAGCCCACAGATAAAGGCTTCTTGAAGGGACTTCCTCAGTCTTATCTCTTGCTGTCATACAGCAAGCTTTCATAAATATTTGTAGAATTCAATGGGCATTTTCTTGAATACCTTGTGGCATATTTGACATTTCCTTTCATAAACTGTGGAATTCAATTGACAGTTTCTTGAGTTAGCCTCTGAATGATTCCTTCTTTACTTATTCCTTCATCTTTCCTGTCAGTCTCAGAAAAATTACCTTGTTATTCACCTCAGTGTTTGTTTCCTTCTCTTCCTGGTTTCTTGCTGAGGGAGGATGCTCTCCCTCACCACGGCCTTCCTAAGAGGATCCATGGCACTCTTTGATTATCCTGGTCATAGCATGCATTGCATACATGTATTTTCTTTTTCTCTTCTCTTCCAGGATATGAGCATCTTAAGGGCCTATTACCATTAAGTTCTGTGTCCCCTATGGCTTGTATGAAAAGTTTGGCCCAGAGCCAGAGTTAGGTGTTTGGATAGATGAATAGATGAACAAACATGTGGGTGGATAGATGGGTTCATTGATAAATGGATGGGTATATGGAAGGATAGATCACTGGATGGGAGGATAGGAACAAAGGAATGAAGGGAGGGAGGGAGAGAGGGAGGGAAGAAGGAAAGGAGGAAGAAAGGAAGGAAGGAAGGAAGGAAGGAAGGAAGGAAGGAAGGAAGGAAGGAAGGAAGGAAGGAAAGAAGGAAAGAAGGAAGGAAGAAAGGAAGAAAGGAGGGTAGAGGGATAAATAGTTGGGTAGGTAGGTAGATGTATTACTGGAAGGATGGATGAATAGATGGACATGTAGATGGATGAATGGATGGGTAGATGGAAAGATAGACAGACGGAAGGATGCATGGATGATGAATAGGTATAGAGATAAACAGCTGGATAGATTAGTGGGTGGATAGATGGGTGGATGGATGGATGGACAAGTGTGTGAATGGATGGCTCAAATATTTCTTTTCAGCACTGGGCTATGTTCTTGTGCATTTGACCATTTGGCTTTCACACCTTGTGACAATAAGTGTTTATTTCATTACATGAGTGTATGTATATATAAAATTATACATATATAATTTCATTCATTCATTTATTTATTTATTTATTTACTTTTTGCCTGGAGGGAGACTTGCCTTTGCCCTCACTTGCTGTGGAGATCTGGTCTGGTCTGCCACCTGGCTTGAAATGCAGCCTATAGATTTAGACTCTTGGAAGAAGTGAGCAGAACAGAGAAAAACACTTTCTTGTACCATGCCTTCATTTTGCCCAAGACACACCTACCCGAACCATGCCGTCTTGACTCCCAGTGATGATGACATTGTTTGTGTCCCATGCTGGCCCCTCCAACACGCAGCAGCAGGTTATGGCTCCTTCAGGGCCCCAGGCAGTGGTGATGCTGGCCAGGGGTTGTCCATTGACATTCCATAGAGACAAGTGGGCTCCCGCACAGGAGACAATGGTGCCCTGCAGCACGAGAGCCGGCTTTACGCCATGCTGGGGTCACTGCCTGCCCATCCGCCACTTGCTCAGACAGAGTTTGTACACCCAATCACCCTTAACCTGCTATCTTCTGAAGACTATCCAAGGTAATCCAAGACCTTCTAAGACACCTACTTCTTCCCAGATGACTCATAGGTCTGCTGTGTTTTCACACACTGCAAATTCCTGGCTATTTTCCTATTGCAATAATGTGTTTGGATACTGCTTTCCCTGACACAAGCTGACTGGCTCACCCTTTGGACTCCTCCCGCAACCCTCTCCCTGACCATATACTGACTGGCATAGAAGACCCAGCTTGGAGACTGCCCCTGGCTCTAGACATGGGACCTATAACTGGCTGGCTGGCCCTCTACCCATGAAGAAAATCTGGATATCACCTGGTGGAGGGCAAGGACAGAGGTTTGAATGATTGTATATGACTAATAAAATTGGACAATATCCCTCTGAAGGGAATTTCTGAGGAAAAATGTCCCCATTGAATCTCCTATAATGGTTATGTCCAGAGTTTTCTTCTCAAGTCCTTGTCTATGTTATAGCCAATGGTGTAGTGGTCACTGTCACCGAGGTCTCATAAAACCAGCTGGAGCCATGTTTTTGAGCCTTGCCCTAACCACAAAAGGGATGTAGGCAACTCAGTGCCCCTCCATAGCCCCCTGGACTTGGCTCCGTCATGTCCTTTCCTGAACTCTTTGGTATAGAGTCTGCTTGAGGCCAAGGACCATGTTGATATATCTCTGCCCAGTACCCAGCACTGGGCCCAGCAGGCACTCAGTTGGTGAACTCGGTTGGTTTCAGGACAAGTTGAAGTCAACAAGTTGTTGTCCTGATGTAAGTCTTCTCTGAGGACTGAGGACATTATTCTATATGGGTTTTATGCTCTCTCAGATCAGGGCTTTTTTCTTTCCTAATGCCACCAATTCATTCGTTCACCCACCATCCATCCATCTATCCAACTATCCATCCACTCTCTATCTGCCCATTTACCTATCCACCCACTAATTCATCCAAATATCCATCCACCCACATACCTATTCATCCATCCATCCATCTATCCACCTATCTGCCTGCCACTCATCTGCCTATTCATCCTTCAATCTCCCCATCCATCCATCTACCCATTTATCCATCTATCATCCATCCATCCATCCATCCATCCATCCATCCATCCATCCATCCTCTATCTGCCCATATAACATTCATCCTTGATTCAGGCCTACCTGGAGACCACTTTTGACTAAAGTTGGTGCCAGGAGCCTTCTTGATCATCTCCCCCTCCTTCTATTAACCCCTTGCCCATTCTATCCATGTGCTGGACTCCTGGGGCTTTCTGTGAGCAGATGCAGAGGCTTTGAATCCTCAGGGAACCCTGTGCCCTATGATGGAAATTCTAGCCTGGGAGAACCTCCATATTGAGATTTAGATATATATTTCTCTAACTCTCTCTCTTCTCTCTGTCTCTGTCTCTGTCTCTCACACACACACATGTTCCTGACAGGCTCATCTATGGTAGCCAGCACCGAGGGACAAGCAGAAGCACTTCCTGCCATGGAGACCAGAAGCACCTGCTGAGTTAACACTCATTTGCAGTCAGTGAGCTGAATTAGTCAGTCAAGCCCAGCAGATTTCTTACCAAAGCCAACTTCATGCTTGTGCCAGAACAGACACTTCCCACCACCCCGAGGGAGAGAAATAAAAAAGGAAAAAATAAAATCTAGACCCAGATGCTGCCCATGTTGATGGCTCCACTCTGTCTGGGTAAAGAATACTCCATACTATCGGGAGCCTCTTCACATTCTTGGGTGGTCAGCCTCTCTTTGCCCCTGGGTTTTCTCTTGGGGCACTGCACCGTGCTGCCAGGCAGGCTCCCAGACATTGAGAAGGCAGGGCCTTACTGAGACGTCACTGATGGCGAGAGCAGAGATGCCTTCTCGGTGGGTAGGCAGGCGGGCCACGTGGGTGAGGTGATCCAGGTCCCACAGGATGCAGGTGCAGTCTTGGGAGCCACTCACCAGGAGGCTGAAGGTGACCGATGCTGCCAGGCATGTGACAGCCTGTGTGTGTCCATACAAGGCCTGGAGACAAGAGGCAGACCCACAGCTTATGAGAGGGACTCTCAGTCCAGCTACTTGGGGAGATATCCTGTCCTCCTTTTCACTGTTGGGTCCCAGAGGAGAAAAGAGAGATTCAGGGTGATTCTGTGATCCCAAAGTCTGTGGTATGTGCGCACGTGTGTTTGTGTGTGTGTGTGTGTGTGCACGCGTGTGTCCTCTCAGCTGGCCTCTCAGCTCAGTTCCATCCATTTCTGGGAGTTGGGGCCCAGCCAGGGTGGATCTGCAGTCCTTTTGTCAACCGAAACAGAGACCAGTAGCGCCCTCTTGCTGTGTGCTCAACTGCACTTGTCTTCCATCTAGTCATAGGCAAGGACACTGATCTGCAAAGTGTGGCGTTCCAACCAGGTGCATAAGCATCATCGGGGAACGGGTTAGAAATACAAATTCTTGGGCCCTGTCCAAGACCTACTGAATCAGAAACTCTGGGGCTGGGGATCCAAAACATGGGTTTTCACAAGGCCTCCAGGAAACGTTCGTGCTGCTCAAGTTTAAGCATTACGCCGAGGGAGCCTCGGAAACTAATATGCCTCTGCCCACTAAAACGGGAAGAGGGCAGGGAAGTCAGGTCATAGTGAAAAAAACATACGACTTTTCGTGTGTGATGGGTCTGGGTTCATAGCCTGTCTGGCCACGTGGCAGCAGGTGACTCAGGGCCCTGGTCCTGGCCCTCCGGTTGGCCTGCGCTGGGTCTGGCCTGGTTCGTAGATGCCCGCGTATCCAAATAGGGCCAGAGCCCTCGCTCCCCTGGACGTGTGCCAGAGGGGCTGGGGTGACCTGACACCCCCAGGCCCACTGCTGCTGGCAACAGTATGGCTTCAACATCGCAACTGTCCCAGAAGCTTCCAGGTAAGCCTGGAAGGATCTGAGAACTCCTGTGTATGCCCCTGCTGGCGTCCTTTGGAATCTGCCAGAGAAGTGTGGAGGCAGCATTCTGAAACGTGATTACGCTGGCTGGTTGCCTAGTGGTAAATCTCCACCCTCAGGACAGAGGACTGCTCACTCATTTGGGTCAATGAGGCTGAGCATCATTTTTCAAAGCTGTCACTTTGCCCGGTCACCACAATTAAAAGTTCCGCCAGGGATTCCTGTTTGTTTCTAATAGGTCTTAATGTGGCACCAACCAGATGGTGCCGGCAAGGTTCTGGACGTGGCCCACAGAAGACGGTTTGGGTCATCTTAGGAGACTGGAAACTATCTAAATGAAGAGAAAAACAGAGGCTTTGACCGGAGCTCTGATGACTAAGTTCTGACCTCAGGGGCCACGGTGATTCCAAAGCGTGTAAGCCGGGGGACCCTGCAGTCAGGGCTGGGGATTCAGAAGGAGCTCTGAGCCCAAGTGCCTACGTGTGTGCTGTCCATTAATGGGGCCAAGTCTGCTGCTTTCCGAGAGGAGGCCCTGGAGAGTGAGGGGGACCAGCCGGCATGCAGGCAGTGCCCATCCACCGTGAGGCACTCAGCCACCCGCTTCGGGAAAGGCTGGGGAAATCAGCGAAAGAGGACAGCAGATTTAAATGTGTTCTCTACTGGCTCTTTTGTTTTCTCAGAATACGGTAGTCCCCCCTTATCCATGGGGGATATGCTCCAAGACCCTCAGCAGATGCCTAAAACTGTGGACAGTACCCAACCCTATGTCTACTGTGTTTTTTTTTCCTATACATACATACCTATGAAAAAAATTAACTTATGAATTAGGCACAGTAACGGATTAATAGCAATAACTAATAATAAAGAATAGTTCTAACAATATACTGTAATAAAAGTTATGTGAATGTGACCTCTCTCTCTCTCTCTCTCAATATCTTATTGGACACTGTACTCACCTTTCCTGTGATGTGATGATGTGAGTTAATGAGATGACATGAGGGGTATGACAGGCACCGTGACACAGTGTTACCAGTACCGACCTTCTGACAATGAGCCAGAAGGAGCATCTGCTTCCAGGGCGGGGTTGACCGCAGGTAACTGCGACCATGGGAAGTGAAACCAGAACAATGGGGGGGGAGGGGACTACTGCAGTACCTGTCTATATGGCCAGTTAAAATAACTGCATGATGTCATCATACCTAACTAAAGTAGCAAAAAATAAATAAAATAAAAACCTCTGGAAATAACTGCTCATGCTGGACACCTGTTGTGAGATGGGCACTCTGAGTCGTCGGTGACACGGTAAAGCTATGGATAAAGCATCACATCCCTGCTTGGTAATTCTACTTCTTGAAATTTATTTTAAGGAAACAATTAATCAGAAGCAAACAGCAATCTATATAAGTTGTTTTCTGCAGCACTATTTAAAACAGTTAAAATTTGGAAGTAATGTAATTGCCTAGTTTTAGAAGAAATGGTTTATTAAACTGTGGCGCACTGACATAATAAAACAATTGAAATGTAATTTTATGGAAATGGAATAATGCGGAACAAATGAAATGTAAATTATAGAGACTGTGGAAAAGCAGAAACAATTTGATAGGCTGGGCGAAAATAGAATAAACATACCTACACAATGATCAGAATGGTATAAATATGTGTATCTGGGCATGGCAGTATGCAACAAAACTTTTATAGGGATTGGAAAGAATTATTCAACTTTGAAGTGAATTTGACATTTGTCTTTAATGTTGTCATATCTTTCAAAAATAAAACCCTCAAAAAAACTGTTTATGAAACTACTTAATGATGATTTTGTCAACAAGTGGGGGGCAGATCACTGAGCAGCTGGTGGTCTGGGGGAGCCCCAAGGCCATGTCAGCTACCATAGGTAAATGAGAAAGTGTGCTATTTGGCCTAGGAAATAAGAGCGTGTGGGATTCTGCATCCTTTCCCTCTTGATTTATAACTAGGAGAGGATGATGAATGGCATTTTTATGCTGTCAATACTGGGGCTTTTACAGTTCATCTTCATTTCTAAAAGGGACCTCAGAGCAGCTGGGGCAGCCCACTTCCCCGACTCCCCAAGGCCAGCTCTGCAGTCAGGCTGGATCTCTGGCTATCCCCAGAGTGGTGCCTGGGAGAGGGGAAGGCTCCACAGAGTAATGCACTGTCTCTTCACTTAAGTCTGGCATTAGAACCCAGCCTCCTGACTACAGTTCATGGAAAGGAGCAGGGAAACCCAGAACGATGTGAAAATGTGAAAAGGCAGGGCGCTCCGAGGCTGGCTTTGGAGGACCGCCTTGGAGAGTCTGGTGAAGGCAGCCCGCGCGTGGCCCACACTGCTGCCCCAGCCCGGCAGGTGCCACTGCTCCTCAGGATTCACCCGCCCCCTCAGCACTGACTTCCTTCACCTCATGTTCATGAGAGTCCACCGTGCACTGCCCATGCGCTGGCGGGTGGCTTGAAAAGCACCCAGAGGAACCCAGGATCAGTTCCGGTGAAACATGTTCAGTTTAGGAAATCTGGCCCATGGTGAGTTTTGTATGATTCGTTTGGGTTTTCGTTATCTTGGGTCTCTACGGCTAACTATAAAGCGGATGTAAACACAAGTTGCACTGCAGAGTTGAGGAGACCTAGTGGTACTGTCAGGCAAGTTCAAGGGTGCAAAGGCAGGAAGCGTGGGCTTAGAGTTAGGCCGACCTAGATTAAAATGCAAATTCGCTCTTTCTGAGCTTCGGTCTCTCCTGTGCAAGTGGGAATGATAGTGCCTGCTTTACAAGAGGAAATGAATGCACGAGTCGTAGTAAACAGTAAGGACACTGTGCTTGTTCTCAGAGCAGCGGTGGCTCCTGAGACGGGACCAGAATGAGGCCATTGCCCCCTGCTTTTGCTCTATTCCTGCACAACCACTTCTGTTCTGAAACAGCCTTTCCATTTCTGCCTCTAGCACCAGTCACTTAACTTCCTTGCACGGGCTTTTTTTTCAGCAGTAAAGTAAGGACGATAACAGTACGTATTTGACAGGGCTGTGGAGAAGGCAAAATGTTCGGCATAAAATGTCCCTGGCACATGGTCAAAAACGGGCTCTAGCACAAGGAAACTGGTTTCATTGGCTCTGCGGCGCAAGCAGCGTCTCTCACGGAGGCGTGGGTCTCCACGGAGGCGCCTGCCCCGCGGGCTTGACAAATCCACCGTGGCCATGAAACCGTGGCCCTCTCATGGCACAGAGCCGTGGGCTGCCCCCAGTGCCTCACTGTGTTCTCTGCTCCTGAGGGAGGCAGGGCTTTCGGGGCTCAGGGAGTTGGGCCACACTAGGGTGCTGCACCCGCCCCAGGCACCGTCCCCACCGAGGCACCATACCTGCTTGAGGTGCAGGCTTCTTGGGCGGCCTTTGGCTATGCTGAGCTCCCACACACACACCACAGCGCTGGTCCCAGAGGTGATGATCACTGTGGGGGCTGGGCACACGGTACACAGACAGCGGCCCCAGGCAGCCAGGTTCTCGAACGTCATTAGGATCTAGAGGAGACAAGCGGGATGAGCCCTGGTGCCCCGGCCAGCACAGGGCTGAGGGCCAGGACAGGGTGACACAGGGACAAAGGCAGGTCTGGATACTGCTGGCTTGCCTGTGGGCCATGGGAACGGGGGGACATTCACTTGTTCGGGAGGCTGGCTCTGGTGACAAAATCCAGACAGTCCAAGCCTGTCCCCAGGGAGCTCACACTCTAAGGAGTGGGGAGAGACAAGCAAGCAGGAAGTCATGGGGACATTGTGAAAATCCCTTGGGAGCATAGTGAGCCTCAGGAGGCCAACGACAGCCTGAGGAGGTCAGAGACCGCTTTCAGGAGGGGCTGATATCTGGGACTGGTTTCAGGCTGCCTCATGAAGTGGTAGGGAAGCCTGGGGGTGGAGAGGCAGAGCTTGGTGGGCAGGGAGTTCACGCCATGTGATCAGTGGGTGGGAATTAGGGTGGGAGGGGAGGGGGGCTAGGCAAGGAGCCTGGGAGGCTGCCAGGGCCCCAGCAAGAAGTGAGGTCACTGGATGGCCTGAGTCAAGGATGGAGTCATGGTTAGTCAAGACTAACCAGATGGTTGGCTTCTGGCACTGGCTGAATGCTTAGTGATTGTCCTCTGACTCTGAGCCATGACCAGGGCCAGAGGAACGCTGACTTCCCACCCAGGCTGAGTGAGAGTCTGAGTGGCCTCCACGTAGCCGAGTGACCAGCTGGTGGCAGAGACTGCTCTAAGGTGACGGCGTGCACCGAGAACTTGCAAGCTCCACTCCTCCGAACACAGGTTGGAGGCTTGGCCCACAAGGGCCCTGAGCCCAGCCGTATAAACCTCTCCCTCCCAGGCAGGGGGCACGGCCACGTGGAGGCAGTGGGGTGTGGTCAGCTGTGCCTGCTTTGGGCCAGCCCATCCCCTGACTGCCTCTGCCCCAACAGACAGAGGCCGAGGCCCCATGCCTGCCCTGCTCCCTGAGCCAGCCCCTGCGTCCCACGCCCACCCACCTTGTCAGAGCCATAGTTCCCCAGGCAGCAGCTGAAGTCATCAAAGCCCCAGCTGAAGGTCCTGTTCCAGAGAGGAGGCAGCAGCACCTTGTTCTTCTCCACGGCCAGGATGCTCTTCTCGGTAGAGACGATGTGGCCAATGGCTCCTTTGGGCGATTCGGAGCCTAGAGAGAAAAGGTACATATCTACCCTGCAGTTAGTATGGTGGAGCTTACACGCCAAAGGACAACACCCCCTATCACTGGGCCCAGACAGGAGCCACGGGAGGTGACCCAGACTTGGCAAAGCACCAGCCTGGGCAGGGGCCACTTGCTCGCCAAGGCACCGCACCCGAGGGCCTCACTCCAGGGGCCGTGTCAGACCCTGGTCCCGAGCTGGGCCCTCCCCTGCCTTCGCACATACATGAAGCTCGCATGTGGCCACACAGGTCTTCAGTGTCTCTGAGGGCTGATGCCAGGGGAGGAGCGGCTGAGGCTGTCCGGGCAGCCACAGGAGCCTTGGTGGGGCTCTGCCCTTCCTGCCCCTCCTGGGCACCTTATCTAGCAGGGTGGGGTATACCAAAGACACCATTCTTGGATTTGAAGGGAAAAAAAGGACACATCACAAAACCCCAACAAATCCCACCCTATAGTCCTTATACAACTCCAGAATGTTGCCCCATGCAGTGGGATTTCCCCAAAGCTGTGCAGCCCGCAGGTGGCAGACATCAGACTTTACACACACCGTGTCTCCAGGAAGCAGCCGGGCTGGAACTCCCACTGGGCTGTCTGCCCAGGACAGATGCTCTTGGCTAAGGCCCGCAGGCCCACCTGGGTGCTCGGGAGCAACAGTGACCGTGGGTACCACCGAGGGGAGGCTGTACTTCCCTCGGGAAATCTGGGACTTCCTCACTTGGCTTTGGAGGTGAGGAGGTGTGTGTGTGTATAGGAAAGAGAGAGAAAGAGAAAGAGAGAGAAAGAGAAAGAGAGAGAAAGAGAGGTGTGTGTGTGCGCGCACGTGCGCGCACACATATATGAAAGAAAGAGGAATGTGTGTCTTAGATAGACAGGTCAGTCTGTCAGGATCTAACAGAGGTGGTTCTGGACATTTCCAGAGCAGAGGCCTCCCCAGATTCCTTCTGTGACTAGAGATACCGCCATCTAAAACCAGACCCCAAGACCCTGAAGGGTCTGTACCCCCGAACCTCTAAAGGAGCAATAGTCGCTGAAGGGACAACTCTGGGACAGGGCGCCAAACAAAGCAGACCAAGTAGGCACCTTTGACTGTGACCTGGGAGGGCTTCAGCGCATGCAGGTTGTAGAAGAAGGGCTGTGGGTGGCTGGGCAGGCTCCCAGGCAGGACAGCATCCTTTCCAGGTGAAGTCTTGCCCACGGTGGTCCTGGCTGGGTGGGGTTTTGTAAAGAGCTGGAGAGACAGAGGACAAACGCAGACCACACAAGTCATTAGGGATGGATGGCCTGAGGCGGCGGTGTCCCCACGCAAGTCACAGCAGCACCTTTGCTCTGAGTGCTGCCTGGGCTGGGCTTGCTCCTGACTGAGATGAGCATAAACAGAACTGTCTGGTTCAACCCTCAGATGTTGCAGATAAGGGGCTTGGGGCTCAGAGAGGGGCAGCTACTTTCTCCAGCTCATGGTGCGGGACTAGCAGAAATAGCCCTCCTGGCTGCCAAACTGTCATCTTTTCCATGCTGCCTGGGACAGGATGACCTCATCGAGGAGCCCTGGTCCCTGGCAGAGCTGCATCTCATATCATGGAGTCAGAATGACCCTCTTTTCACTCTAGATCACATGTCTCTCTTCATTTGCTTGAGCTCTTTCTCGTATTTTTTTTTTTTTTCCCTTTCCCTTACAAACTCTCTGCAGGCACATCCATCTGGGCATCAACACAGAATTCTTTAATAGCATCCCTTCAAACGTTCCAAAGAGCACAGGCAAACCCCATTAGTGGCCTTTTTTATTTTCATTTTTCTTAGATCTCTGCTGTCAAGTCGTCCCTAATGCCAAACTCTTTGCATAACCAGGCAAAACATGAAGTGCAAGGCCATGCTGCTAGCAGAATCTTGCTGCTGCCACAAAGGGCAGCTGAGGCCAGCTCTCCACCCTCCCCTCCCCAACAAGGCTGTTTTTTCCAGCCATCGGGCCCATGCTCCTCGATGGAAACATCCACTGGGTGCCACAATGGAGGGGGGAGATCTGGCCCCAGCTGGACCCAGGGGCAGAGGCAATGCTCAGCAGGCAGCTGGGGGTGGCGGGAGGGGGTTCTCACAGCAGTCTAGGCTCAGTGACAGCCCTTGATCAGATACTGGTCTACCTAGTAAAGCTGGGTGGGTGATCAATACAAACAGAAATCAGAACAGTGATTTTTAAATGAGCATTAAACCAAGAATGTCCCTCCTTTGCACAGAAGAATGACTAAAGCACCAGAGGCTAGAGGCCTGTCATAGCCTCAGCATGCACAGCCCCTTGATGGCAAGTCCATGGTCCTGAAGTATTTTAATCCTGCCTCTAGTTGGGACCGCTGGAAGAATTCTAATTCTGATGATTACTTAGAAATATTTTTGTAAAAGCTAATATGCTACATCACTAAATAAAATCAGAATCTAAAACTGTGTGCACTCTGTGAGCACACTGATGTGAAAATATTTTTTGCTCGTGGACAAGGGCAGTGAGTATATCATCCAGGGCACAATTGGATGGGGGTAGCTACTATTTTGATTTAATTGCTTTATCTGGATTATTTCATTTCTTGAAATGAACCATTATGCTACCCGAGCTTCTTTCCTGAGATTCTCTCTTTCCTAAGAAGTGCTCCCTGGCCAAACCCACATTTTGGATACATTGTCCATTCTCCAAGTCACCCTTAGGCACTTCTCACATTGCCCTCCCCTGGGAGCTGAACAAACCTGGAGCATGTCACGTAAGACCAGGTAGAAAAGATGTTACTAGATTTGCACTGTAAGATGAGCCCATCCAAGCCTCGTGGTTACATGTGGGTAAGGCTGCTGCCCAAGATGGCCCCAGAATTGGCTGGGCTTACGTACTCATTTCCCAGCATGGCTCCTGACTTCCTAGGCTGAGACCCCAGCCCATGGGGCTACGCTAGTAGCCAAGATGGCTGTCCTTAGGAAGAAAGCCTCTCCACGCTGAACTGAAGTTTGAGGGTCAACAAGGCTGGGATCAGTTAAATAAGTGCTCCTCTTGCCCACCATTCACCAGGATGTCACCATGAACATATAGCCTTATATTGCTACATGACTATCCTGATGCAGGATGGAGCCAGTGAAGCAAAAGGTCCATGTGAGACCCCAGCAACTTCACCAGGAGCCCAGGGGGCAGAACTCAGATACTCTTCCACTGCTGGTGAATGGCATAGGCTTTGGGGCCAGCCAGATGGGGCTAGAGCTCTAGCTCTGGCATCTGCGAAAGTGCAACTGTGGGCAAGTTACGTATTCAGCCTCTCTGAGCCTCAGCTTCCTGATCTGTAAAAGAATAATCCCTATACCCAGAGCTTATGAGGGGATTCAATGAGGGAATCATACTAGTAACTAACATTTGTAGAGCACCCATCACGTTTCAGGCACTTTCGAGCACTTAATGTCTCCATTCATTGGCTCTTCACAGCAACTCTGAAGTATAGACACACATATAGACAATTAAATCCTATGGATTTACTGTAGTGTCTGTCACATGTATCACAGGGGAATGTAGTCCTCATTATTATCATTAATGATGTCATCATCTTCATCAACATCAGATGGAAACAGAGGGGTAAGCCCTGATGTTGAGGGGTGTAGGAAGACCATTTCCCCCTCCCCAGTCCTCTCTTGTTCCTATCCAGGAGAAAATGTCCTCACTCTCACTCCCAAGCTCACAGTGCACATACTCTTTTGAGAAAGCAAGACCAAGAACGTGGATGCTGTACCTGTTTGGGCACCTGTCCAAAGTTGCTGACAAACCCCAGGATGGTGCTCCTGATCAAGGGGTCACTGATGCTGCTGAGGTCCATTTTGTCACCGTAGAAGTAGGGGTGGAAGGTATTAACAGCTTCCACCGCAGCTGACCCCTGCTGCTTGTACCCAAAAATGAGGTCTATCCAGTGGTGGAGGTTGGCACTGACAAAGTCACTTTCCAGAGCCTGGAACCAAAACCCAAAGAGCATGAAAAATGAGGCCTCTCTTGGACTTGTGAGCCCTCTGCACAGATCACAAGGGGGCACATGCCTCAGGATGCTGGCTCTGCACAGGAAAGATGTGACATCTCACTGAGCTTGATGAGCACTAAGTGGGCAGACATGTGGGCCATCCAATGACCATCCAGTTCCTGCCTCCAGCTAGTGGGAAAAGAGATCTGACTGCTCCTATAACCCTAGCTCATTCACTCCACGCTATAACCATGAGTTCAGAATATCTATGTCTTGCAGTGATATCTAAACAGAAGCTGAAAATAAAGTCTTGGGGTCCTGTTGAGATTGATATAAGAAAAAAGGAGAGCTGATTCTAACCAGAGATGTCAGGAGGTTGAGACTAAGTGTAGCAGTTAGGAGAACACGCTCTGGAGCAGGCTGGACCCCAGCCCTGCCATGGACATTTCTTAACATCTCTGTTCCTCAGTGCCTTCATCTTCTTCATCTATGAAATGGGGACAGTAATTGTACCTTCTTTGTGGAATTATATGAGGTTTGGTTTGTGTCCATGCCTGGTGCACAGTGAGCTCCACGTAACATTAGCTACAATGATTACACTGTGCACCTACTAGGTGCCAGGCACTGGTTTGGAGTTTGATGTGTATTGTTTCTTCCCATCCTTACCATTTCTGTTTCCTTATTATCACTCACCTCCTTTATTTCTTCATGTGGACTTGAGTTACTGTCCTTTATTTTAGCATGGAGAACTCCCTTTAGTGTTTTTTATAGGGCAGGTCTGCTAATGATAAATTGTTTTAGTTTTATATGTCTGGGAATATCTTAATTTCTTCCTTATTGAAGAATAGTTTTGCTGGCTATAAAATTATTGGCTTATAGTCTTTCAGCACTTTGAATATTTCATACCACTGCCTTCTTACCTCTATGGTTTCTTGTTTTTAAAGAAGATTATTTATTTGAGAGAGAGAGAGCATGAGCAAGAGAGCACAGGGTGGGGGTAGAGGGACAGAGGGGGAGGTTTAAGCAGACTCCCCACTGAGGAGGAAGCCTGGCACAGGGCTCGATCCCAGGACCCTGGGATCATGACCTGAGCCAAAGGCAGATGCCCAACCAACTGAGCCACCCAGGTGCCCCACCTCTATGGTTTCTAATGAAATATTAACTATTAATCTTATTGAAGATAGCTTGTAAGTGATGAGTTGCTTTTGTTGCTTTCAAGATTCTTCCTTTGACTTTCCTTTTTGACAATTTATGATGTGTCTAAGTATAAATCTCTTTGAGTTTATCCTACTTGGAATTTATTGAGTATCTTGGATGATTAAATTAATGCTTGGCATCAAAATTGGGATGTTTTTGAACATTATTTCTTCAAATATTCTTTCTGCCCCATTCTCTCTTTTCTTTCTGGAACTTCCAATTTGTGTATGTTGGTACATTTGATGGTGTTCTACAGGTGCCTAGGTTCTGTTCATTTTTCTTCACTCATTTCTTCCTGTTTCTCAGACTGGATAATCTCAATTGACCTATCTTCCAAGTTTGTTGATTCTTCTGCCTGCTATTGATCCCTTCTAGTGAATTTTTCATCTCAGTTACTGTACTTCTTAGCTCCACAATTTCTATTTGGTTCCTTTGCACAATTTCTATCTCTTTATTTATATTTTCTCATTGTTATACTCTCCTTTAGGTCTTCAAACATTGTTTTATTTAATGCTTTGAATATATTTACAATAACTGATTTAAAGTCTTTGTCTAGTAAGTCCAAAGTTTAGGCTTCCTTAGAGATATTTTTATTGACTGCTTTTTTCCCTCTGTATGAGCCATACTTTTTTTTTCTTTACATGTCTCATAATTTTTGTGGAAAACTGGACATTTTAGATAATATGATCTGTCAACTCTGGAAATCAGATTTCCCCTCCCCAGGGTTTGTTGTTGTTACTGTTATTGTTGTTTGTTTGTTTAGTGACTTTTCTGAACTAGATCTATAAAGTCTATATTTTTTGTTGTATGTGGCCACTAAAACCTCTTCTCTGTTAGCTTAATGGTCATCTTATGATTGGATGAAGATTTCTTTAAATGCCTAGAACCAGCTAGTATTCCAGTCTTTGCCTAGGGAGGGGCTTTGTGTGCATATTAGGGCATAGCTTTAGCATTCAGCCAGGCAGAAGCTGCCTTAAAAACTCTGAGTTTACCTCATATCCTGCTTGCACAGAGCCTCAATTTCAGCCAGAAGTGAAGCTTAGGACCTTAGGAGCATGAACACAGCCTTGTGCATGAAAGCAGCCCTACAGATGTGTGTGTCCTTCTAGATTTCAGGGATTTAAAAAAAATTTTTTTATTATGTTATGTATAGTCACCATACAGTACATCATTAGTTTTTGATGTAGTGTTCCATGATTCATTGTTTGCAAGTAACACCCAGCGCTCCATGCAATACATGCCCTCCTTAATATCCTTCACTGGGCTAACCCATCCCCTGACCCCCCTCCCCTCCAAAACCCTCAGTTTGTTTCTCAGAGTCCACAGTCTCTCATGGTTCATCTCTGCCTCTGATTTCCCCCCCTTCATTTTTCCCTTCCTTCTCCTAATGTCCTCCATGCTATTCCTTATGTTCCACATATGAGTTGAAACCATATGATAATTATTTTCTCTGCTTGACTTATTTCACTTAGCATAATCTCCTCTAGTCCCATCCATGTTGATGTAAAAGTTGGGTATTCATCTTTTCTGATGGCTGAGTAATATTCCATAGTATATATGGACCACATCTTCTTTATCCATTCGTCTGTTGAAGGGCATTTTGGCTCTTTCCACAGTTTGGCTATTGTGGACATTGTTGTAATGAACATTGGGGTGCATATGGCCCTTCTTTTCACTACATCTGTGTCTTTGTGGTAAATACCCAGTAGTGCAATTGCTGGGTCATAGGGTAGCTCTATTTTTAATTTTTTGAGGAAACTCCACACTATTTTCCAAAGTGGTTGTACCAACTTGCATTCCTACCAATAGTGTAAGAGGGTTCCCCTTTCTCCACAACCTCTCCAACATTTGTTGGATATTTTGAAGTTGTTTCAAGGCCTCCTAATAAGTAGCTCATTCCCTAGTTTTTCCATTTAAGCTTTTTGGTTAGTCTATTGTTTGTCCAATTATATCCACTGCCTCTGGCAGCCACAGTGTTGAACAATTGTCTCTGGTTTATTTTTTCACAAATGTCACCAAAGGAAAGGCTTTTGTACTATGCAGGCTTTGAGATCAAATAAAGACGGCCTTGCTGGTGGGGACTTTCAGGGAACCACTAACAGGTCAAATAATGACAGTTCTCTGGATATGGGGCTTTGAAGGAGCTCCAACCCCATTCTTCTCCCTCCAATGACTGCTAGGTTGTTGGTTTCCACTGTTATTGTGGGCTGTTGGTTTTCAAAGCTACTATGGAGTTGAATAGGAGAAATGAGTATAGTGTAAGTTAAAACACCACAAAATTTGCTGTCTTTACAAAGATTCAGCCATTTTTCTCAAAGGAATACTCCCCTGATTTTACCAAGCCTCTGTTTAATTTCCTGAGTTCTGAAGAGTTTTTTTATGACCATCTTTGCCATTATTCTTATTACTTTTATGGAGTAGAAGATTTTCAGAGATTCCTACTCTAATAATTTTCACTGACATTGATCATTAACATCTGAACCCACTCCAACCTAATCTTTACTCCACCAAAAGAGGTCTCCCCACTGTTGTCACCACCCAGTTCCCCTTGGTCACACCTCTAACCTATATCTGATGGCATTGAATTTCTCTCCATAGCACTTTGTGCAGTTATAATTTCCTTGTTATTTGCATGGTTATTTCATCAAGCTGTCTCCCCGCTAGACCACTGGCATCTGCAGACCTGTAGAGTGAATCTGCTCACTCAGCCCAGGCTAAGAACTTTTCTGAGAGCACCTTGGCAGAGAGCTGCTGCCACCTGAAGGTTAAGTTCATCTCTGGTCCAACTACTCAAGACCAGTGGGTTGTGGGAGAGATGCCTACCATTACTACATTTCCAGAGGCAAGGATAAACCAGGGAAGAATTTTCTCCTTGCCAAGGGAGAAGGCAGAAGAAAGAATACAGCTTTGTTTTTACTAGTCAGGCCCATCCCAGATTTTTTTCTTTTTAGGTACAATATACATATAATAAATTTCACCCTTTCCAAATGTATAGTTCAGTGTGTTCTGACAAAGGCATGCAATCATGTAACCACCACCATAACCGAGATATAGGACATTTACATCAACTCAAAATGTTCTCTTGTACTCCTTTCCCATCACCCCTACTCCAGACTTTAGTAACTACTGATCTGCCTTCTGTCCCCATAAGTTTATCTTTTCCAGAATGTCACATAAATAGAATCCCATAGTATGTAGCTTTGAGTTTTGGTTTCTTTTGCTTAGGATAATGCTTTTGAGATTAATTTGTGTTGCTCCATGTATCAGTAATCTATTTCTTTTTATTGCTAAGTAGTATTCCATTGTGTGGCTAAATCATTTGTTTATCCATTACCAGTTGCTGGATATTTGGGTTGTTTTCAGTTTTCGATAAGTATCAATAAAACTGATGCATATTTTTGTGCATGCTTTTCCATGGACATGTCTTTATTTCTCTTGGGTCAATATATACAAGTGGAATTGCTGGGTGATAAGGCAAATGCGTCTTCAACTTTATAAGAAACTACTAATTTTTTTCCAAAGCGGCTTTTCCATTTTATTTTCCTACAAACAATGTGTAATGAATTCTGATTCTCCCTATTCTTGCTTACTCTTGGTTTTGTCAATATTTAAAATTTTAGCCACTCTTGTAAGTATGTAATGTCATCTCCTGTGGTTTTAATTTATGTTTCCCTGATGACTAATGATGTTGCATGTATTTTCATGGTTTATGCTAATGCATGTATTTGATCTAGGATATGTGTCCCAAAATAGCCTCTACCACATCAACCTCTCTGGTTAAGAAGCCAAGTATTCCCCAGTCCTGGCAAACCCTTTGGCCAGTAGGAGCCCTTCAGGGCCTCCAGCCCCTCTCTGAGCTATACTGAGCAGTATGGTCCAGGCATAGCCCTGCCTACAGGGCCAGCGAAAGTCACTGACTTGACCTCCAGGGCATCCAAAAAAAAGGTCTGAATTTGCTTCCCCCAGTGATTCCCACAACAAACTGGCACAAGGGCAAAGTCTAATGGAACTCTTGAAAGAGCCCAGAACACAAACTTTTTCCTGTTAACCTGGAGCATGGAGCCTAGCACTTTCTCTGGGCTCTCTAGACATAAGAGCCTCAGAAATGCTTGTCACTAGCCCTCTGCTTGCACAGAAAGCCTCCATGGAGATTAAGAAAATACTGCGGTCTTCATTCAGGATGCCAGGGCCTCTGACGTGACCCTGGTCAACTCACCTGTCTGTGCAGGCTGATGAATTTCCGAGGGTCCCCATCAGCCCAGGGAGGGAGTTGCACATCTCCCAGTGCTGTCCCATCCTGCATGCAGCCTGAGTGGGGTGAGAAACAGCAGAGCTTTGGGTAAATGAGAGCCCAAACTAGGCTAGGAACCAGGGGGAATACACACTGTGCTATCTAGGACTTCTGATTCCAGGCAGATCAGGCTAAGAGCTATGTCCTGCACAGGCTTCACTACTTCCTGCTTCTTCTGTCTGGTGTGTCCTTCCACACATCTGCCTGGAATATTCCTTTGACTCTCCACGAGGCCCTCCTTGCTTCCCAGGCAGGTTTGTGCTTGATTCACAAGTCCTATAAAATGGCAGTGATGTGGTCATTGTTGTCTTCCTCCCTACTATTCTGTGCCTTTTCATCTGGGTGCTTTCTATCCAGCGCTAGAGCACTAAGGAGATAATCACACTAACAGTAAAAGCTATCATATTTTGAGCACCTAACTCTATGCCAGGGCACTATGCTAGGTGCTTGGCACACATCGTCTTATTGAATCTTCATTTAACTCTATAATTTATGCATTTTCTCTCCATTTTTAAAGTGAGGGCAGCAAGGTTTTTAGAGGCAGCTTCCCCAGACATTAGAAAGAGTCTGGGTCCAAGCCCAAGTCTCTCTCCTACCCATTAGCTGCACAACCTTGGGCATATTGCTTAATCTCTTTGGGATTCACTTTTCCTACCTGTTACCCACACCCACCCCCTCAGAGGCTGGAGAAGGATTAAAAAAGAAATACGCATAATGTGCTTAGAAAAACTCCAGGCATATGATGGTTGCCCAATAAACATCAGTTACGGTCTTGCTTAAACCCTCCAGAGCCTTCATGGTGCAACTAGAATAAAACCTTCCCCCCTCTCTCTGCCTACAGGTCTGTGCCTGATATGGTTTTCTTACTAGCCAGTCTCAGCTCACCTGTCACCAACTCAGGTGGTCCTTCCTGGAGACCAGAATAACACAGGGCCCTGTGAATCACTCTTGAACCATTTTCCTACCTTCTTTCTTCATAACAATTCTCAGCATCAGACAGTATTTCACTTACATAAATATGTTTATATTTTCTCTCCCCTTCCTCCCTCCCTGTACAGAATGCACACACCTTCAGCACAGTTGGTTGCAGGAGGCCCAACTAAATCCCTAATGCCTAAAAAAGTTCCTGCATGCCCCTGTGTGCTGTTTGGAGGAAGAAGGAGGGCCCCGAGGAAGGGGAGCTCTGGGGCACAGGTGTGTGCTGGTGACAGTTCATGAGTGCCCTCCACAGGGTGAGTGATCCCCTCCCCCTTCCTCTGGGGGGAAAGTGGCCCACACCCTGCCTCGGGCTCTGACCACATAGCCCCTTCCACAAGTCACCCTGACACTTGCAGCGAGGCTCCCAAGGTCCACACACAGCCACCAGGGGACCTGCTTACAGGGGCCTCCTGAAATTGTTGTTCCTCTTGTAAACCAGTGAGAAGGCAGAGTTCATCCTGAAGCACAGGAAAGAGGAAGGACCACCAGCATCCCCACACAACCACCCTTAGATGCCATGCAGCAAGCAGTCTCTCCCAGGAGACCCAGAGAGTCCAGGTTAACCCATTTGTGGGCCATGGAGGAAAAGGAGGCCCCAGAGGGGACGGGGTTTGCCCCTGGTCCCGCAGCAGGGCAGTGCCAGACCTGGTTAATAGCAGGGCTTCTCACTGCAGATTGAGGCCTGGGGACCCTCATAGGATGGGTGGGACTGTGGCTCAGAGCCATCCTGGCAGCCCGGGGCCTAGGGTCCTTCCTTGGCTCCCACCTCGACATTGAGTGCCGCCATCAAGGGGAGACCTCACAACAACCACGCTGGTTTGGTGAAGGGCCTGTTCACTTAGTTGCCCAGGAAAGGTACTGCTAACATTAGTCATTACCTGAGCTTCGGGGGAGTGATCCCTGCCCTGCCTAGCCCACCCCGGCCGCACCCCGGCCTCCACTCACCGAACTCCACGGCATTGCAGTTGATGAGAAACTCAGGCAGGTAGAAGAACTCTGGAGTCAGCTCCCTGACGTCACTCATGTTCTCTCTGGAGGCCGACTCCCACGCGTTCTTCACACTGTGGAACATTCTGTCTGCCACATCAAAGCTTCCGCCCTGTGAGGAAAAGGAGCCAATGTGATCATCTGTGTGTGGTGAGAAAGATGGGCAGGCACCACCTGGGTGGGCCTCTCTTTGTCCACGGCCCCTGAGACGTGGGTTTCCACCATCCATTTACTCCCACATATGTTCGTTCTCCGCTCTGTGCATGTGTGCCATGGTTTCTTCGTGCCTCTGGTCACTCAACCATTCTGTGGACCCTTGCACTGATTATCCCACAGAGGATACATGATGCACTGTTTAGTCTCCATTTTAGAAATCCAGGCTCAGATTAGAGACAGGAAAAGCAGAGTCATTCATCTGACCATTCCCCACATTTGCTAAGGGCCCGCTCTGAATCAGGCACAGACAGGATACAAAGAACCCGCTACAGGACAGAGAGCAGGTCAGCCATTCCATGTGGGATCGGGGCAAGTTTCTTGGAGAAGTGGACCCTGGTGAGTTTGCAAGCCTAGTGACAGAGAAGACCGCAGAGTGTTCTGAGCAGAGGCAAGGTCAAGGCCAGGAACAGAAGCAGAAGCAAGCGGGCTAGGTCAGGGCCCTGCAACATCTAACAAGAGAGAACAGGTTCATTGAGGATGAACAGCTGGAGGTACACCAGCCTCCCAGAGACAGGAAGCTGGCCCATGAAGATAAGATGTCTGTCCACTCTCCATGGCCAGCCCTGGTTCCAAGGCCCATTTCCACAGGTGGCCTGATGCATCTCAAGCTTGGCAGCTAGGATTGGACCAGGTAAGACTGAAAACAAATTCTTTCCTTGGATTCTCTGCTCCTCTCAACTGATCATCAAATCTCTTTAGTTGGTGTTACCCTATTTATCAGGTGGCCTTGGGGGCTGGGAGGAGGAAGAAAGTCTGGTTGGAAGAATGAGGATGCTGGGGGCAGAGGGACTTCAGGAAAGAGGTTCTAAAGCGGGCTTTGGGTCTGCGTAAGTTTAGGGACACCCCCAAAACACCTGCCTGGGATTGGATACTTCACTTGTCCCCATCAAAGCTGGGCCTTTGTTCACTCAGAACTTGTCCTCCTTTTGCCAACTTCTGCAGAGTTCCTGTGGCCTGAGAACAAATGGGTAGTGCCCTCCTCTTCTCGGGGACTGAGATTTCCCATCAGCATTTACCTAAGGAAGCTTTGGGGCAGCTGCAGGAGCGGATGAAGGGTAAAGAAGGGCCATAGCCTCCCCTTGGCAAGTCTGCCCCATGGTAGGCACTCTATACAGAGATGTTGGCTCTTTATTCTCACAGCAGGGGTGTCAGGAAGGAATTGTACTTCCATTTTGCAGACCAGAAAACTGAAGCTCCTCAAAGTGTACTGGTTTTCCCAAAGCTATCAAAGCAATCAATGGCAGAACTGGGTCAATCCCATGGATGCCCCTCCAAAGTATGCATTCTTTGCCCTTGTGTCAGTTTATTGGGGGAATCCCTGGGCCTGGGGCAAACGTGATCTCCTACGTGTGGGGCAAGGGTCTCAGCTCTTTCTGCGAAGGGAGAATCTGCCACACTCCTGAGGCAGGCTACATTTGGGCATCTTGGTGGGCCGGTCAGTTTTCTGAGTCAGACTTGAGGATCCAGGGAGGCCCGTGGGTCATTCTCTGCACATGGATAGGGACACTGAGAAAGCCAGTTGCCCCTGGAGTTGCAACAGAACACCCTACCTGGGCAGCTTAAGGATGTGGCTTTCCTCCAAGGTCGCTTTGCTCTTGGGGTGAAATTAGGGGATGATGCCCACCATCAGATTCAAATTGAAATGGAAACAAAATAGGGGGAGAGTGTTTTTAAATAAATCTGCACCTAACAAGTGGCTCATTGAAACATATTAAGAGCTTTGCATATTTAATCTGCAGCCCGAGCCTTACATCTGCAAGAGATTGATGCCTTCTCGTCCTCCCGGACTCCTTTTGCAGCTTTTATGAATGCTGATGGTAATCTCCTGAGAAACAATATAATTTGGTAATAAAAAGATTACCTGTATTAAATAAAAATAATATATACATAGGAAATATTGTTAGTGCTACAAATCTGGTTAAAGATATTACCACAAAGAAAAATGTTATTTTTTTCACAGCTGTCTAATGCATTTTAGCAAAAGTAATATCTTTAAAACTAAAGCCTGTATTATTTATAAAGGAAGCAATAACTGATTTTCCTATTTCCTATATTAATAAATGTATTTGCATACATTTGTTTCAAAATTAATGGGTTTTCTCACCCCTGCAATACAAAAGAAACGCCAAATTCCCTAGAAGAAAAAGTGGAGCTACTTTGTTGCTTGTACTGTAAGCCTGTGGGTGGACATAGACTCTGGGGGCCGCCAGCAGTGAGTCTCCACCAGGACTCGATTCTCAGGAAAGGAAGGAAGGAGAAAAGGAAGGGAGAAAAGGAGCGAGGCAGGGAGGCACAATGAAGGTCTGCAGAGCGCCACCATAAGGAAAGTCCAAAACAAAATAAAATAAAACCACAACAAAATTAAGTCTAGAGACTGGATGTAAACCAGATGATCAGAGAGAATTATGGAGCCAAGATTTGCTCCTAAATCTATTCTGCAGATATCCTTGAGTATCAAGAACAATGAATCCTACCTGTATCCAACATGCTGAAAAAAATAATAGTGATATTATCATTATCAACGAAGGAACAACCTCTCGTTGGCAGAAAACTTTTCCCATGTGATGTTAAAAGGCTAGAAGACAAGGCAGCCAAGGCTGGAGGTTTCCGAGGCAAAAGGTACAGGCTTTGGATTTTATGTCCAACTGATATCACTCCTTCATGAAGAAGCCAGAAAGATATTCTGAATATTTAAGGGCTCAGAAACAATATAACCCTAAGTATCCTCCCTCAGTTCAAACACTTCCTAGAGGTGCAAAATTTTGCAAAGAGTTGAATCAAAATTAAAAGCAAAATAATGGGGCGAGAAATGGCCAGTAAGGACTTCTGTTGGACATTGGCAGGAGTTCAAATCAGAAGAAAGTCCGTTATCATGGTACATCTATTAAAACTGGAAATGGTCTTGAAAGGAGTGTTCTGTGTCAAAGGCACTACTCCTGTGTGCACCTGTATCCCTGGGTAAGCATTTCAAGAGCGACATTCTTAAACCCCTCTCCAGTACAGGCAGGGAAACTATCTTAAAAAAAAAAACCACTCAATTGTTGACCAAGACCCGCAGGGAGTACAGCAACTACATGTGCTCAAGGACACTTAAACACAGAGATTGGTACGCTACGTGCTAGAAAGTCTGTTCTTCCTTTCCCGTGGGACTGACCCGAGTCAACCCACCGCCACATCCAGGTAATGGGATTGGTTTTATGAGGAGGCTGACAACCCATTGTCCTGGCAGATGTTCTTTCTGGTAATTTACAAGTATCCCATGTAACCAATCCACTTACAGGACCGTGTGTGCACATCAGTTGGTCTAAGCTGCTGCCCTCTGTCCTTCAAAGAGGGCACCCCAGCTGGGCAACCAGGCAGACTTGCATGGGAGTTTCCGCACTCCTGGCAGTGTGAACACCAGGGAGTTTCTTAAAGTCTTAATGTCTCTCACACTCTCCTCTGTTGTGGGTGTGCAAACATGTGTGAGCACGTGAGTGTGAGTGTGCCTGTGTGCATGAGGTACCTCCGGCAGTGCCAGGCGTGCAGGAAGAGGTGTTCCAAGAGCCCCGCCCCGAAGCCTCTTTCCCTTGGCAGACTGGGAACAGAGGAGCTCAGCTGGGGGCCCCAACCTCAGTGTGCATGGGGAAGGTAACCAGGGGCTCCGAAGAAGAAAAAGAAAATTTAAAAGTTACTGGAAGCAGAAGGTGGGTCTGGGGGGAAGTGAGGAGGGGTGGGGTCCTGGGACAGGGGCTGGAGGAAAAGAGCAAGCCCATCATCTAGGCAATTTTGAGACCCCACCACCACCAAAGAAATAAAGGGGCCAACGTGTACAGTTGAGAAAGAGCTGGGCTCGGCCCTTGGCAGGTTTCTTCAGAAAAGTGCCAGGCTCTAACACCCCACTTGGTAAGCTGAGCTGTCGGTCCAACAGAGAATTTGGGAAGCCTGTGTACCAGCTGGGCTGCCTTGTCAGTCTTGCTCTCCATGGAGGGTGGGCTGACCCCCAAGTAGCCATTAGGTTTCCTTCCTGGAGGATGTGGACATTTACTCAATAGACAAAACCCACAAAAGTTTTGAAAAGCCTGCTGCCTACTCTTATGGGGAGGAGGGTGGACATACATGGAGCATTTAGAAACCAGCCAAAGGGCTCCCATGCTGTAGCTCACCTCATCTTTACCACCTACTGAGGCAGGGGTTATTTTATAAAGATTTTATTTATTTATTCATAAATAAATAGAGACACAGCGAGAGAGGGAACACAAGCAGGGGGAGCGGGAGAGGGAGAAGCAGGCCTCCCATGGAGCAGGGAGCCCGATGCAGGGCTCGATCCCAGGACCCCGGGATCATGACCTGAGCCGAAGGCAGATGCTTAACGACTGACCCACCCAGGCACCCCGGCAAGGGTTATTTTAAAGGAGGAGGAACAGAGGCCCGGTTATTCAACACTACCAATTAGAAAGTTCTAGAGCCAGTACTTTGTCCCAGGTCTGCCTGTCTCTATTACATGAGCCTTTTTGAATGCTCCTTGTTGAGTCAGCATAATGCTAATTGTGCCTTTGCTTTGGACACAGCTCCAGCCGGACCCATGGCCTGGCACCCGTGGAGCTCCCGCATGGACCGCTCGGGCGGTTCTCGGTTCTCTCTGCAGTTAGCATCTGTCTTACACGAAAACCAGCCATCTCGCCTTAGGTGGTTCAGAAAACCCTTCCCCACTGCTGGTAACAGCCGCCGTCATGCGGGCTGTGACTTAATTAACACAGCACTTTATTTCAGGTTCTTATTAAATGTAACAGCAGCTGCAGCAGCACTGCTAATGTGCCCTCGCTGGGGCGCTGCCGCCTGGCTCTGCCCTGCCCAGGCGAGTCTGGTCGCCGGCCTCCCGGCCACTGCTGCTCTTGCCGGGGCCGGGACAGGTTGCTCTCAGGCCCCGGCTCCAGGTGGGCGAGATGCCCGAGAGTGAGGCATGCCGGGAGCCAAGCCTCTGGGGGGCTGCGGTCTCACACCTCCACGGGGCGGGGATAACAGCGCCCGACCGGCTTGCGTCTCATCCCACGACTTGTGCGTGTCACCTGCTCGGCTCGCACTGCCCCTACGCCGGGTCTTCTGGATTGTGAGAGTCTGTCATCGTAATACCAGGTTTGAGGCAGAAGATCAAACATGGCAACCATAGAGGAATGCAACGATTCCGAGAGCAGCCCAAAGTTAGTAAGATGCAAAAGTGAAGGGACCATAGCACACCTTCCACCCAGGGATCAGAATGTGCTGCATGGCACTTCTAGGCCGTGTATGAGAGCCCCTCCTTCTAACCACAACCCACTCAGGGGGCAGGCCTCATTGCCCAAGGAACGCCGCGTCTGCCTCTCGACAGTGCACCGGGCCACACCGGGTACAGCGCATAGACACACGGCTCTCCGCACCAAAGGCGATTCCTCCCGCCGAGCCATCAAACGAGCAAGCAGGTCACTCTGGCTCATTCACACTCATAGGCAAGAGGCAGAGCTTACTTCATGCAGAATGGGGAAGCATGCCTTTGTCATGCTGACTCCTGCATGCACACCTGGCTCTGGAAACCTGGCATTCTCAGTTCCCTGCTCTCCAGATAAATAAAATAAGAAGGGCTCATGCCTGGATTCTGCACCTTCTCCATCTTTCTTACTCTTCCCTACCCCATGGTTCATGCTGGGGAATGGAAGTCTAGTCTATCGAGAATATGGTGAGGCTCCTTTCCTTCTCACCACACAGGGGTGAAGCAAAGGTCTCTTAAGAAATGAGCCTGCCCCCGGAAACAAACTGAGGGTTGCTGGAGTGGGGGGTAGGGGGGAGGGATGGGGTGACTGGGTGATAGACACTGGGGAGGGTATGTGCTCTGGAAAGCACTGTGAATTGTGCAAGACTGTTGAATCTCAGATCTGTACCTCTGAACCAAATAATGCAATATATGTTAAGAAAAAAAAAGAAGAAGGTAGCAGGAGGGGAAGAATGAAGCGGGGGAAATCGGAGGGGTAGACGAACGATGAGAGACTATGGACTCTGAAAAACAAACTGTGGGTTCTGGGGTGAAGGGGGTGGGAGGATGGGTTGGCCTGGTGGTGGGTATTGAGGAGGGCACGTTCTGCATGGAGCACTGGGTGTTATGCATAATGAATCATGGAACACTACATCTAAAACTAATGATGTAATGTATGGGGATTAACATAAGAATAAAAAAAAAAAAAAAAGAAAGAAAGAAATGAGCCTGCCCCCTAGGAGACAGGGTGGGACAGAAGAAAGAGCCTGACTTCAGGAAGATGCCAAAACATTCCTAAGGAAGTCTTTGAAGGCCCCAGGACTCCCACAGGAGAGCCAGGTGCATTTCCCCCCAGATGTAGCCTTTTACCCATTCCCTTGGGAGCTAAAATTCATCTTTTATTCTAAGGAAAAAGCAGAACACTGTGGGGTTTTCTTATGACACACTAAAAGAGTCAGTAAAAATCACACATGGAGAGCCCAAATGATTTCAACACAGATGGGCCAACAACCACAGATAGCTCGAACCAGGAAAACCTGGGAATCACATCAGACTTCAACACGGGAGTCAAAGGGCTGGAGCTAATGTGACTACATGTGAGCTACCCAAAAGCAGATAAAATTGGTTCTGACCACCTTGCACTGGTTTAGACCATCTCAAACCAGTTTGGCGTGGTCATCCACGGATCAAACTAGCTAAAAAGCAAGCTCAAACTAGGTGTGACCAACTTCGGAGTGGCCTTAACCCAGTATCTCTGTGGGTTTGTAGCACACCTGTTCCATCTGGCTCCTGCCATCCTGGAATGCTTCTCTGCAGTCCAGACTGTCTTGAATTAGCTTAGCCCAGAGCAGACCAGCTTGGACAAGTTCAGGCTTGCTCAGATTCTATCTGGCTGATTGCAGGGAAAAGAAGTGAAGTAATAATGATTGATCACCTATGCAGTGTCAGGCCCTGAGCTAGGGGCTTTACCCACATTTCCTCATTTAATCTCAACAGCTCAGGGAGCTGCGCATATTTAACCCTCATTTCCAGAGGTAAAATCACTTGCAGAAGATTCTCTATCTGTCAAGTAGCAGAGCTGGTGCATAAATGTCACAGCTGATGCCGTGTCAAGTTCACTCTGCCTCCTGCCCATGTGAGAGGACCCTTAGTAACAGGCAGAGATGGGGCTTTAGAGCATTAGACTGAAGGGACAAAAGAAAGCTTTTAAAGCATCCAGAACTGCCTGGAGGGAATGCCGCAGCGGAACGCATCACCATCATCATCGATAGTGATCATGGCTTCTTGTGGATTAATGAGCAACATCTGGATGGGATTCCTGGCACGGGCTATAGCTCTGGGACCGTTTGTTCTCAAACCAAACTTACTTAAAATGCTTGTTGCTGAGAAAGGCTCAGGGGAAGCACACTTATTATTTTTGAGTGAATTTCCAGGGAGAGGAGGTTATACAATGTCTAGACAATCCCTGCCTTTAAGGAGAGAGAACACTGTGCCAAGACACAGAAGACAGGAGGGATTTTGTTCCTAATTGGAGAAATCACCTTGACTTTGCCTACCCGTTCCCACCTAGGGCTCAGGAGTTGGATTTAGTGCTGACGCGGCCTTTGGTCTCTCAGGTCCAAGGTCATCTGACCACAAAGAGTGGCCTTTTGGTGAGGTCAGACTAAAACCCCACAATTCCTGGAACACTCGCACTTTCTCTTTGATGAACTTCACTATCGGAGTAAGTCTGTGCATATTCGTGGCCTGTTGCCCACCATGGCTCATGCCTTCCTCTTCGTAGGACACTTGCGAGGCCTGGAGCAGGTCAGGCCCTACACTTGGGCTGTGTGCTGCATTCACTTGGGGGCTGACTGAGCCAGCTGGCTGCAGCTGGGCTACCCGGTGGCTCTCCCCAGTCAAAAGCTGTGCCCCTGGGACAACCTGGGAAGCAGGATCCCAGTGATAAGGTCAGAAAGAAAAGAGAGAAAATAAACTTCTTGGCTGCCTGCAAAGGACTCTATCCCAGCAATCCCACGTGCCTTGGACAGTACCACCCACTCAGAGCCAGACTTGCTTACTTCACACAGTGTGGGGCTGAGGTAAAACAGAAGGGGGCCCAGCTGTATTTGAATTTCAGATAGGAAATTTTTTAGGATAAAAAATTCACTGTTTATCTGAAATTCAAATTTACCTAGGCATCCTGTTTTTACTTGTGAAATCTTGCAACCCTAAGCTGGCATAATGAATGGTCTCTTGGTTTATGGGTGGCTAAGTTGGTTAGTTTCTTTCTCTGGTTCAGCTATTCGTTATTCAAATACTTCGTCCTTTTAAGCCTTTCAACTTGTACTTAGCATGGCTGTCTGCATTCTGTAGTTACAAGTGGTACTCTTTCAGTCTTCCTTCTTTGTGCTTATTTTTCTAATTTCTGACCACCTACCTTCAAGGAAGTCTTCCAGGTTTCTGCTTTTCCATTTCCACTAAAACCGACTTATGTTAAGTACTTTTTCCCCATATCTCTCATTCCTTATTTTTAGAGTCTGCCTCAGCCGGCTGCCCAGAATCCTGGAGCCAGCATCAAGTGGGAATCACTGGCTGAAGGTTGGCTTTCTAGCCGGGAGATCCCTGCTTCATCCAAGCCCAGCCCTTAGTCTGTGCGATATAGTTGTGTGTGTGTGTGTGTGTGTGTGTGTGTGTGTGTGGAAGGGAGAGCTCACCTGCAGAGAGCAGAAGGCCTGGGTATAGGGTGGCATCCGGACCAGGTAGGAGGCGACAATGATGGCCGAGGAATAGTGAGTACAATAGTGGCACTGGACAGTCATGTCTCCTGCAATGAAAGGACATGTCTGGAGCGGATTTCCCACCTGTGCTGGGACAGACTGTAGACAAACAGGATCTACGATGCTCAAGCATAAGCAGCGGGCACAAGCCCTGCTCAAGAGAGCACCTGCAGGCCATTGGAGCCTTGGTTCTGCTCGCAAACGCCACTATGATTTGGCCAGTAGCCATGGTGATGAAAAGCCCATTCAAGACCCTCAGCTGCACCCCCGAGTCCTCAGTGTTCTACTCCCAAGAATGTGGGCAGGGTCAGTCTCTGGAAAGGCTGTACTCAGGATTTGTGGGGAGACAGTGCTTTGGTCTTCTGGGTTTAGGGGTACGTAGAAAGCCCCAGCGTGCCTACAATCCCACCAGCGCAGTCGGCAAAGGCCTGAACCAGCTCCCTGCAGTGAGTGCTCAGCCATCTTGCCGCCAGCCCCATGCCCAGCCTAAAGCCCTCCCTTGTGCCACGCAGGAGCTCTCTAAGTTGGATGTTTGGGAGGTTGGTGGAGGAACTTGTACAGGGTCCCAAACGCAATGGGCAGCTCAAATGCACGCCCAGGGTGAGATGGGAGAAAACGGTGAGATCCCATGCTCCCCTCCCTGCTTCTGTGGAAGGAACCCAGCCACGCCTGGCAGCCAGAGGAACCGCACCCGGGTGGGGGACCCGAGAGGGGTCCTAATGATTGAGCTTCAGCCTCAGGAGGGAATAAGCAGGGCAAGGAGGGTCTGCCCAACCATCCACATCCTCCCATCTCCCCTGAGCGAGTCTGAGTGCCAGCCCCACACAGCACAGGGGTCCCGGGCGGGTCTCTGTGGGGCTGTGCGGGAGGCAACAGGAGTCTCCCTGTCCTGCTGAGAACCTGCTCACCAAAAGCAGTGTCTCGGCCGTGTAAGCCTTTCCAAAGCACAATGCCTCTGGTTCCCAAGGGAATTTTTCATGGTTCATGGATGCCTGCTCCTTCTTTTAAATTATATGCTTATTTCAAAGTATTTCAGAAAACCAAGAGAGCTAGCATCAAATGCATGACAAAAATTTCCTTTTAAAATACGTTCATCAAAGTTCAGAAGTGAATAGACCTAAAGAAAAAAAAAATTAAGGCAATAGGAGTTCAAGTCGCATGCGAATGTGGCAAAAATTATAAATGTGATGTGCAGATGAACAAAGTTTGGGAAGTAGATTCTACAGTCAAGACAAATACAGGCTCCACCATTTAGAAGCTCTGATCTTGAATGCGTTGCTTGAATTCTCTGAGTTTAATTCCCTTCTCTTTGAAACGGACCACTGTATTTAAGGCTGGCCTATGCCTGGAATATACAAAGTGCTGAATGAATGTACTCTCTGAGCCTGGCAGCCCCTAGGTCTGGACGTAGTAGCTCTTAGCATGGTAGTTCCCAGTCCACCCTGCACCTCACCACAGCCTTACTTAAATCAGAATTTCTAGAGGTGGGGCCTGGACATCAGTATGTGTAAAACCTGCCCAGGTGATTCTTCCATGCAGTCAGAATGCAGACCAGCAGACTAGAGCTATTCCCTATCCCAGTATAATTGCTTCCACACTAGGTGAGAGCCTAAATTGTTACCAACGACCATTTCAAGGCACTTGAATGAGCAACACTGCAGGAAAAAAAAAAAAAGTCAAGCTGGGATCTACCCACCTTCAGTCTTCTCAACTTCTTTAAACCTCTGGATGAATTTCAGCTTCCTTTCCTTGGTCTGAGCCCCCATAGGCTTTGAGAGATCGCGGAAAGTCTTGGGATTCGTCAAGTTCAATGTCTAGAAGGCAGACGTGTGGCTGGAGTTAACTCCCCTCAGACCCTCTTGTGCCCCAGCGAGACTTCAGGAGCCACGCTCTTTAGTTTTATGGTTCTCTTTATTGGTTTATCGTCGTTTGGTCTGACCCCCCTCCAGTGATTAGCAGGCATGCAGGGGTTTTATGGCCCCAGAGCCAGTGATCCACAAAGTCTTAATAAGGGAGAGAAGGAAAATAAGAGGAGGGGAAGACTGAGTTCACAGTGAACCTGTTCCAAGTTGACCCAAATCAGACCATCGCCACCAGTTACTGAAAAGAGACTTGGAAAAGAATCCCTGTTGTCATGAGGTGCTTGGCTGCAGCCCTCGTGGAGAGAGCTGTATGCCTCAGGAGTTCACGGTCCTTGCAGGGAATCAAACTAACTCCCTAGAAGTTAGAAGTCCTCTGTTCTGTTCGGGGAGGAAATGTGAGGAATGGCCTCCTTTTTCTGGAGCCCACTCCCTTCTGGGCAATGACAGCATGTAATGTCGCCCCTTCCTCTGTCCTGGGGAATATAATACAGGGCAGTGGAGACCTGAAGTTTTTAGGGCCAGGTGTCCTCAGAGATGTCTGCTTTTAGCAGAGATGTTCTACATTTTAGCAGAGGAGCTGTGTATCCCCCAGGATTTGTGTCTGATAGAAAGTGTTTCTTTATACTTCTTTTCCTTTTCACCAGCCGTGAACCACTGCAGTCCCCCTGGGGAGGCAGGGCCTGTCCCCATCTCAACATCTGCAGAACCGGGGGTGGGGGCAGAGTGAGGCAGGCGCTTCTCAGACCCCTGTGATCAACGGCACACGTGGAGAGCCATCTCAGCCACCGCTGATTTTGCCAGGACAGAATGGGGTTTCCGAGCTGCTGGATCTCCTGATTTTCCAAAAGATATTGGAAATCCAGATTTTTAGGAGAAATCTCCCGATTTTTAAATATGGGTAAGTAATCAAAATTTTGGGCTAAACAAAAGGGGCTGGTAAACCACCACTTTGCAACATGTGAGTTAAAGCTGGGATTTGCATGTTTCATTTTTGAAATACCTCAGCCTCAGATGGATCATTAGGGAAATAAAAGGCAATATGCAGCTGGCCATAAAAGTTTTGTGTTAAATGTTTTCACTGGGGATGGGAGGTCACAGAAGACTGAGGCTCCCTCTCCCAAATCCTGAGTATCAGTCTTCCAAGCAGCCCTAGGCAGGACTGGCAAGGACTGGTCTGAACCAGGACTTAGCCACCTTCTGTCCTTTACACACACAGCTCAACACCCCTCTTGATGGCCAGAGTCCAGGTGGTTGGGACAGTGCTTCATAACCAGGTCATTCCCAGCAATGTCATACTGGCCTAGCTGTGTCAGCTTTCCTCCTCCCTCCCCTGCCTGCTGAGGTCCAGGGACAGCTAAAAGAGGGAATTATCTGGCCTTGCCGTCAGCCTCCCCTGTCCCAACATGTCTCAGTCCAGATCCTGAGTGAAGTCCCCATACCAACCTCTTGACTGCTGAAGTCAAGATACAGGGGGGTAGTTTGCTCTCTCTGGGTCTCTCTCTGTCTCTCTCCTATTCTCTACCTCCCCCCCCCATACATGTTGATTCAAGGAATAAATTCCTGCTTCACCTGAATGACCAACATTGGTCCATGGCAGTGTCTCAGCAGATGGGTATCAGTCAGGAAGCCCTCTGGGGCTCATGTTAGTAACTGTCCTCATCATGTTGATCATCCCACAGGTGGGGTCACCTTCCCACAGGTGGATCTGGACAGAAACCCAAGCAGCCAGACTCCAAAGGCCTCCTCTGGGGTGAAGGGCCAAGCATGGAGCAGCCCTCAGGCCCAGGTGGACTGAACCTCGTAGCAGAGACTCTGCATGCTGATTTAGTATGCTCTGGTCTTCGGGGTCAGGAAGCCTCAGGACATCTGAATAGCATCCACACGAGTACTATACCTGTGAGGAGTAGTCGGCCAGGACCCAGGGAAACACTGGATACTGCATATAGTCATTGTAGGTCCTCCCAGCCATGGTGTTGAGGTGCATGAGATACTCAAAATTGCTGATGTCCCTTTTCTGCCAGAAGAGACAAAGAGGAGATAAACCAAACACGACTAGCATCTTCCTAAGGACCATGGGGGTCCATTTCTCAGCCCTCTGCAGCCTTTGCTGTGTGGGTGAGAGCGGGCAGCACACACCTCCACTGCTCCCCGTGCACCTTGCGCCCGAGCCAGGCCAAAGCGGGGAGGCCACACTAATGCCAACGTGAACTGAAGCAAATATATTCAGGAAGCAGAGTCGGCCAGAAAAAAAAAAAAAAATACAGCTCAGCAGTCCAAAGCCAAGGATAAAGCCTTCTTTTGTTTAGCTGCTGGGTATGATACTCAAAAGTTGATTAAAATAAGAGCACAAATGCTGTGGGTGAACTTACTGCTAACCTTATGATTAAAAAAATAAGCCGATGGGGCGCCTGGGTGGCTCAGTCGTTGAGCTTCTGCGTTTGGCTTAGGTCATGGTCCCAGGATCCTGGGATCGAGCCCTACATCGGGCTCCCTGCTCTGCGGGAAGCCTGCTTCTCCCTCTCCCACTCCCCCTGCTGTGTTCCTGCTCTCGCTATCTCTCCCTCTGTCAAATAAATAAATAAAATCTTCAAAAAAAAAAATAAGCCGAGGGGACCTTGCAGTAGAAAGAAGCCCTCACCAAGAGACTGAACGATCTGTCTTCCTCTGGGAATTTAGGGACTTTCTTTTCTGTCCCCACCTATTGGGATAACACTCATTCTTAGGGCCTTAGAATGTACAGTCAAGGTGGAGTCAGGAGTGTATTTGGGAAAAATCAGCAGGTCCAAGGGGTGAATGAACAGTCCAGTATAGCTGTCACCTCTTATATGGGACCCACATGCTGTGCTCTCCCTTGGCCCTCTCGCTGGGAAAGGATTTTGGACAAGAGTGACCAGGAGTTAATTTCTTGTTGTCATGTGATCTCTAGGACTGGCCCTCTTGGGGTCCCTGCCTTTCACTGAGAATCAGAGGCTAAATGTCCGTTTATTCAAGCTGAGAGTCATGCATGTCTTCTCAGAAGAAGAAGTGAACACTGGAGCTCCTCTACACTGTGTCCACTTATACATATGTGTCTATCTGCATGGATGGGGCAGGTGCATACACGTGCACACACACACACAGACACACACACACACACACACTACCCAGCTCCCGCTCCAAGCCTCAAGTACCACTTTCAATCACTAAGATCTTTTTAGGGAAATACTTGGGACATTTTGGTAAATAAAAAAATAAGATCCCTCCCGAGTCACCCACATGCTTTGTCTCTCCACCACTGGGGCCTGAGCTATTTCTGATTTGCCTTCCCACAGGGTTTCCTCAGACTTAGAGTCCTCTACAGGGGTCACTATACCTGCCACCTCTGCAGCATGGTCCTGTCGGAGCCAGGGTATCTCCTGTGGGACAGAAAACAACGATGGTGACCCAATATCTCAAGGCACAAATGAGGAGAGAAGTGGGAATTCCTGGGGCTCTGTGGGACCAGGGCATCCAGGAAAGCCACAGACTTTCCAGGGCATACAGCAGCTCTCCCAGCGGGGTAAAAAGATTATTACCCAAGCTCTGCCTGACCCCACACTACCCTACTGAAGGTTAGGCTCTTGCGGTCACTTTTGCTGGAATATTCTCCTGCTGCCTTACGTGTGGCCTGTGGGGAAGCCCTGGGGCCATGCAGAAGCGGGCTCAAGCCTCACAACCCCACGCCAGATTTCCCATAGCCATGCCTCAGCCTGCTTTCCCCATGTATGTGTAATAGACATGATTATAATATACTGACACATCACTATAATATATGCACGTAGTTTAAAAAATGTAGAAGCCCACAGAATAAAAGAGTGTCCAAACTATCACTCCTACTCGAGAAGTAGCCACAGTTAACAGTTTCCAGAATAGTTTTACCCCATGCCTGTCTATATGCTTATATCGTTGTTGTTTTTTAACTGGCGATATGTGGGAAGACCTCATCTGTGCTTTGTCACTGGCTTCACAGCAAGGTGGGGTCAGCTCACATCGCTCTGTGGCATTTGTTTCTACAGCAGCAGGACCCCGCTGTACAGACGGATCGGGACTGGTTGAGCCTGCCCCTGGGGTGGGTTTGGTCCTTGCAAATGATCTTTCCGTGACCAGCTTCGGACATAAATCTCTGGGTACTTGGGGAGTGTATCCATGAGAGAAATTTCTGGCAGCGGTTCTACTGGGATAAAAAGTATGAGCATTTTCCAGTTTGCTACATATTGCCAAACTGTCCTCTTAAACAGCTGTACTGATTTCGGTTTCTACACATATAATTAAGAAATACAAACCGAACCAAAGAAATACCATTTTTGACCAGTGTGGTGGGAAAAAGTTTAGAAGGGCAACAAGATGTCGTGCCGGGAAGGGTGCGTGGAGGGGGTTTTTTCCACGTGAAATGCCCCTTCTGCTCAGCACGGATTTGTGGAGTCCAGTTCCTTGGCCTCTGTGGTATCCCTTGGTTCCTTTTCCAGCTCTGTTTTCTTCCCCTCTCTGTCTCCATGAGACTCTCCTTCTGCTCTCAAGACCTTTGTTTAAGATGTTCCGCCAAGCCCAACGACATCATGTCTCCTCTTTCCATCCCTTCCCTCCTCCTTGGTCCCGTTCAGGTGCCCACAGATGCTACCCCACATGCATTTTCTGTTCTCCTCACGTGCACTGCACCAGGGTCCTTCTGGCCTCCATCTGTCTGGACAAGGCCTGGCTGCCCAAGGGCCCTACCAGGGGCAGTGCCCCTTCACTTTCCCACCACAGCACTGTCAGCCTGCACTCTGTCTCAGGTTTCTCATCCCTTTTCATTCAATTCTTTCCTTGGTAGGTTTTTTATAAACAGAATGCAGCTCCCAGGCTGGGATTCACCTCTCCCCGCACCCCACCACCACCCCCAGTAGAGAAACCATCTATTGCGTCCACTCTATCTAGGCAAACAACAGTAACAATGAAGAGAAGCAAAACACACTCAAGTTTATTGCTGTAGGTTGCAAAGGCTCAAGTGAAGATTTGGTTCTCTTGCTCAGTCTGTGAGCCTGCCACCCATCCCAGTTCTGGAAGGCAGGCTGCTTGGAAGGCTACAAACACGGGCAGAGCCCAGGCTGGAGACAGTGGGGGTCACCACCTTGGAAAGGACATGTGCTGAGCCTTCCTGAGGAGGTCGAGCTACAAGAATGTGGAGTTAGTATGGCAAAGCTCGCCAGTCCTGCTACTTTATTTTGTTAAGTTTGACAGGGGAGCAGGAAATAAGGGAACAAAATGTACCTATTATAGTTCAGGAAATAAGAGACAGCCTGGGTCATTTTCCGTTTCAGAGAGGGTTCTAGAATTTTACCGGTGGTCTTTTGTGACAGTGCCCCCAGGTGGAATGGTGTGCAGAAGACAGAGGCATGTCACCATCCCATTTCTCATTTCATCGGCTATGCGCTCCAGGGAAGATCCATCGTTCCCTTACTACCAGCAAAGGACGCTGTTACCAGCAGGTGCCAAGACATCGAACCAGAGGTGAGGCATAGTTTTCAACTTTGTATTTGCTTGTTTTATTTAGGTGTTTCTTTTATGTTTCCATTTTCACTTCCACTTCTGTCCTATTTCATTTGAGAGTTTATGTGTATACTCCCACATGGATTTTTTCTTTTTTTTTAAATTTATATATATATATATATATATATATATATATATATATTTTTTTTTTTTTTATCTGTGTCCAGTTGACACACAGTGTTATGTTAGTTTCAGGTGGACAACACAGAGATTCGACATCTCTAGACGTTATGCTGTGCGCCCCACAAGTGTAGCTGCCGTCTGTCCCCATACAGCTCTAGTACAACATCACTGATGGTGTTCCCTACGCTGTGCCTTTTACCCCCGTGACTGATTCATTCTGTAACTGGAAGCCTGTATCTCCCATCCCCTTCATTCATAGGCCTAATAATAATAATACCAGTAATTATCACGCGTTAAAGATTGCAAAGACTTTTTACCCGTTGTCTAATTCCCACAGCGACCCAAGAAAGCAGCCATTACTTCACGTAGAGATGAGGAAGTGGATGGGTGGGGCGAGGGAGTGGCGTGAAGCCAAGGGGAGTCCACCCCAAGCCGGCACAGAGCAGGGACCCGTGAGCCCCTGACACACTGGGCTGTGCAAAGCACCCGTCCAGACTAAACCTTGCCCCAGGGCCCTGACTCACAAGACAAGCTCTTTCCTCCGACGGGGAAAAGAAAACAAAAGTAAACAGAAAACAACAACAGCAAAAACCTTAGTTCTGGCTGACTTAGAAGGCAGTTACCTGACAAATTAGTAATTTGTGTACCTCTGGAGTTAGACAATGAGCATTAGCGAAGTCGCCAAGTTATTCCTGCATACCCGTGAGATAAACATGAAGCTGGAGAGGCATTAAAAGTCTGGAAGGGTATAGAACAGGAAGTTACCTCCAGGTGCTGAAACTGAGCAGCTTTAATTCTCATGAGGTTTTACATATCTGCATTTTAAAATGTATTTATCTTCTTGGGCATTTTCTTCTGTAAAATATTGATTTTATTTTTGCTTATCTGTGTTTTATGATTTTCACATTATTTATTTTCTAATTTGAATGATGTACTTTTACAAATAGTCTAATTAGAAACACACTGGGTCATAGGACTTCGGGTAACTTTTAATTTTCTCTTTATCTGAATTTGGTAATTATTTTAAATCCATTTATTGTCTAAATTAAATGACCTGTTTTCTTTTAGTTTTGCATTAAACAAAACAGTGGTGGTATCCATGTATTTGAAGTTTTTGTGGTTAGCCATATTTTTATTTTTTAATTTCAACTATTTCCTTTTGCTTTTTTTTGTACTTTTCAAAATGTGTAGTGCTTGGATTCATTTTGTAGTTCAAATTATTTATTTGCTAATTATCTTACTTATTTCCAACTTGATTTACGTAGTGCAATTTGGAGCATATTTATTTCTTCATTTCTATGTACGCATTTTCAAATTTTTCTACGAGGTTATTTTATTATTTGCATAATAGTTTTCATATGTAACTTTTTGCTGATCTTCTCAATTTCTGGGAATTTAATTTAAAGAAAAACACTGAACAAAAAGATTATAAATGTACAAATACATTCGTTGCAGCCCTATTCACGATAGCACCAAATTGGAAACAACAGGAAAAGCACAGGACTGTGCTTTTGTGTATTACACGTTCAATCAAAAGGTAGATTTTAGAAATTACACATCAGCATTTGACATAATATTAAGTGAGGAAAAAATGACTATACAACTGTATGGTTTTTACGAGCATTATGGTCATTATGACTTCATAGCGTGAAAAGGGCACCAAGAGAAAACTGCAAGAAATAATGAAATTCAAATAAACAGATAAAAGATAGCTCTCTCACAGATCAAAGAACTGAAAAAGCTATCTGGATAAACAACAAATCGAGTGATAGTTCGTGGGACTCCCTCAATGCTTCATAGAGAAGTAAAGTATCTGTCCCTTAAAAGGGGCAAGCATAGCTGTTTCTCCCCGTTAGCAATGTCCACTTCCGGTGTGGCCACGGCAAGCTGGTTCTGCCTGGTGGCGAAGTGCCCACCGCGCTGCTGGGGGAGGCTGGGAGGAAACTCCCCACTGCAAGAAGCCGGAGAAGCCCAGGCCCCGGCGTCCCCCCCCCGCCCCCCCGCGTGGCGGTGTCCTGGAGACATTGTCGCCTATTGTGTTCTCTCACCTTGCAGGCTGGCGTCAAGATTATGCTAATTAACTCCAGGTCCCAAAGTCTCCTGTTGCCTGGTGACAAAGTTTCACAGTTGAGGAGGAGGAACTGGCAGGAACGGGGGTAAGTTTTTCTCTGGTGGTGGCCTTACATTTATCGATTTACTTGAACTCTGCCAAACAAACTCTGCTTTTTGCTCTCCTCCTTTGAGTCAGCAACTTTGGAAATGCTGGTTCTCTCTGTGCTTTGTTTACAAACCCCAGACATGAGCTAATTCATTATTTAGGAGAGGAGGAAACTGGCCCAGAGCCCCAGGCAGGAAGGGCAGCTAGCAGGGGCCCTAGCTGGGGACCCAGCCGGCCTTTCTCCAGTGCCCGGGGCCATGGGCCACCTTGGGAAAGATGGTGTGTGAATCTGTGGGGCTTTGCAGTCAAGCTTGGGTCTCTTTCCAAAGTCTGTGTCTGGAGCATTTTGCTGTTCCACAAGCAGGGAGAGACTATAGAGTTTGAACTGCTTCTTAGCAGTGACTGACCCCCAAAGAAAGTGCAGTGTGGGAGCTCTTCTTCATTCAGGAGGCTGGGGCCTAATGACTGCTGACTATGGTGGGGGTTGGGAGGCACAGTCCATCTTTTGAGAAGTCTGGAGGCAAACCCTTGCCACAAGCTACCCTGAATGCTGGGACCCATTAACAAGCAGTCAAGTCTAGGCTGGGCTGGACCTTGCAAGGAGAGACTCTTCAAGAACACACTAGAACACATGTCTTATGTCCCTATTTCCATGACAGGTGTAATGGGAAAAGGTAGGTGCTCCTACTTCCAGTCTTTGTGACTCTGGACAAGCTACTTGGCCTCTCTGAGCCTTAGTTGCCATATCCATCCAGTGGAGATAAAAATCAATACATCAGGTGGTTATAAGAATTCCTTATAATGTCTGTAAAATGTCTAGCCTATAGTAGGTGGTCCATATAATCTACACACACAGTCTGAAAGCAGGAACTGAATTCAAATGTGTTAACAACTATGCAGTGTCATTGCTTTGCAAAGGGTCTGGCACATAGTAGGTTCTCAATACATTTATGAACCATATGGGTGCTATGTTATGTGAACCAAGTCCTGAACACCAGCTCCTGGGGGATGAAATGGGGAGTCAGAAAGGTTAGGAAATGTGTACGAGGCCACATATCTAGGGAGAGACAGAGCTGCGACTGGTCTGTGACTCCCATGCCTTCTGGGCTTGAGCCTGAGCCTGCAGGGGAGACGGAAGTACTGGGACAGCCACTCCCCACTCTGCAGAGCACCTGAGCCCCACGGTTGTCTAGAGACCAATTTTTAGGGCCTAGTGCTTGGTAGCTCCAATTTCCTCTTGGGGACCCAAGGGTCTCCTACTGTTGCTGTCGAGAGGGGATGATGACTTCATGATCTCTCCCTCCAGCCATCACCTGGGTGATGGGAAAGTCAGACTGGGTGATGTTTCCTGGCCCCTGGTATCCCTAGAACAGAAGGTGTGCACAGAAACCTGCGCCCCTCCAGACAGGCATGATGGGCTCCCCGGCCGCACGATCCATCACCAGCCTTTCCATTCACTGCCAGTTCGATTCACTGCCAACTTCCATTTTTCTCCCAGTCTCACATCACAGACCTCATCTCAGCCCCCAGAGCTAGGTCCAATAACACACACGCATGCTATCTTTGCTGCGACAGGTGAGTCTTAAGGACGGGGCTTGACCTGGTCTAGAATGAGAGTGCCACAGAATCTAGCTCCGTTGAGGCTAGTGTCTGGAAAACACGAGTCAGGAGCTTCCTTGTTAGTCCAGAGAGCCAAATTTATCACTGGACGTTGTAAAACCAAGTTTCATGGAAAAGCCGAGGGGCAGTTCATTCCACAGACAAGAAGACTGAGCAGATACTGGCTGTGCTTGACCAGCGTGTGACTTTGACAGGGGACATGCTCTGAGGCTCAGTGCTTTATCGGTAAAGTGGGGTGGATGGACCAAATGAGATAATACACATAATGCACTTGGACATAAAATTAGCGCTCAGCACAAAAGAGGAACCATGTATAGAAAACGCCAGGCCCGCTAGAACGTCAGCCTGCATTTTCTCTTTGACCCACACATGCAACCCAGACGACCATTCCATTGATTCTGCTTCTACCACATATGGTAAATATGCGCTATCCTTCTCCTCCCCACCCTCTTGGTTTACACCATCTTTTGCTGCCTGCAAGTGGCTGTCTTCATCTACTCTTCCTTCCCTACCTCTGGAGATTTCCCAGCAGCCGGGGTGATGCTTCTAAACTTCTAAACAGGCCTTCCCCAGTTTTTTGTCCTCATCTTCTACCCTCTCCTTACTGGCCCTGCTCCAGCCCCCATGGCATCTCCTTTCTCCCCACTGGTAGGACTTTGCACCTGGTGCAACCCCCACCCTGGGGTGTTCTTCTCCAAATCCTCCTGTGTGGCCTAGTCCTAGTGTCAGCTCAAATGTCACCTCAGAGAGAACTTCCCTGACCTTCTTGGTCTAAATTAGGCCACCCCCTCCCCAATATTCTCTCCCTGATTCTTGGCATTCCCTTTGACGTCCACCAGGTTTTGATTTTTTGCAGAGCGTCTACACCAACTGAAATGATCTTAGGTCTTTTTGTTTGTTTTTATCGATTGATTTGCTTCTCCTAAAATAGGAGTTTCGTGAGAAGTACAGCAATGTCTGTCTTGTTCACTGCATCTCTTCTGGCCTGACCCTGACCTATAGAATGACTCAAATACAGATTGGTGAATGAATGAATGAATGAATGAATGAATGAATGAATGAATGAATGAGCAAGTGAGTAGCTTGGGCTGTAGCAAGCTCCAGAGGTTAACAGTGGACAAAGGTATAATCATATCTTCTAATTGCTACTATGTTTTTTTTCTTTTATTATTAATTTGTGTTAAAAAGGTTGCAAAGACTTTTGTCCTTGGGAATCCACAAAGATTGTTCCACAAGTCTTACATTTGGTATTAATGACCAGTGGGGAGTGTCCTAGGGCTACTCACTGTAGGGAAGGGATCACTATGGTGCTGTTTGGTGGATCTACCAGCATGATTTACCATCACAAAGGCACTGACTGCGGGAGCCAGGTTACCACTCACTGAGCACCCACTACACACTGGCCACTCAATGTATAGTCATCCCCACATTTACTCTTTATAACAAGCTGCACTTTTCTGACCCATTTTGCAGATCAGCAAACTGAGCTCAGGATTAAAATCAGGTTGGCAGTAAAGGTGGGGTGGAGCCCAGTTCTACTGGCCTCAAAGCACCGTTGTTCCCTGCTGCCCGAGTGCCTGCCTTCTATTAAGTACTTTTATACACAACAGGAAGGAAGCGGACAAACTGGCTAATACCTGGTCACTAAGGTGCAGAGCTGCTCCATCCTAAACACAGTGCTGCTGCCTGTCTTGATCTTTCCTATCATGTCCAGCAGGTTATATCTAGCTGCCCAGAGTCAGAGAAGGGGTCTCTCTCACTGATGATAGGGCTGAATGCTTCAGTAATAACTTCAGGTAAGCCCAATAAAGACTCAAGGAGGCATGGGAAATCTGAATTTAGGAAATATTTCTACAGAAAAAAAAATTAAGATTAGAAGCCACAGCATTTTCAAAAGACAGATGCCTTACATACAAGCAATGAGCCCCAAACCACCCTTTTGTGTCACTTTAAAAATCAGCCCATGGGCCTTCCAGTGGCCTTCCCCTCTGGATGGACAAACATTAGCACTGTTTACGTAAATATCCTCCCCTACATTGCAGCCTAGTTTGGGTCGCCAACACGTAGAAGGCCATGTGGTTTGCGTATCACAGTCGTCTGTGGTTGGTCAGGGTTTTCATTGCGGTGGAGGGCTGGCTGGCTCTGAGGGAACATCTCTGGAGGGAACGAGAATGGCTGCCTCCCTCCTTCCCCCACTCCACCACCCTCCCAGCATGGCCAGGCATGGGGCTGCCTCCGGCTTAGTTTGCATGTCTGCAGTTGGTACCAGGGGTGCTTCTCAGGTGCTCCCCCACCTCCATCTGCCACTGGCTGGGCAAGTTGGGGTTCTCAACTAACAACCGGCACCATGGCTGCTATCCCGTCACCAAAGCTTCCCTTCACTAAGCACCTGTCACCCCCCCCGACCTTTTTCTCCTACGCAACCCTCTCATCGCCCCACTCTACCCGAGGGAACTGAGGCTGGTGACACATTTCCTAATAGGGAGTCAGGAGATGAGCCCGGCTGGTCCACCTCCAAGCCCGTGGCCCTCTAAACATGTGGTTCCTTCTCGTCTTTGTCCAGGGAATATTTTCTCAGATGTCCCTCTTTGACTCAAATATGCTTGCTATTTTAAAATCTCTTTCTTACACACACACACACCCCTATTTTAAACACGATGACATGAGTGGCTTTACAAAATTCATGCAATTGAAAAGGAAGTAGATGTGTGTGTGTGTTGTATGTGCATGTGCGTGTGAGCACGTGCATGTGAATGTGTTTGCAACTTTCTTTCCTGATTAGACATAGATTTTGTATCTAATGCAGAGAACTTAGAAACTACATAGACATTTAAGAAAGAAAGTAAAAACAACCCGACACCATAATTTCCAGAGGGCATTTCTGCTAATATTTGGATGTTCTTCCATCTTTTTTCTTGAGGCGTGTGTGCATGCTCATGAGGGCAGCGAGGTCATATGGGCACAGAATGTTTTCCTCATAACATTATGTCTCCAAATGTTTCCTTTCAGCATTTCTTGGAAAATGATGTTTTTGTTTTGTTTTAGTTACTGTTGAATATTCATTTCATGCTGTGACTGGACAGTATGTCGTCAACTGTCCACTCTTAGATACATGGATTGTGTCCATTTGTTTTTATTATTTTAAATAGCACCGCCATAAACATATTTATACAGAACGTTTGGTTCTTATTTCTTGAAAAGAGGTTCTTAGCAGTGATATCTGTGCTGCCTGGTGAGCCGGAGTGGAGGATGGGGGGGTCTCGTCCCGAAGGTTAGCCGCATCTCCTCAGACCTCTTGCTTGATCCCATTGCTCTACCTTTGCTCTTGTTCATTCCTACTTTTGGAAGCTTCCTTTCCCTTTGGCCTAACCCAATTAAAACTTCATTTGTTGTACTGCTAACCCACTTCCCAGCCTCCCTGCACACTTAATCTCAGAGCCAAAAATTTCATCACGCCGTTGTATATGCATCTATTTGGACAGGTCTTCCTGTCCTCAAGGGTGTCCCACCCAGGGCTGGGTACACCCTCAGTGACTAATAAATATTTGGTGTGAAAGTGACGACTTTTCCCCACAGACCTCTCCCTTAAAAATAGTCTGCATGTTCTAGAAGCCATTTCAAAGTAGGTGGGAAAACAATGGGTCAAGAGGGATTCCACAGCAGCTGCTACAAGCTGTGGAATCTGCAATGAAGCTGACCCCTTTCTGAGGTCATGGGAACTGAGATGACCTTGGTAATCACCTAGAATTCATTCATTTAACCAAGACTGACAGAGGGCCTCCTGTGTGCCAGGCACTAGGAGTTTAGAGACTGTTCAGGGAGGAGAGCAAGGGACAGACAATAAAAGTAAGCACAACAAGTAAGCCTATTATAAAATAATATTTAGGTTATACGTGTTATGGAAGAAAGTACAGCAAAGCAAGGAGGATTAGGATGTGCTTGGGCTCAGTTTGCATCATTAATTGGGGGATCAGAGCAGGCTGAATTGAGAAGTTAAATTTTACCCATAACCTTGAAGAAGTTGAACAGGTCAGTCAAGTAAATATCTGAGAGAAGAACCTTCCAGAAGAATGAAAGAGCTGGAGTAAAGGCCATAAAAGGAGTTTGTAGGGGCAGGTTAGAGGAATGGCCGGGTTGGGTAGTGCATGTGGAGTGAGTGTGGGGGCGAGTGGTGGGGAGCCCCCTCAGGGAGGTGGTGGTGGGTTAGGCCATGGGGCCACTGGAAAGTGTCCAGCCCTTACTTGGGTGAAACAGGAGTCACTGGAGGGCTGTGCACCAAGGAGTAACAGGGTGGTAACAGAAATCCCCTGGCTGCTGTGTCGAGAACAGATCGCATGGGGGTGAAGACAGGTGCTAGGAGGCCACCGCAAAGGCCCAGTGACAAACAGCAGTGACTCAGCCCACGGTGGTGCCCAGGCACGTGGTGGGAAATGGTAGGATTCTGGAACGACTTTGAGCACAGAGCGAGCAGCATGGAACCTAAGAGGAAAAGGGGTGTTGGCTGTGATGCCATAGCTTGGGGCCTGACACACGAGATGCTGTTGCTGTTGGCCTGGCCAGAGAGGCTGTGGATGCAGTGGGTGGACAGGGAGCTCGGTTTTGGACACAATGTGTTTTGGTGTCTTTACATAGTACAAGTAGAAATGTTAAGTAGGCAGAAGGATACAAGTCTGGGATCAGCGGGCGAGGTCAAGACACAAAAGTTGGGGAGTCCTTAGTGTATTTAAAGCAATGAGACTAGATGAGATCACCAAGGTATGGGGTATAGACAGAGAAGAGGCAAGTGGCTTGGCCATGGCCCCCCCGGGAACCCATGGCAGACACAGTTCTCATCCAGCCTGGTCAACTCCCTGCCATGTCTGGTTTACGTCCAGCCCCCTGCTGCTCCCACTCAGTGGGCTGCACGTAAGGGGTCCTGCACATGGTAGCTTCCTGGTGGACCCAAGACCCTATCTGAGAGCACACACTTCACAGCGAGGTACCAGCCCAGTACCACACTATGGCTGATGCCAGCCAGGAGGCTGGGATTCCTCCTGTCTCAGGTAGAAATTAGAGAGGAGAGGGCATGGGCTTGTCTGTGATGGCCTTGGGAGAAGTGTAGGGACAAGCTTTCTCTCTTTGGTTTGACATGCCCTGGGGATTTTTCTCACGACAGCCAGAGTATCATTTGGAAAATAAGCCACATCATGTCTGCTATCATTCTTTTTTGCTTATTTTGTTTTTTTAAATTGTGCCTCTGCCCTGCCTGCCTTCCTTTCTTCTCTCCCTCCTTCTCCCCTGCGCTTGTCCCGCCCCTCCCCTCTGCCACAGGGCCTTTCCATCTGATGTTTCCTCTATCTAGAACCCCCTCCCCATCTCCCTGGATCCTTGCTTCCTTCAGTCTCTGCCAGGTGTCTTCTTCTCAATGAGGCCCTTCCTGGTCACCCTCTCCAGAAGCAAATGCCCCCCTACACACGCCCCCCCAAGCACCATCTGTTTCTTTTGTTCCAACTCCTTCTCCTAGCACTCATTGCCACCTGGCATTGTACACTTCTTTGCTTTTGTTCCTCTCCTTCTTCATGTTGCTTGCCGTATAAAACCATGCCCATCCATGGCAGTTATCAGTTGTATATCTGTATGCAGTTAACCTATTGTTAATGAATGAATAAATCCAAAGGGCCATGGAAGTTCAACTGTTCCCTTATGGTCGATCTTTAGGGTTCCCCTTCACAGTATCTCATGGCTTCACAGTGGGAGGATTTATAGCCTCCTCGGAGCTGGGGGCCTTCCTACAGCAGTTGGGGGCACCACATCAGGGTACCTGCCAGTGTACGCCTCCAGGGCACCCAGGGGTCCGTGCCATGCTCACCCTCAAGTTCTCCCTGGGGTCAGACGGGGTACAGAAGATATGCACACACCATGGGGCACTTGTGAAGGACGAGCCCCATCTCTGCAATCTTGGGGTTCCTGGGCCTCAAGGAGCTATGTCTCCTTGTCCCCCAGGATAAAGTAATCTAAAGTCTGCGCCTGGCGAGGCAGAGATGCCATAGTAAGGATGTGGGGCTGTGAAGCCTGAATCAGATTTCTGCTCCATGGGAACCCTGGAGTCGTGGCTCCACTGTTGACCAGTTACGCTGTCCTGATGCTACGTTTCACCTCTCCGCCAACACACAAAGGCACCACATAGGCCTCCAGGGCTCACTCACCCTCACCCAACCTTCAGAAGCAGCCACTTTCATGATCTTATTCACAGAAGGGGGAGCTGAAGCTCAGTGAGGCTCAGGGGACCGTCCAGGGTCCCCCGGATGGTAGAGGGGTCTAAAGCCCCTGTACTTTTCACCTTTCCAGGCCGCTTCTCGGAGCCCATTGCCTTATCTGCAGGGGAAGCCAAGGCTGTGGGGAGAAAATGCAATAACATCTATCTGGCAGTAGCACTATTTAAATCACGTTGGTTGAAATTGGATTAACGCTCATCTCTTGAGGTTTCCAGGTGCCAGGACTGACTGGTCCTTCCGCTTTGCCGTGTGTAGAGGTTAGTTTGTGTGTTTTGAATGCATTCGCTGATGAACAAGGCATTTCTAGTCTGTTAAACTAATAATCTTAATATTTTATTTTAATTGTAAGTCACCTATTCCCTTTTGTTCCTTTAACAAATCCAATTAAAACAGAGTACATTCAGAATTACAAAATAGATGCTATTAAACCAATAAGAAATCATAATCTTTTGTTATTGGGCCATGTGACCCCCTGGGAACTTTTGCTCCAAATAAAAGTTGAATTCTTATTATCCGCCGGGGGAAGGGGGCAGTTTGACAGATAACGACTTCCCAGCAGCACATGTGTGGAGCCACACTGGTGCTCAGGCTGGAGAAGTAAATAATATTAAGGGTAGACAGAGCTATATACATGCATAATAGCCCAGGAAGGTGGTTAGAGCTGTGTTGATCTGATTAACCAGATAACTGCCACATGGAGGGAACCTGATGATTTCCACACAGACACTCTGTTTGCTGCAGCTCTATTATCACGGAAAGAACATTCCACCCAGAATAACGTGAGCTGTGGGAATGTGGATAAACTACTTCATGCCCCACTCTGCCCCACGGCATCCTTATCTTGGGGTAGGAGGAAAATTCCCACCTCAAAGGAGAGTAGTGAGAACTGAATGAAATGGCAAAGGGAGGTGGCTTTGTGAAGGAGAAGGCACGATGTGCTTCTAAGAGTTGAGCATGCCTGTGTGGGGTGGGGAGGGGGTGGAGAGCATCATATGATTGACATGTGGGGATGGCCTGTTGTCTGGGAAGATCAGATGTGCATCTTACAGGGGTTAGATTTTACAGTGAGCCCACACAGTGAAAATCAAACTTCTGGTGGTCTGCATACAGCCTCTCTGCGCCCCTACATAGCCAGCAGCCCCCGAGGGCAGAAGAGGGCCTCGAGTCTCTGGGGTGAGCACCGGGAAGGCGGTGGGCTAACATTCGCTGGCCATGCTGGATGAAAAACCTGTATCTTTACATTCTTGGCACATTCAGTGTGGCAAGAAGCTCACACCTGGGGGGTCTGGGGGACTAGTGTGGCTGAGGGACAACAGATTCCAAAGCCAGCGGCACACCTTTTTTGGGAACATGAGGGACAAACAGCTTTAATTTCCGTTCCAGGTGTATTTCGCCCTGGGAATGTTAGGATTCCAGAATGCCTTCTTCTCCTTGGAGTCAGGGGGCTGGCAATGTGCCCCCCAGGATAAGCATTTCCTACTGCTAGAGTAAAGGCAACAGTAGAAAGAAAAAAGAAAGGCAGCACAGTACAGCACGACGATCATAAGCTTTGGTGTCAGACATAACTAGGTTTGCTTTGGCTGTGCTGTGTTGTCTGTGTTACCTTGGGAAAGTCACTTGACTTCTCTGAGCCTCAATTCTCTTATTATAAAGATAGGAATGACACTGTATTGTTGCTGTGCAGATAGAGGAAGGGCCCAGCCGCATGTCTGCAATCGTTACTTTGGTACATGTCACCTGAGTGAATGATGTGGAGTGGATCTTCTGAACTTGATGTCAGAAAACTCTCACAATCATGGGGTCCCTGTAAGACCCCACACCTGCTGTCTGCATCTCTCTCCATCAACTCTGCCACGTGTCTGGTGGAGCTGTTGCTGTGAGCCTCACCGACATATTTCTGCTTCTAGTCTGTCCCTTATCCCCTTCCTAGCAATCTGTCCTGTCCACAGGAAAGAGGGGCTCAACGTAACACAGCTGGGGGCAGGAATGGAAAAAATAAAAGCACTTCATGTTAACACCCCCAGGGAGTCTATACTCCAGAAACCAGCTAACACTGTAAAGCAAGTAGACAAGCGCACAGTTCCTCACCCAGAGTGGGCACTGGACAAATGGCAGTTCTTTCCCCCAGTGCAGACTGTGCCCAAGTCAAATATAAGTACCTATTTTAGAGCCCTGGCCGGAGGTTCCAGACAGATGCTCTCCACAGACGGCCCCATGGTGACCACCCACATCTCCACCTGCCACCTGGCTGCTTATGAGAAGGTACAGCACATTTGGGGAAGGGGTGGAGGGCACAGGGAATGACTGGAAGCCATGTAGGCAGTCACGGCGGAGGTGAGGCTGGCCTCTTACGTGTCCGGTGAATGGGTCTTATGAAAGTCAGGAGAGAGAACAAATGCAGTGCCTTTGGAATGAGTGATTCTACTGAAGGAAGTTTACATCGTTTCCCCTTAAGAGATGGCCCACAAGCAAAAGATATTTCTCACTCATACAGCATGAAGCTTGCTGTGAAGTTAGCTCCAAACACTGGCTGGGAAACAGCAGTGACTTTTGGGGTTTGGGTTCTATAGTGTGTCTATCCTGCGTCTGAATGCATTAGTCAAAAGAGTGAAATAATTATTGTGAGATCACATTAGCAAGATGTTAAAGATATCAGATATATACAAAGTCAGTCTTAATTACAAATATAAAGACACATGAGTGCAAGGCACAAGATAAATTCTATTATCATAGTGAGGATAACAATCTTACAACTAAAAAATGCCTGCAAATATTTTGATGGCATTAAAATATAGGTTGCCATTACATTTTTAATTTAGATATCCATGGGGTGTCCCACCATGCTGTTTGATTCACAATGACTAGATAGAAAAATTAATTAGAAATTAGAGTCAACCAACCGGTCCAGTTTTTCCAAAGTATAAAATCCAATTGTTCAAGACAAGAAGACCCAGTACATTTAAAAACTTCTTGTATTAGGGCTTCTCAGCTATTCATATGATATGAAATCTCTTGTCTATCCATCCATCCATCTGTCCATCCATCCATCCATCTACCCATGTTTATCAATTTATATCTCCTTCTCTGATTTCCAGCTTCCCTTGTGTGGGTTGTTGGTCCCACTCTGACATTTGAGGATTCTGTGAATTGATGGTATCAGACCATCTAACCAGTTTTTGTTGAATCAAAAGATCATGAGTTTTACACTTCTTTTGCCCATACTTGTTCTCCTACTCGATGGGCTGAACTGGGCAGGATGCTGACCTTCCGAGTTGACTAAGAGAAAGGATATTCCTGGTCTTTAGGGGCTTCTGGCACTGGTCTGCTTCCATTGGTACTCAGCAGCTTAGGGGGTCCTCATGGACCCTGAGCAAATACAATACACCCTGCTCTCCATAACCAAGAGCAAGGTCCCCAGGCAGGTAAGGTGGAAGATGTGTGAAGGGGGTGGGGGCTGATCATGCTTCATCTGGCCTGGGGCTGACTGGGGACCGAGATGTGCTGGGGAGGAGGTGGAGTGCATTATCCTAGCCCCTGCTTTGCCTTGCAGGTAATTCACAAGCAGGCTTGGAGCCAAAGGGCCTGTTGGAGAGAAGCTCTTTAATGGAGAAGTAGTCTGTGGGCAGCTCCATGCTGCTACCTTCCCATCATTTATCAGAGCTGGAGGGCTTCTTATGAGGGTGTGGATGGGCTCTGGGGAGCAGGCTCAGCAGGGCTCACCTGGGCGGGTCTTGAGTCTACTGGAAGCATCCTTCTCATCCAGGGCCCCTCTAGCCCATGCTTATTGTGTTTGAGCTGAACTTTATCTTGAATATAAGAAACTTTGGGGAGCTCAGGAGAATCAGTAACTATCTAGATTTTAGTTCTTTGAGCTTGGGGACTGGCCCTCTTTATTGCTCACCTGTGTAGCATCTAATAGGTCCTCAATTTACTTACTCGGTGAGTGAACAAATGAATGAATGCAGGAATAAGCGCATCGATGTGGTTTAAATTAGTCCTGAAGGGCTAACACAAGGATCATGAACAAAGGAAACTTAAATATTTGTTCAGGCCCATGGGATAGAATTGCCAAATAAAATACAGAACTCTGCAATGTTTGGAGGCACATGTATACTAAATATTATCTGTTTATCTGAAGCTAAAATTTAGCTGGGAAAGTGTAATTTTATTTGCTAAATCTGGCAACTTACCATGCAGAAAAGTCATTGATAAACATTAAAATCAGAACACAGGATCCCTTGCTCTTGGTCCACCTTTCTTTAAATTACAATTTCAACTCAAGTGCTGTAGGGCAGTTTCTCTGACACACCGCCTTGGGCAGAGGTGTTCCCTGTGCTGATATGCACGTGTACCAGAGCAATGCCACGTGGTACATATCTGGATGCCCTTTACTGGGCAGACAGGGTGAAGTGGGGCTATAAAAAGTCATGCTTTTTGAGGAGCATCCAAGTTGTTGCATGTATCAATAGATTTGTCCTCTTTTCTGTTTCACAGTGTTCCGTGATAAGGATACGCCTCAATTTCTTTATCCATCCACCCACTGAAAGGTCTTTGGGTTGTTTTCTTCTGGTTTTGGCAATCATGAATAGAGCAGCTATAAACACACATGCATAAGTTTTTGTGTGATCCTAAATTTTTGTTTTTCTAGGGTAATTATCTAGCTGGGGAAATGCTGGGTCATGTGGTAAGTTCATTTTATAAGAAATTGCCAAACCGTTTTTCGGAGTAACATTCTGAATTCCCATGAGTGCTCTGGTTGTTCTGGTATCCTCACCAAATCTTTGTACTATATTGATTTTTAAGGGTTTTTTGTTTTTTATTTTAGACATTCTAGTAACTATGTAGTGGTATCTGCTTGTGATTTTTTTTTTTTTTTTAAGATTTTATTTATTTGACAGAGCACAAGCAGAGGGAGAGAGAGGGAGAAGCAGGTTCCCTGCTGAGCAAGGAGCCCGATGTGGGACTCGATCCCAGGACCCTGGGATCATGACCTGGGCCGAAGGCAGCCGCTTAACCGACTGAGCCACCCAGGCGTCCCTCTGCTTGTGATTTTAATTGGCATTTTCCTAGTGACTAATGATGTTGAGCAAATTTTTGTTTGCCAACCATATAACTTCTATGGTGAAAAGTCTTGTTAAATCTCTTGGGCATTTTATTTTTTATTGTATTGTTTGTCTTCTTACTGTTGACCTTGAGTTCTTTATAGATTCTAGATAATAGTCCCTTGTTGGACATGTGATTTGCAAATATTTTCTTCCATTCTGTAGCTTGTCTTTTTATTCTTGATTTTTTTAACAGAGTGGAAATTTTAAATTTTATGGAAGTCCAATTTGTCAATATTTTCTTTTCTTTTAGGGATTGTACTTCTGCCTAACTCAAGCTTATGAAGATTTTCTTGTACTTTTTCATCTAGATGTTTCCTGGTTTTACACTTTACATTCATATCTGTGATTCATTTTGAGTTTACCTGCGTTAATTTCAATAGTTTGAGATTATTATTATTTTTTTGTATGTGGGTAACCAATTGTTCCAGCACTATTTGTTGGAAAGTTCATTGTTTCTCCATTGCATTTTCTTTGAACTTTTGTCAAAAATCATTTGACCACTTGGCTATATTTGTGTGGCTCTATTTCTGGACTCTGTTTTCTATTCCACTGATCTATGTATGTGTCACTTCACCAATACCACCTGTTGTAATTACATGGTAAGTTTTAAAACTGGAAGCATGAATCCCATAACTTTATGTTTTCTTTTTCAGAATTTTTTGGATTTCTAGTTCCTTTTCCTTTCAATATAAATTTTAAAATCTGTACATTCATGTATACAAATAATCCTGTTGGAATTTGAATTGATCTTTAGACCAATTTGGATAGAATTGACTCTTAACAATATTGAGTCTTTCAACTCATGAACATGTTATGTTTCTCTATTTATTCAGATCTTCTTTGTTTTATTTTGTCAGTGTTTTGTAATTTTCATCATAGAAATCCTGTACATTTTTATTACTTATGTGAAATACACAAATGTTTTACTTTTGGAGTTTATTATTTTTCAAATTTCAAATTCCAATTGTTTATTGCTGGGAATATAGAAGTTTTTTGTCTTTCTCCTTTCAATTTTATTGATTTCTTCTCTTTCTTTATTATTTACCCTATCTGCATGCTTTAGGTTTTTTTGCTCTTCTTTGCTAGTTTTTTAAATGAAGTTTACACTATTGGTTTAAGACCTTTCTTACTTTTTAAAATGTTCCTAGTATGAACATTTGAAGCTATAAATTGCCCTCTAATCACTGCTTTAGTTGCATACCATCAGTTTAGATATGTTCTATTTTCATTTTTCTTCAGTTCAAGACATTTCCTAATTTCCCTTGAGATTTCTTTGACTCACGAATATTTATAAATATGTGGTTTGTTAACTATTTGGAGATTCTCCAGTTATCATTCTGATATGATTACTAATTTAATTCCATTATTTTCAGGAAAAATATTGCATTATTTCAATTTGTTTATATTTGTTAAGGTTTGTTTCATAACCAAGAATATAGTTCATATTTGTGAATGTTCCATCTGCACTTGGAAAGAATGTGTATATCATTGCTAGGTAGAATTTTTTTTTTTTTTTTTTTTTTTTTTTTTAGGTAGAATGTAGACACTTAAAAGTGTCAATTAGATCCAGTTGATTGATGGTAATGTTCAGTTCTTCTATATTAACAATTCTGATCTGGAGGCGATTTTGTGCCCCAGTGAGGAGTTGACTATGTTTAGAGACATTATTGGTTGTTACAAGTAGTGGAGAGCTACTTGCATTTAGTGCATAGACTCTTCTGGCCTTCTGCTGCTAAATATCCTACAATGCATGGAACAGGGCTTTACCCCATCACTGCCCCACCCCTGCTAACAACAAAGAAAATAAAGAATTATCTGGCCTCAAATGTCAATAGAACCAAGGTTGAGAAGCCCTGTCTGTTTTACTGATTATTGAGAGACAAGTATTGATGTCTCCACCTCTAATTATAGATTTGTCCATTTCCTTTTTCAATTTTATCAGCTTTTGTTTCTTTTATATCAAAGCTCTGGTCTTAAGTACATATACATTTAGTATTTTTATACCTTCATGGTGAAGTGTCTCTTTTATCATTATGTGGTATTCTTTTTAATCTCAGGTAAATTTTCATGCTCTGAAATACATGTTGTCTGATGTTAATAAAGTCACTCCCCAGTTCCCCTTCAGTGTTTGCAGAGTATGTCTTTTTTCATTCCTTTAGTTTAACTTACTTTTGTTTATATAAAGTGGGTTTCTTATATATAGTATATAATTGGGTCTTGTTCTTTTATTATCCATTCTGATAATTATGCTTTGGGTTGGTGTGTTTAGGTCATTTTCATTTAATGGAAGTACTAACATGTTTGGATTTAGGTTACCATTTTAATAGTTGCTTTTGTTTGTTCCATTTCGCCTTTTCTGCTTTCTTTTAGATTATTTGACTTCTAATTTTTTTACAGTTTCATTTTAATGTATATATTTTATTTATTCCTCTGTCTGTACATTGTTTTAATGATTGCTCTGGAGATTAAAATATACATGCTTATGTTTCCACAGCCTACTTAGAATTAATATTTTACCAAAGCAGTGTAAAAATCTTACCTACCATATAGGTCCCAATATCTCCCCCCATTATGTTGTAGTTGTCGTATGTATTTCATGTACCTACATTGAAAACCCCACCAAACTGTTATAATTTCTGCTTTCAACTGTCACACATATTTTAAAGATCTTAAGAGGAGAAGAGTAGTCTGTTTATCAGATGTTTACCATTTCCATAGCTCTTCCTCTATTTCCAAGTCCAAGTTTCTAATATCATCTCCCTTTCATCTGAAGAACTTCCCTTAGCATTTCTTCTATAGCAGCTCAGCCATAGTAACAAATCCTTTTATTTTTCATTCATCTGAGAATGTCCTCATTTTGCCTTCATTCATCCAGGATACCGTCATTCACTGTCTGCCTGACTGTTCCTTACTTTCAGCACTTGAAAACTATATTTTTCCAGTGCTTCTGGCCTCCATGGTTTCCAGTGAGGAATGTATATCCATTCACATTGCTGGCCCCTATAGATAATATGTATTCTCTGGCAGGTTGTGAATGTGAATTTTTTTGTTTTTAATTTTAAGCAGTTTGATTATATGTCTGAGTGTGGATTTTTTTTAAGCTTATTTGTCCTCTTTGGAGTTCACTGAGATTCTTGCATCTATCATTTTTATATCTTTTATCAACAGTTAAAAGTTATTCCCCATTTTTCTTTCAAATATTGTTCTGCACCACGACTTTTTCCTCTCCTTCTTCTAGGATAGACCTATATATTGATATTGATATGTATGTATTTTAGCAGGCAATCACAGGCTACAAGTTCTGGCACACCTTCTGTAGATTCTGTAGACTATGGTTACAGTGTCCATTCAGTCGTCAAAGAATTTTCAGTGCTATTCAAATCAGTATCTCTACCTGTACAGTGGTCTACCTCTCAGCTCAACGTTCAAAGCTTTTGGGTTCACAGTTTGGGATTAGGTACTAAAGACGCTATTCAGGGTTTTATCCATGCATAGACATCTCAGGGTGTGTCCAGAAGTTCATATACAACGTCATTAAATGCCCTCCTCTTTAAATCACCCTTTGTGGCTCTAGGAGTGGTCTCCTTCCTTGGTCTTCTGAATAGAAATCTTGGGATTTTTATTTTCTAAATCTGCTATATACTTCCTGCTACTATTTCTGCCTCTGGGGCCAAGTGGCACTGGGTAGAGAGGAAAAAAGCAACCTCCATGTCCTTGGGAATGAAGTTTGGTCAGAGACAATGGTTCTCCTCCCTCAGAGTTTTAGCTTGCCTGGGGCTCAGGCAGCAGAGGATGGAAAAAAACAAACAGGGAAAACACCAGGAGATCTCCCTCATTCTCTATGATCCCAGGAGACCCCCCTTCTTTGTTTTGGCCATAGAAAGGGGCTTTTCTTATAAATCTTTCCATCACCATTGCTGCAAAGTTGGTCTTATTTTGAGTTACATTTCCAATCTGTCTGATACTGTTTATCATCTTATCCTCAGATATCTTTTTACCTTATCCTTGATCTTATCCTCAGAGAGCTGCTCCAGGAATTCTGTCAGGGACCTTTAGTTGCATTCAATAGATGAAACAGGGAAGAGTGCACTTATTCCATCTTAACTGTGGCTAGAAACCCAGCCTTCATTTTTAATCGGCTTTATCCTTTCTGGTTCCTCAATGCTGTGGGATATAAAAACTTCAATAGTGGTGAACACAGTACTGTCTTTGGTAACCAGCCAATTATGCCTGAATACGGTTAGTTCATGGTTTCTAAAGAACAGGTTCAGCTTTCAAGGCCTGCCTGAAAGAACATCAGTGCTGCTGAGAGCTAAGAATACTTTCATTGGTTTACTATGGAGATCTCCATCCCAGGAGGCTCTGATCCAGGATGACTTGCGTAGAGTAGGACCCTCTGACCTTAGCTAGAAATGGCAATAGCAGGATTGATAGTAAGCACCTGGAAGGTAATTTTTAGCCACTTCCTTCTGATACTGAGGATTATTGTATGAGGAAAATGTGTGATGATAGACTCACATAGCCTGATTACTGGTGCTTCATGTGTTTTGTAAACTTGGTTCCTGATAAAGGGCCTGAATGATGAACTATAGAAACTGCAGGGCATCTCTCCCACTCATCCCTGTGGGGAAATGGAGCTAATGCAAGCTAATGCAAGCATCTGTCTCCTGATGCTTTTGTCCAGGTTGGGAGCTTGGTCCAAAATAGAAAATCAGCAAGCAAGCAAGAGGCACCACGTTTTAGAAAAGAGTCTCTAGAATAGGACAGGACGGTTTGCATCTTCTTTCTAGCTAAAGATCTTCCTCACTCCCAAGCCCGTCTTCTTCTCTTTACAATGGAGATAATCCTATGGGTCTTACTGGATTGTTGGAGATTAAAAGGAATATGTGCAAAGTTCCTGATAATAGTATTTAATAGTTAACATTGATCAAGCTTTTACTATGTGCCAGGCACTGTTGTAAGCACTTTATAGCTTAGATAATTTACACTCCCCAAGCGCCCTGTAAGGGGGCTGTTTTCATAAATGAGAAAACTGTGGCACTGAAAATTTAAGAAAATTCTTTAATGCAGAGCTAGACTTCTAAGCCAAGCATTCTGAGGCCAGAATCGACCCATGACTCTGTCCATTCTACTTCTCCATATGGCAGCAGTCATTAACTAATGTCATAAACATAGTCATACCTCTCAGTGCTGAGGTGCCTGCACTTGAATTGCAGTGTGAAGGATGTGACGGAGGAAGTGTAGGGGGTAGGAAGTAGAAAAAGACAGCATTCTTTTACTGCCAGGCTCAACCCTGGCTCCCCCACACTCCTCAGCGAGGTGTAGGCACACATGTCCACTTGCGGGCTGAGTGAAAGATGCTCTTGTGTTGTTCCTGTTGCACTGCAGTGACAGCAGCTCAGGACTGCCTGGTGCCTCTGGGTCCAGAAGGAAGGTGAGGAGAGATGTACTACGTAAGTCATTCTTAACTCCCACCTATTCCCTCATATTCAGGCTATGCTGCTTCTGAGAACTCAGCAGTCCCACCCTAGGGACTCATGGGATAACTGTAAGGAAACACTAGATTTTTGTGAGGGTCTGGGTAGTGACAGATAGCCAAGAACACACACACACACACACACACGTACCCCTTGGTCGGGGAGGGGGATATGTTTGAGTCCAGGACAGTGGAGAGATTTATATGTCAGGGAATGGCACAGCCAGAGGGGCACTGAGCATCCTTCAGCCGGCCCTGCATCCCCGAAGAGGACACTGAATTTGCTGAAGATCTTTGGCGAGGTGACTTCTGCTGATGCCCTAATTTCTGTCCAGGCATCTCTCTCCATTAACCACTAGCGAGTGAAGCATTACAACTCGGGGGGAGTCTACTGCCCTCATGTCATCTCCTAACTAGACATATTTTCTCTTCTTGTCACAGTATATCTAGCAGTTTCTTGTGACTTTTCCCTCAAACTGATCACCAACCAATCAGAACAACACACTTCAAACATACACCCTTACTAAAAGAACATGGCCAAGGGCGGGAAAGGCCCCAAGGGCAAGAAGATCACCCTCAATGTGGCCAAGAATTGTATCAAAATCACATTTGATGGGAGAAAACGCCTTGACTTGAGCAAGATGGGAATTACCAACTTCCCCAAATGTATCCTGAGACTGAATGATGTGGATGAGCTCGACCTTAGCCGGAATCTGATCAGAAAAATCCCTGAATCAATCTCCAAGTTTCAGAACCTGCGGTGGCTGGACCTGCACAGCAACTACATCGACAAGCTTCCTGAGTCCATCGGCCAGATGACTACTCTGCTCTACCTCAATGTCAGCAACAACAGGCTGACCACCAATGGGTTGCCTGTGGAGCTCAATCAGCTCAAGAATACCCGCACCTTGAACCTAGGCTTGAACCATCTGGACAGTGTGCCCACCACACTGGGTGCTCTGAAGGAGCTCCATGATGTGGGGCTACATGACAACCTGCTGACCACCATCCCTAAGAGCATCTCCAAGCTCCCCAAGCTCAAAAAGCTCAACACAAAGCGAAATCCCTTTCCCAAGGCAGAGGAGTCAGATACATTCATAGATACCATCAGGAGGCTGGACAACTTATATCTGGTAGAAGAGAAGGATCTGTGTTCGAGTTGCCTGAAAAAATGCCAACAGGCCCGGGACAAGCTGAACAAAATCAAGAATATGGCCACAACAGCACCGAGAAAGGCCATCTTTTCCAATCTAGTCTCACCTAACTCCATGGCCAAGGATTCCCAGGAAGACTGGAGGTGACCAGGGACCCTGACCCTGAGGCAGGAAGGGAAAAGGGAGGGAGGGAAGAAAGTAGGGAGCGGCATCCACAGGGAATTGTGGGATCCCTCCATTTCTTGCAACAGCTCTTCCAGCCAAGCCCATAAAATACCTTTCCCTTCTGCCTTGGCTTGTGATTTTGTTGACCGAAGCCTTTTAGTTCTTTGCCTCTTCTCTCTTCTCTGCATGCACATACCCACACATACAGGCACCATGAATCAGAAAAGGGCCATCCATCCCCCTTCTTCCCAGAATTCTCCTGCCTACAGCCTGTGGCCAGGGCAGCCAACACTGCCGCCATGCTCTTAGTCACATGGTCACACACTTCAGGACCGACTGCCAGCTCCCAAATGTGGAGTTGATTCTGTGGGAATGCTTTGATTCAGGGTTTTGGAGGTCAGGAATCTCAGAGCCTGGATTGGTAGGAGGGCAGGTGGACATTCAGTCTTGGGAAGGTGACAAAACTGAGCCACAGAGATGGGCAGATATTATCATTAAGTGTTGGCAGGTAATATCTTGGGCTGAAAGCAGTATTATCTTTTTATCTCTTGTCTGCACATGCACAATTTGTTCTGGGAGCTTTCTAGACTGAATCTGCAAGCTCTTGACTGGCTGTGAATTAATGAGATTGCATTCCCATCTTATTATGTCCAATTCTTATCCAGACTCTTGTGGGAGTAAGGAAAGAATGGGTGCAGGTATGGGTTGGTGCAGTCAATAAATAAATACCTTACTGGGCACTGTGCTAGGTGCAAGGACTCTGTCTGGGGGGACAAGACTCTTGCCTTGTCCTGTGCAGACCAGTTGAAAGAAGACAGGACAGAATGTTATTGTCTGAGAAAGTTAGGAGATCAGGGCCAAGTGGTATGCAGGGCTGGCCTGGCATAGAGAAAAGCCAAAGATTCTGGAGCTGGACAGATCTAGGTCCAGGACAGCTCTGCTTCTTTCTTTTCATTTCCCTGGACATCTTACTTCGCTTTGGTTCCCTCATCTGTAAAGTGGGAATAATACCAGCCCCAACTGCAAGGGTTGTTGTGCATCTAAAGCAGATAGCACACAGAGTAAGTACTCAATAGAAGGCAGTTCTCCGTATGAACTAAAGCTTGGTGCATCTCAAAGCTGAAATACTACTTTGGACAGTGTCCCTGGTCACACTAGATCTTTGGCAGAACTGACAGTGGTGCAGTCAATTCTCATACTAGCCGAGAACCTTCTCTGTACTGTTACTCACACTCACTCATAATTTCGTACTGCCTAAAAGGAAAGGATCAAGGAAGATATAGTTAGGAAACTTTTTTTTTCCTAATCAAGGCTTTCCTGTGTTGGTGGCAAGTTTTGTAGTGGTCAGTGGAAAAGCAGGGAAATCTGTTAATTCAGTGGGACTAGCTTGTTTCTTTTTCACATGAAAAAGCGTAGCAGACAGCCTACTTCTTCACTCCTCACTGCTTTCCTTTGTAATGCTTAGCTGTGACAACTCTTTCTCCAAAATCTCCAAAAATACGATTCAAAATTCCCTTTTCAGCTTTTCCCTTTATTAAATGTTTTCCATTATAAAAATAACAAAACCGCAACATAGTTTTAAATACAACATCTTAAAGAATCCACAACTCTACAGTGTGAGCCAGCTATAATATTGACAGATTTCCTTACTGGTTATGTTTCTGTATATATTTTTATATGCAGTTAAAATTATAGCATTTACCTCATTTTTACCCTGCTTTGAAATCCATGTTGTTACATGGTCTTAATAACCATAATTTAAAACATGTGCAGGCCAGTTGAACAAACACACATAAGTTACTATTGGGCATTCAAGCTGTTTCCAGTTTTTCACTAATAGAAATAATTTTGTGATGAAAGCCTATATGATGAAGACTTTAAAAACTATTTTGCATTATTTTCTTGGTGTAGCTTCATTATTGCAAATATGTTAAACAGTGTGTTTTTTATTTTTTATTTATTTTTTTATATGCAGGATGAGCCCAATGTGTGTGGTTTTTTTTATTTTTATTATGTTATGTTAATCACTATACATTACCTCATTAGTTTTTGATGTAGTGTTCCATGATTCATTGTTTGCATATAACACCCAGTGCTCCATTCAGTATGTGCCCTCTTTAACACCCATCATAGGCTAACCCATCCTCCCACTCCCTTTCCCTCTAGAACCCTCAGTTTGTTTCTCAGAGTTCATAGTCTCTCATGGTTCGTCTCCCCCTCCGATTTCCCCCCCTTCATTTTTCCCTTCCTGCTATCTTCTTTTTTTCTTTTTTTAACATATAATATATTATTTGTTTCAGAGGTACAGGTTTGTGATTCAACAGTCTAACACAATTCACAGCGCTCACCATAGCACATACCCTTCCCAATATCTATCACCGGGCCACCCCATCCCTCCCACCCCCCACCACTCCAGCAACCCTCAGTTTGTTTCCTGAAAACAGTGTGTTTCTTAAAATAATTTTTGATACATGCTATCAAATAGTTTACAACAAGATTACATATTTATGTATCTACCAGTAATATATTAGAGAATCTGTTTCACTGCATCCTGGTCAGCTTTAAGAGTATCATCCTCTACATTTTCCCCTTCATTTAATGTCTGAAGTGATTTACTAGAAGCCCTTCCCAAGACGAACGGAGCAGTCGTGTCTGTGAAGTACATGATGGGATGTCATGCCTTAGGCTCAGGAGCCACCACTAGTACATGGGGCCTTGAACATGTCCCTAAGGTAGCCATTTTGCTATTTTAGCTACTTCGTCTCTCACCAAGAAGTACAGAATCCATGCAGGGCATATGATCCAAACAGAGTGGTGGCCAGTTATTTGGATACTACCTATTTCCATTCCTAACCCCTGGAGACACTTTTTCTTTAGAATTAGCGTTCCCCTCTTAGTCACTCAAAGGAATTAGCAGAGAACAGGAATTAAGAAAAAATGTCTCCCTGTGCTCCTAGGCAGGATCTTGTTCTGGACCATGAATTTGCCCACTACTCCCTCTCCTGCTCTGTCACACCATACTTTTTCCATGGTGCTTGGTCCTCAACATCCTCCAGGCATTGATCCCGGATTCGCTGCCAACTGAGTGGTTGGTGTGCAAGATGACATTTATTTGCCATCGTTGGTCTAGTGCTTTATAATGCTTTCAATCTCACAGCCATGTCTTAGGAAAGGGTTGTAACTGTGTCTACCTTCACCAGGACTGATAAATAAATGGGCAGGGGGCTTTGATTTGCCACAGGAGATATTCATGTTAGACACCTTGTTAGTTAGGAAACCTTGGCAGTAGAATGAAGCAAAGAGTGGAGATAGAGATGAGTTAGGCATCGTCTTGCACATTTTCTTTCTTTTTTTCTCATCAAGGAAAAGGCCTGATGTTGACATTCCTTCATGCTCTGAAATACACAGTCACTTCTCTTTCCTAAAAATTGTATTAAGCCTAAAAACACTTGGTAGGAAAACCATGGGGTTTCACTTTCCTCAAACAGAACAAAAACCGTATTTAGGCTAACCCAGTCACTGCCCTCTCTGAAAGCCAGTCATGACCTAGGTGACCCCTGTGTGACCTCGGCCCTTGCTGTGTTTTGCCTCCATGACCTGGAGTAATTGCCTCAGTCTCTTGTGTCTCCATCCCCAGGATCCGTTCAACATCTCCCTAGAGTAGCTTATGGCAAAAACTTGAAGACTAATCAGCCAACAAGAATAAATGACTCTGAAGAAGAAAAGCCCTCGGTTAGGAGAAGAAAGAGAGCGGTAAGGGGAACGTTCTGGAAGCCAGGCTCTCTGGTGCTGGCCAAGATACTGACCTGCTTCTTAAATTCACTTTGTCTCTCTTTGCTTTAGACCACCTGTGTGTGAAAATGACTTTGGGAAATATTTGGTGAATTTTTTTTACATATATAGAGGAAATGTTTAAGAAAATTATAGACATATGTCATAGAAAATTAAAGTTTTATAAGAAGACTTTAAGATTTAAAAGACTTACGGTCTTTATACTCAAACTGATAAAGTCTCTATGCCAGTCGCTTGTGTTAAGTTATGTATGTATAATGCAATCCCTCAAGCAACTAAAATTTATACAAAAGATTCATACAAAGAAATATACTCAAAAGTACTATAGATAAATCAAAGTAGAATTTTAACAAATCTTTCAGTAATGCACAGGTAGGCAAAAAGAAAAGAAAAGAAAACAGAAATGAACAACAGGGAAAAATATAAACAGGGAAACAAAAAATAAAATGGCAGATTTATATCCTAACATTTCAATAACTACATTAAATGTAAATAGTCTTCTTTATTTGTAATGGCCCCAAACTAGAAACAGCCAAATTTCTCTCAATGGGCAAATGGTTAAACAAACTCTGGTATATCCATATCGTGGAATACTATTCAGCAATAAAATGGAACATACTATTGATACATGCAATAATTTGGATGGATCTCAATAGCATTATTCTGAGTAGAGAAGGCCAACCTCCATGGGTCACATACTCTATGATTACATTTTTAGATCATTCTCTAAAGAACAAAATGATTGTGGTGAAAACCAGATCAGTGGTTGCCAGGCTTTAACACTGGTGAGAGGTGGTGGAGGGTGGGCAGGACCATAAAATGGTAGCACAAGAGATATCTCTGTGGTGCTAAAAACAATGGATTAGGTTATAGTGGTGGTGGTGGTGGTTATAGATTCTACCCATAAGATAAACTGACACAGAACTATGCACACATATTGTACCAATGTCAATTTCCTGGTTTTGAAATTGTACCATAGTTACATAAGATGTAACAACCATATGGGGGAAATTAAGAGAAGGCTGTATGGGGACTCTATGTATTATTTTTGCAACTTCCTGTGAATCTATAGTTATTTTAAAATAAAAAAAATTTTAAACAATCTTGCAGCCTAGATGCAGCAATAAACAGATCCTTGTACATCTGCCAAGTGCTAATTTATGAGTAAATATGACAAGTTGCAACCATCCTGAAGAGCTAAGGCATTTCAGGAGAAAGAGCACATTAACCTCAGTTCGCCAGACTAATCTAAAATTATCCATTGTTGATTTTGTCTTTGAAGATGCTATAAGAATAAAAAGAAAATCTATGGCTTCTTTACCCATGTTTCAGGTTTTCTGGTGGTGAGTGGGCACAAGTAGCAAGTTGGGTGGGGGACCTTGAACCAGCGAGTCACTCTCTTCATAGTTCTGGGTTTTTACCCCAACACCTCCTGGCCCCATGGAAGCAATGTGACTAAGTGGAGCTGGAAGGACAAAGAGGCCAGGATAGGTGTACACAGAGACGCTTAATTTCAGCTTCTACCTAGAAGTGGGTCTGAGGTCATGGCTAAGGGTATAGCAAAGAGGAGATGTAAGCCAAGAGAGATAAGAGTTACATGAACGGGGCTCGAAACCAAGGTCTACACATGATCCAGGTAGGGCTCGCTGCAGGTCACCAGACTCAGCTGCTCATGGCCTGTTGAGCCAACCATGTGAAAAGTTCCTAAATGCTGGGGCAATGGTTATACCACCAGGTTGTTTAGTTCACCTCTGGTTCCAGCAACTTTGCTCTAGACGCCATGGTCTGAGTTGTGCAGCGTTTACAATTGCCTCCCCGCCGCTCCCCCCGCCAGGGCTGTGCTTTCCCAAGAAGCACAAGGAGCACATTTCTGCACACAGTGATGAGGCTGAAGCTATCTTTATCAAAGTAATCACGTATATGACAGATTCCTAGCCTCCCAGCTGGTCAACAGTGTTGATCTCTGGAGAGCAGGACTGAAGGAGCAGTCATAGGGAGAAGAGGTACTTGAATTTTAGCCTCCACGCTGCTAGCAGTGATGCCTCTGAGGGTGTGGTTGATTGTCCTGAAAGATAATCATCTTATGGGAATTTATAGCTTCTTATGGTTGGTTTTCTGAGCTCTTTGTCTTTCATTATTTTTCAAAGAGAATCTATAAAGGAAACTCTGACAACACTCAACTGTAGAACTCTGTGCCAAAAAATGCATTTCATTTTAAATGTTATATTTAAGTAAGCTATACAATTGAGAGAACATTTCAGAAACTACAAATACCCTGATACAATCAGGTCCCAAATATAAGCCCTGCTTCATACCTAACAGCCTACTCTAGCCCAGGGACACTTTGCCTTGATGACACAGCAAGGGGGCATTTCAGAGATCACTATGGAAGGATACCTCTGGCCCACTGAAAGGTGTGTGTGGGTGTGTTATTAGGTATTCATCCAAAGGATACAAATATAGTGATTTGAAGGGGCACATGCACCTCAACATCTATAGCAGCAATGTCCACAATAGCCAAAATATGGAAAGAGTCCAGATGTCCATCAACAGATGAATGGATAAAAAAAGATGTGGTATATATACAGAATGGAATATTACTCATCCATAACAGAGAATGAAATCTTGCCATTTGCAATGGCGTGGATGGAACTAGAGGGTATTATGCTAAGTGAAATAAGTCAGTCAGAGAAAGATAATTATCATATGTTTTCACTCATATGTGGAATTTAAGAAACAAAACAGATGAACATAGGGGAAGGGAATGAAAAATAAAATAAGATGAAAATTGAGAGGGAGGCAAACCATAAGAGGCTATTAACTCTGGGAAACAAACTGAGGGTTGGTGGAGGGGAGGTGGGTGAAGGGATGGGGTAACTGGGTGATGGACATTAAGGAGGGCACATGACGTAATGAGCATTGGGTGTTATATGCAACTGATGAATAACTAAACTCTACTTCTGAAATTAATAATACACTATACATTAACTAAATTGAATTTAAATTAAAAATTGAAAAAAAATAAAAGATGTGTGCTGTGTACAACAGAGATTTACAAGAAGAACTAGATAGGCATCCAAGCTTTGTATTTCTCTGAGTTTTCTAAACTCTGGGCTCAGTATGAACTGAGAACATAGGGAAAAAATATAATGCTGGCATCCCAAAGAAATGTCTTCATAGAAATAAGTCCAAATGGTAGGGCCCTACTTTTTCAGAGCATCAATATAGAAGATTACATTTGGCAGTGCTGTTTTTTCTTATCTTGTAAAAAGGGAACTTCCTTCTTTGTACCCACTACCGTTTAGACAAGGACAAATTTGATATTCAGTGCCAAGAGAAAGTATTTTCCAGGAAAAAAAAAAGTTCACAAAACCCCCTCTTTCTTGTTTTCTGTCACTGGAAAATGATATAACCCAGAACAATTGTTTTTTTTTTTTTTTCTTAGTTTCAGGACAATTAGGTAACTAGATCACTCCAGGTACCTGATCACATCTATTTTTTTCTCCTTTAAAGGAATTTTGGGGTCATTTTAAAATGATCATTGTACCTGCATTTAATTTCGTAGCAGTTTGCAACCCTTGGTGGAGGGTACAGAGAACTGTGAGTATAAGGATGTGTTTATTCACACGGACATTCTCACCAGCTGGCTTTCCCTGTCACTTCAGCCGTTCTTTCTATTCCTCCGACTAGTCCTCCTCAGATCTCAGCAGAGCCTGCCTGTGGGGCTTTCTGGCTGCCAGACACTTAGCCGGCGAAGTGTCTAGCTGGCTTTCTGTGAGAAGCCCCTAGAGGCTTGCAGAATCTTGCACCCGATGAATATCTGATGATGTCACCATGCTTTCATCAGAATGTTCTAATCTTGTACCATGGGGAGACATGGATGGATTACAGATCCCAGGTTCATCCAGGCTTTGCAAGTACTTCCCACTTCGGATCCAGGCCCATAGAACCTTCCTGGAATTCAGTTATGGAGACAGCCATTGTCTCCATGGGAATTCTAGGCAAAACTCTGGTACCCAAAAGCTCAGGTTTCCAATATGTAGGGAATGGCCTGCAGAAGGGCCAAATCAGTTCTCAAAAGCTGGGAGTTGAAGATACAAAAACCTAAGGCACAGGCCAAGACTCGGGCTAGTTTAAAACTCTCAAAACGAACTGCACACTTCTATCAGAGATGAGAAGCTCATGTTTCCTAGAATGTCTGAAAGGAAGAGGGGTATTTTTCAAGACTCATTGTGTGGATTAGGCATTTCCCTTAGTAATCCAAATGGAAAATAATCAGGTTTGCTCTAGGCATGAGGCAATGGCCAGCTGAGCCCTCTGAAGGCTGGAGGCCACTGTTGCCTTCCCTCTCTGAAAGTCCTGAAGGTCCAGTGTGGCTGGTGGGAGAAGAGCTAGAGAGGAAAGATGCACAAGGTCTGAGAGCACAGACAGCCACCTGTTTTTAATCAGTTGTTCCATATACACGCCTACAAATACAGCATTATTACTAAAACTAAGCGAAGGAATCACAGTATTTATTGAGCACCTACTGTGAGCCCAAATCGGTTTGATCTCAAAGCCCACTGCCGGCTGTTGCAACACAGTCTCACCAGGTCCCTGGCTGTTTGGCTGGTCCCAGAGTCTAGGACCAGCCCTCCCACTGGGGCTTCCCCATTTCATCAAAGCTCACCTTCCACGAGCTTAGATAAGCCTTTCTCTGGCGCATTATGCATTATTCCCAACTGACTCCAGAACTTTCCCATTTTATATATCCCAAGGGCCTCCATGCTTGGAGCTGTGCTGGGGCTGTGGCAGCAGGTGCAGAATGACCATGGAAGATCCTGCTCCTATGGACTCAGATAGCAGTCAGGGAAAAAATAAACAAAATGGAAATAAAATTAGCCCAGTGCCCAGTCATCCCACAGGTGCAAGGTGGTACACAGGTTGGTGTCTAGGGTCATCCCTACAAATGAGTAATTTCCACACCTGTGACTCATCCCCAGGCCAAGAATTCTCCTGACACTTGGTGATCATTTTTGTACAGATCCCCAACTTAGTGGCTGTACCCATGGTTTATCTCCTCTTATGTATTCTTCCCTCTGCTTCTCCTCTGTCTGCTTCCCCTCCATCTGGGGCAGAAATTTAGAAGAGAAGCTTATCTGTGCAGACATAAGTATGTATTGTCAGGGCAAGGCATCTCTAAGACTCTGAGAGCAACAGTATAGGAATGGACAGAGTGAGATTCACAGCTGTGGGACAGATGGGTGGCTACTGAGTGATATCACAGGCATCATTTATAAGAAAGAGGGTGATCTTCAGAGACAAATGGGGTTCAGCGATGTGGTGTGTCAAAGTTGATGCAAAGAGAAAAACTCCAGGAGGAGAGAAAATGAGTGTCCAGCTCATGAGTGCTGTGGTGCCTGGGGAAGCTTTCCACATGGAGCAATGGATGGCCATCTGCTTTTGTTAGCCCCTCAGTATTCACCCTTCTTGTGATAACAGAGCCTTGATGATCTTAGGGAACCACGGCCCTGTCAGTCTGGTCTATGTTCTTGGGTGGGACTGATCCTACTTCCAGAAGGTGGGTGGGCACATGACACTGATCTGCCCTATGAAAACACTTGATTAGTTCTGGGATGGACACTAACCTAACTTCAGCAAATGAATATCATTTTGGGGATTTTTGCTAAAATTAATGGGACAGAGCATTCCTCATGTGGTGGAATTCCTAAGTTATTGACTGGAGCTACTGGGGACATTGATGGCATTGTGCTTGGACAGCCTGCCAAGTACGGAATCAAGTCAAAGGAAATCCTCACTATGGGGTGCACACCTACAGTGTGCTGGGACTTATTGAGCCCAGAGATTCAGCCATGCTTGGAGCCAGACCTCTGTTGGTCTTCAGGTATATGAGGTGATGGATCTGCTTTTTGGCTTCATTTAGTTTGAAGTGGCTTTACATACTTGCAGTGAAATGTTGCAGAGAAATCCAAGTGGGGACATTAAACTTTACATGAAACATAAATAACATGAGATCACCAGGGCTGATATGCACAACTGGGACTGTACCATTGTTGAACTACTGAAATATGCCCATTCCGGTTTGGAAACAGTTACCCCTCTTCAAGTGGCCCGGTGCTGCCTGGGCCTCCTGGCCCATCCCCTGTTATGCCCTGGACTTCCCCACAATCTACAAACTAAAGGGTTATTGTCTGGCACAACAGGAAGCTTCTGCTGGCAGCTACTCCAACTGATCTTTTGAAGGTCATCAATAACCCCCTTGTTGCAAAATTCAATGGTCATTTCTTAGTTTTTATCTTGCTTGGCCTACCAATAACATTAGATCACCAACACAGTTGACTACGGCCTCCTTGAACACTTCACTTGGCTTAAAGGACATCTTCCACACCTGCAGTCCCTCCTATCTTCCTGGCTACAACTTCTCCATTTCTTTGGCTGGCTCCTCTCCATGTCCTTAACTTCTAAAGGTTGGCATAGCCCAAGGCACAATCCTTAGACCTCTTTTCCATGTGGACTCATTCTCTTGGTGATCTTAACCAGGCTCAAGGTTTTAAATACTATTCCAAGTTTCCATCTCACCTGGACCTTTCCCTTAAACTCTAAATTTATATACCTACTGGCCTACATGACACCTCCACCTTGATGTCTGGCAGGCATCTCAAAATTAACATGTCCCAAACTGAGCTCATTATCCACCATACCCGAAGTAGTTTTTCCTGCAGTCTTCCCAATCCATTTTCCAATTGCTCAAGCCTAAATCCTTGGTCTTATCTTTAAGTCCCCTCTCTCTCTGTCTCACACACACACACACCACACCACACTTGATTTATCAACAAATCACAACAGACATCGCTTCAAAACGTGTCCATAAAGAGAGCACTTCATACCATCTTTGTGCCCCCCTACCTCGATCCAAGCCATCAGCCAAATCTCAGCTGCATTACTGCCAAAGCCTCCTAACTGGTTTCCCACTTCTGTCTTTGACCTACTGTGCTTATTCTTGACACAGAAGCCAGAGTGATTCTTTTAAAATATAAGTTAGGTCACAGCATTCCTCCAATACTGCCCACTTATTCAGAGTAAAAGCCAACGCCATTACCAGAAGCCCCCGAGACTTGCATGAACTAGCCCCTGCTACCTCTCTCCCCTCTATTCCCTGAACTCCAAGCACTCTGGCTTCAGCTGAGCCCACTGTGCTCCCCCTCTCCCCCCATGGCCTTTGCTTTGCTCTTCCCTTCCCTTGGCCTGAAACGTTCTTTCCCTGGTTACCCACATAGCTCCTTTCCCCACTTTGTTCACAGCTGAATCCAGATATTGCTTTCTTGGTGAGGGCTTCCCTTACCACCCTAAGATTTCAATTCCTACCTCTACCTACTTCGTTTTTTTACACTTATACTTATTATCTAATATGCTTTGTATTTCACTCATTGAAATTGCTTCCTTCTACTTTCCTCAAGAAAATGTAAACTCAATAAGGACAGGGAAGATGTTGGGTGCTTTGCTTGTTGCTCTGTCAAGCAGCAACCACCACATGCAACAAGCTATCGATAAATTATTGTGAATGACTTGGCGGTACCTGTTCCACAGTCATTATAAATACATATTTTTTATTATAAATACTTTGAATCTGCTGGGGACATCCCTCTCGACATAAACTCCTAGACAAAACCCAGCAATTTCTTCTTCTCATTTCATTCTTAATTGAAATAAAAGCACTTACCAATCCCGAATGAGCCTTCCAGAGAACTGGGTATTTGTAAAGGGAGGCTGTGGAAGGAGGCTGTAAGTATTTCATTCCCTGGCAAGGTGCTCCATATCCCAGCTTCATAAGTTAATATCTGACTTGCATTCCACCCTATGCTAACTGAGCTTCTAAGCTTTCGGAGAGTCTCCTATAGGAAGGACAGAGCTGGGATTGCTCACAGCCCCCACCTGGGGGGTGTGACACCAAGGCTGGGCCTGCACTAACACCACACCAGGCAACCTGCCCCGCCCACCATGGGCAGAGGGCTGATTCTTGCATTTTGGTCTGAAAAAGCCACAGAGCTCATGGAATTTCAAGTCCCTTTGTAGAGGTTTAATTGGCAGAAGAAACCCCAGGAGGAGGACGAGAGTATGAGGATGGGAGAGACAAAAATGAAGGGGAAGGTAGATAGATGTGCTCTTTGCATGACTTCTCGACCGTAGGATCCAACAAATGAAAACAATCAAAGCAAGGCCAGTACCATGTCCAGAGAGCATGGCTTTGACACCTGCCTGCTCCATTACCTTAGATTGAGGGGGTCCTCTGTGATGCCTTTCCCCTTCAAGCTGGGTTGGAAAGAGCAGAAGCTAAACAAAAAAGGAAAGAATCATTCCAGCAGCAGAGTCAAGACTCTTCCACCACCAGGGAGACATTTTTGGTGCCAGTCAAGAGGTAGGGTACATACTTGCCCCTCCCGCACCCCATCCTGTCCCCCAGATCATGAACACCAGACCCGGGTATACCTCTGTAACACATCCTCAGCACCCCCTGGCATTATACACTCTAGCCTTAATAAAAATGACAATAATAAAACAATCATTACAATAAAAATGGTGCATGTTGGCAGGTTGGGCCAGGCACTTGACAATTCCATTGCCAATTTCAGCAACCACTGAAAATGCCATCTAATTTAAGGCTCCTTGAAGCAGGGTTGGGTATGGTTTGACTAACATTCACTGCCTGAGCTATGGATGTATAAAACTTCTAGATTAACTGTGAAAAACTGTGTTTAATACACAGAAATCACAGGGAGAAATGGATGTGAGGTTTTGCATTGCCTGTCTACTTCTTCAGCTTGGTCTAAAATGGAACTTGAAGAAATCCTTAGGAGGCCATATAACAGCCCTCCTTGGAAGAGCCCACAGGCAATGGAAATGTGCCCAGAGCTGGTGCAATAGCCTCTCTGCAGGAGTCGTTTTCTCCATGCTGGCTCTGCCCTTTGGATCCGGCAGCTGGTCGTGGTGCCAGTTACCGGCCAGGGCCAACAGGAAGGCAAGGCGAGAACCTCTGAGCTCAAAATGGGGGTGTCAAATATCACCTCAGAACTCCCAGCCCAAAGTGAAGCTGAACCACCCCTTCTGTTGATCCATCTTCTGTGTCTTCTGTCTATGGCTTTCCTTTCTGGCCCTTCTAGATTCTCCACAAATCTGTCTGTAACTTTTATAACGATGAAAAAAATAGCCATTAGTCTCAAAACATTTAAACACCAGCTTAAATTTCTTAGATTGATTCATCTATTTGGAGAAAGAAGTTAAACTAAAACAGCAGGCTTCTCTCTTTAAGAAAAAAAAGATGTTCCGTGAAAAAGTGGGAAATCAGTTGTTCGGAATTCTTTCCACTGAAATATGAAGTTGGAACAACTAAAATTGGCAACTGGGATCAAAAAGAAAGATTAAGCCAAAAAAAATTATTTGGAAAATTAAAAAAACAAAGCCAGAAGATTCTGGAAGGTCCATTAAACAGCCAGCTTCTAAAATGTGTTGTGTCTGCATAAGTTCTTCCCTCTTTAGTCCTTACTGTCCTGAACTACTTCAGTCCGTGAAATGGAGCCTATTTCCCAGGATTTAGAGAAGGCACTTCTGCATCTTTCTCTGTACTTGGTTCCATGATTTAGTAGCTCTGTAGGTCAGTAAGTCCTTCCTCTGTCTGACCTAAATCCTGCTTGCTGTGGATTTTGAGCACTGTTGAGAACAGTGTTCCTGAGGACAGAGCAGAGCCATCTCTGTTCTACAGTCAGTTCATGATCATTTCTCTTGGAGGAAGATTTTCAAACCCTTACCTTTTGAAGACCTTATTCCGATCATTGTTGTGAAAGACAAGAAACTTGGAATATCCGTTTTGGAAAAAGAGCTCCAGAGCGATGTCCTATAAAGAGAAACCCCTTTCACTGCTGCTGAAGTTGCCTGGAATGGAGAGACCCCAGGCCACAGAGCCACTAGCAATGGGTCATTTGGTTCTCTGTGTCAGGCAACCCTTCCTGGTTGGTTCTTCCAACCTCCCCAGGGGGTACGAAGATCTTGGCGACGGTGAAAAGGGGAGTCCCTGCAAAATGGGTAGGAGAGCAGGAGGCCTCAGACTTCCTTTGACTGAAGCAGGAAGCAAGAGCCCCACTCCCAGTATAAGCCAGGAACAGAGAGACGGAGGAAAGGGCCCAGTGATACCTTCAGACACTTTCGCTTCTGGGTCACAAGTTTGGTTTCCTGAACCAGAGAGTCACCCTATCAGAAACATTAGGGGAACCATTTGGGTGGGTGCAACTCGCCATCTGGGCAGCACTGTGTGCCGACCTACAGACTTGCAGGCCCAGGTCTCTTTGCCCAGCTCATTTTGCAGAGCCAATTTGATGTGGCCATGCTGACCTAGCAAGGGTATTTTGTTAATGCCTAAATGAACTCTACATACGCTCCTCTCTTTTTCCTCTCTTTTCTCTCTCCCTGTCTCCCTTCTTTCTATTCCAAGCTGTGTAAATAACAGACTTGGAACAGCCACAGAGAGAGTCTGCATGGAGGATGAGGCTCAGGGATGAGATGGGGTCAAGGAGAGGATTCCCAGGGCTGGAGGCAGGGGTGAGGCCCGGGCATGGAGGCACAGAGGGGACGTTGCATCCAACAACACAGTCAGATCCTGCTTCCACCTGGCTGAAAGTGAGCTCTCCAACTCCAGTTCACTAGGCTCCTAAGCAGAGGCAAAGTATCTGTGATGATAAGCAAACCCCTCTGGCTGGGGGGTGCACTAGGAGCCTCGGATATTTTTCTACAAATAGAAATCTAAAAACTGTGCAAAACAGATGATCAAGGTAGACATTATGGCTTCTCCTGGAAACCTTGAATAGCCAAGATCTGACTTTCTCCTGGGAGAACCCAAAAGAAATGGGGGCCTTGCTCACAAAGCTCTTCCTGCCCCCAAATCCCACCCTACTTGGCCATGCTCACGTGCCCTCCTGCTTCTCCCTTCCACTACTGTCAGGCTAACCAAACATCTGGAAGGGGGAAGAAACTCGCTTACTGATACCTATATGCTACTACCTATAACCTATAAGGTAGGCATAATCATAAAATAGTAATTTCAAGTACTTAGTGTGCCAAAAAATGTGCCGAATGCTATATATATAATGGTAGAAGACACAAAGTGGGGTTGCTACAGTGGCAGAGCCACGGTCAGGATGAGGCCCATGCTGGCCACATTGCCCAGAACCCTCCGGGCAGGGCTTCTCCCAGCTGTCCCCTTCTCACTCACTCTCCTTGCAAAGAAGCACACCAAGATCAGGCAAGATGAAAACCAACACTTTGTGGGCAAAATCAGTGGAGAGGGAGGAAGAGGGCTGGTCGGATTCTAGCAGCTTGCTGATCCTTTCTAGAGTGAGCCCCCCTGAAAGGCCTCCCTGAGCTTCAGTGTCAGAGAATCATAAGGACCCCCTCCCCGCCCCCGGCAGGAGGATCACATGATGAATTATGGACCCAAAGACATTTACCAATAAAACACTCTTATGACTAGGTTGATTAGGGTCCAACACTGTCCCCCTGTTGGCCTTAGCAGAACGGAGACCTTACGGAAAGGGTAGAGGAGAGATCTCATCTATTCCTCTGCCTGCCACCTGGGAGGCCTCTGGACACAGATGCAGCTTTGTTACTAGTAAGGCTGGGCTGGGGAGGCCAGATGTGTCTGAGGCCAGCAGGGGATCCTCTCTTTGCAACTCAAGTGAGAAGCTTCAGGTTGTGCCCAGCTGGTGGCAGAGCCCTGCCTCTGAGGGGAATTGGCTCCCTTAGCCCCTGGTGAGCCCCTGGAGGCACTGGCTGAAGCCCTGGGACCCTGGTTGGAGGGGACAATCAGGAGATCTCCAAACCACTTGGACCAGGAAATGCCTGGGAGTTTGGAGATGGGTTTGGCCGTGGGGAGGGCAAAGGGCAGGGGCGGAGGTCAGTGGAGGCGGACCACACGCTCAGGGCAGGCTGACCCTTGACTCTCAGTCAACAGCTCTGCCATGAGGCAACGGAGCTGCCCTGTCCTGTATTCCAGAATCTCCAAGGCCGCTCTGGGCATGTCAAGGGGAAAATAAAGCAAAGAGGCTGGATCCTAAATGACGCACCAAGAGAGAGAAGGTTCCAACAGCCAAAGAGCAGGAACTGGGGAAAGAGTGAAGCAGACGTTACAACTGCCAACCAGGAAACCAGGCCCAACACAATTCACACTCACAGATGTGTCCCAAAGGGCACTGGGCTGTGCACAGGTGTGAAGGGGGTCATGGAGTGTGTCCCTCACCTTCTGATGGGGCCTCACTAGCACCTGGACCACCATGCCATAAGCTGGCGCCCCCTCTCACCCCCTCTGTGCGGCATACCTGTAGCAGGAAGCGTGCCTGCCGGAGCTCCCTGAGGTCCCCGTAGCTGTGGATCTGGCACGAGTAATGGTCAGAGGACCGGTCTTTGCTGCACATGTTGAAGATGAATGGGTCACTGATGCTGGAAAGGAAACAGGACAAGCAGTGAGAGGGCGTGTGGAGGGCTTGTTCCCCTGCCTGCCCCACGGCCCCGCCTGTGGTTCTAGAGACACTGCTGACCCACCGACTCCCTTCGGAGCTCCTGCCTCTGTCAGCCCTGCCCGGGAGCAGGCTGGGGCACCAGTGTCACCAAGTGAGGGGACAGCCTCCAGGGCACACAGTGGCACAGGGTGCAGGGTGTGAGTGTAAGAAGGTTCTCTGGGTACAGGGGTCAAACGTGGGTCAAGGGGGTGGGGAAGAGTGAAAGACCCCATTACACATGGAGAAATTTCAGGCCAGAAGGCAAGGGCAGAAAGATGAAGAGCCTCCATAGAAAAGCCTGTGTTCAGCATGGCTTTGGCAACATGGGGCCTGGGGTGGTCCAGCCACCCCTGAGCCCCAAAGACGTGTGCAGCAGGCTGAGAGCGCCAGTGGGCTGGAGGACACTGGCCACAGCATTGGCGGTGGCCCCCAGAGCACCAGCCCCGAGCCAGGAGCCCTCTCGGAGGGCAGAATGACCCCCTTGGGAAGAGAGGGAGAGGAGAGAAAGGGAGAATCATGAATTGGACTCAGATTCATCCCAAAGATGACAGTTTGTGCACTGGGAGTAACGGAAACACCTTTAGGGAACCAGATGAAGCTTTTCACCACCAATGAGACTTAACAAAACTGATTTCAGTTATAGACTTACTTCTGAGTTATGCAGCAAATGTAAATTGTGTACATGTCTGCAAAAGCTCTATCGAATGCCCTTTAAGGACTGGCGAAATGGAGTGCCCCCCACCCCCACCCCCAGGCACCTCAGCCCTCAAGAAGCTTGTGTATCAAACACAGATCCAAAGAGCCAAGAGCTGGAAGAGCCCCTGCACCCGCACAAGGTGGCGGGAATGGGTGAGAAGCTGGCATTCTGCCTGCTCCCCACCCCAGCTCCGAGGGTGGCCCTCCCCACCCGGCCTGCAAAGCAGGCCACTAGGCCTCCATGCCACGCCTCCCAGGGTAAGCAGAGACATGGGTGTGTGACACAGGTCAGCAGGACTTGTCCAATCACCGGTCATTTGGGGTGGCCCAGCATCTGCAGTGCTCAGGGCTTGGACTTGTGCACGATGCACATTTTGCCCCCAAAGGTAGAAGGGCAGGCTGCTCATGGAGACACAGCCTGAGCCCATTGTTCAGCCTCCTGCACAGCCAGCCTTCCAGGATATAGACTCAGCCTTTCACAGCTCCTCCTGCCCCTTCTTAGAACAAGCCTCTCAGGTCCCTGCTCTGAGCCACAGAGCTGTAGGATTGATCAAATACAAGTGTGGCTTTGGTTCCGGATGCTTCTGCCTCAGTGCTTTAATTCAAATCTGCTGGCTAAGACCTAGGTCACTCCATCAGGGGCTAAGCTGAGCTTCCCCTGAACTTCTCTGACTCCCAGTGGGGCTATGGTGGTCATTCTGGTTCCTACCCTTAGCTCAGGTCAACCAGCATCCCAGGTCAAGGCACTGATGAGGATGACACTGACGCCTCCTCTGTGCTCCCATAACCCCAGGCTTGTGGGCACAACAGCAAATGTCATCTCTACCTTAGCCACACCTCTCCTGGCAGACTATGAGTGAGTTCGCTGGGGCACAGACCCACGCGCATGGCTCTCCATGCTCCGCATCCTCCCTGGAGCTCTGGGCATGTTTGCCGAGGGGCCTGGCAACTATCATGCCCTACAGCCTGCCAACCACGTCTGCTGTCTCATAATGAACGCTTACAGAGTGTGTGTCATTACTATTCCCAGAGCAGAAATGAGGAAACTGCATTCCAAAGAGAAGTGACTTTTCCAAGGTCAGGGGGAACTGGATTCAAACCCGGGTCCTCTGACTCTAAAATCCAAGCTCATTCACTAACACCTTTTCTCCTCTGAGGCAGAGAGGCTCGCTGGCTCTTATAGAGCTCTCCCTGCAAGCTCCCTCCTTTCAGTGTGCTCTCTGCTGATTGATCCTGCAACCCGGCATTCTGAGACGTGAGGAATGGTGACATGAGGAAGAGTGCTCTGGAAAATGCTTTTAGGAAGGAACTTTGAGGAGGAAATGCACTCATTTTTCTCCTACTTGGAGGGATTGAATAACCATATAGGGCAGGAATGCTCAGACAGACCCGAATGCTCAGGAAGACTAAACTCTAAAAAACATTATTAAGTTCACTGATGTAATCCAAACTGGAGTTCTGTCTTATGTAGTGTTAGTCACACACGGCTGTGACTGGGTCTCTTGGCCAACGCTGTGTACTGTGCATTAAGTCAGAATTCAAGCACCTAAGGTCAATGAATAGAAAGGAGGAGCAGATTCATGTTCTTCTTTAGGTACAGCTGTGGTCATAGTTTATAGGATGGTACTCACAGCTCTTTTGCCTGACATCTATCATGACATATGCAAGTTTTCCAGAGTGGTCATAGTATAATTCTTAATATTCTTAACTAGGGAAACCACAGTAAACTAAGTGGTAATCATATTGGTTGACCTGGTCTTTGAGAGTCAAATTGGGGATGTCAGACTAAAATATTTGAAATTATTTCTGAGGTTATCTGATTGTTGTCAGAATTTATACCTGTAATTTTAACGCAGAATCAACCACTAGATCAAAAACTCTTTACCAGACTCAGTCCACATCTGACTTGCCTCTTTGTGTTTATGGAGTCTACCCCAGTGCCTGGCACAGTACAGAATTCTGGTAAGGATTTGTTGAATCGAATTCAACAGAGCAATGGTGCTTCAGAATTGCTGACTGATGTGGAGAAAATACCTGATTATAAGCACCCTATCACAAAGTACCAGCTGGATGGCTTGGATTCCCACAAAATGAATCCAGTGCTGTACCTTGTGAGCTTGCCTGCCACTATTTTGGGTAGAGTAGTGTGGTCCAAGAGGGATATGTTGAAGTCCTAACCCCCCCGTACCTCAGAATGTGACTTTTTTTTTTTTTTTTAGAAATAGGATATTTGGCCCTAATCCAATAGGACTGGCATCCTTAATTAAAGGGGAAATTTAGACACAGACAAACACACAGGGAAGATCTTGTGAAGACACACAGAGAGAAGGCGGCCATGACTGGAGTGATGTATCTGCAAGACAAGGAAGGCCAAGGGCTACATGGACACACAAGAGGCTAGAAGGAGCAAGGAAGGATCTTCCCCTAGAGCTGTGGAGAGACCACAGCCCTTGATTTTGGACTTCTAGCCTCCAGAACTGCGAGGCAATAAATTTGTTTTTTTAAGCCACCCAGTTTTTGGTACTTTGTTATACAGCCTTAGGAAACAAATATAGTCATTCTACTCAGGCAACAGGGGATCTCACTGAAGGCAAAATAAACCTTCTGGAAAGGTTCTTACTTTCTGAGGGAAGTTCCAAAGTACACAAGTGCAATCAATGCTGGAGGATTTGCACTGTTCCTGAGCTTTATTTGGGATATTTTTATGATGCATCAGAGAGCCTCTTTCAAGGTCTAGTGCCCAACTATACTCAATTTGATGGCAGTCTTTTAGAAAGACATTTCAGGGTTGCGTTAGCTTTATTTTTAACTGGCTTATTTATGTATCTTCCTTAGTCTCCGTGGTCAAAATAAGACTTAATCCCCATTGATCTGACATGATCTAATAGCCAGTCTCTGAGAACCACATCTTCATGAGTGCTAGCAGTTTCTTAGGGCAGCAGACAAGACCTCAGATAGAAAGCACTGTCTGATTAACAAATACTTCTCTGAGGTCTGGTGACTAAAATTACTTAAGCAATTCCCAAATGATATTCCAGGGTAGTAATTTGTTCTCACTCCACTCCTACTTGCATTCCAGAAAAGTACATTTCCAGACACGGGAAGTCTCCTTCGTCATTGCAAATCAAGTGAGTACATACAACCTGACAACAGGGCTGCTATTGAAAGTGCAGATAAAGTCAGTTTGATCATGATTAGATGCACCTCATAAACACAATTTACCTAATCAATAAGATCTTATCTAACACTAACTCAATTTAAACCAGAGGTCGAGAGTGAAGCAATGGATTCTACAAGTCATTACACGGGCATTCCATGCATAGAGGTAGAGTAGAAAGCTTTCATCAGCTCTCAGAAAGGCAAGTCTGCAGACCCATTGTCCATATTGATCAGTATCAATAAAACATGAGCAATAAGATGGGATGCATGTGCCAAGTATTAATTATGTTCCTCCTGCCTTGGAAAAGCACAGAAGACTCACAGCAATCGGTGAACATTTGGTATGAATAAAAGATGGAATTTAGCAGAAAGAAAAAGGCCAAGTATTTTAGAGCAAATCTAAATCAAGGGAGGGTGAGCTGACATACTATTCTTCGACACTCCTTAAACTCTTGCTTCCTGCATAGGCTGGAAATGATATGACAACCAGGTGTTAAAATTCTTAGTTATTGGCAGGTTAAGACTCTGGTTCTTCTGTTGATTGTCTATAATAGTGGTTCTCAAAATGTGGTCCCAGACCAGTAGCATCAGCATCAGCTGAGAACTTGTTAAAATCTCAGGCCCTACTGCAAACCTATCAAACTAGAAACTGAGGTGAAGATGGGTCCCAGAAGTGTGGTCCCAGACCAGTAGCATCAGCATCAGCTGAAAACTTGTTAAAATCTCAGCCCTACTGCAAACCTATCAAACTAGAAACTGAGGTGAAGATGGGTCTCAGAAGTCTTAACAAGCCCTCAAGGTGACTTGATATTAGTTTGAGAGCCACTGGGTTAAGAGGTTATCTTGTCCTCATTTGAACCTTCGCTAGCTGGAAAAATCAAGATGTCTTCATCCAAATGTATTCAAATGTGATGATCAAGAGGAAGCATATGACCTGACAACTGAACTCCTAGCAAAAGCATGAACACAGTCACTTTGATTTTGAGTGGCTGTACTTTATAAACACAAGAGAATTAATCAATGAGAGCAACCTGAACCCAAATAGAACAACTATACTTGATTATAAAGAAGAGCCTCTGAATTTCCTGCCAAAGACCTCTGGTATTAGTTGGTATAAAAAAAAAAGGCTCTTCAAATTTCTACCCAAATGTCATCCATCCTTCCAAACGAGATCTCAGCCCCTGTCTTCCAGTGGCCCTCCCTCAGCACACTGGCCCCATGTCACCCAACGTGAGCCCAGAAGAGTCCTCCCGTGACAAATACTTTGTCCCATGAAAACCGTGTGCTCCCAATTCTTTCCAAAAGAACCTGTTTGTGCTGCCGAGTGCACTCGTGTGCCTCACTCAGCATGAGGGGCAGAGCCTGATGTTTCACACAGAATGAGCAATCAGTAAGCTGTTGAATGAGTAAGCGATGGGACTGGACTCAGTCACCCAAACAACCTAAGGCGAGATCCCGCTTGTCTTGCGGTCCATTCCGTATCACATGGAACAGGAGGAGCTACTTCCTTGTTCCCCACTCCAGATTTTAACTTTGGGAAACCACAGTCATGGATGCCTACGTCTTAAGGTTCTTCTGCTTTTTCTCATGGCTCAGTTTCAGGCCCAAACGAAGAACACAATAACACCTAGGTGGGAGGGGTAGGAGTAGGGGTGGCCGAGAAGGAAGTCGAGGCTCAGGGAAGAGTCTGCTAGAAGTCAGGAACTCACTTGGATAAGCAATGGCGGGTACAGTAGACATCCCCCACAGGGGAGAGCGTGAAGTTCTCGCAGATGTAGAAGTGCTGGTGGCCTAAGAGCAGGACCCCTTCGGAGACCAGATGGCCCTGCACGATCACCAGGGAGTACTTCTGTGTCACCTGGAGGGAGACAGCATCAGAGTCAGTCTGTGTGCATGTGAAGCATGCCCATCATTCCTATGGAGGGCACGAGGGCAGTGACCAGCCGCCCACTGAGAGTTTGGAGGTGAGAGCAGCACCTTGTTAGAGGGACAGGGCCACTGCTTGAGAGCTGCCCTGCTCTTCACCGTCTAAGTGGCACTTCTACACCGAAAACACCGTTTTGTTATTTGAATTACCCAAAGCCACCCCCACCTCCACCAAGACACGTGGATGAGTATGGCTGTATTGAGGGCATTGACAATCTTCCTCTCACTTTAAACCACTCCACAACCATGCAAAACATTCTGTAGTTAATAGTGAGGAGGGTTTTCAGGGTACCAGGCACCCTCAGTTACAGAGGCAGTGGAGCTTGTCGGGGGGCCAGCTAAGTGGCTGAACCAGGACTGGAACAAGTCTATCCAGAACCACAAGTGTAAGACTGGCCCTGCTGTCTCTGCAAGGCCAAGGCTAGTCCAGGTATATGCAGAGGAGGCATGTGTTCTACCCAGATCCCTCCTTTCAGACTCAGGTTCATTCTCTCAGTAGCTGGAAATTCTGGAAGCTTTCCAAAATCACCTGTGCTAAAGAGAGTGCTTGGGCACAGGGCATGCCCCCTTCCTAGTGGCAGTCTCTACCTAACAACTGGTCCCTGCATGGTAGGAAGAGTCACCCTGTGTCTCAATTCCACTCCACACCTCCAGCTCTCACGGAAACAACTGAAGCCTTGGCTGAGACTGCGTCAGAGTTGCACTTCTCCCTCTACGTGACCCTGTGACTGTCACTCCCAGTGAATGTCCTGCATGCACATCTCTGGCCCATAGCTGGATTCCCAGGGAGCCTGACCTGTGTTTGGTATGAACTGGAGTTCTGCATGAAGTAAGGACTCAGTGGGTCTTTACATGGAATAAATCCCTGAATAAGTGAGGGAATAAATGAATTCTAGATGACAGGAGCCCAGATGGACCAGGAGTAAGGCCAAGGCCAATATTTTCTCAGGGTAATTCTGTGCTAATTCCAGTTACACAAAAGAGGAACCGATTTTTTTTTTACTATCTAACATAACCATTGTAAACATTTTACACATACTAACCAATATAATCTTTACAATAAGGCAAGGGAGATTTTACTACTGGGGAGAAAAAAAAGATGAGTCTCACCAAAGATCAGTCCCCTAGTAAGTGGCAGAGCCTGAGATTGAAGCTAAGCTCCCTACTCACTGTTGGGAACAATACTGGGACCACAGTGATGAAACCTGGAAAGCAGGCCTTGAATACCAGTTCTCCAACTCGTGCGTCAAATGGGATCAAAGTCAGGGTCAAGGCTTGAAAGTGAAGATTTGCCAAGGGTTTTTTGTTCCAAGACAAGCATTACCCACAGTCATCTCTGAATTATTTTTCCTAAGTGAGGACTAGCTAAGAGTCCTGGTACCTAAAACCCAAGCTTCCTGCAGGCAGCTGGCTCCCCTGGCCTCTCCTGCCTCCACCTTGTCAGTGGAGCTGGTCCTCAAACCACCTGCAGAGCCAGACCATGGACTCATTTCCAACTTTGTTCATTCATCCAGACAGTCACCTATTCAAAAGTTTGCACTCAGCACCTACTACATGCCAGGCCCTGAGCTGGGCTTCGGAGATAGAGGGATGGACAAGATAATCAAGAACCTTACCCTCATGGGGCTTAAAATCCAGGGGGGGGAAGATGGATAGTAAGCATGCATGTCAACCAATAAACTATCACAAATTGTGATATATGCTGAGAGAGAAAAACTAGGGTGATCACAATAGGGAAGAGAGAAGCTTGGAGGGGACACTATTTTAGACAAACTCTGAGACCTGATATATGGTAATGGGGCAGCCATGGAAAACTCAGAGAACATTTGAGGGGAAAAGAACATCTAGTCCAGAGCTTAGAGGCAGGAAGGGCAGATCTGGGGAGCAGAAAAGAGGTCAGAGTAGCTGAGATGAAGTTGAGAAGTAGGCATGCTTAGATCTGGGGGTGAGGGGTTGGGGGTTGGATGTCTTGGTAAGGCCATTGGGCTGTACGTTCATTGCAACAGGAAGCCGTGGGAGAGTTCATTTCTGAAAGAGGACACTGGCTGCTGCGTGCCGAGTAGATCAGAAAGAGCCAAGAGTGGTGGAAATGTGATCAGTCATGTGGCTATTACTGTGGTCCATTGGAAGAATGATGACTTGGTATATGGCAGCAGAGACAAGTGGGAGGAAGGAGAGATGTAAGGAATCTAAGCAAGAAGAGGTAGAATTAACAATAACTGCTACCAGACAAACTACAAAACCAATAATAACAATAATAATAGGAACAATTGAGGATACACGTCTACTCTGAGATTTAGGCAATTGAGTGGAGCCCTTCGGCTTCCCTGAAAGCCTTCCCCAGAGGCAAGCACCATCACCACTTTATTGTACTGAAGGATAGCAGATGTGCCACCCCAAAATATGCCACTTTGTCATTACTATTTTGAGTCAAAGATACTTAAAAAGCAGCAGGTACAAGAAGGGCGCTCTGGTTTACCCTTTTTTTCCCTGAAAATAGGAGATAAAACTCCCAGGTGAAAAATGCCCTCCCTATATTAGGAGGAAAAGAACATTCTCAACACCTGAGACAGACAGGTCAGACCTAGAGAAATATGCACAAATAAATCCGGTTGGACGAACCTCCCTTCAGCCTCCCTGTATACTTTGGTTAGTTTTTCACAATTACTACACTGTGTTCAACTTAAGCACTTAGGCCTAACCACTTTTTGGGTTCTTCATTTTCCTGTGAAGACTCCCGTGTACCTGTATAAAAGTAAAATCTGTATTATCCTGATCTGTCTTCTGTCAACTTAATTCTCTGGCCTAGTTGGAGAGTCTAAGAGGTTAGGGAAAAAGTTGGACGTCTCCTACAGTATATCCACCCAAAGAGATTCCAGGAATACATAAGATGATTATACATATCCTTTTTATTTTATACAAATAGCATATTCATATGCTCACTGTTCTGCATCTAGTTTTTTCCCTTAATGGCCCACCTTGGAACCCTTCCAAATCATCCAAATCACTTCTTACAGAGCTGCCTCACTCTTATTAATAGGTACAGAGTATTTTCTTGCAAGGATGTACTAGAACTTATTCAACCAATCTCCTACAGATTCAAGTTGTTTTCAAATATCTGGATATTGCAAGCAATGCTGCAGTGACCATCCTTGGACATATAACACTTGGAACGCACAGGATGGTGTGTTGAAGGATATATTCCTAGAAGCCGGACTGCAGATCAAGGGTGTGGGTATCTTAAAATTTCCTCTATTGCTGGACTGTTTCCCTGCAAAGTGGACCAATTTGCACTCCCACCAGCACCGTCAGGAGGCTTGATGCCAGCCTGTTTGAACTTTTCCTCTTATCCCTTTGTATAGAGGAGACCTCATCCTCAAGTTTGCACAGTGAGGCGTAGACAGCCCCAGCACCAGCCCAGGACTGTGTACCTCCAAGCCTCCCCCTCCCTGCAAAGCCCCACCCTTGTCCACTTTCTGTGGTGCCCACAGCAGGGCGGGAGCACATTCCTATGAGCTTCTAGTGTTTTCCTTTGGGGAGAATTAAGTAACAACCAGAATAAACCAAACCACAAGAAAAATGTCTGGTGAGAGCTGGGTTAATAGCTTAAAAATTGATTCTGCTGGAAAAGAGTGGCATTTTAAAAACTAAAAAATGAACCCAAGTGAACTCTTACCTGCTCTTCCATTTAAATTAGCCCTGGGAGGGCTGCCTCCCAAGTTTACTCATAGTTAAGAAATCCCTCATGCCATGATTCTATTGATTACTTTAAAAAGAGAGGAACTTCTGCTTCAGAAGTAGAATTATTTTGAGGTCAGCTAGATAATATATCATCACTCCTGGCAGGAAGATCACTAAGTATGTGGCTACACCTGGCCCCATGTATGATAAGGAACAGAGTGGCTGGAAATCCAAAAATCCCAGAGCTGAAGTTATAGGGCCAACAATTTGCTGGGACATTCCATGGCAGCCCCTTGCCAGCATGTTCTCCTAGAGTCAGGCCTCAGTGTGCACATCTGCAAAAGGGGAAGGTCCAGCTGGAGGCCCTCTGAAGCTCTTCCAAAATGATTAGTCTGTGAGTTAGTGCAATGCCCTAATTTGATAGGCAGAAAAAGTGAGATGTGGAGCCGTCCTATGAGATACCCAGAACAGTGCAGCTGCGTACATTTCCTTATATTTGTGTGCAAGATCTACTGCAAAGAAAGCTTTAGCCCCGCTCACACGGATCACATGTCCCTTTTGTACATCTTCTGCTTGGCTAGGCCCTGCTATCAATGCATTCTGTTCTACTGGCATATGGAATAAGTATTCTAATTTTTCAAAAATGCACCAATTGCCACAAAAAAAGTTAAGTATAATAAGGAGACAGACTATATAAATTCCATTTATATTGGCTATCTGTGAACTCTGGCATCTAGATCACTTTTAAAAGGAGCATTTGGTGGCCAACAGACACATGAAAAAGTGCTCAACATCGCTCGGCATCAGGGAAATCCAAATCAAAACCTCAATGAGATACCACCTCACAACAGTCAGAATGGCTAAAATTAACAAGTCAGGAAACGACAGATGTTGGCAGGGATGTGGAGAAAGGGGAACCCTCCTACACTGTTGGTGGGAATGCAAGCTGGTGCAGCCACTCTGGAAAACAGTATGGAGGTTCCTCAAAAAGTTGAAAATAGAGCTACCATATGATCCAGTAATTGCACTACTGGGTATTTACCCCAAAGATACAAAAGTAGGGATCCAAAAGGGTACGTGCACCCCGATGTTTATAGCAGCAATGTCCACAATAGCCAAACTGTGGAAAGAGCCAAGATGTCCATCAACAGATGAATGGATAAAGAGTGGTATATATATACATTGGAATATTATGCAGCCATCAAAAAGAATGAGATCTTGCCATTTGCAACGACGTGGATGGAACTGGTAAGTGTTATGCTGAGTGAAATAAGTCAATCAGAGAAAGACATGTATCATATGACCTCACTGATATGAGGAATTCTTAATCTCAGGAAACAAACTGAGGGTTGCTGGAGTGGGGGGTGGGGTGGGAGGGATGGGGTGGCTGGGTGATAGACAGTGGGGAGGGTATGTGCTATGGTGAGCGCTGTGAATTGTGCAAGACTGTTGAATCACAGATCTGTACCTCTGAAACAAATAATGCAATATATGTTAAGAAAAAAAAAAGAAGATAGCAGGAGGGGAAGAATGATAGGGGGGAAATCGGAGGGGTAGACGAACCATGAGAGACGATGGACTCTGAAAAACAAACTGAGGGTTCTAGAGGGGAGGGGGGGTGGGAGGATGGGTTAGCCTGGTGATGGGTATTAAAGAGGGCACGTTCTGCATGGAGCACTGGGTGTTATGCACAAACAATGAATCATGGAACACTACATCTAAAACTAATGATGTAAAGTATGGGGATTAACAGAACAATAAAAAAATAAAAGGAGCATTTGGTCATACTGGTAATAAAAAATGTATCATAAAACAATAAAGAGATGCTACTTTTATATCAATTTGGCAAATCTGAGAAGAAATAGAATGTGTGGATCTCTTTACAGCAGCTCATCTTTTCAGGCAGAGACAAGGAGCAGGGATGCCCCCTGCCTGCCCGCAGGTGCCACTTCCACAGGCAAGCCTGCAAACAGCCAAGCCTCCCAGCCTTTCACGGCTGGCTCAGACGAGAACAAATGGGAAGGACAGAAATTGCACTGGCATAATGTGAAACGTACTGAGGACTGTTCAAAGCACAGAGTCTAGGGAAACTGCATTTACTAAGGATTGCTCATTGGTAACTGACTGAAACTGGAGCACATTTCTAGCCAGGGTGCTCTGAAAATTGTAAAACCTGGACTTGTGGATCTCGGGCATTTATTCAAAGAGAATGAATGAGAATCACCTGGGCAGCTTGTTAAAGTTCATATTCCCAGATCACATTCCCAGATGTTCTGGTGCAGCAGGTACAGAGTGGGACCTGGAATCTTCATTTTAATAAGCAGCCTGGATGGTTCTGATGCAGGTCATCTGAAGACCATACTTTGAGAAACTGATTCCCAGACACCAGCGAGGCTATGAAGGATGAGGTCTCATCTTATATCAGCATATTGCTCATAACTCTTTCATTCGTTCATGTATTCATTTCCCAGGTCTGCACTGAATGTTTAGTGTGTGTCCCACACACTGTTAGGCTCAGAGGGAGACAAAGTACACCTTGACAATGCTCATGGTCTAACAGGAAAGAGAATATCAACTGTCCCAGCATGGCATGGAGAGGGGGGATACAAGCACTCAGGACACAGAGGGGGCTGTCTGGCCCAGACAGGGGTGAGAGAGGGAGCGGGGCTGACCTCACAGAAATGGTCCCAAAGGATGTGACCCCAAGGCTGGGGTTAGGAGTAAAGAGGACAAAACCAGGGGAAGAGCATTCCAAGACACAAAGTCTTGAATTAGCTGGACATGTTTGGAGATCATAAGTAGTTGTGCACAATTAGAGTCAAAAGTCAGGTGTGAGTGTGTGTGTGTTGTGTGTGTGTGTACACATAAGGGCGGGGGAGGGGGCAATCCAGGGAGGTGCAGGGCCAGCTTGGGAGTGGCCTTGTGCACAAAGTATGCCAACTAGAGTCACAGAAGGTGTTAAGTAGGGACATACACAGCTCTGCATCTTAGAAAGTCAGTTATGGCTATTCACCTACGGGAAGTTACCACCTAGAAAGGTTAACACACTTCTTCACTGTCTATAAAAGGCCTCATCTCAAAATACCTGGGAAGAGGGGCTCCTGGGTGGTTCAGTCGGTTAAGCGTCTGCCTTCGGCTCAGGTCATGATCCCAGGGTCCTGGGATCGAGTCCCACATCGGGCTCCCTGCTCGGCGGGAAGCCTGCTTCTCCCTCTCCCACTCTCCCTACTTGTTCCCTCTCTTGCTGTGTCTCTCTCTGTCAAATAAATAAATAAAATCTTAAAAAAAAAAAAAAAAATACCTGGGAAGAGCTTGATGCTGCTCTCTGCTGTCCAGAGCAAAAATAACTCCCTTTGCCCTGTTTCCTTGCTAGCAAACCCAAGCTAATATTTTACATTGAGTTTGTATAAAAAATAATTTTAGTTTTTCATGTAATTAAAGAGAATAGCAACAGCAAAAATAACTGCCACTTCAGTTCTGACTCTGGACTGGACTCTGGAAGCCCATTTTGCCAAGTGAAGCCTCAGCTCTAAGAGTACCTTAGGTGGCAGGGTACAAAGGATCATTCCCAACAGCACAGTGGCTGACTCGGGCCCACAATTAAGATGCATTAAATATACCACTTCTCACGTCAAATGGAGCTATTTGCAGAGAAATGTGTTTGTGGTTCTGGGAACCATTAATCAATGACGCAAAGGTAGCGCAGAGTAATTACCATCCCAGGTATTGCTGGGGCCGATCACAGCTCCCACGCAGCACAAAGGCATGAGTTAAGCTGCCGCCATTCTGGAGCCCCAGGCCTTCCTGCTTCCCCCTGGGGCCTCTGGCAGGGACAGGCCACCCAGAAGCCTGGAAAGAGGTTACAACCTGGAGAGTCTCCTAGACTGTTCTAGCAAAGCCCTTCTGAGGCAGCAGGGGAGGAGAAACTGGGGGGCTTGCCGTGGGGTGTTCACCTTACACGATGGCTAGTCGGCGGCAGGTTTTCTGAGCATGGATGCACATCCACCACACAGCCCTGTGAAGCCACTGAAGCGTTTAGAAAAAGCACAGACCCAAAGGGTCTAATGGAGACGTCTGAATTAGGGGAGTCCCCAGCTCACAACCAATGCTGGCTACAAAATGTGTCCATACAGGCAGAAAGTGCCAGCCTGAGAAAGACAGAGGGGATACTACCCCCTCACCTTCCAAATATACACACACACCTGCCATGGGCAAACTTTCTCTACTGTTGCTGGAACATGTTCAGGGGTCAAGGGGCAGTGGAACAATACCTCTTTCCTCACCATCCAGTTCCTATCCTTGACAACAAGGAACGTCCACGGGGATGAAGTCCACAGTGGACCAGGGGCAAGGGCATGAGCAGGGGGGGCGGGCTGGTGCATGCTCAGCATGCTGTGTCCTGGGCAGAGATGCCATGTGTGGTGAGGGACCTGGAGGCCTGCCCGCCTGGGCCGCTGCTAACCAGGAAGTTTACAAAGGAGCACAACAGGGCCTGCAGCCAGCATCTCTGAGCCCCAGTATGGGAGCAGGGCAGTGGGGAGTTTAGTGTAACTTGCTCAACACAGTGAGCTGGGAGACAGTGGAAAACCACATGGCTTTCGAGTGACACAGATCTGAGATCAGATCCCAGCAAATTCAGTTAGCAGGCCCGCTAGGCCCGACAGTCACCACCAGGGAAAGGGAAGTGACACAGCCACCCTCCCAGGCATGAGACTAGATGAAGTGCTGTAGGAAAGCCCACAAGCAACAGCTCCAGACATCCAGCTAGTGACATTTTTGACAATAACAGCGATAAACAAGAGCAAAGGGAGGTTCTGAGTCCAGTCTGAGCACGTGCCCTGTGCCCAGCTGCCCTCCTGGGCACGAATTGCCGGCATCGGCCTCCCTGGTGCTGGTGGTGGTGGATTTGCTGTGGAAGCCAGCCCCTGCTCAGTCATGCCCCACTTGCTCCCAGAGGGGCTCCCCCACTAGCCAGGTCTCCAGGAACCCGAGAGCAGGCCCAGGTCGTCGCTGCAGTCCATCTGCCCCTCCCTGAGCTCTGCACACCTGGCTGGCTCCCTGTTGACACAGCTGTGCTCTCCAGAAGGCAGACCCTTTCCGAGCACAAATGCTTCATATCAGGAAAGGGAAGGACAAGGATAAATGCAAGCCCGTCCCTGCCTGTAACGAAACCACAGGAAGACTCAGCAATAATGACAGCCATGTGTTGAGGTGGTGCTGGTGGCGGAGTGGGCAGAGTGCTTGGGCATGCACCAGACACCAGGACAGACTCACGCAGAAGGCGGCCTGGGCTACAGGCAGTGCGGAGTGGGTGGGCGTGGTCTGTGAGCACCTGGCTGGTGGAGGTGGGGGAGAGGAGGGGGGCACGTCAGGGTGGGTCCATGCCCTCCACAGCCAGCCAGGGCCTGCTCCACAGAGAGCTCCTAGTCTAGACCTGACTCTGCTCTGCTACCCCAGGATGTTCTTGGGTTCCTGTGGCCTGCTTCCTCGTGCTTCTTCCTGCCTCTCATGCTTCAAATTTAGGGACTCCCTCTGTTTCACCATATACCAATCCAGGCTCCAAGCCTGCAACTTCCCTCTTTCTCACAAAATGTTGCATTTTGTGGTGGGTGCAGGAACTCCCACAGGGCCCCATCCCAGCAGGCCAGGTCTCTCATGGGCTCCTCTCTGATTCTCTGCCTCATTCTCCACCGTGGCAGCAGGATAACGGCCCCACTCAGGCTCCTTGAGTCTCGCATCATGCCCAGACACCCACCCCTGCAGCACCTCACCTCACAGGAGCACCCCAGGAGTCAGGCCCGGCTGGGGCCAGACTGCCCCACCCCCCACCGACCCCCACCATCAGGAGCCTGCCCTTATGCGGCCCTGGCTGCTCTCCTCCCACACCTCCTTCTCCAGGGAGCAAGTGCATCCAGTGGTTTGGTTCTACTGATCCTGGAGAAACTCAGGCTGAATTGGGAAATAACCTCTCCCGTAATTTACCATGAAACCAGAGGCAACAAGAACAACCCAATGAAGTGAATCAAAACAACCTGTGCAAAGAACAAATGTCCAGATAATGGCAAGGAATCACCTTGACCTTACAACTGCTCAGTCTCTGGTTCCAGGGAGCTGACACTCGTTTGGGCCCCTACCCCCAGGCTGTCCCCTCCAGGCAAGCAAGGGGATATACCAAGTGCTAAGTGGAAATAGGACTACTCTCGCTCTCAGCCCCTGCTGGGTTTGGCATGCTCCTGTCTGCACAGCCTAGAGATCCCTGCTACCACAACAAGCCACGTGTGGTGCTTCTGACAGCTTCCTGCTGTGTGACATGGAGACCAAGAAAGACTGAAGTTTAAGTACAAGACAGGGAAGGACGGGAGAACAGTCTCTTCTTGGTCCTGTCCTGCCTCTTGGGGGCTGGCAAAGTCAGTCACCTGTGGGCTTCAGGCTCTTGCCCCCCACCACCTCCAACACGACCCCTGAGGGAGATGCCACTGAGTAGGACAACCAGCAAAAATAAAACTCTCAGAGACCAGGACAGTTACCAAGGTCATCTACCTGCTGCATATACTGGGGCTAAGACTAGCTCTTGGCTGTAAACTCCAGGTGTTTCCCTCAGCCCAGCCCAGTTAGGGCTGGAACCACCAGGCTGGCCTTGGGAAGTACATGGGAGCCATGCCACCCACAGAAGCTCCCCTTGGAAGGTGAGGACGTGGATTAAGTAGGATATGGACCCGGAGTGATACTAAATGGCAGGCAGTATTCCAAAGCGTCCCCCAAGAACCTCATCCCTGATGTTCCCATCAGACACTAATCTAGGTGCTGCTTGAAAGAACCTGCAGAAGAAATTAAGGTACAGATCAGCAGACTTTAAAATAGAGAGATTGTCTTGGATGACCTGGTGGATCTAATGTACTCCCATGAGCCCTTAGCAGCAGAAGAGGGCAGAAGAGTGGGCTGGTGGGAGAAATGTGATGACAGGCAGAAGGGGGCCGGCAAGGTCTGAAGGGGGAAAGGACTTGACCTGCAGTGGCCAGCTTTGAGGATGGAGGAGGGGGCCACAAGGCAAGGGATGTGGGTGGCCTCTAGAGGCTGAGATTGATCCCTGTCAGACAGGCAGCAAAGGAACAGGGACCTTAGTCCTATGGAAGCATTGGACCGAATTCTGCCAACACCTGGATGAGCTTGAAAATGGATTCATTTCCAGAACCTCTTGAAAGAAATGCAGCTTTGCCAACACCTTGCTTTCATCCCTGTGTGACTCTAAGCAGAGGACCAGTGGAGCCTGTTGTGCTGGGGCTTTTGAGATAATAAATGTGTGCTGTTTTAAGTCACTAAGTTTCTGGTAGTTTGTTATGGCAGCAACAGAAAATGAATATACCCAGCAAAAGCAAAGCATTGCCATTGATCTGTTCTTATCAAAACGATGAAAATAACCAAAATGGACACATACAATCCAGTATTTCCTTACCCTATCAAGAAAGTAGGAGGGGATAGCTGAATGTGACATCTGCTTAATATGCATCCTCCCTATCATGGTTTCCCACCTTAACACTATAGACATTTTGGACTGAATACTTATTTTCTGGTGGAGGGCAGGACTGTCCTGAGCTTTGTAGGATGGTTAGCAGCATCCCTGGTCTCTGCCTACCAGAGGTCAATAGCATCACTCCCTGCCAACTCATGAGCCTGAAAATGTCTCCAGACATTGGCAAGTGTCGCCTGGGGGTAAAGCTGCCCCCTGTTGAGAATCACAGCTTTATATAATCTTTTAAGGGCATAAGGCAAAGTTTTTATAGAAAGAAAACAATCTCCTAGCTGTTTTTCAATTGATTACACATTTACTAAATAAGCATTTCTAAAATGAACAAGCTATTATATTGATACGTCCAAACCATTATCAGCTGTTAGTCCTCAGCAGCCAGGTATTATGAATACCACACAGTATGTAAATGTATATGTATATGTATAGATGTTTTGATTTCCATTTTTAAATATTTTACAAGGTAGACATACTTTATTTCTATAATCAAAATAAAATGAACATAAATTTAACGGATCTTCATTCATCAGTGTTTACTGAATGTCTACTCCAGGCATGCCTGAGGCTAGGTACCCAATGGTCCCTCTGCAAAGGAGCACCAGTGCAGGGACAGAGGCAGACAGGTGAAGTGGGGAAGGTTAGTCTGTATGCCTGGAGCAAGGGCAGGGGGTGATGGAGGGGGCAATGGAGACTGCAGGTACCCCAGGTCCCAGAGTGGGAAGCCGTTGAGATCGGCTTCAGAGAGTCAGCAGCCAGGGCGGCGCAGGTAGATTCACCAGCATGAGCGAAGTCATGGTAGTGAGGTGTGATAGGGACTGCAAATGTGCTCTATGCCTGGAAGCTTTGGGTTAAGCAGGTGTAAGAAGGATGACGCTATTACAAGACTGTGTTGGTTAAACTGTGACTCCAGTCTGAGAGCAGCTAAGAAACTTGATAAAAGTACTGCTAACCATCTGGCAATGCACTTCAATCTGGTCCCCTTCTATCCAACCCCTGCAAGGAGCAAATCCCAGCTTCACACCCCCGGGAGTCTCTGTAAGGAACCCGGCCCTGGAAAGGACATGCTTCATTTCTGCACCTGCTGATGCCCCTCACAGGTTTGTTGAGCTTGGCACCTGCTCCTGGAAATCCAGGCTGCTTACTCAGTGGCCCTTAGGTTGGATCCACTCTCATCCACCAGACCAGCCCTCAGCTCTCACACATTTCTCTCTGTGTAGTCCCTGCATGGCCTCTGGGCCACGCCCTGCCCGCTCCTCTGTTCTGCCAGTGCATCTCCTTCACTTACATCGTAAGCGGAAGAGTTGGTGGGTGAGACTCGGAGGCCCTTAAACCACCCAACCTTTAGCAAGGGGAGAGAGTTGGTCTTTAGTGGGCTACCTCACATGTGCCCAGCTCTGAGCAAGTCTCTTTGCTTCTATTATCCCATTTTAGCCCTACAAGAATTTTGTGAAATGGTCACTCAACACTCCCTATTAAAGATAAGAAAAATTGAGGCTCACAAAGGTTAGGTAACATGAAATTTAGTATGTTGCCAAGTTGGGATTTGAGCTCAGGTATGTTTTACTCTAAGAAATAAGCTTCATCTTTCATCTCTTTCTTAGATTTGGGTAAGAGAAATCCTCTGCTGGGTCCATACTTTAGGGATTTCTCCAGCTCCTTTCCAGTCATAGCAGGGGGCCATGCGGTGGGGCCTTCAACCCCGTTCCAGGCATCCTAACCTGCAGGCTTCCCTGCTAACTGTCCAGCCTGCCCCCTGGCCCATGCACTCATCTTCTCCAGGTCTACCCTGCTGAGGGCTGACAAGGCCACAAGTATGCTCACCCCTAGGCCTGAGTGGGGGCCCGGGGGAGGCTGGTGTCAGGGTGAGAGTCTAGGCACAGCCTGGACGTATAGGCTGAGTGTCCAAACACATCCACACTCAATGCGGGATGGATCCCTCAAGGCGGTCAGACTGCAGGCAGGAGCCCAAGGTGCCAAACGACAAGATCAAGAATTTTACATTCGGGGAGTGGAGAAAGATGGCGGAGGAGTAGGAGACCTGGATTTCGTCTCCTCTCAGGAATTCAGCTGGATAGGGATCAAACCATTCTGAACACCTACAAACTCAACAGGAGATCGAAGAAAAGAATAGCAACAACTCTCTGAACAGAAAAGCAACCACTTTCTGGAAGGTAGGACGGGCGGAGAAGTGAATCTGAGGCAATATTTGGGAGGATAAATGGCGGGGGAGGGGCCTCCGTCGGCCGCTTCTGGCAAGTGATAGAGCCGTGGAACACAAAATCGGCACTTTTAGAAGTCTGCTCCACTGAGGGACGTCACTCTGGTGGCTAAGCTGGGGGTGGAACCCTCGTGGGATGGTGTGGTCTCAGGACCCTCGGGGTCACAGAAAGACCGGGGGTGCCTGAGTGTGGCAGAGCTCCCAGGTAATGGAGCAGGGAAGCCGGCTGCAGAGGCGGAGCCCAGGCGCGGGCTCTCAGCTCGGGGTGGCCATAAACCGTGATCCGCGGCACAGTCGGGCCCCTGCTCCTCCAGCGGGGACCCAACAAACGGCAGATCCGGGGAGACTCACCTTCCTCCCCCGGGAGGAGCCGCGCGGGAGTGCACCGCAGGGATCTGCTGGGTTTGGAGACTCCAGACCGGGTCCAGTGCCAGAGATAGAAACGCGCGGTCACAGGCCGGGTGAGCACAGAGTGCGGCTGGAGACCGGGGAGACGGGAGCAACTGACTGCTTTTCTCTGGGGGTGCACTGAGGAGCGGGGCCCCAAGTTCTCGGCTCCTCCAGGGCGGAGATTGGGAGGCTGCCATTTTCACTCTCTGCCTCCAAAGCTGTACGGAAAGCTTGCAGGGAACAAAAGCTCCCGAGCAAATCCGATCAGATTACTTAGCCTGGACCGGGCAAGGGCGGGGCAATTCCACCTCCAGCAAGGACATTTGGAAACCATGGCAACAGGCCCCTCCCCCAGAAGATCAGCGAGAACCGCCAGCCAAGACCAAGTCTACCAATCAATGAGAATGGCAGAACTCCAGCGCTAGGGGAATACTGCACAAAGAATTCATGGCTTTTTTACCATGATTCTTTAGTCTTTCAAAGTTAATTATTTTTTTTAACTGTCTTTTTTCTTTTTTTTTTTTTTGAATTTTTCTTTTTCCCTTTTTCAACCAACATCTTATCAATCCCTTTTTTAAAAAACATTTCTTTTTTTCATTTTTAGAGTCATATTCTATCCCTTCATAGTAGTTACCCGTATTTTTGGCATATATATATAAGCTGTTCTCTCTTTAAAATTTTGAGATAGTTTCTAAATCTCTAGTGTATGGTTTTTTTCTACTCCCCTGCCTGATCACATTCTCTCCCTTTTTTTTCTTTTTTTTTAAATCCTTTTCTTTCTTTTTTTTAAACAACTTATCAATTCCTTTCATAAAATTTTTTATAATTTCCATCTTTACAGTCATATTCATCCCTTCATCATATCAACCCTTATTTTTGTACATATATAAGTTTTTCTTTCTTTAAAATTTTGGGAGGCACTTTCTTTTAACAGACCAAAATACACCCAAAATCTAGTGTGTGGCACTGATCTATATACCAGCCTGATCATATTTGATCACATTCTGGTTTTGTTTTGTTTTGTTCTGTTTTTGTTTGTTTTTATCTTTTTCTTTTTTTTTTCTTTTTCTTTTTTCTCTCTTTCCCTTTCTTTTCCCACTGCTTCAGGTCTTTTCTGATTTGTTTAGAGTATATTTTCTAGGGACGTTGTTACCCTGCTAGCATTTTGTTCTCTCATTAATCTATTCTCCTCTGCACAAAATGACAAGACGGAAAAAATCACCTCAACAAAAAGAACAAGAGGTAGTACCGACTGCCAGGGACCTACTCAATACGGACATTAGTACGATGTCAGATCTAGAGTTCAGAATCATCACTTTAAAGATACTAGCTGGGCTTGAAAAAAGCATGGAAGTTATTAGAGAAACCCTTTCTGGAGAAGTAAAAGAACTAAAATCTAACCAAGTCAAAATCAAAAAGGCTATTAATGAGGTGCAATCAAAAATGGGGGCGCTAGCTGCTAAGATAAATGAGGCAGAAGAGAGAATCAGTGATATAGAAGACCAAATGATGGAAAATAAAGAAGCTGAGAAAAAGAGAGATAAACAACTACTGGATCACGAGGGCAGAATTCGAGAGATAAGTGATACCATAAGACGAAACAATGTTAGAATAATTGGGATCCCAGAAGAAGAAGAAAGAGAGAGAGGGGCAGAAGGTATAATGGAGTAAATTATAGCAGAGAACTTCCCTAATTTGGGGAAGGAAACAGGCATCAAAATCCAGGAAGCACAGAGAACCCCTCTCAAAATCAATAAAAATAGGTCAACACCCCGACATCTAATAGTAAAACTTACGAGTCTCAGAGACAAAGAGAAAATCCTGAAGGTAGCTCGGGAGAAGAGATCTGTAACCTACAATGGTAGAAACATTAGATTGGCAACAGACCTATCCACAGAGACCTGGCAGGCCAGAAAGGACTGGCATGATATATTCAGAGCACTAAATGAGAAAAATATGCAGCCAAAAATACTATATCCAGCTAGGCTGTCATTGAAAATTGAAGGAGAGATAAAAAGCTTCCAGGACAAACAAAAACTAAAGGAATTTGCAAACACAAAACCAGCCCTACAAGAAATCTTGAAAGGGGTCCTCTAAGCAAAGAGAGACCCTAAAAGCAATATAGACCAGAAAGGAACACAGACAATATACAGTAACAGTCACCTTACAGGCAATACAATGGCACTAAATTCCTATCTTTCAATAGTTACCCTGAATGTAAATGGGCTAAATTCCCCAATCAAAAGACACAGGCTATCAGACTGGATTAAAAAACAAGACCCATCGATATGCTGTCTGCAAGAGACTCATTTTAGACCCAAAGACACCCCCAGATTGAAAGTGAGGGGGTGGAAAACCATTTACCATGCTAATGGACACCAAAAGAAAGCTGGGGTGGCAATCCTTATATCAGACAAATTAGATTTTAAACCAAAGACTGTAATAAGAGATGAGGAAGGACATTATATCCTACTTAAAGGGTCTACCCAACAAGAAGATCTAACAATTGTAAATATCTATGCCCCTAACATGGGAGCAGCCAATTATATAAGGCAATTAATAACAAAAGCAAAGAAACACATCGACAACAATACAATAATAGTGGGGGACTTTAACACCCCCCTCACTGAAATGGACAGACCGTCTAAGCAAAAGATCAACAAGGAAATAAAGACTTTAAATGACACACTGGACCAAATGGACTTCACAGACATATTCAGAACATTCCATCCCAAAGCAACGGAATACACATTCTTCTCTAGTCCCCATGGAACATTCTCCAGAATCGATCACATCCTAGGTCATAAATCAGGTCTCAACCGGTACCAAAAGATTGGGATCATTCCCTGCCTATTTTCAGACCACAATGCTTTGAAACTAGAACTCAATCACAAGAGGAAAGTCGGAAAGAACTCAAATACATGGAGGCTAAAGAGCATCCTACTGAAGAATGAATGGGTCAACCAGGAAATTAAAGAAGAATTAAAAAAATTCATGGAAACCAATGAAAATGAAAACACAACTGTTTAAAATCTTTGGGATGCAGCAAAGGCAGTCCTAAGAGGAAAGTATATAGCAATACAAGCGTTTCTCAAGAAACAAGAAAGTTCTCAAGTACACAACCTAACCCTACACCTAAAGGAGCTGGAGAAGGAAGAGCAAATAAAGCCTAAACCCAGCAGGAGAAGAGAAATAATAAAGATCAGAGCAGAAATCAATGAAATAGAAACTAAAAGAACAGTAGAACAGATCAACGAAACAAGGAGCTGGTTCTTTGAGAGAATTAACAAGATTGATAAACCCCTGGCCAGACTTATCAAAAAGAAAAGAGAAATGACCCAAATCAACAAAATCATGAATGAAAGAGGAGAGATCACAACCAACACCAAAGAAATACAAACAATTATAAGAACATATTATGAGCAACTCTATGCCAGCAAATTAGATAACCTGGAAGAAATGGATGCATTCCTAGAAATGTTTCACCTACCAAAACTGAACCAGGAAGAAATAGAAAACCTGAACAGACCTATAACCACTAAGGAAATTGAAGCAGTCATCAAAAATCTCCCAAAAAACAAAAGCCCAGGGCCAGATGGCTTCCCAGGGGAATTCTACCAAACATTTCAAGAAGAATTAATACCTATTCTTCTGAAACTGTTTCAAAAAATAGAAATGGAAGGAAAACTTCCAAACTCATTTTATGAGGCCAGCATTACCTTGATCCCAAAACCAGACAAAGACCCCATCAAAAAGGAGAATTACAGACCAATATCCCTGATGAACATGGATGCAAAAATTCTCACCAAAATACTAGCCAATAGGATCCAACAGTACATTAAAAGGATTATTCACCATGACCAAGTGGGATTTATCCCTGGGCTGCAAGGTTGGTTCAACATCCGCAAATCAATCAATGTGATACAATACATTAACAAAAGAAAGAACAAAAATCATATGATCGTCTCAATAGATGCAGAAAAAGCATTTGACAAAGTACAGCATCCTTTCTTGATCAAAACTCTTCAGAGTATACGCATAGAGGGTACCTACCTCATTATCATAAAAGCCATCTATGAAAAACCTACAGCGAATATCATTCTCAATGGGGAAAAACTGAGAGCTTTCCCCCTAAGGCCAGGAACGCGGCAGGGATGTCCACTATCACCACTGCTATTCAACATAGTATTGGAAGTCCTAGCCACAGCAATCAGACAACAAAAAGAAATCAAAGGCATCCAGATCGGCAAAGAAGAAGTCAAACTCTCATTCTTTGCAGATGATATGATACTCTATGTGGAAAACCCCAAAGACTCCACCCCAAAACTGCTAGAACTCATACAGGAATTCAGTCAAGTGGCAGGATATAAAATCAATGCACAGAAGTCAGTGGCATTCCTATACACCACCAACAAGACAGAAGAAAGAGAAATTAAGGAGTCGATCCCATTTACAATTGCACCCAAAACCATAAGATACCTAGGAATAAATCTAACCAAAGAGGCAAAGGATCTGTACTCAGAAAACTATAAAATACTCATGAAAGAAATTGAGGAAGACATGAAGAAATGGAAAAACGTTCCATGCTCATGGATTGGAAGAACAAATATTGTGAAGATGTCAATGCTACCTAGAGCAATCTACACATTCAATGCAATCCCCATCAAAATACCATCCACTTTTTTCAAAGAAGTGGAACAAATAATCTTAAAATTTGTATGGAACCAGAAAAGACCCCGCATAGCCAGAGGAATGTTGAAAAAGAAAAGCAAAGCTGGCGGCATCACAATTCCGGACTTCCAGCTCTATTACAAAGCTGTCATCATCAAGACAGTATGGTACTGGCACAAAAACAGACATATAGATCAATGGAACAGAATAGAGAGCCCAGAAATGGACCCTCAACTCTATGGTCAACTCATCTTTGACAAAGCAGGAAAGAATGTCCAATGGAAAAAAGACAGTCTCTTCAACAAATGGTGTTGGGAAAATTGGATAGCCACATGCAGAAGAATGAAACTGGACCATTTCCTTACACCACACACAAAAATAGACTCCAAATGGTTGAAAGACCTCAATGTGAGACAGGAGTCCATCAACATCCTAAAGGAGAACACAGGCAGCAACCTCTTTGACCTCAGCCACAGCAACTTCTTCCTAGAAACATCGCCAAAGGCAAGGGAAGCAAGGGCAAAAATGAACTATTGGGACTTCATCAAGATAAAAAGCTTTTGCAAAGCAAAGGAAACAGTCAACAAAACCAAAAGACAACTGACAGAATGGGAGAAGATATTTGCAAATGACATATCAGATAAAGGGCTAGTATCCAAAATCTATAAAGAACTCATCAAACTCAGCACCCAAAGAACAAAGAATCCAATCAAGAAATGGGCAGAAGACATGAACAGACATTTTTCCAAAGAAGACATCCAAATGGCCAACAGATACATGAAAAAGAGCTCAACATCGCTCGGCATCAGGGAAATCCAAATCAAAACCTCAATGAGATACCACCTCACACCGGTCAGAATGGCTAAAATTAACAAGTCAGGAAACGACAGATGTTGGCAGGGATGCGGAGAAAGGGGAACCCTCCTACGCTGTTGGTGGGAATGCAAGCTGGTGCAGCCACTCTGGAAAACAGTATGGAGGTTCCTCAAAAAGTTGAAAATAGAGCTACCATACGATCCAGCAATTGCACTACTGGGTATTTACCCCAAAGATACAAAAGTAGGGATCCGAAAGGGTACGTGTACCCCGATGTTTATAGCAGCAATGTCCACAATAGCCAAACTGTGGAAAGAGCCAAGATGTCCATCGACAGATGAATGGATAAAGAGTGGTATATATATATACAATGGAATATTATGCAGCCATCAAAAGGAATGAGATCTTGCCATTTGCAACAACGTGGATGGAACTGGAGGGTATTATGCTGAGCGAAATAAGTCAAACAGAGAAAGACATGTATCATATGATCTCACTGATATGAGGAATTCTTAATCTCAGGAAACAAACTGAGGGTTGCTGGAGTGGGGGGTGGGGTGGGAGGGATGGGGTGACTGGGTGATAGACACTGGGGAGGGTATGTGCTCTGGTAAGTGCTGTGAATTGTGCAAGACTGTTGACTCTCAGATCTGTACCTCTGAAACAAATAATGCAATATATGTTAAGAAAAAAAAAGAAGAAGAAGGTAGCAGGAGGGGAAGAATGAAGCGGGGGAAATCGGAGGGGTAGACGAACCATGAGAGACGATGAACTCTGAAAAACAAACTGAGGGTTCTAGAGGGGAGGGGGGTGGGAGGATGGGTTAGCCTGGTGGTTGGTATTGAGGAGGGCACATTCTGCATGGAGCACTGGGTGTTATGCACAAACAATGAATCATGGAACACTACATCTAAAACTAATGATATAATGTATGGGGATTAACATAAGAATAAAAAAAAAAGTCAGTGTTGGAAGGTAGACCATATTTCATGACAGTGTTTTAGCTTGATGTAGATCTCTTTTTTAAAAGACTTTATTTATTTGACAGAGAGGGAACACAAGCAGGGGGAGCAGCAGGCAGAGGGAGAAGCAGACTCCCCACTGAGCAGGGAGCCCGATGCGGGACTCGATCCCAGGACCCCAGGGTCATGACCTGAGCTGAAAACAGACGCTTAACCAACTGAGCCATCCAGATGCCCCTTGATTTATATCTTTTAAACATCTTGATGCAGGGTTTGTCAGCTTCCATTTGTGCCCTTGCTCTGCGCCCACCAATTTAGAAGCATGCCTGCTCTTTTTGCTAATTTTTTTTTTTTTTATAGTGAAGAGAAACATCACCTCCCATGTGAATGAAGAAAGCTTGATCTCATGTCTGATGATCTTTAAAGAAGAATCGTGATGTGCTGTATTACCTTTTCATGATCAAGGAGCTCTTGTAAAATAACTTGTCTTTCCCGACACAGTTCCAAGAAATCTTCAGAGTGCAGACTTTCATGTAAGGCAGGGAAGAAGGTCAGCTGGGTGCAGTCCACTGCCACCTCCTCTCTCCCGCTCTCGGCTTTCTTTGGTGTCAGCTCATCTGCAGCAGTATAAAGGGACACACATTTTTGGCACGAGCCACCTGACCTCACGAGGGATGTGCACAGCATGGTCATGAGTCACCGAGAGAAACTGCAAGGTTTCAGGGCAGAGGTGAGTGGTGTGGATCTCAGCGTGTCCCTCACTGTGTCTGAAAGTGGGCGTCACCTCTCTGACTCTGTGGTGCAGTCAACACACTGTTAGGTTGATTCACTCTGGAAGGTGTGCCCAGGTCCGGCTGCTCTGCAGGTCCAGTGTGACCACGGGGCACTACTTCAAAATTCACACTTATTAATCAGTAGAGAAATTCCTTCTAGGGTCATTTAGAATCTGTTTCTTTCTGAACTTCACTTTATTCGTTCTTTTAAAAGAGTGGGGGTTTTTTTTCTATTTTTTTCTAATTATGGATGCAGTATGATCTTAGTGTAAAAAAAAACAAAAACAAAACAAAACTTGGAAAACCCATGAAATTGTGAGAATAAATTTAAAATACTTGAGTAGAACAAGTATCACTCATGCACCCAGATATAGTACTAATAACAACAGCTCGGATGTAGTAAGTAAGCTCTTTCTCTGTGCTGGATGCTTTTGATGACATTTTTTTCATCTACTCCTATCAGGTTGTGGTTTCTATTTCAACCTCCCTTCACAATCAGGGAAGAGTGAAAGAGGCTAATTACTTTGCTCAAAGTCATATGGTCACAAAGAACTAGAGGCCGAATCTGAACTAAGTCTGTTTCTCCTCCCTGTTCACAATTTGAACAAGTTCTTTACTTCTAATATCTTTTCCAAATGTATATGTATATGTGTGTGCATGTGCGTGCGTGCACACACACGCACGTGATTTTTTGACATGATAGGAATTATGCTGCATCTACAGTTTTTTTTTTCCTAGAATTTTTAAAAAGATTTTATTTATTTAACAGAGAGAGAGAGAGCACAAGCAGGGGGAGCTGCAGAGGGAGAGGGAGAAGCAGACTCCCTGCCGAGCAGGGAGCCCAATGTGGGACTCGATCCCAGGACCCCGGGATCATGACCTGAGCCGAAGGCAGACGCTTCACTGACTGAGCCACCCAGGCACCCCATCTTTTCAAGAACTTTTTAAGACTATATTAGGAACACTTTCTCATTCCATTTAAAGCTCTTTGAACTCACCTAAAATGGTTGTATAACATTCTATTCTGTGGCTCTTTCATAATCACCTAATCCATCTCCAATTTTTTGGAGGCACAGACAGTTTCTATTTCTACCCTGAATGCATTGTGCTGCGATCATGCGTGTGCACACCTAGACTTACTTCCCAAGCATGCACTCCCGGGCACAGACATTTGGGTGCCTGCTGAGCACAGACCTACATGATTTCTGGATCCTACTCCCCCGCCCTGTCCTAGATGTCCACTCTCCTAAAGGAGGCAGGTGCATGGCACATGACTGCAAAGTTGAGGGGCTACTGGCCATTTTCTTTGTGTTAAGATGCTCACCTCTTTGAGCTCCTCCTCTCCTGGGAGTCTCCCAGCTGGATGAATGGAAGTGTGTGCTGCTTAAAGCAACAGCCACCACAGGCTTTTCCCCATGCGGGGAGAACGCCGTATATAAACAGACACCCAGGAAAGCACAGGGGAGAACCATAAGCCCTTTCTTCTTCTTCCCTGGCTGAGCTCCCTACTGGGGCTGGGGTCTGTATATGGGGACGAGGAGATTCAGCAGCCCATGCCCACAGGACACCAGCACATGCTTTCCACCACCACCATCTCTGCAGATTCCCCCTCTGTTCTTGGAGCTGTGGGGCTTGGGGTAAAGAGAAGAGAAGCAAATGGGCATTACGACATTATCCCAAGTCCTATGCCCCAGGGACCCCCAAATCAACCTGGGATCAGGGCCCAGCGCCCTCACATCTGGGCGCTATTACTGCAGACTGGCAAGCCAGCACGTTCAATGCAAAATCCAGTAGTCAGGCACTAAATGAGACAAGTTAGATCAGCGCTCAGAAGTTGTCATTTGGTTAAGGATACCACACTAGCTACACCTCAGGAGGCAATGAAACTCACAGACAGGGAGTGTTTGAAGAAAAAAGGCACAGTGTGGTAGAAACACAAAATCTGGAATAGAGTGCATATGTCTGTGTGTGTCTGCAGGTTGTATTTGTGTGTGTGTGCGTGTATGTTTGGATGTGTTCATGCCAAATGACCTCTGAAAATAAACCCTGGATTTCCAGCAAGCCAACTCAACCAAATTCCTCCATGAGAATTATACAAATAAAGAGTAAGTGTAAGCATCAAAAATGATTCGAAGTATTTTTTTTTAGCCTGGGAAATAATAATGATTATTGTAGCTGTCATTTTTATAATCAGAATTCAGTGTAAAAAGTACTAAATATTTCTTTTACCCATTTTTACTTTAAAGCATTTTCTTCCCATGTATTTTGGGTCACATACTGAGCGTGTATTTGTATTACTTGAGGACACTTTTAAGATCTCTCTGATCTAGCAAATTGACAAGATAAAATTCTTACTGTTACAGCCTTAACATAAAATTCTTCACCTAACAGAGAGCCAAGGTCTGGAATAGGTTCCTCCTCATTCTGGAGAGCACAGTAAGGAAAAGAGTCTTAGCATTACCTACTTTAGACTGGCAGCATTTTCTTCTTCAAAATATTAATTTCAGATTAAGTAAAACCAAGAAGTGGTTTAATTACGAATGAAAAATAGGTAAACTGATAAATGGAATACCTTGCTTTTCAACATCTGTTTCTGAAACATTGCCATTTCTGTCTTGGTTTTCCTGAAATAAAACCAGAGAAAAGAGAAATGAAATCCTGAAGACTACTGCTGTGCCCTCCACCCCATCACACAGACCCATAAACACACACATATGCATGTGACCCCCTGGAATTACTCATATACTGGAGTCTTAGATGCAAGTAGGGAGGGATGCTAAATCCTAAAGGACCACAATAAAATGCAAGTATTCATGGTCCCGAGTCAAAGGGGAAAAAACCCACAATCTTCCATTAAGTAGGGCTTACAGTAATTACCAAAGATGATGCCAAAATGGGATTCAATAGCATCCCGGATGTCTGTGGTATGGGCCACCCTGGAGAGGGGACCAGGCACAGGATCTGGGGCTGGGCAGCCTGAGAGACTGGAGACCAGGTTTTCTAGCCAGCTTTTGACTTTGTCACTAGCAGAGAGGGCAGGATACTTACTTTTCCTTCCTCACTTCCTAAGGAATGTATTGAGGGAAAAATACTACATAAAACCAGAGATTTATTGATAGTACATTAAAAATTCAAGTGTCTACTGAACAAATGAAATATAATTTTTTTCATTAAGTTTTATAAAGGATTTAAAGTGGATAAAAGATCCTGAGGTTACAGACTAGAGAATAAATCTGAATGTAGAAGGAAATGTCTTGCATTCCAGTGTTTGGAAGGCTGCCTTTTAGAATATCTTGAATCAGAATTGTTCAACGAGGACATGAAAAAACTATTAACAGATTTTTCCATATCCACTCCTAATCCAACTGGTTCCCCATTCTTTAAAAGGCAACACTGTCAGTTTGATGACACAGAGTTCAAACTTCATCACAGCAAACTTCCAGGGACTACCTAGATTCCGTTGGTTGGGAATCCAATATGGCCTCAATGCTGTTTGGATTACATGGGTCACAGGCTCAAGCTTGCAGAAATTGCTGAGTTCAAGATATTTCCATTGTAAAACTTGTTACGAGATTGGTTGTACAATAATGCCCATAGCAGCGCTGGTTATGACTGCTCCATGGTAAATAATTTGTACAAACAGACAATGGCCATCACTTGGCTCTTTGCAAACACTGATGTCCAGATTATCCCACTGGACTTTTCTGGATGTCGGTGTGGTACTGGGTTAGTGGTGTCAATATGAACCACTCCACTAGTCATTCACTCACTCATTTACTTACTCAATCAGGCTGTAGTTAGAGCATCCTTTCTATGTACCAGGGAGAAAGTGTTTCTTTTCTTCTGTTAAATGGCATCAAAAATTAATTACAGCACTCCTACATTTAACTGTGCACATGAGCTCTCCTGCCTGCCCATGCCAAAGCATTCCCAAAGCACTCCTGATGAAAGGAACATGAGAAGGAAAAGCAAAGGAGACACTTCCCTACACATTTCCTGCCTGGAAGCATCATTGTTTTGCTGCATCAAACTCTTACCTTGAGCCTTTCTGGACTCAGGGTCTCCAGCGGAGACAAGCGTCTGATGCGTTTCCTCATGCGAGCTGGTCCTTCTCTCCAGTCCAGTTCCCACCTGGAGCAAAGTGTGGCTTCTGCTGTTTGGCCCCACAAGCCTAGCTCCCCAAAGAGCTGCTCCTGAATCCTGGCCCAGGCATTGGCTGCCTTGATTATGTCACATCTCTGTCTCTGGGAAGCAGAAGTACAGGGTCACTCCTATACACATTTTCTCATGGCCTTGGCCCCAAACCTCTGGGGGGGTGAACAGACCAAGCCCTCTTAATTGTTTGAGAAAAATAACCCCCTCTAGGTGACCCTGAGCACCCTGAGGGTGTGTAATGTACCCTGGAGCCAGGAACAGGCCAGGAGAAGGGATCAGTTTTTTAGCTTTGAGACCATTTAATCCAGGTTGGAGGAGGAGAAAACCATATGCCTTTTGGCCTTCAGAGCCATGTGACTGTAAATCATTCTTGGAACTAGAAAATTCCCATGAAAAATATAACAGACAGGGTATCTGGATGGCTCAGTCAGTTAAGTGTCTGCCTTCAGCTCAGGTCATGATCTCAGGGTCCTGGGATCGAGTCCTGCGTCAGGCTCCCTGCTCAGTGGGGAGTCTGCTTCTCCCTCTCCCTCTGCTCCTCCCACTGATTGTGCTCTCTTTCTTTCTCTCTCTCAAATAAATAAATAAAATCTTAAAAAAATATATATAACAGACAACACAGTGCTTAGTCCATGGTCTTTGGCGTCAGATGAATCTGGGTTGTCATGATGTTTCTGCTATTCCCTAGTAGTCTAGGAAGCTGAAGCCCCCTCATCAAATGCAGTTAATAATATTACAGTAATAATAAGACCATGGGTTTATGTAGGGCTTAAATGAGACAATATTTTCAAGAGTTTTATATGGTGACTTGCCTCATAAACAGTATTATTACTGTGAATAAAGCAAATCCTATTTTTGGGACAGGTAAATCTGTTTTATAAACAGAACACAGAATCCTATTTCAAAGCAAGATTACTTTGTTTCTCCACAGTTCTTTTTTTTTTTTTTAAAGATTTATTTATTTATTTGAGAGAGCGAGAATGAGAGGAGAGTACATGAGAGGGGGGAGGGTCAGAGGGAGAAGAGCAGGCTCCTCGCCGAGCAGGGAGCCCGATGCGGGACTCGATCCCGGGACTCCAGGATCATGACCTGAGCCGAAGGCAGTTGCTTAACCAACTGAGCCACCCAGGTGCCCTTCACAGTTCTTAAATTCATATCCAAAATAGTTACAGCATTTTACATAATACTCTGATTGGTTAATAAGGAACTCCAGAAAAATAAAGTCTGTCCAAAGCCTTTTATAGGGATTAGGTTATATGAAATGAATACTCATTTGGGGAAAATACTTCAGCTCCCTGGAGATTGCTGCTGGGTTTGGAATAACCTATAGAGTTTCATAGAGGATGAACAATGCCAAACAATGTTCACCCTGGCCTTAAAATTAGTCTTTTAAGAATATCCTCTTCACCCCAAAAGATCTACCTATACAGCCTGCGGGTTCACGGCTGCCTGAGTCTTCATCACAGTGCAAATAAGTTGTCTGGAATACCTGTGGCCAGACAGATATGTGTCAGTGCTGAGACCCCTCAGAGATGAGTGATTGTTTAGTCCATGATAGAAATCTACAAGTAGTCCCAGGACAGAGGACATGAGATGTCCAAATAGCAAAAGCCCTGAGTTCCCACACCTGAAAGGTGCTCTATGATGCCCATGGTTCTGCACCAGGTAAGGTCCTCTTTCAGTTTAAAGCTTGAGCCAAATGCCACACCAGAGACTCAGAGGCAGGGTTTCTGGTATGTTAGAGGTAGCTATGATTTGGGGCTGAATGGAAACTTTTGGGTAGCATCGATGAGCTTTTCCTCTGGGCAACCAGCCTGTCCCTTCTTTTGGTCCCCCATGCTTTGGAGGGGCTGAGCCCAGCCCTGGCTTCAGTTTTGAAGGGCATCTAAGTCTGGCTAATCCAAGGGGTGGAGGGTGATTATAGGATGGGCTAGTGTGCATCATTCCCCGGGACTCGGAATGGTGCTCTCTGCAGCCCATCTGGAGCAGACAGTGCAGAGAGGTGGATGTATGGGTACACGGTCTGACCACCTGCCCCGAGCCAGGGTGCCTTTATGTGCATCAGCAGTGCCCCCTAAGGCAGAGACAGCCCACAAGCATGTAGTTCAGCAAGAAGACACGGCCTTTGTACCAGTTAGAGAGTGGTTCCCAGGCTTTACATGAACCCTGCCTACTTCTAGGATGCACAGACTGAGGAGCAGAGTGTGAGTTCACCTCAGTTCACATGCTCCTCATCCATGTTCATTGGCACCTTGATGTTGTAGGAATCTCATACATAGGTGTGCGTGTGTGTTGATGTGAATGTGGGGGGGGTGGGAGTGTGTGAAATAGAGGAAGAGGGAGAGAGAGGAAACTGACTGCTTAGAACAGAGCTTGAGTACCTGGATCCAGCTCTTCTTGAAGACTGGCTTCCCCTAGATTTTTTAGTACGACATAATAGTTCATTTACTGCCTAAGCCAGTTTGAGCTGAGTTTCTGATATTTGCATTTGAAAGAGCAATGACATCGCTGCTATGAACATTGCTGTGCAGGTGCCCCTTCAGATCCCTACATTTGTATCTTTGGGGTAAATACCCAGGACTGCAATTGCTGGGTCATAGCGTAGCTCTATTTTTAACTTCTTGAGGAACCTCCACACTGTTTTCCAGAGTGGCTGCACCAGCTTGCATTCCCATCAACAGTGTAGGAGGGTTCCCCTTTCTCTGCATCCTCGCCAACATTTGTTGTTTCCTGACTTGTTAATTTTAGCCATTCTGACTGGTGTGAGGTGGCATCTCATTGGTTTTGATTTGTATTTCCCTGATGCCAAGGGATGCTGAGCATTTTTTCAATAGCCAAACTTTGGAAAGAGCCAAGATGTACATCGACAGATGAATGGATAAAGAAGATGTGATATATATGTATATGTGTGTTGTATACACACACACACACATATACATACAATGCAATATTACTCAGCCATCAAAAAGGATGAAGTCTTACCATCTACATCCATGTGGGTGGAACTGGATGGTATTATGCTGGATGAAACAAATCAATCAGAGAAAGATAATTATCATATAGTTTCACTCATGTGGACTATAAGAAACAATGCAGAGGATCATAGGGGAAGGGAGGAAAAATTGAATGGGAAGAAATCAGAGAGGGAGATGAACCATGAGAGACTCTTACCTATAGGAAACAAACTGAGGGTTGCTGGAGGGGAGGTGGGTGATGGGATGGGGTAACTGGGTGATGGGCATTAAGGAAGGCACGTGATGTAATGACACTGGGTGTTATAAGCAACTGATGAATTACTGAACTCTACATCTGAAACTAATGAACTATATGTTGGCTAACTGAATTTAAATTAAAAAAAAAAAGAAAGAGCTGTGACAAACACTTGATGGATATACAGAAACTGAGCAAGAAATGGCAACAGCCTGTTGGCCCCTAGAGAACTCAAGAGTGCGACAGATACTCTCACATACTAAAAGAAAGGTTACTTCTGGGATGGAAGACTTCTTGCAAAGAGCTTTAACCAGGAAAGCCTGGAATGTCTTAAAAACATCACAGAAAGAATGAGGCATTTCTGCACATTATGGTAAGGACTCCCCATAAGAACAGGACAGTCTGGGTATACAACAGAGCAGAACCAGAGCAGCTGGACCATAAGGAAGAGAACAAATATAATGTGGAAAAGGCAAAGGGGAATCTGGGCAGGGCCAGAGGAGAGGAAACAGTTTTTGCCAGTACTTCTGGAGTGACAAGAAACTGGGGAGACTGAATATTAGAACTGCCTGATTTACTGGTAATATAATGATGGGATATAATGATGCTTGGATTTACTTCCAGGGCATTGGGTAATGTGACCTTGTCATGCTGTGGGCTCCTGCCATCTGCAGAGAAGTCTCAGTTGTGGGTAAAATGCCAAGTTAGAGAAGTCTTACACCACCTATTACTGAAAGCCCTGTGGGGCCAGAATCCCTGAGTCTCACTAGCACCACCCTCCTGGGGAGACCTCATTGAGTACACTTGGGAGAAGCTGTCTTTGAAGAAGATGGCAGGTTTCACAAGTCTGATCTCTTTACAGAGTCTGGACATGGCTTTTTTGGAAGTGGAGTGGGGCTTGCACTGGGAAAATGTATTGCCCTTTATAAAAGCAGGGTGGATTCTCCAGACCCCATTATCTCTGGCAGAGGTGATTACCTCTGTATTCCTTTAAATGTTGAAATAATCTGTCTTAAATATTTGAACACTTGGAAAGTATCCTTATGGATTAGCCTCAAAATGCTGATTTTCTCAAAAATACCTCAAACAGCAAAACTCTACACAGCTTTATCAAGTACTCTCTGAACCCCATTCAGTCCCACTGCTGAAAATGAGCCAGGCGAATGTTCTAGAAGGCTGTATAGTTTCCTTCTGGGCTCAGAGCCTCTGCTGAGGTCCTGTTCTTTCCCGCATGAACTTTCAGTCTCAAAAACTCCAGCAGAAACTTACAAAGTACCACACAGCACATCTCTCCTAGCCATAAGCAAATCACCCAGGCTCTTCCAACCATAAGAAGAGAGATGTTGGGCGCCTGGGTGGCTCAGTTGGTTAAGCGACTGCCTTCGGCTCAGGTCATGATCCTGGAGTCCCGGGATCGAGTCCCACATCGGGCTCCCTGCTCGGCGGGGAGTCTGCTTCTCCCTCTGACCCTCCTCCCTCTCATGCTCTCTGTCTCTCATTCTCTCTCAAATAAATAAATAAAATCTTAAAAAAAAAAAAAAAGGAAGAGAGATGCTCACACTCTTGACTGGATGCTGATTTGGACATTTAAACAAACAACATCCTCTGTCTTGAAATGGAACAAGTGTGGCAAGGATGTCCATAAACAAAGAATGCAATCTTAAACAATTCATCTTATTTTTCCCCCAATAACAATTGAATTTATTAGCCATGTTGCTTGTCCTGAAAGAAGTCAGTGAATACAAATGGTGGGACACTGGATATGCAAGGGTCTGTCTGAGGGGCACAGATAACATGCAAATAAGCCAGTAGGGCACCCATCCCACTGTGCAGTGCAGTCAGCAATGTTGGGGTGGGGGAGATGCCCCTGATGAGGCCCTTCTCCAAAATGAGAGTTTATTTAAGACCAGCCTGTGCTGCCAGAGAAATGAGAATGCCTCGTGATCACTTTGACAGTAGCATGTCCTGTAGTCCCCCAGACTCCTCTTCCACCCCTGTCAAGTCTGATAAACTGCCCCCCCTCCTTACAGAATAGCCAGAGAGGCTGTGTTGCTAACCTGCATGTTTCTGGGGCCCAGGCTGCACATCTCATGAATCCCTAGTCCCAGAGCCAGGTGGGGGCTCCTAAATGAGCTTATATAGAGAGAATTAGACCAGGTAACTTGGCTTAAGTTGATCAGAACCTATTTTGTTTCCCTGACATTTGGGCACCACCGTTTCACCCTTCCTTGGCCCCTCACTCCAGGCACAGCCCATGGTTCCTTACACCCTGCTGCTCTTCTTTTTAGAGTAGAACATCCTAGTATTGACTTCATCACCTTGCTTGGGGTTATTTCTCTACTCTTGGTTCCTCTACTGAGTTTTAAGAATCTTTCAGGCACAGCAGTGGCATTATAATCTCTGCTTTTCCTATACCTAGCATAGTCTTTGGAACAGAGAAATCACAAAGAAAATAATATATTTAGTAAGGTTTTAATACTATATGTTGTGTGCTCTATTATTAGCAACCATTTTTAAACAACATTTTATTAACAACAACATTGACTAAAGATGAATTTCTTGGCCATTCCATAACCACACATGTATTCCCTTCCAGCTACTTTTGGGCGCTCTACACTTGTTCTTTAATCTTCACAGTTAGGCAGTATGATCCCGTCTTGGAGATGGGGACCCTGAGGTTCAGACTGCACACATGGGAAGAGGCAGACCTGAGACTCAACTAGAGATCTCATTGGCATAACAGACAATGCTCTTTATTCTGACTGTCCAGAAATCACACCTAGAGAGGTGTTTTAACTATTTAAATCTGCCCTGATGAGTGGTGACCCCTTGCATTTCGGAGAAAATGCAAAAGCCCTAAGGTGGCAGCAAGCCCTGCATTCTCTGGTCATGCCTCATCTTCACCCTTGTTTGTCCCCAGCTCAGGTCACCCAGTCACTTCTTCTTCCAGTTAACTGGCCACATCCAGCTCTTTCCTGATCAGGACCTTCCCACATGTCCTCCCTTAGCCAAAAATACATCTTCAAAATACTTCAGCCCATCTTCCTCCTCCTTCAGGTCTCAACTTAATGGTCACTTTCTTGGAAGGGGCCTCTGATCTGCCCAAGTTAAATTCTCCCCACATCATAATCTCTCATTGTACCTATATTTGCCATGTCTCTTGCTTATCATGAGTAATAATGATCTATTTATTTGTGCAGTTATTTAATATATATCCCTCCAGAGAGGTACAGTGAAGCTACCAGAGAGTGAGGCCCATGTCTGTTCTCTGTACAACTGTGCCCCTAGCTCACAGCACAGGGTCTGAGGCACCCTGGGCTCTTGACACCTATTTACTAGTGGATGCATTAGTAGATGAGAGGATAAACATGCCGCCTGTCTCCTCAGCTGCTCACAGCATGGGTCCAAATCCACTGCACAGGTCATGCAAGAAGAACTGAATCACTGCTGACCAATTACTGACTTAGCCAACTAGAATTTAAACCGAAGGCCTTTCTGATTCTTTATTTCAGATTCAAGATAGATTCCAGTCTTCTGTGCAGAGAAAAGAGCTCGTTTATTACCTGTACATGATCTTTGTATAAAGATGCATATAGTTCCTGTCCTCTTCTTCTGTAGTTCTCAATACATGACACAAAATCCTGGAAAAGAGAGGAAACAAGTCACAGCTTAATGACAGTTGTGATTTTAGATGAGAACTGCTCTACTCTGACCAATTATCAGGGGAAATAACAGTTACAAGTTTTGTTGGTCAAATCAATCAATCACAACCTCATAAATCAAGACTTCACCTATGTTGATAACACACACACACACACACGTCTATGGGTTACTTCCACTTCCAGCTATGATGACCTAGCTTATAACAGGCCAATCTTCCTTCCAAGGATAACTAGAAAAGTCATATTCAAATAATCTGCTTTAAAGATTTTTTTTTTTGACAGAGAGAGACACAGCGAGAGACGGAACACAAGCAGGGGGAGTGGGAGAAGGAGAGGGAGAAGCAGGCTTCCCGCAGAGCAGGGAGCCCAATGTGGGGCTCGATCCCAGACCCTGGGATCATGACCTGAGCCGAAGGCAGACGCTTAACCGACTGAGCCACCCAGGTGCCCCAATAATCTGCTTTGAGATAGCAGAGAGCTACTAAGAGAGCCAAGACTTAAGGAGTCAAGATCTTGGAGATAAAGAAAACTCACTGAGATGTGCCCAATGACCGATATCTATGATTTTTTTGCCCCTGAGATATTTGCAAGTTTGCAAATAACACAAAAAGTTGAGAAGTCAAGCAGAAAGTGATGGCTAAAAAGCAGAGAAGCTTAACAGAGCTTTTGATCCTTTCAGGTGGCTAAGAAGACAAGAACTGGAATTCAGGCTCACCAAGACATGTAGACCATAAGGGACCAAGAGTCCAGAAATAGGAGAGTAAAGACAAGTAAGCCTAGCTTTCTGCACTGATGTTCTTTAAGCAGCTGCTGACTCATAAGCAGTGTGATTTGTAGAAACCAACAGGAGATGGGTTTTAAAGTGGGATTTCTGAAGAGCTGCACCATAGGAATAAAGGCAAATTGGAAATAGATCAGGTCTTAGAAAGCTGAAACCCAACTTCCAATGAGCTTAACTTCTGAGTACATTATGGTGATCTGCCCCCACTCCAAATACATGCCAGAATACATCTGTCCCACTCCAAATACATGCCTTCTCCTTTCTGGAGAAGGATCAAATGGAGAATTTTCATACAAAACGTTCAGTGGTCAAGCAGAAATTACCAAAAGGGCCCATAAAAAGGGCCAACAGAAAAACAGATAACAAAAAATACCCACATGTACCCAGGTATTAGAGTTATCACACACGGACCTTAAAATAATGCAAATAATATGGTCCAAAAAAATGCAATATGAGACTTTTGCATGAGATATGGAATCTATGAAAAATAACCAGATAAAAATTCTAAATCTGTGAAATGAACTAATTGAAATTAGAAACTCCATAGGGAAGTTTAACAGCAGAGTGGATACACCTGAACAGAGGGTAAGTGAACTTGAAGAAATATTCTTGCTAAATATGATGAGATAAAAATATGGAAAATATTTAAGAGATAAATACAGTTAGATACATATATAATAGACAAAGCATCTAGCATATGTGGACTGGTGTCTCAAAAGGAGAGGAGATAAAAGAATGGATCAGAAGCAATATCTGAAAAGTTAATGAGAATCTTCCCAAATAGATGAAAGGCAGTGATCCACAAATTTGAGAAACTCTATAATCCTGAAATAAGAAATATATAAGAAAATCACACATAAACCCATCACAATGAAACTGCAAAAAAAAAAGACAAAAAATATTCAAAAAGACAGAAAAAAAACATTATATTATCTTTAAGAAGCGACAGTAAGAATTAGAGGCATTGAAAAATGAAACATTTTCAATTCCTGAAAAAAAACAAAACAACAAAAAACCCTGACAAACTCAAAGTCTCTACCCAGTGAAAATATCTTTCAAAAATAAAGACAAACTATAAATAAAGACAATAAATAAATAAAGACAAACTAAAACATTTTCAGGTGACACTGAATGTGTCACCAGTAGAACTGTGTAAGTGAAACACTGAAGGAGCTTTTTAGGTAGAATAAAAATAATTCCATATTGAAGTCTGAATCTTTGGAATGAATGAAAGACTATGGAAATGGTAAGTATATTAGTATATCTAAATGAATATTGGCTGTTGGAAAATACTATAGGAATAATAATGGGATTTGAAAATGGGAACTGAAAAATGAAGAATTAAAATATATGAAAAAGTAACAGAAGGTGGGCAGAGTAAATGAAATAGTGCTCTAAGTTTCTTCAATTAAGAATGAAGGGGGGGAATCGGAGGGGGAGACGAACCATGAGAGACTATGGACTCCGAGAAACAAACTGAGGGTTCTAGAGTGGAGGGGGGTGGGGGGATGGGTTAGCCTGGTGATTGGTATTAAAGAGGGCACGTTCTGCATGGAGCACGGGGTGTTATACGCAAACAATGAATCATGGAACACTACATCAAAAACTAATGATGTAATGTATGGTGATTAACATAACATAATAATAAAAAAATAAAAAATAAAAATAATCTCTAAAGGCTGATACAAAAAAAAAAGAATTTGGAAAAAGGGTCTAATTTACATTAGACTCCAATAGAGCAAATGTGCATGCTGCTATAATTTCTAGGGTAACCACTAAAAACAAAATAAAAGAAGATGTGACTTTCAGCTAATAGGAGGGAAGGACAATAACTTAAAGTAGTTGATAATATGTTGGAAGAGGGAAAAAAAAGGAATAATTAACAGATATAAAAACAAAAAGTTTTAGGGCGCCTGGGTGGCTCAGTCACTAAGCGGCTGCCTTCGGCTCAGGTCATGATCCCAGGGTCCTGGGATCGAGTCCCACATCAGGCTCCCTGCTCAGCGGGAAGCCTGCTTCTCCCTCTCCCACTCCCCCTGCTTGTGTTCCTGCTCTCGCTGTCTCTGTCTCTGTCAAATAAGTAAATGAAATCTTTAGAAAACAAAAAACAAAAAAACCAAAAAATTTTAAATAAGATGGACTTAAACTAAAATTGTCATTAATTACATTAAATGTAAATAGACTAAATGCTCCAAATAAAAGATAAACAGAGTCACATTGTATCAAAAAGTAAAACCTAAGTAAATGTACTTACAAGAGACATTCCTTGAAAATAAGGACACAAAGGGTTGAAAGTGAAAAGATGGTAAAAAAATAAACTGGAGAAACACTAACCAAAAGAAATCTGGTAAAGCTATATAAATGTCACTTGAAGTAGTCTTTAAAGAAAGAATTGTTACTAGGCACAAAGATGGATGTTTCATAACAATAAAGGATAAATACACTATGAAAGTATAAGTTCTAAATGTGAAACATCTAATAACATAGCTTCAAAATATGTACAGAAATAGAACAACAGAACTAAAAGGAGAAACAAACAAGTCTACAACCATACAGGAAGATGTTAACTCATCTCTCAGTAACTAATAGAGTAAGTTGACAAGAAAAATAGAGATATAGAATATTTAAAGAATATAATAAGCAAACCTGATTTAATCAATTGTTTTAAAAAAATGCAGAAGATCAAATAATACAGAATACACAAATGGAATCACTACTGAAACCTGCCACAGGATGGATCATAAAACAAATGTAAAACAATTTCAAATGACTGAAATTACACAGAATACACTTAAAAAATTTTTATTTATTTATTTATTTATTTATTTATTTATTTATTTATTTAATGTTGGTCACCATATAGTAGTACATCATTAGTTTTTGATGTAGTGTTCCATGATTGTTTGTGTATAACACCCAATGCTCCTGAACATAGTGGGGTTAAGTCACAAGCAAATATATTTTTAAATCCCCCCAAATTTAAAAATTAAGCAATAATATTTTAAGTAACCCATGGGTCAAAGAAGAAATCAAAATGGAAGTTAGAAAATATTTTAGCCTAAATTAAAATGAAAATATGACATAATGAAGCATGTATGATAGAGCTAAAACTCTTTTGTGGGAATATATGTGATCATCTATCGTATTATTAGAAAAAAATAAGCATGTAAATTAACCATATATATAAAGAAATTTGAAAAAAAATTTAAACCCAAGGAAAATACATTTAAAATCTCCCCAGAAAGTCTGATTTAAAAAAAAGGAAACAGGCAAAAATTACCAGGAGCAGGAATGAGAAAATGAGACATCATTCTAGATTCTACAAACATTTAAAGAATCATTATGAATAATTTTATGCTAATACATTTGAAATTTGGATGAACTAGATACACTTCCAGGAAAATACAACTTACCAAAATTGACACAAAAAGAAATAGAAAGTCTGAATTTTGCAATATCTGTAATAGAAATTAAATCTATAAATAAAACTCTTCCCACAAAGAAAATTTCAGGCCTGAGCATAAATAGTAGTTAGAGGATGGGAGAGAAATTTTGAGAAAAAATTTCAATTGAAATCAGCAATATACAAAAGCATAATGTATCCCCACAAAATTATTACCAATCCTTCTTAAATTAAAAAAGAAAAAAGAAAAATAGAAGAGGGAACACTTCCAAACTCATTTTATGAGCCTGGCATCATCTTGATACCAAAGCCAGGCAGACATCAGAAAAAAAGAACACCATAGGCCAATATTCCTGATGAACATAGATGTAAAAATCCTCAACAAAATACTAGCAGACAGAATTCAATAGCATATTACAAGAATAATACACCATGACCAAGAGGGATTTTTTTCCCTAGGATGCAAGGATGATTCAACATCTGGGAATCAACCAATGAAATACACCATATTAACAGAATGAAAAACACACACACACACAAACACACATAATCACCTCAAAAGACACAGAGAAAGCATCTGACAAAATTCAACATTTACTCATGATAAAAACTCTCAACAAAAGAAGTATAGGAGGAATTTACCTCAACATAATAAAGGCCATATATGAAAAACCCACAACTAACATCATAATCAATGAGGAAAACTGAAAGCTTTCCCTCTAAGATCCAGCAGAAAGCAAGGATGTCTACTCTCACCACTTCTATTCAACTGGAAGTCCTAACCAGAATAATTAATTAAGAAAAAGAAATAAAAGGCATCCAAATCAGAAAAGAAGACGTAAAATTATCTCTGTCTGCAGATGATATAATCATATATGTAGAAAACCCTACAGACTCAACCAAAAAAACAAAACAAAAACAAAACAACATGTTAGAACTAATAAATATGGTACTTTGAATCTCAGATCTGCACCTCTGAAACAAATAATGCAATATATGTTAAGAAAAAAAAAAAAGAAGAAGAAGAAGGTAGCGGGAGGGGAAGAATGAAGCGGGGGAAATCGGAGGGGTGGACGAACCATGAGAGACGATGGACTCTGAAAAACAAACTGAGGGTTCCAGAGGGGAGGGGGGTGGGAGGATGGGTTAGCCTGGTGGTGGGTATTGAGGAGGGCACATTCTGCATGGAGCACTGGGTGTTATGCACAAACAATGAATCATGGAACACTTCATCTAGAACTAATGATGTAATGTATGGGGATTAACATAAGAATAAAAAAAAATCTGAAAAAAAATATGGTACACACACACACACTGGAATATTATGCAGCCATCAAAAAATGAAATCTTGCCATTTGCAATGACGTGGATGGAACTAGAGGGTATTATGCTAAGTGAAATAAGTCAATTAGAGAAAGATAAGTATCATATGATCTCACTGATATGAAGATTTTGAGAAACAAGACAGAGGATCATAGAGGAACGGAGGGAAAAATGAAACAAGACGAAACCAGAGAGGGAGACAAACCATAAGAGACTCTTAATCTCAGTAAACAAACTGAGGGTTGCTGGAGGGGAGGGGGGTGGGAGGGATGGGGTGGCTGGGTGATGGACACTGGGTGATGGGCACTGATGTACTATGGTGAGCTCTGTGAATTGTATAAGACTGATGAATCACACACTTGTACCCCTGAAACAAATAATACATTATATGTTAAAAAAAAAGAACTAATAAATGAATTCAGTAAAGTTGTAGCATATACAACATACAAAATTCAGTTATGTTCTATATGCAAACAACAAACTATCTGAAAAGGAAATTAAAAAAATAATCCCAATCACAATAACAACAAAAAGAGTAAAATAAAATAAATGTAACCAAAGAGTTAAAAGACTTGTACACTAAAAATTATAGAACACTAATGAAGGAAATTAAAGAAGACACAGATAAATGAAAACATATCCCTTATTCATGGATTAAAAGAATTAATACTGTTAAAATGTCCATATTACCTAAAGTGATTTATGACTCAATTAATCTCTATCAAAATCCTAATGGCATTCTTTACAGAAATAGAAAAAGCCATCCTTAAGTTCATATGGAATTACAAAGACCCTGAATAGTCAAAGCAATATTGAATATGAAGAACAAAACCAGAGGCACCACATTTTCTGACTTCAAAATATATTAAAAAACTATATTAATAAAACAGTATAATATTGACATAAACAGACACATAAACCAATAGAACAGAATAAAGACCCAGAAATAAATCCATGCATCTATAGTCAATTGCTCTCCAACAAGAGTGCCAAAAATACACAATGGGGATGTGGTGTATCTTGTGTGTCAATAAATGGTGTTGTTAAAACTGGATATCTACATTGAGAAGAATGAAAGTGGACCCCTATATCACACCGTATCCAAAAATCCATTATAATATGTGCAGAGACATGAATAGACATTTCACTAGAGAATATACAGATGGCAACTAGGCACATGAAAATACATTCTACATCATTATCCATTAGGAAAATGAAAATTAAAGCCACAGTGAGAGAGGGGGGTGGGAGGATGGAGTAACAGGTTGATGGGCATTAAAGAGGGCACGTGATGTAATGAGCACTGGGTGTTATATACAGTCTGATGAATCACTGAACTCTACCTCTGAAACTAATAATACATACTATATGTTAATTAATTGAATTTAAATTAAGAAAAAAAACAAACAAAAAACCACAGTGAGATATCAATATATACCTATCCAAACTGCTAAAATTAAAAGGTAATAACACCAAATGCTTGTGAGGATGCAGAGAATTTAGAACCTTCATGTACTGTTGGTAAGAATGTACAATACAGCCACTCTGGAAAACAGGTCTGTAGTGTTTTTAAAAATCTTTGCAACTACCATATGACCCAGCAGTTGTGCCCCTGGGGATTTATCCCAATGAAATCAAAACTTATACTCACACGAAAACTGAAAACCCATACATAAATGTTTATAGCAGCTTTATTCATAATAGACAAAAACTGGAAACAACCCAGATGTCCTTCAACAGGCAAGTGGTTAAACATATTGTGATGCATCCATACCATGGAACACTTAACAATGAAAAGGATGAATTGTTGGTTGTTGATACATGCAACAACAACCTGGATGAATTTGCAAAGAATTATGCTGAGTGTGAAAAGACAATCCCAAAAGGTCAGAGACTGTATGGTCCTATTTAAATAATATTTTGAAATGATACAACTATAGAAATGGAAAACATGTTAATGGTTATAAAAGGTTATGAAAATAGGGGGAAAGGTAGTGGGAATGGCCATCACAGGGCAACATGAAGGATTCCTGTGGTGTTTGAAATGTTCCTGGTTGTGGTATTTACTGCAGTTTTGCAAGATGATACCATTGGGGGAGCTGGGTAAATGGTATATGGTATCTCTTTTCTTTTTCTTCCTTCCTTCCATCCTTCCTTCCTTCCTTCCTTCCTTCCTTCCTTCCTTCCTTCCTTCCTTCCTCTTTTTTTCTTTCCTCTTGAGAGAGAGAGAGAGAGCATGCACAAGCCAGGGAGGGACAGAAGGAGAGGAAGAGAGAGAATCTTAAGCAGGCTCCAAGCTCAATGTGAATCCTGACACTGGGCTTGATCTCACAACCCTGAGATCATGACCTGAGCCAAAATCAAGCCAAAATCAAAATTGTGGTAATACAATTTGAGCCACCCAAGAACCCCTGGATTATCTCTTATAACTGCATATAAATCTACAATTCTCAGGATAAAAAGTTTAGTTTAAAAAAGTCATTGAGGGCTTTATCTTTACCATTCTAAAAAAAAAAAAATACTCATGTCCAGAATATATAAAAAGCTGCTATAAATCAATAAGGAAGAAACCCCAGAAATAATAGAAATTTTTAAAAAGAAAAAATTGAACGGGCATTTAATTTTAAAAGATGTCCTAGGGACGCCTAGGTGGCTCAGTCGGTTAAGCGTCTGCTTCTGGCTCAGGTCATGATCCCAGGGTCCTGGGACTGAGTCCTGCATTGGGCTCCCTGCTCAGCGGGGAGCCTGCTTCTCCCTATGCCTGCTGCTCCCCCAGCTTGCACTCTCTCTCTTTCTCTCTGATAAATAAATAAAATAAATCTTAAAAAAATAAAATAAATAAAAGATGTCCTACTGGCCAACAGACATATGAGAATGTGGTCAAATCATTTGTCATCTGGGGAACATAAATTAAAACCACAATGAGAATACTCAAAATTCAAATAGGCTAATAATATCATATTTTGATTATGATACAGAGCAAATGAACTCTCTTACACTGTTGTATTGGTACAACCATTTTAGAACATTGTTTGTAGCATCTTAAAAAGTGAATATATGCATACTCAAGGAGTTAGAAATTTCATTCCTGGATATATACCCAACAGAGATTCATACATATGTATTCCTAAAGGCATTTAAAACAATGTTCATAACAGCAGTGTTTGAAATAGTCCCTATTCAGTACTAATCAGTACTATTCAGTATTTGAATAGTCTGGGAATGATGCAAATGTCCCTCAGTAATAGATTGGATACATCAATTATGATATATTTATATATTGAATATCTTACAGTAATGGTTCTTAAAGTGGTCCATAAATCCTGGAGGTCCCTGAAACCCTTTCAGGGACTCTGTGAAGTAAAAGCTACTTTCAAAACACTGGGACATCTTTGCCTTTTTTTTCAGTGTTGACTTTTGCATTGATCACCCAAAAGCAAAGGTGAGTAAAACTAGTGTCATAATCTAAACCAAGGGGTTGGCAACAACTGTAGAATAATCATTGTGTGTATTCCTCACCACTAGAACTCATGGCAGGAAAAAATCCTCACATAAGAATGTCATTGATAAAACAGTAGAAATTATTAATTTTATTAAATCTAACTTTTTAATACAGTCTAATAGTCTGTGTGATAAAATGGAAGTATGCATAAAGCACTTCTTCTGAATACCAAAAAACATGATGGTTGTTTCAAGAAAAAGCACTATGCAATTGTTAGAGTTATAAGCTAAACTAGCTGCTTTTGTCACAGAACCTCATTTTTATTTGAAAGAATAATTGAAAGACAAAATTGCAGTTATTAAGACTTGAATGTTTGGCAGATATTTTCTTGAAAATAAACAAAGTAAACCTGTCATCTCGAATAAAGCAATCTGACATTATTTGCTCCCAAAGATAAAATTTAGCTTTCAAATTTTAAATATTAGAATGTTGGAAAACATGTATCTGCCTCTTTGAGCTTAACGGTTTCCCAGTAGCTAAAAGTTTTTCTTGTAAGATTGATGGTGATATGATTTTTATCATGTTGCACAAGAAAGCATGTCAACATTAGGGAGATCTACGTAACTCAGGGAGCCAATATTCCCAAAGCCTGCTAGGATGCATGTTACAAAATCATGTATGAGTTAAAGTACCCATTCAAAGTTCAAAATAGATCAATACATTTTAATGTAATAGAGGCCAAAAATTTCACTGATAAATGTTTCAACTAACCCTTAAGAAACTACTACTTGTTGAGTTTTGGTATAGTATCAAAGAATGTCTATAATTTTCTGAAAAGGCTATTAAAATGCTCCTTTCTTTTCTAACTATGTATCTTCAGGGGGCTAGATTTTCTTCATCTATTTCAACCAAAAAAAAAAAAAAATAGTACAACTGATTGAGTAAAGAAGCAGATACAAGAATCCAGCTGTCTTGTTACTAAGCCAAATAGTTATTAAAGAGACTTGCAAAAATATAAAACAATACTATTCTTTTAAAAATTTTTTGTTTTGAAAAATAAAGGTATTCATTAAAAGTGTTATTTATGTTTAAATATAATGGGTTTATTACTGTTGTTTTTAAATGAATTAATAAAGGCACTACTTTTTAAATTTCATTTTAATTTCTAATGTGATAACTATCAATAGATACAGTCGACATAATCAAAAGCTTTTTGGAGTCCTCAATCATTTTATTTATTTATTTATTTGTTTGTTTGTTTGCTTATTTATTTGACAGAGAGAGACACAGCGAGAGAGGGAACACAAGCAGGGGGAGTGGGAGAGGGAGAAGCAGGCCTCCCGCTGAGCAGGGAGCCGGATGCGGGACTAGATCCCAGGACCCTTGGATCATGACCCGAGCCGAAGGCAGTCGCCTAACCAACTGAGCCACCCAGGCACCCTGGAGTCCTCAATCATTTTTAAGAGGGTAAACAGGTTTTGAGAATTATTGTGCTAAAACTATGAAAATGAATGAATTACTACTTCATGCAATGACACAGATAAATTGCACAAACATAGTTTGGAGTGAAATAAGCCAAAGAAAAGCATATATACTGTGTTATTTCATTTACAAAAAAGTAACAATGTGAAAAACTAATGTATGATATCAGATGCCAGAATAGTCCCTACTTTGTGGAAAGAGAGGACTAGTGATTAGGATGAGACATGGTTTGGCAGTGTTTCTGGGTTACCATTACTGCTGCATTTTTTTATCTGGGTACTGGTCACATGTTCACTCTGTTAAAATTCTTAAATCTGTGTATTTGTGATTTGAACACTTTTTTCTATGTATATTGTATTTTGATAAGATAAAAAGATGTTTATCAGCAAAGACTCAAAAATATGAAAACAATACAATTTTAAAACCCCAGTTACAGTTTTGGAGTAGTGGGAATAGGATGATTCCTCTGTTTTCTTTTATTTCCTTTTTTTTGCAAAACTTTCTTTAATATTGCTGTTTACACATGTTTATACACATTTATAAGTAAAGCAATCCTTATGAGCATCGCAAGTGACATAAAATGCTGACAAATTTGACTAATTTTACATCTAAGGCAAAAGCCCAGACTTCTTTCTAATATGATGCCCTGGAGACATGCAGCAGGAGAAGAGAACTCTTGGGGAACACTTGGACACAAAGCAGCTCCAGTCAAATAGCACATGTGCCATCTTGCCAAAAAGGGACAGGCCTTGTGTGGATGGCCCCAGAGAATTAAGTGGGACCAGCGAAGGAGTTTCAGGCAGGCAGACTTCAGCAAGGCATATGAAAAGATATCCAGATTTCCATGTTGCTCAGTGTTGCTAAATGAGAGAATGGGAGGTAGAAAGAGTAGAAGTCCAGGGACTTTGGTTCTTGACCCTTACTAGCCACAGTACATGGGCAAACCCACTTAAAGGTTTTGCAATCTGATTTACCATCTATAATATGAGGTTCACAGTACCTCCTTTGACTATTCTGAAGAGATGTTATAAAGAGAGGATGAGACTGTAGGCTGACAGTACTTTGTAAACTGAAAAGGGTCACCCAAAGAGACTATTTGTGTGTAGGTCATGGATAAGATCAGTTGCAAACAGTTGACCTAGATGGTCTCTTCAAACTTCACAATTAGATAAAATGCTGTATGAGTTAAGTTATAAATCATCTTTCCTCTTCAAATAAATATCCCATCTACAATAGCTATAGCCCAGGGTTGTTTACATCCTTGCTCAGATACTTCATTTCTAATTTCAAATTTGCTCTCTATTGTTAAGTTCAGAAAATATTCATTGTTCACCTACTATTTTCCAGGTACTGGAGTACAAAGATGAACCTCATATCCGGTTTTATGGAGTCTAATGGAAGAGATGGATGGTTATGAGCTGCCATGACCAATGTTGAGCAAGCGCTCTGCACAGGACATGGTAACACAGGACCTAATAAGCACACAGAAGAGGGGACCTTGTCCTGAATCATGTTCAGAGAAGGCTCTGTGGTTGAGATGTTGCTTTAGCTGTATCTTAAAGGAGGGTTTTAAATAGAAGTCTGATGTGGTCCATTAGCATTTCTGATAACTCACTCTTACAGCAATTTGAAAAATGAATTTAATGAAGGCAAGACTGGAAGTAGGGAGCCCTCTTAGGACACTACCATGACAGTGTGGCATCACATGGTAGAATGAGTGAAGTGGAAAAGTCAAATTCAAGAACTATATGAAACATAAAATCGGTAGGAATTGGTGACTGTATGAGATGGTAAGAATTTCTCCAATATTTCCAGTTTGCCTAATGAATTAAATTAGATAGACTAAACTAATCAAAATTAAGAGCGATCACAAGAACAAGAGAAAGAGCAAGTGTAAATTTACAGATGTGAGGAGTTGCTGAATTTCAAGTGCTGGAGGTACAGCTGCACCTCCCTAGAATAAAGCTCAGGTGAGACGTCCAAGGTTGATATATTTGTGAGTCATGAGCAACCAGATGTTAGGCAAACCCTGAGAGATGATAAGCTCCCTCACAGAGAGTAAGTACAGAGAGGAAACCTATGAGACAAGGTACAAGACCTAGAAAACAGTTAGTGAAGTTCAGGCCAGGAGGAGAAAGGTTAGAGAGGTTTAAGGAAAATCAGAAAGAGATGTCATGGAAGCCAAGGGCTATGTAACCACAGTGAATGCACCAGAGAAGTCCTGTAAGATGAGGCCTGAAAATGTCCATGGGATGTGTCTGCAGAAATTGGTCATTGGTAACTTCTGTGAGTTATTTCAGAGGAATGATGAGACAGCAACGAGTGAGCTAGAAATGTAGAGATAAGACAGTGGACTATAAGGAGTATAAAGCAACTCATTCAAGAAACTTGATTCAGGAAGAAGAGAAACAGAGGTGGAGCAGAGTCACACGATAAAAGGGAGAAGAACATGACTCAAATGTATTACCAGGCTGCAGGGAGCTTGGCAGTAGGTGGGAGAAGGTTGAAAAGCAGAGGAAAAGGTCCCTGATGGTGCAGGTTCTACAGATAAGCAAGAGAGGATAGGACTGGCAGCCCAACAGAGGTCCATCTGAACAGTTGGGAAGGAAGAGGCTCCTCATGCTCAGAGGTGAAAAGAAGGACCTAACACTTTACACCTGACAAAGAAGTTTCCACATGCATTATCACATTTAATGTTTAGTCTTCTGACAAATCTGTATTGTGATTGTTCCCATTTTACAGAAGAGTAAAAGGGTAAGAGATGCCAAGGAAGCATAGCACTGGAAGATGACTTCCTGGATGCTGCCATCATGTGTGTCTCCCTGACTTGCATTTCCACTCCTGTTGTGTCTCCACAGTGCTAGGCAAACGTTACTTTCTTGTTGGCCTGTGAGACATTTCATGCTCTGGAAAGTTGTCATGCTCAGGATGTGGAGACAGGAGGTGGGCGATTTGGGTCGGTTCAAGGGCAGAGGCCCATCTGCCTGGGCAGCCGTGGATGTGGTACGTTGATCAGGGACAAATTCAGAGCAGAGCTCTGCATCGCTTATTGGAACTAAATAGCCTTTGCTTAGCAACTGCCTGTGTGTTAAAGAGTTTGAGAACCTCTGAAGTAGAACAAAGGGCCTCAGAAGGCCGTTTGGAGATTTGAGAGGGATGTAGATCTGGTTTAGAGCCTATGCCCTGCTCTCCCTGTGCCTCCTTAGGGAAGGATTTGGCTACAGGATCCAGACCAGATCTTGGAATGGGGCATGGGGCACATCCTATTGGAGGGTCACCTGTAAGTGAGCTGACCTCAGCTTGGTGGGGTCTGCCTTTGCCAGGGCACCCCTGGGGCTGGCCAGCTGCTGGTGATCCTCTTGGCCACAGTGCGTCACAGGAAGTACCCACTGTCCACTGATGACGGTCGTTACACTTGTCTGTTTGAAGCATCATTAGCCCTGTAATCACAGCTGTGTGGCCTCGCAAACACAAGGAAGGCCAACATCTGAAGGCAGCCCCTCAGACCCTGCTCAGGAACTTGGGACCAAGATTATAGTTAGAGGTCCTGGGCTCTCCAGCTGAGCACCACACATGCTGGGTCTGGGACTAAACTCTTCACCTGGGCGGTATCTACTGAGGGCTGATATGCTGCACATCTCTTTTGAATCCTCGCCATTTTCACTGCTAGTAATTTCTTGCAAACTATAAGATACATACACGACTATTCACTGACAAGATTTTCCACCATCCTATTTATAGTAGCACAAAATGACACAACATAAATATCAACACATGGAAGAATGGCTTATCCTCAATGAGAGAGTATTAAGCAGTCACCATAAATCATGCTCTCTCAAAGGACCACCACTAGCTCACATCACACCTTTGTGTCCCCTTTGGGCAGACACTGTTCTAGGCCTGGATGGATGACTTGAATAGTGGAACAAAGGCTGGATTTCAGCTTCCTTTTGCCACTCTGGCCAGATGTCTTCCTGCAGCCCTGGTGTCAAAAAAGATTTAATGATATGGAACCAAGTTTTTGATATATTCACATTTTCAAAAGGAGGTTAGAAAATCATATGCTAACAATAACAACAATTAAATCCATGAATTTGCACAGAAAAGAAAACCTAAAAGAAAATACAGTATGCTAGTCCAATAGTGCTGTTTGCCAAATATTTCCAGTTCTCTCCTCTTGTAGGTACACGCATGGTTACCCTTCCTGCTACCTTTGAGCTATGTGTGCTGGGGAGAAGTGTGCAGAAGCTTGAAGGGCTCACGAGCAATTTGCTAAGTTCTTTTTTAATTGCCACAGCAACACTCAATGTTCTAGATGATGGCTGCTCCATGAGCCAGTGTCTCTGAGTGAGGACAAGGCATAGTAGACTTCTGGCCAACTCACACAGTACTTGCAGCGCAAGTGAGAAACATGCCTTTGCTATTTTAGGACAATTAGATTTGGGGGTGTTTGTTACTGCAACATAACATAATTTATCCTGAGTAATATACACTCCAAAAATGTTAGAATGATTACAGTGGGATGCATTAAAACACATAAAATTCATATGGCTTCATTTCTGTGATCAGTGAAAAAATATCAAGAGGGCTACAGTGAAAGCAAGTATGAGATCAAGTAAATACTCTCAGCAAAAAGCTGGAGCAATTTGAGCACAAGATAAATAACAGGCTTAATGGATTATAGCCCAAATTATAAAATAAATATGGGTGAGTCCCTCTTGATACAAATAAAAGATTGAATAAATAAATAATGGGACAGAAGAATTTCAAATAATATATGTAGATGTTTCCCTCGCCAGAAGGCCACCCTTAAGGGTGGGCTGGACTTAAGGACTTCCTTCCAAAGAATCCAGTATGGGAGGGGAACAATAGGAACTCTGCAGCGGAGCAATCTGGCAGACACCACCATGACCATGTGATGATGTTACATGGGTGTCACGCGCCTCTGACCGGACACAATGTGACGAGAAGCACACTTCCTCTCTGTGATCTTCCTTCCAAAGCTCCACAACCCCAAGCTAATTATGAGAAAATATTAAACAGACCAAAATTGAGGCACATTCTACAAAATATCTGACCAGTACTCCTCAAAACTGTCAAGGTCATGAAAAACAAGGAAAAGTCTGAGAAATTGTCACACATCAGAGGAGCCTAAGGAGACATGGTAACTCAATGTAATGTGGTGCCCCAGACTGGATCCTGGATTTGTGGGAAAACTAGTGAAAGCAAAATAAGGTCTGGAGTTTAGTTACTAGCAAGGCACGAATGTCAGTTTCTTCACTCTGACAAAGGCACCATGGTAATATAAGATGTTAACAACAGGGGAAACTGGGTGAGGAGTATATAACAGTACTGGATATGAACATGAAAAGTATATGAAAGGTATTCCTAAGTAAAAAGTGTATTAGAGGGCGCCTGGGTGGCTCAGTCATTACGCGTCTGCCTGTGGCTCAGGTCGTGATCCCGGGGTCCTGGGATCGAGGCCCGCATCGGGCTCCCTGCTCCGCGGGAAGCCTGCTTCTCCCTCTCCCACTCCCCCGGCTTGTGTTCCCCCTCTCGCTATCTCTCTCTCTGTCAAATAAATAAATTTAAAAAATTTAAAAAAAAAGTGTATTAGAAAATACAATGAAATTCTCACAACCTTTCCACCTAAACCCCATCATGAAACTGAGATGGAAGATATGAGTCACTCACTATTCCCCCAGTTGGACATAGTCCCACATTTCCCTTGGGTGTAAACAACTCATTTTACTAAGTGTAATTCTCATGTTTAAAGACAAATAATTTTTGGTAAAACTTGCTCCTCCTAATTGCATGAGCCAACCACTTCATCAGACACTTAACAAAGAAATAGTAATTAATCCCCAAAGTGGTGAAAAGCTGCCTGGTGGATACATAGAAGGATGGTACCGAATTCACAAAGTCATAAATGGTATTGTTCTTGATAAATAATATAAGGGAATTTTAAGAGTATCATTGACAACTTGATTTTCATTTCATGAACTTATTTTTAAATTTAACCCTATATAACATGATTCCAATGTAATCAGTCTTCTTTACAATTTTTTGAAGTTTCTAAGTATTCACTACTAATTCCACAAAGAAAAAGCAATAACCATGCTGTTTGATTTTAATGTCAAATCTGGATTCCTTTAACATCTGACTGTCTCTGGCCAAAGGAAAAAGAGACAGGTTCAAATCAAACTCAGGTGAACTCCCATTCACCAAGACAGGAATGAAACCAGATGTGGAAGAGACTTCCCCCCCCCCGCCCCCGGATCTCATGTTCTCATTGGTCATTCTCACTGTCATTCACCGGTCCCCTCTCCTCCATTGGTGGGGGCTGAGAGGATGAGAGATTTGATTAACAGTGCAATGTCACCGAGTGGCAGTGAGCAACAGAAGAAACTGGGTCTGTGTGCACATTTTGTAGTTAACATGAAACCATCATGAACACTCTGCTCTTTCCTGGAACGCCTCCTCAGGGCTCCCATGGCAGAGCGGAACCCTCTGAAAGCAGAATTTTGAATTACAGTGGCTCGTTTCCCACCAGCCCCTTCCCCCGATTAGAATAATCTCCTCAGGGACACTGTCCATCTCTGTCCCCAAGGGCCAGGAAAAGAGAGGCAACAATCAAAGTTTGAGAGACTGAAATGCAGCTCATAGACCCTTGTCACTCTGCCGGCCAAATTCTCTGCAGCTGGTAATTCCCTGCCAGGAGTGGGACACTCCATGGGGTCAGGATTTAGGCGACCCTCAGGGTCAGTGGCAACACTTATGGATCTGGTCCTCATGCCCCTTGCACTTTAAACCCATCTGAAATTCAGTATTTTCCTGGTTGTGAAACATTCAATAAAGTTTTTCTGTTATGCCTTCTCTGTATAAGGCTGACACATCTATCGTTAAATGTAAGTCCTTGGTGGAGACCCGGTTTGGGTTCCCTGACAAAAGCAATTAAATGCTTTCCCTGTTTGTGGTAAGCCACGTATAATATCTACATGTGCACCCATCAAATGTTAGCAGACTGATAGGAAGAGGGGGTGTATGCCCAGTGAACAAGGCACGGTCATCGTCAAGGGGTCTTTACAGGATATCTACTCGGACGACTCGGGCCAGGAAATGCTCTTTCCTCCAAGTGCCCAGATAATTGCACTTTTCTCTGCTATGGAGACATAGCCCCTGGATTCTTAATAAATGTCAAGCAACACTGGGGTAATAATCATATTTCCAGCAATAATGACAAACAACTGGTGCTCAGAGTGGCTGAGGAGGGACCAGATCACCACAGCTCAATTCATCTCTCGTTAAATTCACTCACATATTAATTTCTAAGATGAACGGTGGTTTCTAATTTGTCTTTTTTGAACTGTGATGCTTTTATTAAATTCAATCGTCATGAGTACAAGGAGCATGACTACTTAAAAACAAACAAACAAAACACTCCAGTGTAGCAAAGGACAAAAGCTCTGGAACCGTAGGTACCAGGCCTTCTCAAGGAAGCCACCCTCCCCCCTCCTCTTCACCGCCTTCTTGGGTGTCAGGGCCACCACAAAGCTCAGACGGATGGGAAGTGTGAGAAAAGAGATGTCTGCTGGTGAAGCCCCCAGTCTGCACTGCTGGGTTATGGCGGCCCTGGTAAACTCATATGGCTTCTTTCTCTCCAGATGATGCCTAGCATGGAAGCAGCCTGCACACAGCAACTAACATTTCAGAGAGAGAGAAAACAAATGGCAGCTGCAGTTTATAGGGAGGCTTCCTTCTTTAGGCTTTAAGAAGAGAGCCAAGGCCATTGTGGCCAGGACTACCCTGTCACTGCCGCCTCCAGAGCAAAACCCCTGGCCTGAGGCCTCAGGGGGGCCCTGGTTGCAACGGGGACCCACAGCAGGAGTTACCTGAAGGCAGCCCTGACCTCATCCCTGTCCTCCTTGATGCTGCGCACACCTGTTCACCTCAGCTCTCTCGGGGGCCACACCAGGACTGGCCAGTAGGCACCCACGGTGGGGCTGTATGCGGCTCACAGGTAACATAATCAACACCAACCCTTCCTTGTCCCTCAGGCTGGGTCCTCACACCTGCAGCCATTGTGAGGACAAATAGAGCTGTGGCTATGCAGGGCCCCAGCCAGGCTGGAGAGGGCTTGGCAGGCTTTCAGAAGGGGCACGGTGTTTAAAGTCCAGGTTAAGCAGTTGGTCCTATGAAGGGGGGTGGCTCTTCCAGGCAGACAGGCCCACATTTGCCCAACAGTACAGATGGGAGAAGACAGGGTGCGTTATAACAAAATACAGAAGTGGGTCTGACTTGCAGACGGTGCGGGACGGGGGTGAGGGGTGGGCTGAGAAAAGCAGTGAGGTCAGGTTTCCTGTAGTGTGGCTGTGGGTCTGGGTCCCCTCCTGGACATGCTGGTTTTTGATCAGGGACAGGACAGGGTCAGATCGGATCTTTAAAAAACTCACAGTGGAGGTGGCAAGGAGGTGCTGGGCGGGGCCATCTGCTTTGTTCTCCCTCTGTCCCTGTGCTCAGGCACTTCCACCTCTTGGCAGAAGCGTAACTGATGGGTGGGGAATAAATGTACGAACTATGTCGCCTCCTTCCCCACAAGGGCAGCCAGAAAGCTAAAGTACAGCGTGGATGCTTGACTGTAACTCTTTATAGACTGCATGTTTATGATCTTCATTCCCCAGGAATTGGCTTTCTTCTTCTATTATTATTTTTCCTGATCTCATTTCTTTATTTTATTACATGCATCCTCATCTAAAGGTACCATAAATCCTCTGAGGAGTGAATCGGGATATAAATAAATACATGAAATTAAGATAAACTGGATATGATATTTCACTAAAGCCAGACTAGCAGCTGAGCCACAAGGCAGATGGTCACAACTGTCCCTCTGCACCTGGAGGGGCCCCTTCCTCCCTACCAATCTTCCCTCACATCCTTCCTCCTCTCCCTCCTCCTCCTCCTCCTCCTCCTCTAGTTCAAACTCCTCCAAAAAGCCCAAGTGAGGCCCCCTCTCCTCTGGGCACCTCCTGAGCCTTAACCCCTTGTTACAATGTAATTTTTTCATCCTCCTAGAAGGCCAGACTCCCAGGTCAGGGACTGTATCCACTGGCCTTAAGCCAAGGGCCTGGGATATAAGAGGAAATCAATGAATGTGCATAGAACGTTGAAAGAGGGAATGTCTGGAAAAGAAATGTGTGCTTAAAGATGAGAGAGACATGGAAATGTAGATGCAGATGGAGTCATAGACACCGACATATTTTCTGATCCTCCAGAGAAGCTGGAAGGGCACATGACAACTGGTTCCTACACCGCACCCTCCTCCTGGACCACTCTCCCATTTGAGCTCCATGCTCCATTGATATACGGACTTCTCTCTCTCTCTCTCTGTTCTCCAATATACAAACTCACTCCCACCGTAAAGCCTTGGCACTAGCTGGCTTTGTTTTGGGAGTCCACATCCCCCAGATGCTGGATGGTTCCTCTTTCCTCTCGACTTCACCATAGCTTCCAACCCACAGTGATCAAAAGGCAGTCTCTAGCACATTATCTATTTCCTTCAGATTATGTCACACTATCTAATATTTTCTCATCTATTCCCTTTCACTTACAGTTCTGTTTTCCCGAAACCAAGAGCAGACACCTCACCTGGCACCCCAGCCCATACAGAAGCTCCAAAACATAGAAATCCATGAGTTGGGGACCATCTGTAAGAACTGATCAGACACACGCTCATTCAATTGCACTTTTGTTTTACTCAACAACCTCAGCTACTCCCTTCGTCACCCCTAATTAGTAGATCAACCAGCACCCAAGAACCTCTGAACCTTTCTCCCAGGCCCCCAGGACTGGACGGCCATGCTTCCTTCTGCTGTCCCCACCCTCCCTCTTATTCCAGGCCACAGAGCCAAGTTGACACCAGCCCCCATCGGCAATAGCAAAGAGAAGAAAATTTCAGAACTTCCTGTTCTGAGACTTCGAAACACTTTTTTAATTAACCAAAATGGTTTCTCATAATAGATGGGTCCCAGGGCGAGAAGGCGGCTGTAACTCACATGGCAGGCGCCTGGCGGCCAAGCTGGGAGCAGGCCCTAGCAGGTTGTGAATGGCAGCATCACCTTGGGAGGGCCCTGCGCTCCTCCTCTCCACGACCATCTGCCGGTTTCTCATTTATAGAGTTGGGGACATTTCTGTCTCATGAACTCAAAAGCATTTTTGCATTGATGAGTATATTTAAGTTTTAAAAACTCATATTTAGAGAAGTAAACAAAAATGTGTTTCCCCCATCCTTAGGTCATAATTTTTCAAAATTGAAAGCATTTCTTAGGATGACGATACCTTCCCCTCAAATACCATATTAGTTTTTGGAATGCAGGTGCCTCTCACATGAGGAAATCTAATATACAAAAATCCGAACCTCAAAATAGATTCCTGGGTATAATTTGTCCTTAAAGTAAAGGACTATATTCAGTTTTCAAAAGGATTCAACCTAGGATTCCTTTAAATTGCCACATTCCTAAATTAATTTCAAATCTGTTTCAATTTACAAAATCTTGACCTATAGACATTTTTTTTTTTCAGAAACCCATCTACTGTGATTCTTCTTAGATGCCATCTAAGTAGGGAGATCAATAAACAGCACACGGATTCTTTAAATATGGGGCTCATGGGTTATTCATCTCTGTATTTTTAGTGAGGAATGCTATGTCTATTCAATAAATTCATGTGTTGTTGAATTGCATGGGATGAGATATTTATGTACATTAAAATATTGGGTATTGGGCTGAAGACTTGGACCTCAAGTTACTTTGAAACAATCCTCAATGACACCCATCATAAATGGCATACGAACATAGCCTGATTTTATAATAAAAATACTACAAAAGAGGGGTCCCTGGGTGGCTCAGTTCGTTAAGTGTCTGCCTTCGACTCAGGTCATGATCTTGGGGTCCTAGGATTGAGTCCAGCATTGGGCTCCCTGCTCAGCGGGGAGTCTGCTTCTCCCTCTGCCCCACCCTTCACTTGCTCACTCTCTCAAATAAATAAAATCTTTAAAATATACTAAAGAAGAGAAAGAAAGAAAATCAGAAAATAAATAGCAGAAGGAGAAGGAGGTGAGATGATCTAGTTAACTTTTTCAGACTAGATGTTTCTGTTTGGATAGACCTCTTTGGAGAAAGATGTCCCTAAAGACTTTTCAAACATAATTTAGATTCAATGCACCTTTCAAAGGGCAGTGGTCAGGACCTGCTGTTGAGCATATTCCATTGATTTGTGGAACTTGCATAACCTCAGTGCCTGCTCTCTTGGAGAAGGTTCAAGCTATCATCTTGCTGCCAAAAGCAACTTTAGCCCCATTTCTTGTGAGGCTGAATGACCAGAAAAGCATTCAGGGGTGGCTTTGGACCACTCTCAGGTGGGAGAGCCCTTGGTGTCATGGTACTTTTGTGGAGCACGGTGACGCTGCCACCCTTTCGTGCCAGTCACAGATGAGGAAATGTGTGATTAGCAAGAGGCAGGACCGCAAGCCAGCCATGGGATGAAGCCATGTTGGTATCAATTATTCATTTGTTGTGTGGACTTTCTTAAGAAGACATGATATAGCAGATCACATTTTAAGGTAAGTTTTAGGAATAAACAGTTGAGGGGAAAATTCTGATAGAGAAAATTCTATCTGTTCACTGAGGTAGGTGCTTGCTGTCTACTTGAAGAAGGTCAGCATCATCTGATTTTAGCAGTGGGATCCCTCGGTCAGGCCAAGGTCTCCACTAACATAGCCACTATCCTTTACATGAATGGGAAAAAGGAAGCCCCTTCTGGACTGACAAATGAGAACGAAGGCAGAGACCACCCCACAGCTCACAGCTTGCTAGCTGGAACAGAAGTCAGGGCCCACCCCCAAAACTGCCTATCTCTATGGAGAGCCCTATGTGGGTTTCCTCTGGCATGATGTCACTGCTTGTCATAGTCCAGCCAATCTCAGGTCCACCCACCAGTCCCTGTACCATGCTCCCTGTCTCCCACCTGTCCCAGGAGACCAGCTTCTCTCTGCCTGGACTATAGGGATGTCTGCGCCCACAATGATGAGCAGCTAGTGGTTCAGCAGGTTCTACTCATGGCCAAACCCTGCCATTGACCCTTTTAAGAGAATAAGGGACAGCCTCTCTTATGCCATCGTATTCTCTCTACATTTATTTGAAATCTCGTTCACACAAAACTGAGGGGCCTGGATCTGGCAACACCTAAATCCATCCATGGAAACATCATCCAGAAAGTGATTGGGGATGTTCAATACCATCAGCAGAGACTTTTCCTCCTCACTAAACAAATAACATCAGGTCAATGCTCAAATCGCCCAGTATCTTCATACTAGAAGACGGGGGAGGTGGGCATCCAACCCACTGAGCTCTGACAATAAACCATGAACTTTAATAAAACATGGGCAGGGGTGCCTGGGTGGCTCAGTTGGTTAAGCGACTGCCTTCGGCTCAGGTCATGATCCTGGAGTCCCAGGATCGAGTCCCGCATCGGGCTCCCTGCTCGGCAGGGAGTCTGCTTCTCCCTCTGACCCTCCTCCCTCTCATGCTCTCTGTCTCTCATTCTCTGTCTCAAATAAATAAATAAAAAATCTTTAAAAAAAAAAAACAAACATGGGCAGTCCAGGATTTAATTGGGATTGTTTAAAAAATGAGAACTTTGGGGATTTGGGCATGGTGGCTTCTGTCTTGGGACTTTCTTTTCCAGCAAATGTCTGGGGACTCTGTAATGTTTCAGGAAGGGTCCCAATCTGATGAGGTTGCTGTATTTAGCACAAAAGTTATAATATCTCATTATAATAAATTAAGTTATAATATTTCATCAGAAACCAAGGAGCCGCCCTAAAAAGCCCAGAAATGTGAACTTGCAATCAAGGATGGCTGGACCACAAGTTTGCTCTGTGCGGCTTCCTTCTTTCCTGCGTAGGGAAGGGCCTGTGTGGGACCTGCGTTTAGCAAGCCACTGATTACATTCCCTGAATCTAACCTGACGGAAAGAATAAATTAAAGTACTTGACCTAAAACACCTTTAAAGGGCAAAGTCAGCTAGAGATTTAAGTGACAGAAAGTTTTTAGAAAAAAAAAAAAATCAGTTGTGATTTTTTAGACACAAACAAACCAATGTATTAAATAAAATGATCAAATAAGAGCAAAAGCACAAAGCACAGTAGCAAACCTATCAACTAAATACTCTGTGTCATGTAAGCACTCTAACCTGGCAATGATTCAAACACTGAACAACAGAATGGCAACTTTAATATATACCATTAATAGCAAAATGTCTGCTTTTATTGAAGAAAAAAACAAAAACTATGTTGCTCTAAGCAGTTTTGAAATGAATATCTAATTCAAAACTTCCCCTGTGCATATAATTGCATGCTAATTTACATTTTAATTACTTCCTAAGAAATCAAAAGCATTTGTTGACAGTAGAACATAATGTCAACTTCACGGTGCACTGTTGGTGGATGCTTAATGAACTTAATTAGATAATTAGTGATGTTAATTATCCTTCTATTATGAAGATAAGGATGTCTCACAAATGATCCACTTGGTAAAGAAACATCATTAAAGGTATCAGTGTTTGCTTTGTTCATTTACTTCTATTTTTCAAACTCCTATAACAAGGACTTTCAATAGACTTGTAACATTTAAGATTTCCTTAAAATGGAAAAAGAAAAGCCACTGTCTCCATCAGCCCGTGATTGTCCTTCCCTCTTGTTCTGGATAGTAATGCTGTGTGGGTGATGTTGCTGCTCTTTCAAATCCTCTGCTGTCGGGACCTATTGTCCACATTCACTTCTCATATGGAGTCTCTTGTTCCAACCAACTCCTTCCTGGTCACCTCTCAATGATGATGCGATGAGTGGGTTCTAACATCAATTGTTTGAAGAATGGTGTGTGTGTGTGTGTGTATGTGTACACGTGTGTGAGTATGTCAAAGGGATGGTGGAAATGAGAGAGAGCACCCTGGTTGGGTGCCCAGACCACTTGAAAAAAACCTCTAGGGCAATTCATGCACACACGTACACACATGCACACAGGTGTTGCCCCAGCCTGGCTGCCTTCCCATGAGCCTACGATGCTGTGTTCCCACCTCCATCACCTGGATACCTTGCTCCCCTGGGAAGGTCCATTCTGGGTGTGGCATTGGAACACCACTTCCTGCAAGACCAGGGCCATGATTCATGCTACGTAACTTCAGCGTCAGTGAAAAAGGAAACTTCAGGGTTTGAGAAATAAGATAGTGGACCTCATCATTTTTCCCTTTCTTGCTCCCTAATGCATCTACAACCAGAGAGTAATGGAAGTCCTTTCTGGAAATAATTCCAGTCCAGACATACCACGAAGAGCTCAAAGGCCAGGCTGGGGAGAGTAACACTATTTTTTGGGTCAGTTATCTCTGGAAAAGCATCAGGAGAAAGTAAGTCACTGGCAGCCTTGCCCATGGCAATTACAAAAACCAAGATTCCATTTAGCAGATGGCCTTAGTCACTGTGCTCACATCCATAGAGGGATTTATACTTTTCAAAGTCTCTTTTTAAATCATACTTTCATTTGTGTCCGAGTGGTTTTATTCCTCTCACACATAGTCCCATTTAATTACTTGCTCACTAGACTTTTCCCACCACTGAACACAATGGGGTTTTCCAACAACACAGCATTGTGATTTCTCATCAAGTGCTTGATTTTAGGTTTTCTGAATCACTCTTCTCTTTCCTATGATTTCCAGTGGCTTTGTCCCTCCAGCTCCTCTCTTGATTTGCTGACAGAGGCTGTCTCCTTGCCCTTCTGCCATGCCAGTGAGAACGTACTATCAGGATCGCACCCCCTCTAGGTCCTCTGGCCTAATTTTAGAAGTCCTCATGTGTCTTAATTCCCCCCCAAATTTAGGCCACCTGCTTCCACACATCTCTCTTAAAGGCACATTCATCTCCTGGGAAAATCCTTTCTCTCTTCCCCAAAACATCATGTTGAATTTACAACAAGTTTAAGTAAAACAGTCCCCATGACAATCTTCTGAATTTCAGATTTTTAAAATTTCTTACAGATTCTTGACTGAAACTCTTACAGTAGACAGACTCTGGGAACTCTGACTTCTGTTTTCACAGTTGCATTTTGACTTCCTCAGCTGCTACCTGCTAGTCCACCACTGACTTCCCTTCATGTCAAAGCCCATTTCTTTCTATTTTCAAAAATCTCTTCTCAGCCCTGGGGCTCTCCTGCCCCATGAACCTTTCCCCCGGGTGAGTGACAGCTGAGGCCTCCTCCATAAGTGCTGTGCATGCCCTGAACTCGGAAGTGCCGAAGCACCAAACTCAAAAGCGTTGTGTCCTCGTCGGTCCCTCCCCTCCTTCCGGAGACAGGGGCACCAAGTTCTCTGAGGCTCATTGTGCCTTCAGCCTCAGCAAGACCAAAATCACACAGCAGCAGGAGACAAATACAAACATGCCAGAAAGAAAGACCAGGAACTGCTTGATCACTCCCCCAGTGACTGCTAAAGCCTTCCCATTCTGCACACTTGCTTCCCTTTCTACAATTTTTATTTGTGTTTCGTGATTTCTTTAAAGAGAAAATAAGTATACAGAAACATTTATGCATGAGATGATACAATGTCTGGGATGTTGCTTCAAAGTTATTCCGTGCAGTGGGGAAAAGTGGGTAGTGATAGAGATGAGACAAGATTGGCCATGAGTTGAACATTGTGGACCTGAAGTGATGGATAGATACATGGGGATTCATCTTACTATTTTCTCTACTGCAGCGTGTGTTTGAAATTTTCCACAATGATTTTTAAAAGAGATAATGGGTAAAGTGCTCAGAGTTGGACAGTCAAAAATGTCATTTCCCTTACCAGGGACCCGGGCCAGGTCTGCCCTTCATTCAGCTGTCACCCAGTTGCTGGCCTTAGCCAGCTTCTCTTCCTCCACCAGGGGCAGGGCTGCTCTGTGTCTGGGGCTGGGACAGTGGGCCTGGGCACACATTCAGGGAGGGAGCCAATGGCAAGTCCGTGGTCACCCTGCCCACACAGGTGTCCCGTCTCTGAGATCTCGGTTCCCACACATGGGCATGGAGAGTCTTACAGGAGGCCCTAGTGTACCTGGTAGGCAGAGGGCTCACCCACAGAGCAGCCATTAGAGACCAGGGACCTTGGAGCAAATGCATTTCGCTTTTGGGTCCTTGTCAGGCCAGGCACAGAATTCCTGCAAAGAGCTTGTCTTTGGTACTTTAGCAACTGGCTGTGGTGATTTCTCATCCCTTCTATTAATTCTCGTACAGCCCTGGCTTCCCTATCTGGGCCATTTCCACTTTGAAGACACCAACCAGAAACTTGCTCGGCTATCTCCAAAAACTGTAGAAACATGTGGACACTGGGCCTGGCCCTGCTCCAGAGGGTCTTACTCCTCTATAAGCCCCTCAGCTTTGCTTGGAGGCAGGAGTGTGCATCTCCCTTCTCAGATGGGGTCCACCTGGCCCCTGCATGGAAGAGCTGTCCGCACGTGTACCACTGATCCCAGGAGCAAAATGGGGTAAAATCCAGCTCACGCTTTGCTGAACAAGACACAGGTCAGGCAGTTGTGCCCACCCAGAGAGGTTCCTACCCTCTCACGGGCTAGAAGTGGGCCTAAACTCTCAACCCCCTTCCTCTGGCTTGTTCCTCCCATGCTCTGCAGATCCAACAGAACCATGAGAATCACATACCTCCCACATCTGCCACACCCCAGTGGCCTTTCTCCTCACTGCCTGATTACAGAGAGTCCAGGGCCTCTGTCCATGGCAGCCCTCTTCTTTTGCTCATCCCAGCCTTGGTTCAACAGAATTTTCTTGTGTGTTTTTTGATTTCCACTGCTCCAACCCCTGCCCCTGCAGCCTCCATTATCTCCCATCTAAATGATGCCACAGCCACCAGCCTGGCCCCTCTCTGGGGGGCTCTAACCTCCAATCCTACCCCTACAAACAGAAACGTACTGCTCCCCCACTACTTAAGCCCTCACTTCGGGCACATCTAGCATGAGCCATGGCGTCCTCCCTGCATCCTGCAGTGACCTCCATCATCCCCCTGCTCACAGGACTCACATGCCCTCATCCTCACGGCCCCTTCCCACCCAGCCTTTCGTGTCCTGTCTACCTATTTTCCATTTGCTAATGCTCTTTCTCTAAAAAAGAAAAAGAAAAAAAGGAAGATTGTCTACTACATATTTTGGAATAATTCCTCATTTACAGAAAAGTTACAAAGATAGTCCAGAGGGTTCCATCAACCCCTCACCTGCTTCCCCATAATGTTAACAACATACACTGCCATGGTGTGTCTGTCAGAGCTAAGAAACCAGCATGAGTTGTTGATGTTTTTTTCAACTTACTGTTAAACAAGAAAGTCTAAAACTGAGTCGGCAAGTTGCACACAGTACTGGGAAGAGGAATGGCTGGCTGGGGCACACGCTATGGGTTGCTCTAAGCTGAAGGTGGACATCAGGAAGCAGGTTCCGGGACAGCTGCGCTGGCGTCTGGTGGCCTTAAGGGAGCCCAAGGTCCCAAGCTCTGTCTGACAGGCTGACCCCACAGCCTTCATTCACCCCAGGAGAGGCCATGACTCTGCCAGCTGATCCCAGAGGGGACTGTGATGGGGTCAGGAGAAGAAAAGGAAAAAATAACATCCATCATACCAGCCTTGCCCCAAAGTTCAGCTAACCTGCCAAGAGGAAAACATTTTCTATGTTTCTATGTCTCACTCCAAGGAACAATTTTTCAGTGCTACAGAGCTGTCAGCCGCTGACATGATAAGGAATAACACCAAATGAATAATGTTTCCTCCAAAACCAACTCCTTTAATTACAAGCCTCTTCTTTCCAGAAGACAGACAGAAGATGCAGAAACACCAATTTCATGCACTTGTGCCTGAATAATGTCTCCATGCTGCTTTTTCCAGATGGCGACCTTCTCACTGGAGGGACTAATGATGTGGGCATATTTAGGCAAAAACCAATAACGGAGTCTTTAACCTTCAACAACAAAAAGCATGTTGTACAAAATGTTCCTTGGGATACATTAGAAAATATCAATTACATTGCTCACTGAGGTGTAATCAGCTGTAATAATCAAAATTAATTTTTAAAAATAATTAAACAGACCCCAGGGCAAATAGTTGATGCTCTTCTCCTATGACATCACAGTCTACATATGTACCTGAGAAGTTGTGCCTTCTGTTAGCAACAAAGGCATCTCACGAGGATGAGTGATGGATGCAGGATGTGAAGGCTGCTGAGTTTCATCTCAGTAAAAAGAGGGAACGCATTTTATTCCCTCGCTCCGTACAGTGCCGCGCACAGTCTTTAAGAGGCTCCTATGTACCAGGCACGGTGCCCAGCCCAGAGCAAGCTACTGGTATAGGATGCTCCAAAGCAAAGACAGTTCATTTTTAAAATTAAAACAGTCTACTTTGTTTCAAGACGAATTTGTCTTTTAAAAGTCCACAAGATAATATAAGCTGAAGGAAGGATGACTAAATCAGATCGAAGATGGACGAGGTTCAAACAGGAAGGCAGAAGCAGGGAGAGGGGTGTGTGCATGTACGTGTGTGCACGTGTGCATGTGTTTTGCAGAAATTTATGGCTCTGGGTGTGTGCAGTTACAAGAGCTGGGCCATGGTTATCTCTCTGAGCTTCTGAGTGCCCAGATGACTGTGCCAAGAAATCTAAGTGTGACAGAAGTCCTAGTGTTCATGAGTTGCTTTGGAAAGGCACAGGTCTTCTGATGGTGACAGCTAAGGGAGATGTCCCCCAGGGCTGCCCTCTCCCCACTTCAGTCCGGCCACACTGTCCTTTGCTGCCTTAGAACACCCCAGCACGTGCTGGTCTCAGCACCTTTGTCTGATGGTCCCCTCTTTGCCTGACCACTCTTTCCAGAGAGTCTCTTCCTTATTTCTCTGCTCCCACGCCCCTTTCCAGAGAGGGCTTCTGACCACCTTCAGGTAAACAGCCACCCTCTCCCACTTAACCTGCTCCATTTTTCCTCATTGCAATTAACACCCTCCATATTTACAAATTATTTATCTGTTTATTGTCTATCTTTACCCCCTAAAATGCAGGCTCCATGAAAGCAAAGAATATGTCAGATTTTCTTTCCTCTGCAGCCTCAGTGCTTAGAAGGATATAAAGGAATACTTAATAAATATTTGTTGAATGAATGAATGAATGAATGAATGGAGACCTCAACTGATGTGGAAGACAGTATCTTCAGAGCCTGCCTTCACCAAAGACAGCCAATTTAAAATATTCTTGCCTCCAGATCTCTCCGTGTGAGCCCACAGCAAACTATTACAGGCCATTTGTAGACCTACAGGGCCTCACACACTGCAATCTATTCCAGCTTCTTTCAGATGAACCATTTCTCAACCAGTCTCCCCAGCACTCAGAGGCAACTGAGCCATGCCAATGACAGTGACCTCGGAGGGGGTGGGGGACTGGCAAGAGGCACATCCGTAGCCTACAAAGGTTCCCATGTCCAGCATGCCCATGTCCAGCATCCCTGCTGTCGCTTCCCTAGCTTCCACAGCCAGGCTGAACTGACCTCTTGGGGACAGAGATGACTTGCTCAAGGAACGGAAGCTCCAGGGTGAAGCCAGAGGAAGAGGGGCTGGACCCCCACTAGTCAGGAGCAAGTGCTTGGGCACAGGTGGGGATGCTCCAGCTTCTGGGGCTTGGCACAGCCATACCACCTGTGAGATGGTCCTCCCTTTGGCAGGGACTGATAAGGTAAGACGGAATTTCAGAAACTGCCTTCCATTTCTAAAGCCCTTGCCGTTTCCAAGGACTTCCACAGGTTCTAGTGTAAACAGAACACAGTCCCAGTTGTAAGATCAGGAATTGAGGCTCTGAGAGGTCACAGAAGTGCCCAAGGTCATGTTGGGCAGTACGGAGACAGGAGATCCTTTCTTCACACTGCCATTTCCTGGCTGCAAAGCCCTTGATTGTTGTTGTTTTGTTTTGTTTTTAAGATTGTTTCCACATCTATATAATGGGGCTGATAATAACTGTGTGATACACCTACGAATCTAAGTGAGTTGTTCACTCACTCGGTCAGCCAGTCAACAAGCTTACTGAGCAGGGTTTTCCATAAGCCAACATGCTGAGGACACAGCCTACCCTCGGTACTGAACACCAGGTGGCCACACAGCCCTGTCAAGTTCATTTTCTGTCTTCCCTTCGATGTTTGGTCTCTTTCCCCAGATGTCCTAAATCCTCTTCTTTCTGAAGCTTAGAAAGAGGAAAATCTTCTTCCCCTGCCCAGGCAGCCCTCACTCCCCTCCTCCCCAGTATCTGATGATAGTGCCCTCCCATCAGTCACTGGCCACAATGGACAACAGAGCCATGGGAACAGCAGAGCCCACATTCAGAGCAGGTGGGATTTGGAGTCAACCTCATTTTCCAAAGTTACATGGGCCGAGAGCTCCAGTAGTGTCATGCGTCTGTCAACCATCTATCCCACCTCCCTGGGGAGCCCCTTCCCACAATTCCCCAGAGTTTCCTATCCCACTGTGTAGATAAGGAGATAAAGACTCAGGGAAGTTAATAGCCCAGGGTCTTCTGACCCTAAGGTCATGTCCATTCAATGACCATAGACTGCCTCTGAAAATAAGTCAGTGACCCCAGCATTAGAATATGACAGATTGTGTTCTCCAAAAAGAGCCTCAGCAGTATTTCTAGTTCTACATGCTCTTGCAGAACCTTACCACTTCCCTACCAGAAGGTAGAGTCTATTTCCCTCCCCTTGAACTTAGGCAGAACTCTGTGCCTGTCTCGACCAAAGAAATGCAGCAGAGGTGAAGTTAGCTCATGGAAGGCAATGTGGCTTCCGCCTGACTCTCTCTCTCTGTATCTCTCTGTCTGTCTCTTTTTCTCTCTCCTTCCCCCTTCTTTGGAAATTAGCCCTTGAAATCCAGCCACCAGGTTGTCAGAAAGCCAAGACACATGGAGAAGCTAGGTACATGTGTTCCAGTTAACAGTCTCAGCTGAGGTCTCAGACTAAAATCAGCAGGAACCACCAGATGTGTGAGTAAATGAGCCTTCCAATGGTTTCAGCCAAGGCTCCAGAGCTCATGGAGTAGAGGCACCTCCCTACCCCTGTTGTATTCCAAATTTCTTATGACAGCATCCATGATCAGAAAAACTCATTGTTGGTGCCACTGAATTTTAGGATGGTTTCCTATGCAGCTTTAAAGAAATGAATTTGAAAAAAAAAAAAAATCAGCCCCACATAGTTAAGAGGATCCACCACTACATCTCCTGGTAATGGTGCCAATGTTTCTGTCCCTCTTTGCTGAGCCCACACATACATCTCTTGCTGAGCTGCAAGCTAGGGCTCTCTGAGCATACCTGACTCAAAAGGAGAGTGGGAACAAGGACTGGTTTGGGTTTTAATGCCATAAGGAACACCTGCTCTTGGAGTTCAAGGGGAGCCCATATTCACTTCAAGTTAAAGCTAGCCTAAAACCTGGCTCCCCTAGATACAGTCTCAACTGGGAAGTCACATGCCTAACCTTCCATGCTCAGAAGAATATGGAATTGGATCATGTCCAGAAACAACAGAGAGAGAAGACATGGCTTGTGGGGTTTGGAACAAATGCCTGATGCTTCTCTAAGGAAAGGGGTCTGAGCTCACCTCTGTCTTGCACTCAGGGTCCTTGGCCTGCCGCCCGGGCATCAGCCTCATGGCTGAAGACAAGCTGCCACTCCATGAAGACACTTTGCTGTGGTGTCCCACAGTCGAGCGACTGGTCAGCGACTTCTTCTCGGATGCTAGGAACAGGGAAGTAAAAACTGTCAGAGGTGAAGTTGAGAGGAGAGCACACACGATTTCTACAACTGGCTTGGCTTTCAAAGAGCCCAGTGAGCCACCCCAATAAGGAAAACAACCCAGGCTACAAGCATACACTGCCGTTTTCTGACTAAGACATATAGGGTGGGTTTTGGGGTCACCAGACCCAGCTTAGACTCCTAGCTCTACTGACTCAAAGTGAGACGCTGGACAAATTAGCTAAATTGGGGATAATAGCATCTAACCTCGTTCTGGTGTTATGAAGAGTAAATAAGATTATGTGTTTAAAACATAGGTCATCAAATATAGAGAATTTTCAATATGTTATTGTTGGCCAAAAAGAGAGCCATTTGTAAGCGCTGAGGTCCACCTCACCACTTTATTCACTATATGTGTATGGAGATAGATGTCCCATCTTATTAAACTTTTCCCTGAAATGGAATCTGACATTTTGACTTCAAATTACACATGTCTACACATAGACATGTACAAACATACATATTTTCCAGGGCTAGTTTGGAAAGCCAATGAAATAAAAGTTCTGTATTGTCAGACAACGTGGGATGATACACATGGAAATAACTAACTCTTGAATCACTGTGAATTTTGTGATACTGGAAGACTTAAAACAAGCACATGAGCCATAGTTTAGGAGCAATGACCACTTCAAAAACAAAATTCTGGACTCTGAGAAACAAAGAGGGTTTTAGAGGGGAGGGGGGAGGAGGGATTGGTTAGCCTGGTGATGGGTATTAAGGAGGGCATGTACTGCATGGAGCACTGGGTGTTATATGAAAACAATGGATCGTGGATCACCACATCAAAAAACAATGATGTATTGTATGGTGACTAACATAACATAATAAAATTTTAAAAAAATACAAAAACAAAACAAAATTCCGGGTGGGTGGACTGGCTGGCTCAGTCGGTAGAGTGTACGACTCTTGATCTTGGGGTTGTAAGTTCGAGCCCATGTTGGGTGTAGAGATTCCTTAAAAATAAAATCTTAAAAAAATTAAAAAATTAAAACAATATTCCTATGGCTGCATTAACTAATATGAAGGGGGCAATGTTGAGTCACTAAAAGAATTCAAGGATCATTACTATCTTAGGGATGAAAACTTTCACTTGGAACATGAAGAACCTGGGCTCCAGGTCATTGCATGACTTGGTGCAAGGTTTCAAAGCTGGTAGGTGAATATTAGGGCAGGACCTAGAACCCTAAACTCTAGGCTAGAACTAGAGCTCTGACATGGCATCCACTCTCTCTAAGAGATTACTAGAATCTGCTTGCATCTCTGGCTTTCCTTTCACCCAAGCATTCATTCTTTGTGTGCAAAGATTCACAAGGTTTCAGTGACGTAAATCCCACCCACCAAAGGGATGAGAGAGAAAATCTGGTTGGAAAAGGCTCTGGGCCTTGAGTGAAACTTTGGGAAAGTCTGCATCTATGAGACCCAGCAGTTCTGTTCCCTGGAGCCAAGTGGACAGAGACCTAAGTAATGCTGCCAGGCCTTGAGCATCGTCTCCTCCCAGAGTGGGGTAATCTCTTCAATCTTCACTTCACTCTCTCCAGGTTTCACAGAGAGATCAATCTTGAAGGTGTCCTCCAGCTCCTGCCGCCTCTGTGCCATGAGCTGCTGCCAGAGGGTCCGTACCATCTTTTGGATGTTGTGCTGGACTAACAGAGAGAGCACATCACACAGTCAGGATGGCCTTGGTGCCTCTCCCAGCAAGGGCCAGGAGATGGTGTATCATGGCTGCTTTTATTGAATCTTTCTTGAACATCACTCAAGCTTTGCAAGCTCCAGCCAGAAAACAGTCAATATGTAGACAATGCTACCAACTTCCATGTGAGCTGGCCTTTCCCCGAACCCTAACTGCCCACCACCAAGTACTGACTGCCTCAGATGTTCAGAGCTGGGAAACATTATTGATGGACACAAGGGGTCTCTTTCTCCTACCCCCCAAATTCATTAGATACCAAATAGAAAAAATACCTGTGTAAGCTCTAGATAACTAAATACCACCTCCAATAGCTCCTTCTAACCTACCTTTTATGTTGGTTCCTCAAAAGAAAGGACACCAATCCCAAAACTATGCTTAGGGACCGAGGACCCAAGGCAGTCCTCTTTCCTGACACTGAATCATGCTTCCCATGACCCAACAATCTCAGTGCCCTGGATTTGCCCAGATATGGACCAACCTATCAGGCCAGTTTTACCTGCTATGCCCTGTAATTATAGTACCCTAAGTACCTAAATGCCCTTGGATCTTGGACCACCGAGTCACTCCTCTAGTACCAGCCCCTATAGTCCATTTTTCTCACTCTAGGAGGATGGACATTGTTCCGTCCACTTTACTAGCCAAACCCAAAATATGAATGTTCATGTTGTAATTTATTACACTGTGTCAGTGTAAAAAAAAAAACTCACAAGAGTTTTAAGCACTGGCTTTGGGCACCTACATGACCAGAAGACAGAGGCCCTTGTGCCTACTATCTGTATCACAAGATAAGTGGCACAGTTGGCAAACCAAAGTGGTGGAAGAAAGTCTGTTGAAGCTTCCTGTGATCAAAAGAGAGCAATTTCTAAACACGTGGATCTGGCTGCTATTTTTTTTTTTAATTGCCAATCCCTTTAACTTGATTTGATGTTAGCAAATCCAAAAATAAACTCCATCAAGCCAAAAATCTCATAGAAATAAGGAATTTATTAACTCCATTCCCATTTTCTAAAGAAAGTTGAGAGAGAGCTAGGTAACAGCTTGAATGAGGTGAGATGACATTGCAGTTCCCCTAATGATCTGAAGGAAAATTCAAGAGACCGCCTGAGAAGTGAAATCGCCTTATGGTGAAGTCCTCTGGAATTTTATAGTAAGTCCGCCAAGCTCTTAGTCTGACCAAGTCCCACACAGTTGAAGAATGCAACCCAGAAATTACCACTGCCTATCCACTCTCCCAAAAATAAACAAAAATATAACGTACCATCACTCAAACTTGGGAAGTCTTCCTCTCCTTTTTCTCTCCCTTCTTCATTTGGAGAAAGAAAGACTTGATGATAAGGAGTCATTCTAGGCTTGGGTTCCAATCCAAATCCTTCTGGATAACTAGGAGACAAGAGATTTTTCACTATGAACTCCAGTTTCTTTGGGATCTTTCCATTGTTCTTTATTACAGATAATCATACTCCAAACTTAGTACATATCAGCTGGAAAAACTTGTCTATTTGAGTTAAAGCAAACACCTCATGACAACTTCCATGACAGATATTATACAGTAACAATAGGAAAAATAGGAAAAACTCCTTTTTTTAAATTCCATTCTTATTAAATCTAATCCATACTCCCAGCAGGTCCCCTGAACCTTCTCTTGGTTACCCAACCATCAGAACCGGTCATTTGTTTTTGTAGATTCCCAAAATTTTGAACTCTGCCTTTGTCTGGCACTGATCTCATCCCACCTGGAAGGGGCCAGGCCAGCTTCATGGGCCCGTGACCTCTGCAGTTGCACAGAGTTCACTCAGAAATGTTCCATGCTTGGGTTCTGCTGTCACTGTTTTGAAATCTTAATAATTTTTGAACAAGGCCCCACATCTCCATTTTTCCTGCACATCATGTAGCTGGTTCTAAGTGGAGGCATAGTGGTTTACATACTGTATTCTCCATGAACCATGTGCTCTAGGGCTCCTAATCATGTTAACATCCACGTGCCTTCTTTTCTGGGCCCCTTCAGTCAACCAAGCAGAACAGACACTCAGTACGTGTTTGTGGATTGAACCAAAAATGACAAACAAGGGAATGAAAATATACCATCATATGAGAATGTCCATTCTTTTTTTTAATTTTGTTTTATTATGTTAGTCATTCTTGAAATTTCAAGGATAAAGTCCTTTTGGATTTGGAGGCCATTTAGCTAAACAGAGGGATCTGAGGAAGGTGGAAATCCAAGCATATACATAAATTGGCATTCCTCTGCTCTTACCTATGCTTCCAATATGGGTAGGCTTACTTCTTAAAACACAGGCAAGAGAGCAGAACCTCCCAATTTAACCCACCAAAAAGGGATTCTTTTATTTCAAACAAATAAAATGACAAGGGCCTCCTCTGGGCTAGAAGTGTTTTCCAGTGATTCCCAGAGAGTTTTAAGACAAATCAAGTTGAGTTTTGTAACATTCAATAGTCAGTTTGACAGGATTTTTGGGATTTTTTTCAAGTAATAAAACATAATTTATACTGGGGTTAAACAACAACAGTAGCAACAACAACAAGACAAGAGCAAAGTATAATATCACACAGCCTTTCTTTCTTCTATGCTCAACATGGCTCTGTGGATAAGAGAGAACATTTGTAAGGAGTATGATGCCAAGGCACTGGTGATATAGAATATTCACAGAGAAAAAAAGAAAGTGCATATATTCAGAGAAATCTAATATATTTTCAAAATTTGGGCTTTAAGAAAAGAATTTAAATAAACTTAATTCAGGGGGTGCCTGGGTGGCTTAGTCGGTTAAGCGTCTGACTCTTGGTTTCAGTTCAGGTCATGATCTCAGGGTTGTAGGATCAAGCCCTGTGTAGGCCTCCATGCTCAGTGCAGAGTCTGCTTGTCTCTCTCCCTCTGCTCCTCCCCCACTGCCATGCTCTCTCTCTCTAACAAATTAATAAAATCTTCAAAAAAAACCCACTTAATTCAGTTTCTTTTTATTAGTATTTCTTATACAAGTGTGCTTATGGATATCATTTTATATTATAAATTGTGTGCATATAGAAAATTATGCCTGGCTTGCATGATACAATTTATTACATATTTTCCCAGTCTAAGATTGCATTTATCAATTTTAATATTTCTGAAATTGGGCTGCATCATAAAATCAATGTATATGTTCAGTGTTGGAGTTTTCTGCCCCTAAAATGAAATCAATAAGCTATCTTACAACCTGAGAATTGTGCAAATGGGGTAAATTATTATTCCATGATGATTCTAGCGGCTCAGTTACATGGACAGATCTGAGGACAATCTACTATATTGTCAAACACTGCACATAATTTGGACAACCAGATAAACAAAATATATATATATATATTTTATATACAATATATATACATATACATATATATATATATATATATATATATATATATATATATATATACAAGTGATATATATATTCGTATTGACCCCAATCAAGTGTCCCTCTAAAGCTTGCTTTTCTGCATGGACCACTAGAAGGCAAGGAAACAACAAGTAGGCAGCTCTTACCTTCTCTCACTGAGCAGCAAAAAGCAATGCATGAGACACAGGAGGAAGCTGACGTTGGAGTTATAGGTAGCAAAGATAATGTCCCAGTGTTCCTGTAGGAAGCCCAAGATGCTGAGAAGACTGAGGCACTCGGAGAGGGATTGCTGGGGCTTGGACAGGCAGTAAAGAATGACTTTATTTAAGCTGCTGTATAAAGCACCGATGACAGTATCCCTTTGAGAAGAGGCATTCTCGATGACCTGTGTCATAAAATAAACACACACACACACACACACATGCTTGTGAACACTTTGCAAGTTTTAGATACTGACCCAGTTAACTATGAAAATGACACAATCTTAGATTCTGTTCTGTATTTCAAAAAGTGATGTGATCTAAAATTAAAATAGGACTACTTTCCTCTACCTTTGAGCTTCTATTTAAGTGAATGATCACTAAAGTAAATTCAAACATCTGGATTTATCAAACGCTTGTGTGGAAAAGAAATTTTTAAAAATTAAAAAATAAAATTAAAAAAAGAAATTAAAAGTTTACCACTATCATATTATAAAAACAGAAGGGAAATTCCTGAAATGCTTGTTACATGGTTGTGGTTGACACTCAGTGTATAAGAACATGCTATTAATAGTGTCTAATTTTTTAATACATTATTAACTATTAATAGTAGTTATATGTAGAGTGTTTACAATATTCCAGTTATCCTATTAAGCATTTTTGCATCGATTTACATGAATTGCCGCATTTAAACATCAAAACATCATGAAATGAGCACTAAAATTATCCCACTTAAGGGATAAGGAGGCTGAGGATCAGAGAGTTTAAGTGGTCGGCAAAGGTCAGACCCACCCCAGACACTTGAGTCATGCTCTTAACCACCATGTCATCTAAAGTAGATGGGAGGCCAACAAATTTTAGTACACGAGAAACTTAGAGGGGGGAGGCAGAAGGTCCTGATTCGTAGCCTTAACATCTATTTGGCTTCATTGCTTCACTGTAACTAACAGATTAAAAAAAAAAAAAAAAAAAAGCCCTGGAGATCTAATGCACAGCATAGTGATTATAGACAATAATACTGTCTTATAAACTTTAAAGGTGCTAAGAGACTAGATCTTAATTGTTCCCACCACAAAAAAGAAATGATAATTATGTGACTTGATAGAGGTGTTAGCGAACACTACAATGGTTATCCTGTTACAATCTATAAATGTATCAACTGTGGTGTACCTTAAACTTATACAATGTTATATGTCAATTATATCTCAATAAAAATAAATTTAAAATTTTTTTAAAGAATCCATAGTCAAAGATTATGTGCAAAATGTTTCATTCTATCAGAAAGATCATGTTAGTTAGAGATTGCTCTCTTAGAATTGTATAGGTAATGTGTTTATACCTATGAATTTAAGTTTTATTTAAATCTGCTGGAAATTGGGATTCATGTTTTTAATCATCATCCTGTCCTGCTCCTCAGATGGGTCACATCTGTCAATCTGAAGTTAAGAGAGTCAAAGGCAGCGAGGAGGAGAGAAGGATGAAGAATATGTGCAGAGCGGAGTCTGGCCTAGTGCCCCCCTGAAGGCACATCAGCCCCAGGGGGTACCCACTCTTTGATGTTAGCTCTGAGTGTTTGCTTTGACCACTGGGGAGCTGCTATGGACTGAATGTTTGCATCCCCCCAAAACACATATGTTGAAACCCTAGCTTCTCACTGTGATGGCACTTGGAGACGGGGTCTCTGGGAGGTAAGTAGGTCATGAGGACAGAGCCCTCATGGTGGGATGAGTGTGTCCTTCGGGAAAGAGACAAGAGCTTGTTTCCCTCTCTCTCTGCACTGCATGAGGATGCAGTGAGGAGATGGCCATCTGCAAACCAGGAAGAGAGCCCTCCCCAGACACCAGATCTGTGGGCACATTGACCTTGGACTCCCCAGCCTCTAGAACTGTGAGAATGTCTGTTGTTTAGCCACGCAGTCCATGGTGCTGTCATCATGGCCTGAACTAATATGGGAGCTCAGTGGCTACTCTCCTTTCTCAGCACAACTGGCCGAGAATCTGATTTTAATCCCCTCGGAGCCAACAAGGCATATTTCTCCTGACTTGGGGTTATTCTTGGGGTTATTCTTGAGGAAGCATCTGAATACGTTCTTTACAGACTTGCCCGGAACTGTGCGTCAGCCAGACTATCACCCTAGGATAGGCCCAGTCCTGGGGTATGCGGCTGACTCCACAGGCAGAAGTATTCTGGGGACACTGATGTCACCCTCTCTATGAAGAGGAAGGAGAGTGCCCTCCCCACCCCAGGTTCTGCTGCAGAAGGCATGCCGAGAACCACTGGCAGGAGTCTCTGGAGGCAGAGTTCAGCTTTCCAGCAATCACAGATGCCCCACTGGCTGGGACCGCCTCACACCAGCATGAGCTCCTCACACAGGGAGGGTCAAGGCAAGACCGAATGGCCACTTGTCAGGAAAAGTCTCTACAATAGAAGATGAGGACGAAGTAAAGGGTTCCCGTCCAGAATTTTGAGATTGTGTGATTCTGTGTGTGTGTGTGTACACATGTACAATAAAAAATGTGCACACATGTATACACACACTTACATCTGAAGGTGTATCTATAGGCGTGCATTTGCTTGTGTGGGTGTGTATGTAGATTGATCTGGGAGAGAAGGACAGCACATGCAGGAATAATCGGACTAGGAAAAAATACTCATGAAAATTTCAGGAAGCCCCAAATATGACCCATGGAGGTGCATATTAAGAATGAAATTAAATAGGCCTTTTGGAGATAAGGAGATTTTTGGCCCTTTGTTGATGACGAATAATAATAACTAAGATTAAGCCAACAATCACAATAAAAACCCAAAGTGGGGGTGTAGAGTCTAGGAGGGGACACAGCTCAGCTGCCAGCCCAGGGGGTTGCTGCTCACACTCACTGAGATGGATCTCAAGGAGCCTGAGCTAAGAGCCCTGAAGTGCACTCAACACCCGCCAGGTACCGCCTGGGCCATACAGGTCCTCTTCCTTCCTCCCACCCCTCTCAGAACCTATTTCCAGGAAGGACAGGGGCTCCAACTGGACCAACTAGACAGCAGCCAACAGTGAATCATACAGACACTTGGTGGGTCCGCAGGAGTTTTCTGCCCACCCTCCCCCCACCCCCATGGCCAGCCCAGAGTTCTTACCACCACGATGTGGTCTGTGATGAAGAGAAGAATGTGTCTGGGGTCTGCCGAGAACATCCCACTGTACAGTTTCTCCACCAGCTTCTGGGTGAAGTGGGAGATGTTTGCGAGTGAAGGAGCAGCAGCTTCTGCATTTGGCTGAGGCTCTTTACTGCCTGGGGGTGGGTGAGGGCACAGGCCACGTTTGAGAAATCATCAGAGTCCAAATAGCCTTCCCTCCACAACAGTCTCCAAGCCCCTCACGGTAACCAACCACAACTTACTCACCTCTGTATACCCCGATGTAACCTTCTGCAGGCTCTCTTGCTGGAAAATGGTTCTTATACACAGTAGGTGCCCAATGAATACACTTTTTTCAAAGTAAACTGGTCTTGAACAATTTTGTCAGTGACATAAACTAAGTGGGGAGAAGGCACACCAGGGGCAGCATTTCTTCCAAGGAGGCATTTGGAAGGGGGATGGAGGAGAATTTAAGGCATAAGGTAATTGGGAAGGCTGTCATGGTGACCCAAGGCCCTGTTGCTACAGGGAGCAGAGGATGACGCTGTAACGTTGATCTGTCTGTGCTCACCACCAAGGCAGGCACTGTGCTCAGAGGGGGATGTGATGCTCTCAGCTAATCCTTGTAACAACCCTCTGAGTTAGCCACAGTTGCCATCCTTACGGCTTCAGGCGCCTGCCCCGAGCCACACCGCTGTCTAGTGACAGAGCCAAGAGCAGAACTGGGACTACCAGCTATGCTTTTCACCACGCTACCTTACTGCCTTGCAGATGCTTCCCAAGAAAGACCAAAACTCAGGGTTGCCACACTGTGGGGCAAGGAAGAGTCTGGAAGATAAGCCATGTCACTAACGATTCTGTGGCTCAGAAACCACAGAGAGGACTTTATTGTAATCCTGTGGGGAAGGTAAGGCTCCCTGGACCTAAGTATTCTGAAGGCAGCTTCAATCTCAACTTCTTAGGGGCAATGGCAGCATCTTCATCCAGGTTCGTCTGTTGAAAAAACACTTGCTGTGGCCAGTCTTGGGTGCAGAGAACAAGATGCTGAGCAGAAGAATGTTAAATTCCAGCTGCCACCTTGGCTTCCCTCAAGGGAAGAGGCCGATCCTACTGAAGCCAGAGGAGAATGGATTTGAGCTCAGAGGCTCTGTGTGTCTGAGTGGCCCAGTGATGGCAGGGCTGTCATGGAGAGGGGCACACATGCCTCCCCTGGAGCCTCTAAGCAGGGTCGGTGAGCTCTCATGGTGGATTCATGGAAGGACTGATGTGCAGGTGGAGGGTGGCTTCCATGGCCCTGCACCACTATGAGCCAGGGGCTGTTTTTCCTGATCAGCTGCTGGAAGCTCTATGTCATAAAGGGGGAAAGTCACCCCCACTCACCTCTAAGCATGGGCACGTTGCCTCCACTTAGCGTGTGAAATATTTCCATGGTGGAAAGCAGGACCTCGGACTGGAAGTCTCGCTTCTGTTGGCTGGTGGCATTGTCTGGAGAAGCCTGGAATCACACCGGGGACGAAGAGAGTGGCCACACAGCCATCACGTCCACTTCGTGCCCATCAAGCCTTCCTGTGTGGCCTGTATGCTAATACCACAGCTGCTGGGAGTGTGGGCTGCCCGCAGCTCACAACTGCCCTTTCTCCAGGGCATTGCCCTCTGCTGACGAAGTTCCCTCACTTGAGAGGTGACACCACTTCCTGGGTGGAGGAGTCAAGTTGTGGAGGACCCACAGGCAATGACCACTGGGCAAGTACCTCAAGGTGGGGCCAAGTCAGGCAGGCAGATAGCACACCAAGTGTTCCCCTTGGGACCAGGCTATGGCGGAGACCATTTCTTAGCTTGCTTTTCCCCTCTCCCCCTCTGCTGCCTTTCTCTGCTTCTCCTGAGAGCATAGCCCTCAGATCACTTCCACAAAATCCCTGCTTCAGGCTCTGCTTCTAGGGACCTGGCTAAGCCCTGCCCTCATGCATCTATCCACATGCTGCTTGGTGAGCTCCCTGCCATGCAAGGGTCTGAAATTCCTACCACATCACTGCACATCTCAACCCCCAACCGGCCGGCATCTGCAGGCCTAGGTGAGCTCTCCAAAAAGATCCTGGGTCTCCCTGGGCATTCCCTGCCCTGGTGGTGCCCATGTCCTCCCAGACCTGCTCCCACAGCACACAGCCCCAAAACACCCTTTCCAACTCACCTCCAGGAGCACTTCCAGAGGCAGCCACTGTTTGGGGTTGGAGGCCACCAGCAAGAACTCCCTCAAGAGTAGCTGCATGAACTCCCTCAGCTGCTTCCGGGTGGGATGTGACTGGACAGGAGCCTGTAGACCCTCTGTGATGCCATTGCCTTCGGCTTTAGTCCCAGGGCTGCTGGCATTCTGGGCAAGCTGAGTCATGGGCTCCTCAAAGACAAGAGAACCCCCCCCCATGAGTGGCCTGCCCTGCCTCAGGGCGCTCTTGTGTCCACCTCTGAGGTGTGCACAGATGGGGTTCTTATCAAACCCACCAATATGTAAGGGAATTCGAGGCTCTGAGGAGGAAGGTGGCTTTTTCAGAGTCCCATTGCTCATCAGGGGGCCTGCTGTGGTCTCTGAACACGAGGTAGGTGGGAGCCATGGAAAGAAGCTGAGCATGGAGCAAGAGAGGCCTGCAATAGTCAGTGATGAAGCCCAGGGTGTGAGCTCACGATCAGTCAAATGACAACCATGAAAAGGCTCACAAAGACATGTGAGGCCACAGTGAGGGAACAGTGAGCATGGCAATGCCTGGCCCCATGGGCCGTGTTCAAGAGAGCCTGTCCCCACCTCCTGGTGGAGCCCTCATCTTTACTGCCTGCCAGGCCCTGCTTATGTTGACAGACAGGACTGTCCGGCAAGACAAGGAGGACTTCCTCAAGTCCAGGCATCCAAGTCCCTGAAGCACCTTGGCCTTCACTTTCTCATTTTTATGTTTATAAAGATGAGATCAATAAGGCAGGGGCTGTCAGCCCAGATTCCAGGGGGGACACGGGGTTGTTGGGAGACCGAATGACACACCCGAGGACATGCAGCTCCTGACTCCCGGCCCATGAACTTTTCATGCACATTCATCTGTCGGCACCTCCCTTTGCTCATTCATAAAATTAATGCAGCCGCTCTTAATTAAGCCATAAAATGAATTTAATGGCACCTAGGGAGGTGGTGACTGCATTAATTAGCTCCATACGGCCTGGACTGGAAAGATGCCATTTATATTTACAGCAAATCGAAGCCTTTTGGCCAGCAGCCTTCTGCATGAGGAGGGCCTGTCGCAGTTTCTGTGCAACAAAGTCCTCTTGAAGCTGACTCAGAGCCAGGACAAGGCTAGGAGGTGTGGGGAGAAGCGCTTTGAAACTGGGGCCAGGAGTCCCAAGACAGGGTCTGGCTCCTCTGCGGTCGCTGGGGAGGTGACTTTGAGCCAGGCCTGCCCCCAGGCAGGAACTGTTGAGTGTGAGGAGGAAGAGCCCTGGGTCAGAGTGTGGGCTGCAGGCAGGCAGCCGGCTGGAACCCCGGCTCAGCAGATGGAGAGCCTGGCCTGCGGGTGTAGGAGCTAAGGTGGTGATCTGGACTAAGGATATCAGGCCACAGACTTCAGGGTCCTGGCCCCTCCAGAGGCCCTCATTTGGGAGATGATGAGGGGCAGCCTGCAGGATTGTCCTTCCTTCCTGACGGGCCCGGGGGCACCTGGACTCTGTCCCATCCACCACCCCTCCTGTGCTGCCCACAGTGACCTCCTTTGCTCTTTACTGCATCTTTTTTTTTTTTTAATGCCTACTTTTCCAGTATGTTCCTTTAGTTCATATTAACCCACCAAACCATTTTATCTTTTTGCAAATCTTCTAGTCTTTATATTTAGTTTTTTCATTAAAACTAATTACTTGAATTTTATTTGGCCATTTAATTTTAGTTTAAACTGACTGATGGAAAGGACGCAGGCCTTGGGGTGAGAGAGTGAGGTTTCAATCTTGGCTCTGTCGCTCATGAATCACGTACATTCTGGCTTATTTCATTCTCTCAAACATTTTGTGAGATGGGTCTTCACTAACCGCAGGAGAAACTGCTCAGCCCCACTTGGCCTCTCTGGATCTCACTTTCCCCCTTACAGAAACCACCTTCCTAGGGTGCTACTAGGGTTAGGTAAAGCACCAGGCTCAGGACTGCGGTAGGTGTTCAGTAGATGGCAGCTGTCACCATAAACACACTTCTAGAAAAGAGTAGCTGAATGAACATCTTGGTTCTATTCATTTCGTTGTTTAGCAAAGAATTCTGGAGCAAATACTGCATGCCCACACACTGTGCTTGGCACGGCTTCTAAACCTTCCACTTAGCATTGCGTGCCTTCTAACATGTTCCTTTAGCTATAGTTATGGATTTGCAGACACGCGTCACTGGTTCACCCTCCCTGTTGGGGTCTCAGCTTCCTACTGCACCATGGTAGGGGTGATGAGGGGATGTCTGCTCTTCCTCTCCTGCACCTGCCCTTCCCACCGTCCTTACCTGCCCCTCTCAGCTGCCGCATGCTCCCAGCCCACTGAGCTCCCTTGGCCTGTTGGGCCTCTCTTCCCATGGCCCACACTCACACCATGTCCTCAGGACCCAGTCGGCCCTCTGCCCTCCCAACCTCGGCTTGCCTGGCTCTAAGCTGGGCCTCAGCAAACCCTCTGACTGCAAGGAGTCCCAAGTCAAGGCCTGCAAACAGGATAAGGGGCGTGAGACCCAAAGACAGGACACTTCCTGTTCCCTGTCTCCTGTCTGGTGCGTGGGCCACTGGCTTCCTGGGATGGAATTTGTGGGTTCATGTTAGCAGTGTGTGAGTATTCCATATAGAACTGGACTTGGTCTGCCACCAAATTTCTCACTACTGAGATTCCTGACAACTCAAAAAATTACTGCATCTCAGAGATGAAAGTGACCGCAAGCGGCATCTCAGCCAAGAAAAGGAAAATTACCCAAGTTGTTTACTTAATGTTTCAGCCAGGCTGCCTTAAAATGCATTTAAATTTGGGGTGGAATTTCACCCTTTGCCCTTGAAGCATGATGATGCTCACCCCTGCTCTCAGTGGGCAGAGCAGTAACATGTCCTACCTTGTGGGTTCCCAGAGGGAAGGTGACTGCAGCCAACATCTGGAGGAACTCCGGGGCCCGCCAGGCAGGATCCTGGGGGTAGGTGCTGTGCACAAGGCCAAGGAACTGCAGCACCCTGGCCGGGAAAGTCCGTTCCCAGGTGTCATCTCCAGAGCCTCCTGAGGGCTGAAGGCACACTTTCTGAGAGGCCGTGCTTGGGAACGTGACTGGGGGCTGCAGAGGAGCCAAAGGATTTGAAGTCAAGAGCTTTCTGACTTTCGGTCAACAAGACACCTAATTGCAGACACCTAAGTCTATGGATTAGCCCAGGATACTGGTCATCAGTTGGGGAAGGGTTTAATATGTGCAGGAATTGTTACAAGGGCTTCACACACATTCCTCTTCTCCCCTCACAACCACCCTCTACATTTACCCCTGTTTCACAGATGGGAAGACAGAGGCGCGCAGAGAGGTTATACAGCTTGCCAAAGGTTACCCGACAGATAAGGAACAAAGCCAGGAATTGAACCCAGGCAGTCTGGCTATAATGTGTGTGTGTGTGTGTGTGTGTGTATTATGCTAAGAAAGTACAGATCACACTGTTTGCTCCTTTTAAAAACAAGAATGTATTTCATTTTTATTATATACTCTTTTAGCATGTAATTAGGTGATGATATGCTTTTTTCTTTTAGCCACTTACCTATGACGAATTGCATCAATAGATTTTTTGCATTTTTGCAAAGAGATCACTGAGTCACTCTGTTATTCTTTCAGTGCACGTCCTTATTCTGTCTGTAAATATTTTATTTATGATTTTGAGTGCATATTTATAAATCATAGTGGGCTGCAGTTTTCTTTTTGTTATGTTTGTCAGGTTTTGATATAAATATTATGCTAGCTTTACTGAAAAAAAAAAACTGTTCTCCTTTCTTTTTATTCAAGATGTGTTAAATCCATAATTCTTGTATTGTTTAAGTTGTTCCTATGAAACTCTTGGGTCCCAATTTTTTTTTCATTATTGCTCTGTTTAGGCTCTTAAATGTCTCTTTGACCTTGTTTATGTAATAGATATTTTATTCAGTTTTCACAAATAGTCTCTTTTAATTCATTTAATTTTCTATATGATTATTTCTCTCTTCTTATTCTTTATTTGTAGGGTCATGCTCTCTTTATCCCGAACCCTCCCATTACCTAAGGAGCTGAGGACTTGTGGATTGATTTAAAGAACCAACTTTGGATATATTCTCCAGATTTTTTTTCTGTCTAGTTTTAAGATTTTGATATTTGGCATCTTCATTTTTTTTTGTTGTTTTCTAGAATTAATGTGATTGCAGTTTTTAAAGACCTCTTGACTCAAATTTTTTAATGTCCATGTGGTTAAACTTTTTGTTTTTTATTGTTGTTATCCATTTCATTTTGTTTTGTCCTAGTCAGAGCATGTGAACAGTACATTTTCCTCCTTTGGAAAATTTACTCATGGTTCCATTATAGACCTAACGTTCAATGAATTTTGAGGTTGGGTGCCTGAAAAAATGCATATTTGCTGTTTGCAGCATTAAGAGTTTGTTACCTTTCTAACCAGTTAATGTTATTTTTAAAAAGCAAACAAAATGAATAACATGAAAGCATGTAAAATAAAGAAAATCTATAGTATGCTGAGAGGAGTAAAAAAAAAAAAAAGACCAATCATTTACATTATAATGTCAAACATAAAATCATTAACTGGTATATTACAGATGTGATTCTTAAACTGGATCAAAAGCCAAGACCCAACAGCTGGGGCTGTGAGGACTGGGCTGGGCACTCCTATACAAGATGGCAGGATGTACATTAGATGGAGGAACATGCATGTATAATGTCTAAGGCAACCTTCCTGAGAAGTGGGTCCAAAAGAAAATACATGAAGGACACTTTGACCCACTATCCTACATCCCAGAATTCACACTAAGAATATCAAACTACAGAGAAAGGATATCTGCTAGAGAAAGTTTATTACAGACTTTTTGTAGCAATGAACATTCTTAAAAACAACAAATTTCCACGTACAAATATAGATAATTCCCAACAACATGTTGAGAAAAAGAGGCAAGAGGGGTTTATGCGGCTTAACCCTCTGTAAGACTATGGTATAATCTTAGGTGTCTGGAAGAACATTCCACTAAAGTTCACAGTGGTTATCTCTGCATGGGTGTGTTTCAGGTAATTTTTACTTTCTATTTTTCCCTTTTGTTTAAATTGTAAAGGGTAAGCATGCATCATTTTACAGAAGCAATAAGGTTTCCCCACACAGAATCAAGCCTCCAGTCAACGTTTGGGGTCTACAGAATGAAGTCAGAAGTTTTCAGCCTCCATGCAAATTCTTGTTGCTCTGGCTCACAATTACTCCCATTCACAGGCCACAGGGCCTTCACCCCCTCACACTTGCCTTCATGTCAAAAATGACCTCTTCACCTATCTCTAGTGGACCCTGAAGGCCTGAGTTAATGGCTCTCCATGACATGTATGTAGTTGGTAGGCATCTGTCTTCTCTAACAGGTTTCTACTTCACAGCTTGCTCATGTGTGAAGCCCACCTGTCACGGTGGAAGTTAACTCTTTGAGGGAAGAGGTCCCGTTCCACCCCTTACCAGCCCCTGAAGCTCCTGACCTAAAGCAGTTGCTCAGAAATGTTCCCCTGACTGAAGGCATTAAATCTCCCAGTGAAAAAACTCAAATATGTAAACAAACGGGAAATAGATGTCTTCTGGCAAGAGTGTATAAACTCCACTGGGGACACTTAGGCTAGGTTTTCCACAGAGCACCCAAGTTATCACAAGGAACCCACCTTGCCTTTTCTATCAAGAATTCTGAATAACACTTGCTAATTATCAGCAAGGGAAGTTGCTGGAAAAAGTCAAGGTGACTCTTCCAAACTTGTCTCCCCATCAGAACCTCCTCATGAGATGTGGGGAATGGGCCTCACCTGGTTCATGGTGGCTTTCAGCATTTCCAGAAGCAGCAGGGCACCTTCAGTGCACAAGCCAGCCCGGAGGACTTCTTCATTGTGGTGCTTCTGCAGGAGCCACTGGAGCATGGCATCCAGGCTCTCCTGAAAGAGGGGGAGAGGGCTGTAGAGAGACATACGGAGGCACACCAAGGGGACTGGCTTTTCAGCCAGCACATCGTGTTTCCCAGGGGGCCTGAGTGGGAAAGGCAAAACAGCACAGTAACAGCCTAGGTGGCTAGCCCATGTGGAGAACTTCAGCCCCCCTCAGTGGTGCATAAGGGAAATACACACCTCCAAGGAGATGCTGCAGACCGACCAGCAATTTGCATCAAATTTAGTTATTTCATTTGGTTTGAGATCACAATCAACTTCAATGAATTTTTGTAAATGAGATTACAGAGGACATATGAGGAATTCAAAGGCTTTGGGGAAAGTGCCAAGTGTAGCAGAGGGAACATGGGGGTTGACCAGCGGGGTGATCTGACTTTGCTTCTTGAAAAGCTGGGCTTATGCAAGCTATTCAGCCTCTCAGTTTCCTTCTCTGTAAAATGAAAATTACATTCTCTACCCCATGGGATGGTTATAAATATCAAGCAAAATAAAATATGTAAAACATCTATCACAGGTCCTGACATTCAGCAGATGTTTGTTCCCTATGATACATTTTTGGAGAAATAGAAATACAGTGTTTCGGTGAACCTAGCACAGCATATTAAGAACTTTATTTTGAAGTGTGATCTCTAATATTATTAGCATATATCAAGATTTAGATAGGTCAAATATAAGGATGTGCAAGACAGGTAGATTTTCTAACCTTCTATTTACAGAGTCATGCCCCTCCCCCAATTTCAACTCAGTGCAATTTAACTCAACTCAATTGAGACTGAGAAACAATTTCTGAATCTGCTATTTTTCAGGCACCCAGGAAGGTAAGAAGTAGGGTCTGTTCTTGAGGAGTTCAGGGGCTAAGAGAGGAAATCACGTAACTGTGTCAGGGCCATATAAGGGGAAGGTGTGCTAAGGCACACAGAAGGGAATGAGTCCCCCTGTCTAGGGATCTAAGCAGGAGGTGGAATCTGAGCTGAGTGCTGAGGGATGACCCCCTCACCAGGCAGGTGACATGGGAGTAAGAGCTCCTTAAAGGCACAGGGGAGGTAAGCACAAAGCAGCTGGTCTTATTGGAGAGGTGACTCAGGAGGTTCACAGCACAAAGGGCAGGCAAGCAAAGAAGCTGGTCAGGCACCCTATCACAAAGGGTCTTGATGCCGGCTATGGAGTCTGAACCCAATCCCACAGGGGGGATCATGAAGCCTCGGATGTGGTGCAAATGAATGAGTGAGTGGATGTATGGTGAGAAGGTATACGTAGAGAGTGTAGGCTCTTCTTTAGAGAAATTTGGCTAAAGAAGGACAGGAGGATGATAAATAAGACAGCAGTTGGTCAAGAGTGTGAGTCAAGGGGGCAGCTTCTGGTTTTAGGTGGGACACAGTTCATTGTACATATGGTCTATGAGGAAAGAGTCCATAGAAAAGGAGGTGCTGAAATACAGGAGAAAAAAGGCCCAACCACTGGTGAGGTCACTCAGGAAAGAAGCCTGGATCAGCCTGGAAGAGCTACCCTTTGCCAGTGGCAATAGAAAGAGGGTGAGGAAGAGGGTCATGGCATAAACAGGTGGTGGAAAGTGGGGTGCCAAGGCAATGCCCCCCTCTGGGGTCCTCCTCTCCCACGGTGAGGTAAGTCATCTGAGCAAAGGGCAGCTTTGGGGCAGAAAGCTTGAGAGGATATATATGGTTTACACTAAAATGTAGGGGAATTGAGGGGCATGGCTAAGGTAAAGAGACATGCTTTTTCAGAAGGCATAAACTGAGGATCTAATTCTGTGGTGGCAGCAATTTGCCTCCCCGTGCCACCCCCATCATCATGTGACTTCTCTAGCCATGCCCAGAAGGAGAAAGACTTAAAACACAGACCTGCTGGCAGGGAGGATGAGAGGCAGAGGCCCAGGAGCTCAGGGGATCTGAAGGGCTAGCCAAGGGGGTGGCACTGCGAGGGAAGGAAGTGGGTCAGAACACAACACGAGTTGGAGGAATGGATGGAGGTAGGGATGGAGAATCTTAGGGAACCGTCTTGGTCACATGGGATCAGAAAACCAGGGGTGTCACTCCCTCCCAGGGGCACCCCAAGAACATACTTTGGGTCTATCCATCAGCTCTGTAAGTGGCGTCTGCAGGAAGAAGGTGGACACAATGAGGTAGACTTCTGGAATATTCACATGGTGGCCCAGAAAGTCCTTCAAAACACGGAATCCAGGAAGCAGGCAGGGGCTCTGGTCAGGCGTGGGGGGCTGGCTCTTCAGGTTATCTATTGATCAGGTGGAAGGGGCACAAAATCCAACTGAGAACAATTGCTATTGCTTCTGGTCAATGTGGGGATTGGGCACACAAAGGAATTCCCTGCCACCTACCCATCCCATAGAAATGCCAGATAGAAATATATGTCATACATACATGGGCATAAGAAAGTATTCAACAAGAGTTCCTTTTCCTATTCCTGACATACTCATTCATTCCTTCATTCGTTTATTCAAAAACAGATACTTACTTCGTGCCTACCACCTTAGAGGAACTAGGGCAACTTTATACTAAGCAATAGGGACATAGCATTTCAACAAAATATACAGAACCCCAGACCCTCACCAAGTACTTAGAATGTAGTGGGAGGGAGGGACATTAAGGAATTAAATACCAAAATAAATATATGCTTGTGAATTGTGACAAGCATCATAAAGAAAAGTAATTGGGGCAAAGAGAGTATAACAGAGGCACCCTAATTCAGGTGGGACCCTCCTCTCCTGGAGGAAATGGCATTTGAACTGAGACCTGAGAGATGAACCCACACCAGCCAGGAGAGCCTTGCTGGTGTTGTGGGTTGGGGGAAACATTTCAGGAAGACAAAAAGAGCTCAGGAGATTTTGAGGAATGGAAGGAAGCTCCCAGCATCTAGAAAGCAGTGAGGACAAAAGAGGATCCTGTCCAGGAAGTAGGAGGGGACTGGGGCTGATCAGTGTCAGGGGTCAAGGTGCAAGAGCTGTGAAGACCCCAGGCAGGAAGGAGCCTGGCAGGTCCTCACTCACAGCCCAGGATGAGGTGGCGCCCCACCTCCTGGAAAAGGCCTCACACTCACCTATCACAATGTCCATGCCCGCTGAGCTGCGCTCCACCCAGGATCCTGCACACAGGCCATCTTTAAATTTCCCGCGGAGGGAGGGGCTTGCCAAAAAGTGCAGCAGCAGTTTCAACCCCAACACAGTGGTGCTGGGATGCACATGGCCCTGCACAAGGAGCAGGAACCAGTCAGGCCCCAGGTTCAGAAACATCTCTTCCTTTGTCCTGCGGGGGTCAATAAATGCAATAAATTATCTCTCAGTCTGTGAGCAAAGAACATGTCCAGAAAATATAAATAATGTCCAGCCTCACTTGTCACCTAGGAGAGGCAAATTAAGGTTAATCTGGATGTTACTTAGCAAAGAACATGTTATATTTTTAAAGAACGGTAAAATAAAATGCTGGCAAAGTTGCTGTTAAATGGCTGAATATGTTTATTAACAGCTGAAGTGTAAGTTGGCTAAACTATTCAAAGCAATTGAAAACTGTATCAACAGATGTACAAATGTGCAGGCCCCATGATAGCCCTACCCATTAGTATTCATACTTACAGAGTCTGACTAGCCACCCATCTCATTATATCAATACAGTCACATAAAACACATAATGGTTAGTTAACTCCCTTTTCAAATCCATGGGTCAAAATTAATCTAAATGGAATAGTCCAATATTTAAGCAACTTAGGTGGAGGAGCAAGATAGCGGAGGAGTAGGAGACCTAAATTTCGTCTGGTCCCAGGAATTCAGCTGGATAGGGATCAAACCATTCTGAACACCTACGAACTCAACAGGAGATCGAAGAAAAGAATAGCAGCAACTCTCTGAACAGAAAAGCGACCATTTTCTGGAAGGTAGGATGTGCAGAGAAGTGAATCAGAGGCGATATTCGGGAGGATAGATGGTAGGCGAGGGGGCCTCTGCCAGCCAATTCTGGCAAGTGATAGAGCCACGGAACACAAAATCAAACTTTTAGATGTCGGCCCTGCTGTGGGACATTGCTCCAGTGGCTAAGCGGGGGGTGGAACCCTCATGGGACAGTGTGGTCTCAGGACCCTCAGGGTCACAGAAAGACCTGGGGTGCCTGAGTGCGGCAGAGCTCCCAGGTATTGGAGCGGGGAAGCCGGCTGCAGAGATGGAGCCAAGGTGCGGGCTCTCAGCTTGGGGTGGCCATAAACTGTGATCCGTGGCACAGTCGGGCCACTGCTCCTCCAGCAGGGACCCAACAAGGGCAGATCCGGGGAGACTCCCCTTCCTCCCCTGGGAGGAGCGGCGTGGGAGCGCACTGCAGGGATCTGCTGGGTTTGGAGACTCCACACCGAGTCGGGTGCCAGAGATAGAAACACTTGGTCACAGGCCGGGTGAGCACGAAGTGCAGCCGGAGACCAGGGAGATGGGAGTGACTGACTGCTTTTCTCTGGGGGCGCACTGAGGAGCGGGGCCCCCAGTTCTCGGCTCCTCTGGGGCGGAGACTGGGAGGCTGCCATTTTCACTCTCGGCCTCCAAAGCTGTACGGAAAGCTTGCAGGGAACAAAAGCTCCCAAGAGCAAACCCGAGCAGAATATTTAGCCCGGACTGGGAAGGGCGGAGCAATTCCACCTCCCGCAAAGACATTTGGGAACAATGGCAATAGGCCCCTCCCCCAGAAGATCAGCCCACCAAGACCAAGTTTACCCATCAATGAGAACAGCAGAACTCCAGCACTAGGAGAATACAGCACATAGAATTCATGGCTTTTCCCCCCCAATTCTTTAGTCTTTCAAAGATAATTTTTTTAATTTTCTTTTTTTTCTTTTTCTTTTTTTTTTTTTTGAATTTTTCTGTCCTTTTTTCAACCAATATCTTATCAATTCCTTTTTTAAAAATCTGTTTTATTTTTCATTTTTAGAGTCATATTTTATCCCTTCATTGTAGTTAACCTTATTTTTGGTATATATATATAAATTGTTCTTGCTTTAAAATTTGGGGATACAGTTTCTTCTAACAGACCAAAATATACCCTAAATCTCTAGTGTATGGCTTTGTTCTAGTCTCCTGCCTGATCACATTCTCTCCTTTTTTTTATTTTTTAAATTTCTCTTCTTTCTTTTTTCAACCAATTTCTTATCAATTCCTTTTATAAAATCTTTTATAATTTTCATCTTTACAGTCATAGTCCATCCCTTCACCGTATTTACCCTTATTTTTGTACATATATTTTTTTCTTTCTTTAAAATTTTGGGAGGTAGTTTCTTCTAACAGACCAAAATATGGCCAAAATCTAGTATGTGGCACTGATCTATTTACCAGCCTGATCATATTTGATCATATCCTTTTGTTCTTTTTTCTTTCTTTCCCTTTCTTTTCCCCCAGTTTTGGGTCTCTTCTGATTTGTTCAGTGTATATTTTTCTGGGTTGTTGTTACCTTGTTAGCATTTTGTTCTCTCATTCATCTATTCTCCTCTGCACAAAATGACAAGATGGAAAAACTCATCTCAAAAAATAGAACAAGAGGCAGTACCAACTGCCAGGGACCTACTCAATATGGACATTAGTAAGATGTCGGAACTAGAGTTCAGAATGACGATTAGAAAGATATGAGCTGGGCTCAAAAAAAGCATGGAAGATACTAGAGAAACACTTTCTGGAGAAATAAAAGAACTAAAATCTAACCAAGTCGAAATCAAAAAGGCTATTAATGAGGTGCAATAAAAAATGGAGGCTCTAACTGTTAGGATAAATGAGGCAGAAGAGAGAATTAGTGATATAGAAGACCAAATGATGGAAAATAAAGAAGCTGAGAAAAAGAGAGATCAACAACTACTGGATCACAAGGGCAAAATTCGAGAGATAAGTGATACCATAAAACAAAACAATATTAGAATAATTGGGATCCCAGAAGAAGAAGAAAGAGAGAGAGGGGCAGAAGCTATATTGGAGCAAATCATAGCAGAGAACTTCCCTAATTTGGGAAGGAAATAGGCATCAAAATCCAGGAGGCACAGAGAACCCCCCTCAAAATCAATAAAAATAGGTCAACACCCCAACATCTAATAATAAAACTTACGAGGCTCAGAGACAAAGAGAAAATCCTGAAAGCAGCTCAGGACAAGAGGTCTGTAACCTACAATGGTAGAAACATTAGATTGGCACCAGACCTATCCACAGAGACTTGGCAGGCCAGAAAGGACTGGCATGATATATTCAGAGCACTAAATGAGAAAAGTATGCAGCCAAGAATACTATATCCAGCTAGGCTGTCATTGAAAATAGAAGGAGAGATAAACAGCTTCCAGGACAAACAAAAACTAAAAGAATTTGCAAACACCAAACCAGCCCTACAAGAAATATTGAAAGGGGTCCTCTAAGCAAAGAGAGGGCCTAAAAGTTACAAAGACCAGAAAGGAACACAGACAATATACAGTAACAGTCACCTAACAGGCAATACAATGACACTAAATTCATATCTTTCAATAGTTACCCTGAATGTAAATGGGCTAAATGCCCCAATCAAAAGACACAGGGTATCAGATTGGATAAAAAAACAAGACCCATCGATATGCTGCCTGCAAGAGACTCATTTTAGAACCAAAGACACCTCCAGATTGAAAGTGAGGGGGTGGAAAACCATTTACCATGCTAATGGACGCCAAAAGAAAGCTGGGGTGGCAATCCTTATATCAGACAAATTAGATTTTAAACCAAAGACTGTAATAAGAGATGAGGAAGGACACTATATCCTACTTAAAGGGTCTATCCAACCAGAAGATCTAGCATTTGTAAATATCTATGCCCCTAACATGGGAGCAGCCAATTAATAACAAAGTCAAAGAAACACATCGACAACAATACAATAATAGTAGGGGACGTTAACAACCCCCTCACTGAAATGGACAGATCATCTAAGGAAAGATCAACAAGGAAATAAAGACTTTAAATGACACAGTGGACCAAATGGACTTCAAAGATATATTCAGAACATGACACAGTGTACCAAATGGACTTCACAGATATATTCAGAATATTCCATCCCAAAGCAACAGAATAGATTCTTCTCTAGTGCCCATGGAACATTCTCCAGAATAGATCACATCCTAGGTCACAAATCAGGTCTTAATCGGCACCAAAAGACTGGGATCATTCCCTGCATATTTTTGGACCACGATGCTTTGAAACTAGAACTCAATCACAGGAGGAAAATCTGAAAGAACTCAAATACATGGAGGCTAAAGAGCATCCTACTAAAGAATGAATGGGTCAACCAGGAAATTAAAGAAGAATTTTAAAAATTCATGGAAACCAATGAAAATGAAAACACAACTATTCAAAATCTTTGGGATGCAGCAAAGGCAGTCCTAAGAGGAAAGTATATAGCAATACAAGCCTTTCTCAAGAAACAAGAAAGATCTCAAATACACAACCTAACCCTACACCTAAAGGAGCTGGAGAAAGAACAGCAAATAAAGCCTAAACCCAGTAGGAGAAGAGAAATAATAAAGATCAGAGCAGAAATCAATGAAATAGAAACTAAAAGAACAGTAGAACAGATCAACGAAACAAGGAGCTGGTTCTTTGAGAGAATTAACAAGATTGATAAACCCCTGGCCAGACTTATCAAAAAGAAAAGAGAAATGACCCAAATCAACAAAATCATGAATGAAAGAGGAGAGATCACAACCAACACCAAAGAAATACAAACAATTATAAGAACATATTATGAGCAACTCTATGCCAGCAAATTAGATAATCTGGAAGAAATGGATGCATTCCTAGAGAGGTATCAACTACCAAAACTGAACCTGGAAGAAATAGAAAACCTGAACAGACCCATAACCACTAAGGAAATTGAAGCAGTCATCAAAAATCTCCCAAGAAACAAGAGCCCAGGGCCAGATGGCTTCCCAGGGGAATTCTACCAAACATTTCAAGAAGAATTAATACCTATTCTTCTGAAACTGTTCCAAAAAACAGAAATGGAAGGAAAACTTCCAAACTCATTTTATGAGGCCAGCATTACCTTGATCCCAAAATCAAACAAAGACCCCATCAAAAAGGAGAATTACAGACCAATATCCCTGATGAACATGGATGCAAAAATTCTCACCAAAATACTAGCTAATAGGATCCAACAGTACATTAAAAGGATTATTCACCACAACCAAGTGGGATTTATTCCTGGGCTGCAAGGTTGGTTCAACATCCGCAAATCAATCAATGTGATACAATACATTAATAAAAGAAAGAACAAGAACCATCTGATCCTCTCAATAGATGCAGAAAAAGCATTTGACAAAGTACAGCATCCTTTCTTGATCAAAACTCTTCAGAGTGTAGGGATAGAGGGTACATACCTCAATATCATAAAAGCCATCTATGAAAAACCTTCAGTGAATATCATTCTCAATGGGGAAAAACTGAGAGCTTTCCCCCTAAGACCAGGAACGCGGCAGGGATGTCCACTATCACCGCTGCTATTCCACATAGTATTAGAAGTCCTAGCCACCGCAATCAGACAACAAAAAAAAATAAAAGGCATCCAAATCGGCAAAGAAGAAGTCAAACTCTCACTCTTTGCAGATGATATGATACTTTATGTGGAAAATCCAAAAGACTCCACCCCAAAACTGCTAGAACTCATACAGGAATTCAGTCAAGTGGCAGGATATACAATCAATGCACAGAAATCAGTGGCATTCCTATATACCAACAACAAGACAGAAGAAAGAGAAATTAAGGAGTCGATCCCATTTACAATTGCACCCAAAACCATAAGATACCTAGGAATAAATCTAACCAAAGAGGCAAAGGATCTGTACTCAGAAAACTATAAAATACTCATGAAAGAAATTGAGGAAGACACGAAGAAATGGAAAAACGTTCCATGCTCATGGATTGGAAGAACAAATATTGTGAAGATGTCAATGTTACCTAGAGCAATCTACACTTTCAATGCAATCCCCATCAAAATACCATCGACTTTTTTTAAAGAAATGGAACAAATAATCTTAAAATTTGTATGGAACCAGAAAAGACCCCGCATAGCCAGAGGAATGTTGAAAAAGAAAAGCAAAGCTGGCGGCATCACAATTCCGGACTTCCAGCTCTATTACAAAGCTGTCATCATCAAGACAGTATGGTAGTGGCACAAAAACAGACAAATAGATCAATGGAACAGAAGAGAGAGCCCAGAAATGGACCCTCAACTCTATGGTCAACTAATCTTTGACAAAGCAGGAAAGAACATCCAATGGAAAAAAAGACAGTCTCTTCAACAAATGGTGTTGGGAAAATTAGACAGCCACATGCAGAAGAATGAAACTGGACCATTTCCTTACACCACACACAAAAATAGACTCAAAATGGATGAAAGACCTAATGTGAGATTTCTCCTCAAAATCCTAGAGGAGAACACAGGCAGCAACCTCTTCGACCTCAGCTGCAGCAACTTCTTCCTAGAAACATCACCAAAGGCAAGGGAAGCAAGGGCAAAAATGAACTATTGGGACTTCATCAAGATAAAAAGCTCTTGCACAGCAAAGGAAACAGTCAATAAAACCAAAAGACAACTGACAGAATGGGAGAAGATATTTGCACATGATATATCAGATAAAGGGCTAGTATCCAAAATCTATAAAGAACTCATCAAACTCAGCACCCAAAGAACAAAGAATCCAATCAAGAAATGGGCAGAAGACATGAACAGACATTTTTCCAAAGAAGACATCCAAATGGCCCACAGACACATGAAAAAGTGCTCAACATCGCTCGGCATCAGGGAAATCCAAATCAAAACCTCAATGAAATACCACCTCCCACCAGTGGCTAAAATTAACAAGTCAGGAAATTTCAGATGTTGGCGGGGATGTGGAGAAAGGGGAACCCTCCTACACTGTTGGTGGGAATGCAAGCTGGTGTAGTCACTCTGGAAAACAGTATGGAGGTTCCTCAAAAAGTTGAAAATAGAGCTACCATACGACCCAGCAATTGCACTACTGGGTATTTACCCCAAAGATACAAATGTAGTGATCCCAAGAGGTACGTGCACCCCGATGTTTATAGCAGCAATGTCCACAATAGCCAAACTATGGAAAGAGCCAAGATATCCATCAACAGATGAATGGATAAAGAAGATCTGGTATATGTGTATATATATATATATATATATATATATATATATATATATATATATATATATATATATACACACACACACACACACAATGGAATATTATGCAGCCAATCACAAAAAAAAAAACCAAAAACACAAAATCTTGTCATTTGCAACAACATGGATGGAACTAGAGGCTATCATGCTAAGTGAAATAGGTCAATCAGAGAAAGACATGTATCATATGATCTCACTGATATGAGGAATTCTTAATCTCAGGAAAAAAACTGAAGGTTGCTGGAGTGGTGGGGGGTGGGAGGAATGGGGTGGCTGGGTGATGGACACTGGGGAGGGTATGTGCTATGGTGAGCACTGTGAATTGTGTAAGACTGATGAATCACAGACCTGTACCTCTGAAACAAATAATACATTATATGTTAAAAACAAAAAAAAGATAGTAGGAAGGGAAAAATGAAGTGGGGAAAATCGGAGGGGGAGACAAACCATGAGAGACTATGGTCTCTGAGAAACAAACGGAGGGTTCTAAAATGGAGGGGGTGGGGGGATGGGTTAGCCTGGTGATGGGTATTAAAGAGGGCATGTATTGAATGGAGCACTGGGTGTTATACGCAAACAATGAATCATGGAACACCATATCAAAAAAATTAATTAAAAAATATTTATGCAATTTTATCAGTTTAGGCAAAATACATGTTTAACTGTCACTTTCAAAAATGAATTTAAAAATGATGAGTTTGGAGAATACAAACTTGCTAGAAGGGACTGGAGGGCAGGGAGGTGGGCAACCAAACCTCAGGGTTAATGGCTCAGCAAAAGACTCTGCCTCCTGGGAGCCAGAGAAGGGCCCATCTTTGCTGGGCAGTGTTCTCAGTGCCAGCTGCCAGACTAAGGAGTGAGGCTGTGGCCACTGGGCTAGGAGTCAAGAAACTGTCCTCCCTTCTATCCCTGCCTCTTTTGACTAACTTGATGACTTTGGCAGGGCTCTTGTTGAGCTCTGGTCATTTTTCTTGATGTTGATGGTGGTGGTGATGATGATCGTGATAATGATGATAACGATGGTGATGTTAATAATATGATGATGGTGGTAGTGATGATGATAATGATGGTGATGGTGATGATGATAATGATGGTGATGGTGATGGTGGTGGTGGTGATTATGATGATGACGATGATGGCAGTGATGGTGAGATAATGATGATGACAGCAGTTAGCTTATGGAGTACTTATAGTATCCCAGACATTGTGCTTAGGGCTACCCACATATTAACTTCCATCTTTAGCAGGTACTAATTTTATCCTCAGATAGATAAGCAGAAGAAGGCATAGAAGGCTTAACTAACCTCCCCAAGTCTCTGGAAGCAGAGCTGGGCTTTGAACCCAGGAGGTCCAGAGATCAGAGCCCCAGTGCTTAAGCACTACACTATATTATCATTCAAAAAGATGAAAAAGGAAAGAGTTGGACTAGCTCATCTCCAGGGCATCTTCCAGTTCTACCATGCTTAGATTCTAGGAATGCAGACTTTTATTTTTTTTTTAAGATTTTATTTATTTATTTGACAGAGAGAGAGACAGAGAGAGAGCACAAGTAGGCAGAGTGACAGGCAGATGGAGAGGGAGAAACAGGCTCTCCGCTGAGCAGGGAGCCGGATGTGGGGCTCGATCCCAAGACCCCAGGATCATGACCTGAGCCAAAAGCAGCCGCTTAATGGACTGAGCCACCCAGGTGCCCCTAGGAATGCAGACTTTTAAAGCACTACTTGCAAGGCTGTTTTACTGAAGGGTGACTCCCTACCCCATTCCTCTGTCCCCCAACATACATACACACAAAAATGGCAACTCAGCAGGAGCAAGTATCTAGACTGACTTCCCCAGCACTGCATTCTCAGAGTGAGGAACAGTGTCTGGCACACAGTAGTTGCTCAAGAAATAGTTGTTGAACAAATGACTCTGGAGTTGGACATAAAGCAGGCAGTCAAGGGGAGAGCGTTAATGCAATTTTGGGGTTACACATTGTTTTAAAGTTAATTGAAGGCAGATACTTCTTTTTCCAACTTGGAAAAATAACTAAAAAACTGACAGTAAATAGCAGAAGAATTTGGCAAGCCTTTTCCTTGATAGATGTTATTTAGGCTAACCATTTCTCCATTCTATTGTCTGCCAAGTACAGGACATCAAAATCAGTAATTGTCACAAATGCCAAAACAATAACAATTACACTATAGCAGTGGTGACAAAAGGAGCTTATTGTAATTATACCAGATCTGTTCTGAGTTACTCACGCCCATTGCACATCTGCATCAGAATATTTTAGGGCAAGGTCTGCTTTATTGGGTGGAGAGAATATAATTTTCTTTCTGACTGGTGCAGGAAACACACTGCAGAACACTGACTCGGAGATGCTAAACTTTTCATTAAGAAAAGGTTTTAATACTGCACCCTGTATGAGGCAACCTCATGCCAAATCGTTCTTCCTGGAGCTACTTACTCAGAGGACAGATGAAGTTGGGAGGAAGATATTACACTGAACAGCATCTCCAGCAACTGGTTTCTGAGCCAGATTGTCTTTCCAGATGTTTGGCTTCCAGCTACAAAAAAGGGAAATTCAGATTAGAGAGAAAACGGATGTAAAGAGACATAATATTTGCTGCAGTAAGCAATCGTATTCACCAAATGCTTAGTTCACTCAGGAATTTAGGCATGGATGAGACTCGAAATTTTGGCATTTGAGTCTAGACTTCTATGCAATGCTTAAAAAGAATTTCAGGAAATGTTCCTAAAGTTCCCTTTAACTGGAGATCTTTTTGATGCTTCCCAGCAGCACGCCCCCCCCAAAAAAAATCCTAAAAATAAGGTCAAATTTATCTTCCAGTAGAAGAATGTTTTTTTCCATTATCATAGGCTGCAACATTTCTTGACCACCTACTACATGCTGGGAATTATGGGAGGCACTGGGAACAGAGTGGTGGAGATTTTTAGTACTCTATCTTAATTCCTGTTCTCAATGTGCTTCCAGGCTAGGCCTTCAGCATGCCGATGTCACACTAAAAACGGAGCTTGAATTGCAGAGTTCAGAATGAAGTCCATACAAGAAGGAGGGGTGACTAAATAAGCTTACTTTTGTCCCATTATCCATTCATTCATTCATTCCCTTGGTTAGCCGGTTATTTTACAACCAGTTCAGGGCACACAAACCATGCTGCAGAAATAGGACTGATGAGGCAGCTTGGAGTAGTGGGGTCAGATTTCTCTCTACTTGGATTCTGGCCCCAAAGGTCTTAATCTCTCTGAGACTCTGTTTCCTTGTCTGCAAAATGGGAATAGTAATTCCTACTATTCAGGTTTGACCTAAGGATGAGAAATTTTTCTAGTTTGAGTAACACTGTCCAATAGAATCTTTTTTTTTTTTTTTTAGATTTTATTTATTTTTTAGAGAACGAGCGAGCGAGAAACAGCATGAGAGGGGGAGGGTCGGAGGGAGAAGCAGGCTCCCAAGGGGCAGGGAGCCCGATGTGGGACTCGATCCCAGGACCCTGGGATCATGACCCGAGCCGAAGGCAGACGCTTAACCGACTGAGCCACCCAGGCGCCCTGTCCAATAGAATCTTTCACAATAAAAAGAATGTTTTGTATCTCCCCTGTCTGATGCAGTAACTACTAGCCTCATGTGATTAGTGAGTACTTGGAATGTCACTAGTGTGGCTGAGGAATTGAACTTTTAATTGTATTTAACTTCTATCAATTAAAATTTAAATTTAAGTGGCCACAGGTGACTAGAGGCTCCCATCAGATCTGGAGGGCCCAGGACAAAGTGGTCAGTAATGGTTCCCTTCACACCTGCCCTAGCAGAAGGAACATGACAGAGCTCTTGTTCTGCACCTGGTTGGGAGGAGAGAAACTCAAAGAAACAAATCACAAACCTGTGCATTAGAGTAAGTCCAAGGGTTTTAGAAGCAGAGGAGGTGACTTAACTGGCTTGGTGGGACTGGGGAGGCATTTCTGCCTCCAGTGGGTGAAGCACGGAGTGGGGTGGGACCGGGGAGGCATTTCTGTCAAGGGAACAGCACATGCGCAGCATGGCTGGAGGGCAGAGCATCACACACCAGGATGTGCAGGTGCTTCAGAGTGCTGAAGTTGGGGCTCATAAGGGGAACAAGGGTAGGAGAGATTCAACCAGGAAGGTAGGCAGGAACTGGATCATGAAGGATTCCACCTATTGCCCTATAGGGAACTGAGTTTTATCCTGGAGGTCTTGGAAGTCATTCTAGGTTGTGAAGGAAGAACATACAATTTGATTTGATTGCAACCCTACTCATAAAAACTGACTTCACAAGCCAGTACTTGGGAACAACTGCTCCGTTGTGGATACCTTCCCCTTCCTTTGCCTCAGCCCTTCCCTCTACAAAATGGCCCCATGACAGGTGGCTCCCAGGGGTTCCATAAGGCTCATCCTGCTGCCTTCAGACTGGTGTCAGAAAGGTCTTCTCACCAGGCACTGAGGAGTCCAGGTCCCCATCCACGCAGATCTGCCTCTCATTCACTGAAGAAGGCTTGAGGGTGTACACAACAAACAGCCCAATTCTTAATGCAGAGAGAAAAGGATACATTCAGTGGTGGGCTCAACCATGTTTGCTCAACACATATAAAGGTTTTGTACATAGATCCACTCAAATCAGCTTCAAGGGAGGGTTTGAGACGACTCATGTTATTCTGTGATCAATGCAATGTTTCCAGAGACTTCTAAAATCTGTCCAGATTCATCAGAGCATTTAGCTCTGGCTCTGCCAGATCAACAGAACAGATATCAATGAGGATGGAAAAGGCTAAATACCATGCCACCTGGGACCCTCCTTTGGGAAGTCTGCAAAAAGCAGACCTGTTGAGTCAATGGCTGATGAGGATGACTGTGCTCATGGAAATTCTCGAATTCTTGGCCTAATAAGTGTGTCTGAGCACCAGGGAGCAGTGAGCACATAGCCCTGCTGGGGGTCTAACAGACCCGCCCCTTTTCTCAACTCTCCACCCTGAACAGAACCTCTAGAAGGTTCCAAGGAAATGGAATCTGTCACTGCATTGAAGGGTAATGTTGCTGGGTCGAGTGTGGTCAGGAGAGAACTGGGGCCTATATTCCCTTGTGAAATAGTCCCAAGGCTCTGCCCATCCCCCTGGGAAGCCTGGCACAGTACCTGAGCAAGTCCTGGATGCTGAAGTGGCCCCTCAGCTGACAGCCCAGGATGGCAATGATGGTGGGGATCTTGGAGAAGGTGAGGCCCGGCTCATTGAAGAGGAAGACGAGCTTGGGTATAAGCTGTGCCTGGTGAGCAACTTCAGCATTCCGGGGTCCTTCCCTGTGAGCCCAGGAGAGAGGCAGTAAAAGCTTTTACTGGAATGAACCAAATTTGCTGTGTTTCTGCTAAAAAGGTTTCCTAGACTGGGCTTGCTCTGTGGCCCTCTGACTCCAATGCTCTCTTGGCAACTCATCAAAATACTGTCAGACACCCATTGAATATGTGTCTGCCAAGTGCCAGAGTTGCTCAGGGATGAGCCTCCCATGCCCTTCCACCCCCGGAAACTGCCTTCAAAGACAACCCCCAGTTATTGACTTTTAAATTCTAAGCCTCGGGGAAAACTAATGCCTGTCTCAGAAAACTCAGAACAAAGACAGCAGACTCGTGTGTGACCGCGGAACACTTCCCAACAGCCAGGAGCGCAGGGCCCTTGGTGCGTCTGTCTGGGTGTGTGCTCTTCCTGCCTGCCCCAAACCACAAAGTGGATGAACACGCCACTGAGAGTCAAAGGGGAAAAAGACAGAATTCAAGCATCCACATCCTCCTTCTTAGGATAATCACAAATTCAATTTCCAGTAAATTCTCCCCCCGTCCAAAGAAAACAGCTCCCAGGATAAGTGTCCATCTTTTAGAAACAAATACAGAAAGAAAGTGGGAAAGAAAAAAAGGAAGATGAAGGAGGGTGAATTGGGGTGGACTGCTCCTTCTTGAGCTGTCCTGTCAGTACTAATAGGATAAATTCTGCCAAACTCCACATTCCTGATAGACACAGAGGCAGAACCAGCCCAGTTCTGTGTGTGGTTTGTATTCATCAGCCTAACAGGGAAGGTGTGCGTTCATCTACCTACAAGCTCCCAATGTGTTTTGTGCTCTTATCACAGCACTAAGAGGCCTGCTTGTCTGTATTCCTTCTCTACAGGACTGTCCTTTTCTTCTTGAACTTCTAGCACTAAGAACTGAGTATGAAATGGAATGGGCTTGTAATAGACACCCAGTGGGTGACTGAGTGAAAAGATGCTCACAAATATATTCAAAAACATCAAAGGTGCTAATGATAAGTTGAAACAGCCCTCCCATGAGGAGGCAGGTGGATGCGGGGGTGACCAGCCTGACAGGTGAGGAGGGAGATGGGTTGCTATGGCAGCCTTCCTGCCTCCCTTCTCCCTTATTCTGATCCCAGTCCCTGGTTTTCTTTGGGGGCCTACCACGTTCTAACTCCCCTCCACCCTTTCCAGAAGTGAAGTCATGCCACATGACCCAAGATGGCCCAGTGAGACTCCATCCTATTGCTGAGACTAAGGAGGAAAAAAGAAGCCCTCTGTGTTGCCTGTGCTGGCCGAGGATATGCTCTGAGGAGCTGCGCGGAGGCCATCTTGCCGTCTGCCCACATGAAGCCAGCACAGAAGAAAGCATGGACAAGATGGGTGACAGGTCTAAGACGAAGCAGTGTGAGCGCCACCCAGCCACGTGGGAAAATCTGTCCCATTCCAACGTATGAGCCAATAAAATCCCCTTTCTCAACCTTCCTTTTGTCCTCCCTCCTCCCTTCCTTTTTTCCTCTCTTCCTTCCTTCCCTAAGTTGGTTTGAATTGTATTTCTACTACTTGCAACCAAAAGAGCCCTGAACAATTTAAAAAGTGACTTGGAGAAGTCACTTAGAGGGAAAGTGGGTTGAGGGGCAAATGGGACATACAGAAGTGTTTTCGTTTGCTGAGCCCCTGAGAGGGTGCTAGCTGCAGAGCTGGAGAGTCCCCTCCTGGGGCCCAAATCCACCAGGGGAGAGACTTGCCCCACATACGTGAGCCACTGGGAAGGACACTGCCTCAGACTGAATGTGTCCCCCCCAAATTCATACATTAAAACCTAACCGTCAGTGCGACAATATTTGGAGGTGTGGTCTTTGGGAGGTAATCAGGTCATGAAAATGGGGCCCTCGTGATGGGATTAGTGCCTTTATAAAAGAGATGCCAGCGAGCCCTCACCCCTCCCACCAGGTGACATTATAGGGAGAAGACTGCTCGTAACCAGGAAGCGGGACCCTCACCACACACCGAATCTGCCAGGGCCTTGATGTTAGACTTCCAGCCCCTAGAACTGTAAGAAATAAACTTCTGCTGTTTATATGCCACCCCATCTATCATATTTTGTTACAGCAGCCCACATGGACTGAGACAGACGTGCTGCCACCTGGGAACTCAGTGCTCTGGAAATGGGAGAAGGCCGTGGTTGCTGAGCCACTTCCTGTCCCACCCCCTCGGTTCCCCTTCTTGGTATGAAGCCATTAGTTCTAGCCCCCACCCTGCCAAAGCCTGGCCTACCTTGGTGATCGAAGGATTTCCGCAAGGTGGGAGAAGAGGGAGTGCTCCAGGTTGTCCGCAGTATTCATCCAGAGCTGGAGACAACAAGCACAGAGTGAAACCAAGATGTGTGTGAAGAAGGGACTTCACGCAGTGTGAGCAGGTACAGGGTTGAGCACGCTCTCCTTACGCTTGCAGTCACTAACACCATTTAGCAGCTCAGGAATCAGACCAGCTCTCCCAACACCTAGAACTTAGAGGCTGCCTTTCCCGGGGGAAAGCTCGGACACCATTTCTCTCTTCCCCATCTCTGCTGCTGCCCAGTGCTTCAGTGGGAGTCTAGATTGGAACCAAGGACACCTGCCGTAACCTGTGTCTGGCCCTCAGCCCTGGAGCCCATATAGCCACACGCAATATGCAGCTCATCCTCCCTGGAGCCTGGAAGGCAAGTGCCAGTCTTCCCAAGCGAGAGATGAGGAAACAGGCTGAGACAGACCAGTTGAGGGACAGGTCCCACTCACCACCAGCAAGTGGTAGGACTGGAATGAGAAGATGAGTCTTGCCTGTCTGGTTTGCTGCTACCGCGACCATGCACCCAACTGTGCACACATCACTTTCTTCAGTCCCCTCCTCCGTGAAACCTGCAGCACAGCCCCCTCCCCTCCCACACGGCCGCACTGCGAGCTGCACACCAAAGGGGATGCACTCAGATTCCAAGAGTGAACTTGATCACTCAGGTTGTTTTCATTCACAGTAAACAAAATGCAGCTGCTAACCGTCCTGCTGGGGCAAAGTGGATGGCGTGCCTTCAGGTCTCCCGTCTGTTCCCCTTTAGAGAGCTCTACTATTTCTTATTTCCAAATACTGACATTTCCTAGGGCCCAGAATGGAGAAGGTTTGATGTGGGATTATAAGAGTGCATTCACGGAGCAGCTAAAAGAGCTCACACTTATATAAATGAGACCATTTTCCAGAGGGAAGAAGTGCCCTGCAAAGTCCTAAAACGGTATCATTATCTGCATGTAGTAGCCAAGAAGAGTGACGCTCAGAGAGACTCAGAAACTTGCCTGGCGCCCCACGGTTTCTAATTGGCAGAGCCCGGCTTCAAAGCCTGGTCTGTCTGACCATTGAGTCCATCCTCTTGTCTCCTCACTGCGCTCCCCACAGGCATCTCCTGCAGACAATGACCCATAGGGTCAATAATCGACCTCACTTGAACCAAGCAGGTGACCGTGGCCCCATCCTCTTACTTCGGAGTGAAAGCAAAGGAGCCTCAAAGGACTCAAGTTTCTGAGGAGGCCCATGAAGGTAGAGACCACCCCTCTGACTAGTCCCCACACATGCCACATAGAGAGCACTTAATAAGGACCCATCAAGTTTTTTAAAAGAGTGAATGCAAAGTAGATCAAGGGAAAATAAGTGGATAAGTGGATTGCTCTTAAGCCAGAAGCACACTGACAGATTTCCAGCTCCCGTTTGCACAGCCACTGCCTGGCATACACAGAAGAGGGCAGCTGCCATTTGGGAGAGCTGGTGTGGGCTGATGTGGCCCCAGTGTGTAGGAGTCCAAGAGCCTGCACACTTGGAACGTTCATTCATAAAGTCAGACATTGAGCAAATGCTTTGTCCGACTCAGTGCCGGGAGAACTGAGATAGTAAGATTGGACCAAGCAATCTTGTGTGCCCCTGAGCCCTTACCTTTCCCACAGAAGCATATTCCTGTTTCCTTTCCAGAGCACTAGAACAATAAAAAGATGCCACACACATTGGAGGCTGCCTAGCTCTTTAGAAATTACATAATACCAAGTATCTGAATTTTGGGAAACATGGATAATTGAATCTTTTGGTTATTATCCTGTGTCACATAACCTCTGTACTGAGAACTGCATTGAGATGTTTGGATTAGATTTCTTTAAATATCAAATGGATAATACGTCAGATTTTGCCCTCTCCCCACCCCTGGAACCACCTCACTCTCAGAATGGGCTGGCCTATCCCTTCTTCAAGGAACCCAAAGCCTCAACCTCCTGCCTTTCTCCTGCTTCTCAACTTTCTGTCTCTCCCCTGCTTCTCAACTTCCTCTCTCTCCCCTGCTTCTCAACCTCTTGCCTTTCCCCTGCTTCTCAACTTCCTCTCTCTCCCCTGCTTCTCAACCTCTTGCCTTTCCCCTGCTTCTCAACTTCCTGTCTCTCCCCTGCTTCTCAATTTCCTGTCTCTCCCTACTTCTCAACTTCCTATCTCTCTCTGCTTCTCAACCTCCTGCCCCTCCCCTGCTTCTCAGCTTCCTGTCTCCCCCTTCCCTTTAAACTGTCTGTCCCAATCATCATGCATGGAACCCACCCTTTTTCTTGTAACCCACTCTTTTATCTCTAAACTTTCCCTCTCAATAGTGGGAAGGACTTGACCTGTCAATAGTGATTTTCCCACTGGTATTTTTAACCATCCTTTTCTATTGCTTCCTCCTCCTCAGCCTAAAACCAGACTCAGGTCCCTTAAGTCTTGAAACTTCCTCCCTTCTATTTTCTTCTCTTTTTTTCTTCTTCAAAAGCCCACTGACTGTCTTGACTCCATCCTCCTCCCTCCACCTCACTTCTGACCCCATTACTTATGTTTTCCTAGGCCTGTCAGTGACCTTCAGTTGACCTCCAAGTGACTTCCAAATTTTACACAGTCCTACAAATTACAAAATCTAAAACTTAACACATCCTTGCCCTTACTTGATAGAGGCAGACATTTGGAAAAGTTCTCTTCTTTTTGAAATTTTGTCCTCCTAATCTTTAAATTTTATTTCATTTCCTTTTGTTTTCCTTGTTTTTTTTTTTTTTTAGCTTCTGGTTTTTATGGGTTGCTTGTTTTCTTAACTCCAGCTTTAAAAGCACCAGCTTACCTAAAAGTTTACTCAGGGAGGGGTGGGGTGGTACCCATGGTCATTCCAGGAGCAGGCAGTAGGAGGGTGGTGGGTTCCTCCATGGGTAATTTCTGGGCCAGGCTGCTGGTGGACATGCTTTGGAGCCAAGCTGCCTGAACTCAGCCACAGCATTTTGGAAGGTACAGGTATGCAGCCAAGGCATGCTGTCCTGTTTATCAGTGTAGTGAGGTCATTTATGCATGTCTCCTTTCCTCTTGTGCACTAGGAGCCTATATTCCACACCTGGTTGGCTTCCTGCATAACCCTCTCATCCATATCTTCAGACCCAGATCCAGGGCCTGGTTCAATTAGCTAATATTTTATTTAGGATTTTTGGAGCTATATTTATGAATAAGATTGGCCTGTACTTTTTCATTTCCCATACTGTCCTTTTTTGGTTCTGCAATCAAGATTGGCTCATAAAATAAGCTGGGAGTGCTCTCTTTCCAGTTTCCTGGAAGAGTTGATAAGGCTGGAATGGCCCATTTCCTGACTGGAAGAACTTCCCTATAGACACCCTGGGCCTGGACTTGCCTTATGGATGTTGTTTGTAAGATTTTATTTTTTTTATTTATTATTTTTTTTAATTATGTTTTTTATTTTTATTTTTTTATTTTTATTTTATTTATTTTTTTAATTCTTATTGTAAGATTTTAAACCTGTGATTCTGTTATTTGATGGTTATGGGACCATTTGAGTTTTTATTTCTTTTTGAGTGAATTTTGGAAACAAATTTTCTTGGAGATTGTTCAAATGAGCTAAGTGTTCACATTTATTGGCACCAAGTTGCTGATCCTATTTTCTTGTTGCCTTTCTAATTGCTCATTCCTCTGTGGTTATTCTTCCCTTTCCTTCCTAATATTATTTAGTTGTGCCTCCTGTTTGTTTGTTTTTTCCCCCTTAGCCAATCTCAACAGGTCTGTCTGTGTTATGAGAACTAGTTATTGGCCTTGGTGATCCTTTCTACGTTTGTTTCTTTCCTACTTAAGTAATGTTCTCATCTCTTTTTCCTTCCTTCTTTCTCTGAATTTTGTTTTTGTTTGTTTTTTTGTTGGGGGTTTTTGTGTTTCCATTTTTGTTTGTTCATTCTAACTTCTTGATCTAAAAGTTCTGTTCATTAATTTTAAATGTTCTTTTCTCTAATATATATACACTGATGACTATAAATTTTCCTCTAAATCTAGCTTTCACCAGCACCCCCCCAAAAGTGCTTTGTTATATGCAGTGTTATACAGTGTGTTCCTTTCATTCAGTTCTAAATCACTTCTAATTCGAATGATGAGCTTCATTAATCCTCTTTATCCCACTGTCTTTGCCAAAATTCAGGCTTCAAAATCTTCGATCTGGATTTCTGTAGCAATCTCACAACCCACTCTCCCTTGCCTTGGGCTCCTGCCACCAGAGTAATAGGCCTAAAATAAAATTCTAACATGTCATTCTTTTGTTAACATCCTTAGGTATCAGGAGCTTCGCAAAACTTAGCAATAATCTAAAACTTATCTATAAAGCCTTTAACCTAATAATTCAACTTTGATCATTTATTCAAAGGAAATAGTTTTTAGAGCAGGGGAAATGTATGCACAAAACAACAAAATAACATTTATTCAAAACAACAATATAGGGGGAAAATCTAAGACTTTGACAATAGGAGAATGGTGAAGAAACCAGGAACTTGCTCTAAGGCAGATATTATTCTGGTTCAGAACAAATCTTGTAAAAGTCCATAAAAAATGCTTTTAAATGTGAAGTTCAGATCTTTAACAAGCATTATTGGTGAAGGAGTAGTGATGGAGAGTCGATGAGTGTTGCTTGCTGGAAGCCTATAAGATTAAGAAAGGGCATGATGTGATGGAGGGGACCTTGAATTCTTGACTGGATGGGTCTCACGAATGCACTTGGGGACTAACAGTGACCTGGTGTGCAACAGTGTAGCACAGGTCATAAGGGCTTTCCTAGCACTCATGTGTTTCTAGTTTTAAATACCTCCCTCCTTAATTCCCTGGCCCCTTGCATGTTTCTCATCTTCCTTTCTCAAGCCCTTTTCCTCCCCATTTTGCCTTTCCATGGACCAGGGCTGTGTCTTTGCCACTGTCTGGTTCTTAGAGTCCCAGACTTTGGGAGATGAGCTCTAGGGGGGGTTTCTCCTGTCTCTCCATCTTGTAATGAGACATAGTATTTACTCTTTTTTTTTTTAAGATTTTATTTATTTATTCATGAGAGAGAGAGAGAGAGAGAGAGGCAGAGGCAGAGGGAGAAGCAGGCTCCCCGCAGAGCAGGGAGCCCGATGCGGGACTCGATCCCAGGACCCTGGGATCATGACCTGAGCTGAAGGCAGACGCTTAACCAACTGAGCCACCCAGGCGTCCCCATGGTATTTACTCTTAACACAGGAGCATTTGGAACTGGAGTTCTGAGGAGAGAGTAAGGGTTGTGCTAGCGACTTGCTTGGCTGATGGTTTCTCCTCCAAAGGCATTAGGCTCCAGAGCTTCCTAACATAGTCAGATGCGAGGAGCAGACAAGTGTCTTTTCCCTTTCATTCAAAGTATTTTAACCAAAAAAGAAAAAAGAAGAGTCCATAATAAATATTTTTAATGTCTGTTATGTGAGAAGAGGCAGGACTTAAACTATATCTACACTATGATCATGACTATGATATAAAAATATATGTATATTATGCATAGAAAGTACAAAAAAGCAATGCCTTAAAAGTTGACAACGGTCAACTTTTCTGTAATTTTAAATATTTAAAATTTAAATATTCTATACTAAGCATGTATCATGTTTTAAGTTAAGAAAATCCATTTTTTAAATCCTTCCAAGGACTGCAGCAGGAACTGGCTAAAGCGCACGTCCTGTCATGCAGCCTAGCATCTCCCACCTGTCTCAACTCCCTCCCTGGCCAGCCTCACCTCTCCCTGCCACAGACAGCCCTGCAGGCACCCTCCAAGCCACTTGCTCTCACATCCCCATGGTTGTTCCCATCCCTCCTGTGTGCAAATAGCATACACTCCACCTGGAATGTTCCCCCACTGAATGCATTCTGCCCAACTCAGCCCCAGAGTCCTGATCTGCAAATCTGAATGGACTGTGCTCTCACCCCACCCCCCTGATGCCCTGTGCCTGTCTCGCCGTGATGTCTAGCACATTGTAGTGTCACTTGGTCATGTCCTGGGCCCAGGCAGCTGTGTCGAGAGGCTGGATCCTGGTTATCAGCATGTCTCCAGGACATGGCCAGTGCCTGACTCCATGGGCACTCTGGAAATGGTGCTTTGTGACTAGAGCAACCCACCCAAAGTTCTGTGCAGTACCTCCCACTTAGGCTCAGGCCTGCCCTCAGGGTCTCTCAGTCAGCACTTTCAAGGAGTATTTGTCAACAGCAAAGCACCATCTAAAGGAATTGGGGTATATATATTTTTAAGCCCATATATATATGTATATATATATGGTACCCTACAGTTTTAGAATCCGTTCCCAGATACTATCTGGTTTGACCCTCCAGCCTGTGAGGGAGAGGTGATGCTTCCCATTTCACCCACGAGAAGACTAGAACTCAGAGAAATCAAGAGACTTGCCCAAGGCCACACAGCCCATTGATGGTCTCTTATTAATTACAAACCCAGGCCTCTGGGCTCCAAAGCCTTTGAGGCTTTCCCTCTCACTACCCTCATGATTACTGAGGAAGCTGGCCTGCTGAGTTTAGAGGAAGCTCCAGATGTTCTTTACCATCACACACACCCACTCCTTCAGGGCTAATGTCCAGTCTCCAGTTTACCTCAAAATTGCAGAGGATGTGTTGAAAGACGCCAACGTTGGTGACAGCAGATGACCCGAAGCCTAGTTCTGCAGTGCCAGCAATCGAGAGGATGAGCTGAAAAATTCGATGGTTTAGGAGAGAGGTCTTTTTCCTCAGGAGAAAAGCCATTATCTGAAAAAGTTAAAACACAAAGCAATTTCCTGGTGAATGCATCATTAGAACTCTTTCTCCTTCACCTGCTTGTGCCCACCAGCACCTGTCGTCAGCCCAGCCTGCAAGCCCTCTGCTCTCTGGTGCTACCTCCTTCATTCCCATATTCTCAGTGGAAAAACACATGCCAACTTCTGGGGCTGCTTCCCACCAGTGTCCACTTTTCTGTACTTGTGTACTTGTGTGACTTGACCTCTCACTAGGGGTTTGACCTGCTCTCACTAGGGTCCCCCTGCTTCTTCCTGAAAATCTCCCCCTGTGTTTCCAGAATGCCACTCTCTCTTGGTTTCCTCCTACATTTCTTTTTTTTTTTTTTTAGTTTCAGAGGTAGAGTTTAGTGATTCATCAGTTGCATATAACACCCAGTGCTCATTACATCAAGTGCCCTCCTTAATGTCCATCACCCAGTTACCCCATCCCCCTTACCTTGCTTCCAGCAGCCCTCAGTTTGTTTCCTAGAGTTAAGAGTCTCTTATGGGGGCACCTGGGTGGCTCAGTCAGTTAAGCGGCTGCCTTCAGCTCAGGTCATGATCCCAGGGTCCTGGGATCAAGCCCCACGTCTGGCTCCCTGCTCAGCGGGGAGCCTGCTTCTCCCTCTCCCTCTGCATGCCATTCGGTCTACTTGTGCTTTCTCTCTATCTGTCAACTAAATAAATAAAATCTTAAAAAAAGAGTCTCTTATGGTTTGCCTCCCTCTCAATTTTCATCTTATTTTATTTTTCCTTCCCTTCCCCTATATTCATCTGTTTCTTATATTCCACATATGAGTGAAATCATATGATATTTGTCTTCCTCTTATTGACTTATTTTGCATAGCAAAATACTCTCTAACTTCATCCATGTCATTGTACATGGCAAGATCTCATTCTTTTTGATGCCTGAGTAATATTCCATTTAAAAAATACACAGACACACCACATCTTCTTTCTCCATTCATCTGTTAATGGACATCTGAGCTCTTTCCATATTTTGGCTATTGTGGACACTGCTGCTATAAACATTGGGATGCATGTGCCCCTTCGAATCATTATGTTTGTCAACCTGTTTGCAGTATGTCAAAGCTGTAATCATCAAGACAGTATGGTACTGGTATAGAAACAGACACATAGGTCAATGGAACAGAATAGAGAACCCAGAAATGGACCATCAACTCTATGGTCAACTAATCTCTGACAAAGATGGAAGGATAGCCAATAGAAAAAAGACAGTCTCTTCAACTAATGATGTTGAGAAAATTGGACAGCCACATGCAGAAGAATGAAAATGGACCATTTTCTCACACCATACACAAAAATAAACTCAAAATGGATGAAAGACCTAAATGTGAGACAGGAGTCCATCAAAATCCTAGAGGAGAACACAAGCAGCAACCTCTTTGACCTCGGCCACAGCACCTTCTTGCTAGACATATTTCCAAAGGCAAGGGAAACAAAGGCAAAAATGAACTATTGGAACTTCATCAAGATAAAAAGCTTTTGCACAGCAAAGGAAACAGTTGACAAAACTAAGAGACAGCCTACAGAATGTGAGAAGATATTTACAAATGTCTTATCTGATAAAGGGCTAGTATCCAAAACCTATAAAGAACTTATCAAACTCAACACCCAAAAAACAAAAAAAAATCCAGTCAAGAAATGGGCAGAAAACATCAACAGGCATTTCTCCAAAGAAGACATCCAAATCGCCAAAAGACACATGAAAAAATGCTCCACATCACTCAGCATCAGGGAAATACAAATCAAAACCACAATGAGATACCACCTCACACCAGTCAGAATGGCTAAAATTAACAAGTCAGGAACAACAAATGATGGCGAGGATGTGGAAAAAGGGGAACCCTCTTATACTGTTGGTGGGAATGCAAGCTGATGCAGCCACTCTGGAAAACAGTATGGAGGTTTCTCAAAAAGTTGAAGATGGAGCTACCATACGACCCAGCAATTGCACTACTAGGTATTTATCCTCCTACATTTCTTTGTGCTCTTTCTCATTCCCCTTTACCAAATCCTGCATTCATAACCATCCCATAAATGTTGCTGTGTCACCAGGAAGCCACCACATCCCCATGAGCCCAGCTGCACCAGCATCTCACCTTAGGCTGCAGCCACGTGATGTGCCTTTCTGCTATGTCAGGCCCAGGGAAGCAACAACATGCAAACATTCATACCATAATGGAGGCACTGGGATCCCAGTGGCCCACACCCATCTCAGAGACTAAATGAGAGGGATCCCACCTAGCTTTATGTCTCTGTTGATCTCAGTCACCCAAAAGTCAGGTTGCCTACCCATCTACTGGCATCCGGGTTCTCACCCATCTTATCCACAACTCAATTCCCTAAGCTTCGATCTGACACCACCCAGCCATTCTCCCTATTCTCCCAGCTATCCTCTCCAATCTGCTATTTGGAAGTCTTGCTTGCTGCTATAGACTGCATGTTTGTGTCCCCCCAGAATTCATGTGTTGAAACTCTATCCCCCAATGCAATGTTATTTGGAGGTGGGTCCTGTGGGAGGTAGTTAGGGTTAGAGGGAGTCATGAGGGTGGAGCTTCATGGTGGGATTAGTGCCCTTGTAAGAGTCACAAGAGAGCTTGCTCCCTCTCTCTGATCTCTGTCATGTGAGAATATAATGAGAAGTTGGCCATCTGCAATCCAGAAGAGGGCCCTCACCCAACCCAACCATGCTGGCACTCTGATCTTGGGACTTCCCTGCCTCCAGAACTGTGAGAAATAACTCTCTGTTATTTATAAGCCACCCAGTCTGTGGTATTCTGTTAAAGCAGCCCAACTGCCTAAGACAGTTGGGATCAGTGAATACGCACTATCTTTCCAGACTGCTCCAGTCACTTCTTAGATACATCTGAAATCTGACCACTCCCCAGTCCCCCACCAAGACATAATTAGGACGGTTGAAAGTTGCTTGAGAAAAATCACACACGCAGGCTGACTGGTTTCACTTTGCAGTAATAGTGTCAAACGCCAAAGCAGCCCTCATTTGGCCTCGTGATCCAACTCTGTTTTTCCAGTAAGCTGGTTTTCTTCATCCTAAAGATGAGGATTTCATCTCTTCTCCTCTCTCCCCAACCTCCCTTCACCTCCACCACCAACTTCACACTCTGCTGAGAAGACAGAACCCATCAGACACAAACGCTCTCATCTTCCCATACCAGATCGACTTCCCATACCAGATCTCATCCTCCCATACCAGCACCCCTTCCTGTCATAAGTAGGGTCTCCAACCACGTGGCCCCTGGAACCCACTACTCACCTTCTTGAGGACATGGCTCCATGGGACAGCTCTTCTCTCCTAGCTGCATCCGTCTCTCTCTCGCTTTCTCTTCTGTCACATCTTCCCCCCGACAAAAATGCTCTAGTAATTCTCATCTTAAAAAGAACCCTCCCAGGATGCCTGGGTGGCTCTGTCGGCTAAGTGTCTGCCTTCAGCTCAGGTCATGATCCCAGGGTCCTGGGATCGAGTCCCATATCGGGACTCATCCATATCCCTACTGCCTGGCACAGTACCTAGCTCTTAGTGGGTATTTGGTCAATATGAACTGAGTAAATAGATTCCATCCATGGGCCACTCCTTGTCTCTACCATCTTTTTCTTCCTGAAAAACTCAAGCAACATGGTCCTACATGTGATGTTGGCTACCTTTGTAGCTCTGTAGCACATTATCTCTCTCAAGGCACTCTGCTCAGGCAAAGAAAACACTCACTGAGAATTCACAATGCGCCAGGCCCTACACTTAGCGGTGGGGAGGCCACAGTGAGTATGAGTGAGGATTCCAGATGTCCACGAGACCGGAGTTTCTGGGAAGATAGCTGGAGAACATCCAAGTCACAGAGAGCATGGTAGTTCTGGAAGTGAACCTCAGACACTTACTGCATTCAATGTATACTAAAATTATCTCGGTATTTGTCTTTTTTTGTTGTTTTTGTTTTGTTTTGTTTTTTGGGTTTTTGTTTGGTTTTTTTTTTTGGTATTTGTCTCATGTTATCCTTCTAGATAAACCCACGAGAGCCGGAAGTGCTATATGTACCTTTTTGGAAATGCTCACAATAATTGCCAAAATCCCTAGTCACAGCAGATCTGTATGAGCTGAAGTAGTACACATCCCATCAATGCTGCTTTTAACAACATGGTCAAAGAAAACTTTTAATATCCCCAAAGCCCCAAATTTGAGTTTTAATATAAACCCAGACACACCCATTCACTTATTACTAAAATATTTACTAAGTTTCTGTTTGGTCTCAGTATATGCTGGCAAAGAATAAGGAAACACCCAGCCCTTTAGACAATTACAGTCTCACAGAGATGAGCAGAATCATAATTATAGCACCGGGTAAGAGCAGTGAGACTGGGCACATGCATGGTGCCAAGGGCAGCCAAGAGATGGCCACACACTCAGCTCAGGGCTTAGAAGAGAGATCCCCTTTGCCATTTGAGCTTGACCTGGGGAAGAGAGAGAGATGGTACTCCAAGCCCAGGACACAGGTACACAAAGTAATATGATGCGGTTAGCAATCCATGACCATGCAGGATTCAGTGAGGAAGGTGCATTGGCTGGACAGGAAATGGGGCTAAATGGGGTTGGAAGGACAGGTTGGTGGCCAGTTTTTAAAGGTCTTTAGAATCCAGTATAAGGAGTTTGGGATATTATATCAGTGACTGGGTGCCTTTGAAGGGTTTGCACAGGAAAGAGGTATCATCAGGTCTATAATGTAGAGCTGTGACGGGTATCAATGAGATTTGAGGGAGAAGCAGAAGGAACAGGCCACTGTCCAGCTGTGGCCACAGTCTAGGTGAGGGGGCATGTACCTGAGAAACTTTCTTCTTCTCAGACCCTGACTTGGGGGCCAAAGAGTCAGGGAGGCTTTCTCTTAGCTCCTGCTGTACCAAGGAACCACCATGGCCTTTGTACCCCAGTGACATTGTCTAGACTTTGACACTAGTCCTGTCCTTCATGATTTTCTTCCAGCCATGCAGGAAGGTACTCAAGGGCAGTGAACATGTCTCATGTGACCTCGCAAATAGTAAACAGCACTAACAATCACAGTTGCTCTGAGCAAGCACTCTTCTGAACACTCAGCACGTATTAACTCACTTTATCATCGCAGCCCTACAAAATAAGTGCTGTTATTATACCCATTTTACACATAGGGGATTAAGAACTAGAGATGGCTGGCACTTACGGAGCCCTTATTTTGCAGATATAATGCTCAGCCCTCCACTTGAATTAAATGATCTAGTGCTCACTACAACCCCATGACACAGCATGTGAGATAGTGGGTAAGGATGGAATCTATTTACTCAGTTCATATTGACCAAATATCTCCTTAAAATAGAGATATTAAGGAAACTGAAGCAGAGAGGGTAAGTAACCCAACGTTATATAGCAAGTTTGAGGAAGAGGCAAGATTCAAACCCAGCACCCTGGTTCCTCTACCCAGGCTCCTAGCTATCACGTTAGGTGCAAAGTAGCTGGATCACCAATGATTCCTGAATTCAGTGAAAGTTACAGGTATACAGGTGAGCACCCCCATTCTGATCAGAGTGCCTCTCTGCCTGGCCATCACTTGGCCCTCTGCTGTGCCGACACTGGCTTTAAGACCCTTCCCTGTTAGTTTCCCTTCTCCAGAAGTTACCCTGGAGGGAAAGTCCCCTAGGGCCAGTGAAGCTCTTCCCTGCTCCTAGGTAATGACAGCTCCTTGGGGAGTTACAGGCTTGGATGGGAGGGTGGGATTACCTGGTAGCCATAGATGTGCTGCATCAGGCGATCACACATGACATTGCTGGTCAGGACAGAGTGCAAGACTTTCACAGCTGCATACATAGTGTGGTCATCTGTCGCTAAGGAAATGAGGCCTAGAAGGATGGCAGGCCCGCCAATGAAGTCCAGGCTGCTGGCTGCTGGGATGGAGTGGAACACCCTTATGCCTGTGCCGGACAAAGGGGCATTCCATCAATACATCGCAGGCTCAGGGCAACGGCAAGACCCCTGGAAGCCTGCAAGGGCAAAAGAGCTGCAGATCCAAGTGCCACCCTCCACTCACAGTAAAGGGGCCTGTGCACCTGGGACAGGCTGGGAGTGGGAGGAAGGGTGGGAGGTTTGAAAGTCTTAGCTCACTGAGAGATCCTGCCCTGAGGTCTTTCTGGGTCACCAAAACAGGTGAAACAGCCCAGAGCATTTCAGATCACCGCCTCTATCTCCATCCGGAGTGCTGGGTGAGCCACAAGCTCTCTGAGCCTCGGGCCACTGGTGGCTCAGACAACCCCGGGCTCTTGTCTGCTCTCTAGATCTTTCGAGACTGGACCTTGTACCAAACCCCTGCTCTGCTCTTGCCCAACTACATAACAAGCAGCAGTCACTGGCTGTTGTTTTTACCCAAACAACCACAACCGTCGCCTCTGTCAAAGGGCCCCACCGTGCCCACTAGATAGGCTCCATTGTGCATAGATGCCAGTCCGGTTAAGCTGAGTTCACTAGCAACTGCCAGATGGGGCAAGGTGAACTGGCCTCTCTGCAACGTGGAAGGTTAACTCTCCGACAGGGTTAAATCTCCAACTCTCACCCTCACTGGATAGCCGTTCAGAAGTCCAGGCTACACAAGCAATGACAGCCACCTGCCCATCTTCCCAAATAATAGTAAAATGTCAAGGCCTGACCTACCTAAATGGCCTACAGCCACAGCTCCAACAGTTCGAAGAGAACCCGAGAAGTGGCCAGCACAATTTCTTAGCAAGAACACAGGCATGGCATTGTCACGGGATGAAATGTTCATCTAGAGAAATGAGCAACAATTAGTCCAAAGAAACATGCTGGAATGGAAGAGCTTTTATTCATGAGGTCCTGGAGGGTAGGCACCCCAAGTCCTGGTCCAGTGTTGGCCCTCAGTAAGAGAAAGTCAGTGAATAAATAATAAATGAACCACTGTCAGGGAGACTGAAGCCAAAATTTGGTTTCCCATGCCCCACCACCCAGGCTGTGGCTTAGTCATGTGGGAACAGCTCTGGTGGCGCAGTTGAACCACAGATGTCCCACATGTCACAGTGAAGAGCTAATGAGGGCGAGGTGGACCCAAGGACATGTGGAGGTGGAATGGAGCCACGAAAGCCAGGCTGCCCCCTTCCCAGTCCAGGCTGTCTAGCCTCTGCAAGCCTTGGCCTCACTGGTCTCAGAGGGCTAGGCAGATGGGAGTCCGGGGTACTCTGTGGGTAAAGCATAGCTGTGGTGCTCAGCAAGACCTCATCCCTTGTTTACTGAGCCTCTTCAGTAAAGGGAGATGGCCCTCTGTCTGTAAGGGTGGAGAAACTGTAAACAAATCGGCTCCAATTCATCAGCATTAAGCAAAAGAGCACCTCTGCAGGAATTAGGAAATACTTCATCTAATGGCATCTTCATCTACAAACACGTCTGCTTGCTGTTTTGCAAGTTTGCTGTTTAAAATAAACAGGGCAACTCACAGAACATTTTGCAGGTTTGGGGGGTCAGTAGCACCCAGAAAAGAGAAGCTCAATAGTGTTTTCAGCGTCTCAAAGGTTTTTCAAATTCCATTTGTTCCTGTTCTCCGGTGAAGAATAAAGAGCACCTACTTTCTCCTCTGAGCAATTATAAATAAAAGGTTTAGTCTCAGGGGATGCTAATGGGTGGAGAGGCATATGCTATTTTAACAAATGAAATGGGCAGCACGCCTGTGTGTATCTGTCTCCACATGCACAAACATGAATTAGTGTTCATTTAAGCACTGAAACCTGAAGCAAGCTATGAGATCATGATTCCAAAAGGTGGCAACAAGTGAAGGCAGAAGTCATACCTCTTTGGCAATCAGGCGGCTGTCCACCTCACTGTAAGTGTTTCTGATGTCTGTAACACTGGTGATGGAGGAGCTGGCTAGGTGAAGGCCAAAGGAAACCCTTTCCTCCGCAACCAGGGGCGTCACTTCTATATCAGGGTCCACTCCTAAAACAACACATCTTTGATCACCTCTACTCTCTTTATAGAAAAGAAAGTACAAGCTCAGTAAAATAAATAGCTATGGCTATATGGCAAAGCTATCATTGAGAGACTGTCTTATGTTGTTATATTATACGTTTGTATGTTGTATGTTTATGTCACATATTTGCCCCTATCAGTGCTTCTCTGACACTTATAGAAAACTGTGGATAAATCTCACAGGATTAACCCTACTATAAAATAAAGGCATTCAAGGTGTGAAATCATTGAAGCTTGAAGCATCTAACGAGGAGATGATATAACCTCACCCTCCAAAACCAAAATGCTGAGTGATAAGAAAGCTGACTTATTAAAAAAAAGAGAGAGAGAGACTGGGCTGAAAGTCCTAAGATTTTCAATGAGCTACATGCCATGGTGAACATTCCATTTGAAATGAGCACTCTGGTCCCTGGATCAAGGAAAGCCACGCGTGCTACTGGAACTGCATGGCCTGAATAGCCAGTGGGCAAAATTTTGGCTCTAGACTTGACCTCATCACCTGGCTCTGGCCAGTGCCATCTGCCACAGGAAATGGAAGCTTGAAGAAGACATGGGGCCTGGAGACAGAAACACTCCACAGTACTCAATCGCCCTTCACTATGCACAAGTCTTCTGTACATAAATTCATTCATCATTCTTCCCAGATGGGAGCTGACCCCCTTGACTTGATAGAGCACAGAGAGCAGTACTCCCTACTTGAACAGCCAGCAATCAATAATGGAAATGTGGATGTGTTTGTCTGCCTGTTTAATAATTGAAGACAACAGTATACTTTAGTTAAAAAGCCTCTTCATTAAAAGGAATGTAACTTATTTATCGCATTCTCTTCTCTCTTTCTTTGCTCATGGTATTACCTACCCATTCTCCTCCATTATGTGTTTTGGAGTTGAAATCTAAAGGATATTGTCATTTCTTTTTCTGTGACATATTCTGTTGGGTTGTAAATTTATAATGATCCAATTACAGAGGTCTTCCCTAATGACTGACCTATGCTGAGTTTATTCTTTATAAATATGCTATAAATAACTGGATGTCCATTTAAAAAAGAGTATCAGCGAGATCATTATAAATCAAAACACTCCATACCTTGAGCATGCACAGCTTGGAAGTTACCACAGTATCTTGGGCCAAGTTTGTTAATAACTTCCAGAGTGTCCACTGAGATGGCTTCTTCAAAGAGGTATGTAGGGCCAAGACGCCATATTAATGATGACTTTTGTTTCCAAACTCGAGGGGTAGCGATATATCCATAAACATCCACAAATGAAGATGGATCCATTGAAAGGAAAGGCCCTGGTAAGGCCTGAATATACAACATCTGTTGAAATTAAAAGGGTGGGGGTAGGGGGAAAGGGAGAGATTTAACCTCAGAATTAATCAAATAAACACCCAAGGATATAAAATTATATACCTTATTCTCTAAAAGTAAAAGCTTATTTTATCTACAAACATTAAAAAGGTCACTCTCAAAGCTGAGAAACAATGCAGGAAAACAGTTTATAAAACGCTGGTGGGAGTGAAAAACTGACACTGTGCCTCTGGAAACAAATTTTATGAGGAATATTAAGAGCCACTAAAATGTTTATCTTTTTTGTTCCAGTCATTCCACTGAGAACCTAAATGTCCAGTATTTGCACATCCATTAAGTTTTATGTACTAAAATAATTACAGACATATCCAAATGGAAAGGAAGAAATAAAATTATCTCTATTTGCAGATGACATGTCCATGTGGAAAATTCCAAAGAATCTACCGAAAAAAAAAAAATGCCTAGAACTAATAACTGAGTTCAGCAAGGTCACAGGATACATGACCAACATACAAAAATGAATCACATTCTACAGGCTAATAATGAACATGCAGAAACTAAAATTAAAAACACTATCATTTACAATTGCTCAAAAGAAAATGAAATATTTAAAGAAAAAATGTATGAAATCTACATACTAAATATTCAAAAACGACAATGAAAGAAATCAAAGAAGACCTATATAAATGGAGAGGCATACCATGTTCCTGGATAGGAAAACTCAACATAGTAAAAATATTATTTCTCCCTAAAATGACCTATAGGTTAATGCAGTTCCTATCAAAATGTCAGAAGGCTTTTGTAGACACAGACAAGCTAATTCTAAAATTTATATTTGAAGGTACAAGCCCTAGAATAACTTAACAAATAGCTTAATTCTTCTTTTTCAAAAAGAAGAGTGATTTTGATTATCTTTTTTGAAAGAGAAGAATTAAGTGGGAGGCACCATTCTAACCAATATTATCATATAGCTTATTACATAGCTACAATAATTAAGATAGTGTGGTCTTGGTAAGGGTATAGTCACATAGATCAGTAGAACAGAATATAGAATCTGGAAATAAATCCATACAAAAGTGCCCAACTGATATTTGATGAAGGTTCAAAAGCAATTCAATGGAGGAAGGGTAGCCTCTTCAACCAATGTTGCTGGAACATCTGGACATCCATGGGCAAAGAAATGAACTTCAGTCTAAACTTAATATCTCCTACAAAAGTTAACTCATAAGAGATAACAGATTTAAATGTAAATCTAGAAAACTTTTAGAAAAAAACACAGAAGAAAATCTTCTGGATCTAGGGCTAGGCAAAGAGTTCTTAGACTTAACACCAAAAGCATGAGTCATAAGAGTTAAATCTGATGAATCAAAATAAAAATTTTTGTTCTACAAAGTCCTATGGGAAGGAAGATGGAACACAAGCTACTGACTAGGAGAAATTCTATGGCAAATCACACATCAAAGGACTAGTATCTAATGCCGAGCAATGTTGAGCACTTTTTCATGTGTCTGTTGGCCATTTGGATGTCTTCTTTGGAAAAATGTCTGTTCATGTCTTCTGCCCATTTCTTGACTGGATTCTTTGTTCTTTGGGTGTTGAGTTTGATAAGTTCTTTATGGATTTTGGATACTAGCCCTTTATCTGATATGTCATTTGCAAATATCTTCTCCCATTCTGTCGGTTGTCTTTTGGTTTTGTTGACTGTTTCCTTTGCTGTGCAAAAGCTTTTTATCTTGATGAAGTCCCAATAGTTCATTTTTGCCCTTGCTTCCCTTGCCTTTGGCGATGTTTCTAGGAAGAAGTTGCTGTGGCTGAGGCCAAAGAGGTTGCTGCCTGTGTTCTCCTCTAGGATTTTGATGGACTCCTGTCTCACATTGAGGTCTTTCAACCATTTGGAGTCTATTTTTGTGTGTGGTGTAAGGAAATGGTCCATTTTCATTCTTCTGCATGTGGCTGTCCAATTTTCCCAACACCATTTGTTGAAGAGACTGTCTTTTTTCCATTGGACATTCTTTCCTCCTTTGTCAAAGATTAGTTGAGTGGGGGGTGAGAGGGATGGGGTGGCTGGGTGATAGACATTGGGGAGGGTATGTGCTATGGTGAGTGCTGTGAATTGTGTAAGACTGATGAATCACAGACCTGTACCTCTGAAACAAATAATACATTATATGTTAAAAAAAAAAAAAAAGAAGATAGTAGGAAGGGAAAAATGAAGGGGGGGATCGGAGGGGGAGATGAACCATGAGAGACTATGGACTCTGAGAAACAAACTGAGGGTTCTAGAGGGGAAGGGGGTGGGGGGATGGGTTAGCCTGGTGATGAGTACTAAAGAGGGCACGTATTGAATGGAGCACTGGGGGGTATACGCAAACAAGGAATCATGGAACACTACATCAAAAACTAATGATGTAATGTACGGTGATTAACATAACATAATAAAATAAAATTTTAAAGAAAAGGACTAGTATCTAGAATATATAGAAAACCCCTTAAAACTCAAGAGGAAAAACAATCAATCCAATTAGAAAATGGTCACAAGACATGAACAGACATCACTGAAGAGGATACACAGATAGCAAATAAGCACTTGAGAAGATTTTTAATCTCATTAGTCATTAAAGAAATGCAAATTAAAAACACAATGAGCTATCACTACACAGCTATCAGAATGGCTAATATAAAAAACAGTAACCCCACTGAATGCAGAGAAAATGGATCACTCATCTATTGCTGGTGGGAAACGTAAAATGGTACAGTCATTTTGGGGAAATGATTTGGCTGTTTCTTATAAAACTAAACACACAATCACCATATGACCCAGCAATTGAACTCTTAGGCATTTATCCCAGAGAAATATGGACTTAAGTTCACACAAAAACCTGTACACAAATGTTCATAGCAAAACAAAGAAGATAAAAAACCAAAAAGGAAAAAAATGTTCATAGCAGCTTTATTTGTAATATCCAAAAACTGGAAACAGCCCAAATGTCCTTCAGTCAGTGAATGGTTACATATACATCCATATCATGGAATACTACTCAGTGATAAAAAGGAATTAACTATCGATGCACAGCAACAATTTGGATGAATTTTCAGAGAATTATGCTGATTGAAAATCCAATCCTAAAAGATCATGTACTGTACAGTTTCATATATCTCATATCCTTGAAATGACAACATTCTAGATTATGGGTTGCAAGGTTAGGGACAGGGATAAGGGAGGGAGGTGTGGTTGAGTGGGAGTGGCTGTAGTTTTAATTTTTATAAAAGGGCAACACAAGGGAGCATTGTGGTGACATAAACATTCTGAATCTTGGCAGGAGTCACGGACATAGGAACCTACACGTGTGATAAAATTGTGTGGAACACATACACATATACACAAGTATAAGTAAAACTGGGATATCTGAACAAATTAACAGATTATATCAATATCAATATTTTGGTTATGAAATTGTTCTACAGTTTTATAAGATACCACCATTGGGGAGAAACTAGGTAAAAGGTACACAGGATTTCTTGCTATTATTTCTAACAACTACATTTTAGCCTACAATTATCTCAATAAAAATTTCAGCAAAAGAAAACTAGTTAACAGAGTATCACAAATTTTAAAATGATAATTTCAAAACTTATGTGGGTAAAAATTTTTTAACTAATACTAAAAATTAACTAATATACAATATTTTCTATGTAATAAAGTCACAGCTATTTTTTTAAAGGGAAAAAGCTAAAAGAAACTATAAACTATGGTAAGATAGAAGGAATATAGGCATTCTTTCTTCTTTTCAATTTTTTTCAGGTATTTCAAAATGTGTTTATATAATTTTTATAATGACTATAAAATCACCATATCCACATTTATGTATATAAATACATATTTTTCAAGTGAGAGGTCATACAATTTCAGAAACAGTCTTTTTCTCTCTACCAATTAAATGAGATTTTCAAACAAGAACAAACCAAGTTTTCAGTTACCAGGCCTGCCTAGAGTGGGGTCCACTGTGCTCTCTTCCCCCCTCCCCTCCTGCCTGGCAGGGACTTCTCTCTCTCCAGCACTGAAGCTCTGCCCCACCCCTGCAATCCAGTTTGCCTTTTTTCCAAATTCCTATTGCATATACTCACTGCACCATCTGCATTGATTTACAAACATAAGATGTCTCAAATTGCTCCCACATCATTTTGCTCAGGCTGCTGAAATACTCCCCACCTTTTAAAATTTAACTTATCTTCCCTTGGAAATTAAAACAAAGTCTCTAATATTAGAGAACCATCGTTAAGCTGGGTCATCCCCAACCTAAGCTCTCCCATCTTCTTCTTGCTCAGCAGATGTCTACATCTAAACACAGGCCTTCCCATTTATCCCAATTAAATTCTACTTGCTTATCCTGAACCAACTCGTTGAGATCATCTTGGAAAGTCAACTCTGTCTGACTCAACTCTTGGTCATTCCCCATGGCATGTTTTGGCATATCCCTGTGGCCCCACACCACTGCCAACCTTTCTGCTGACTGACTCTGGCTTAGCTGGTCCCATGAGGTCAGTTGTTCATCCATGGACCAATTCACTCAACTACACTATCATCCAGTCCGTCTTACTCCTTTTGGCTATAAATTCAATGCAATTCATCAAATATTTATTGCATGCTTACTGTGGGCCAGCCCCTGTGCTAGGTGTGAGCAAGGTCCAAACATCAATAGGACTTGTTTCTTAGCCTCAAAGTCCATGAACTATTTCACAGAATACCAGTCTATTCTATAAAACAAAACAGAATACTAACATGTTTTACAAAATAAGGAAAAAACAAAACAAAACAAAAACAAGCCCACTCTGTAATCATACCTGAACAGATAATAACAAAGACATTGTGCAACCACAGAGTAACCACACTTTCCATCCTGGCTAACATGAGTGATACTGCTTTTTTCTCCAATGACAACTCTAACCTGCCCCATTCCTCCTACTTCCTGGATAAAAGTTCCAAACATACACAGAAATCAAATTCCCTCTTTCTGACAGCACACAGTTGAGAACAGACCAACCTCCACTTCTTCGAACCCTTCCCCAAATCACCTAAAATAAGCCCTAATCCTATCTAAGCTCCTTCCAAGTCTTTGTTACCCCACAGAATAGAGCGTCCTGCTACTGCAAGCTTACTATATCTAAGTTTTATACTATATGCACACTCCTGGAGGTATTTGCCTGGTGGGCATGGACAGTTCCTAGCATCTAAAACAGTACCTAACAAAGAGTGGGTGCTCCAAACTATTTAATGAGGGAAGGAAGGAAGGAAAATAAGAAGGAAGGAAGGGAGAGGAGGAGAGGGGAGGGAAGGGGAGGAGGGTAGAAGAGAGGAGGGGATGGGAGAGGAGAGAGGGAAAGGAGAGGGTAGGAGAAGACAGGGAAGGGAAGAAGGAAAGAAGTGCTAGTATCATCAATGATTTGAGAAGAGTTAACCTCATGTTTTGGAAGACCTATTTTTGTTATGTTCCTGCTGAGTCTTTCTGATTACCACTGCCCTTTTTTGATAAAACAATTATACTAGAAGATAGCATCATCTTTAGTGTTATATCGAATTTAGGTTGTTCTAACCTAATGACTCTCAACATGGGGTGATTTTTGTCCCATAGGGGGCATTTGGAAATGTCTGGAGACATTTTGGTGGTCACAACTGGAGAGACAGAGATAGAGATGCTACAGCATCTAGGGAGGCCACAAATGCTGCTAAGTATCTATCCTACTATACACAGAATGGGTCCCTACAATAAAGAATTATTGAGCCCCAAGTGTCAAACTATCAAAATGAGACACCCTATTAATCTAAGGTTCTCCATTCTGGCTAAATATTAGAATCACCTGAGAAACTCTGAAAACATTACCAAATGACCCTGCACACAGAGATCCTATTATGATTGATCTCAGGAACAGCCTGCACAATAGAACTTTAAAAATACTTCCTGGGTGATTCTAGAATGCAGCCTAGGTTGAGATGCTCTCTCTGGTACCTGGGCGAAATTCTGGCTGCACTCGCCCTCTGGTGTCTTCTGGGCCCTTCTCTCTCTGGCTGCTTTGGGAGCTCTAACAGTGGATGCCAGAGCACACCCGCCATGTCCCTCATCTCCCAGCTTCCTCTCCCTTATGCCTCAGGACTTCAGGTGACTCTAAATGGCAGTGATGAGACACCTCCTCTAGCTATGTGTTCACATTCCATTGCCTTCTCTAGGCAGGGAACCATCTTTTCCTCATTGTTCGTGCTGTAAATCTGGTAAGAGGTGTTGGTGTCCTTGCAAGCCCTAGTGCCTGGCTTCTAAGTGTAGTGTGCAGTCATAATAGATTCACCAGGAAGCTTCTTAGAAAAGTAGAACCTTTGGGCGCCTGGGTGGCTCAGTTGGTTAAGCGACTGCCTTCGGCTCAGGTCATGATCCTGGAGTCCCGGGATCGAGTCCCGCATCGGGCTCCCTGCTCGGCAGGGAGTCTGCTTCTCCCTCTGATCCTCCTCCCTCTCATGCTCTCTGTCTCTCATTCTCTCTGTCTCAAATAAATAAATAAAATCTTTAAAAAAAAAAAAAAAGAGAGAAAGAAAAGTAGAACCTTTGACCCTGCACAGACCTTCCTGGGGAATCCACAACTTAAATTGTGAAAAGCCTTGTTCACTCTGGGACCTTATAATCTCTTATGACTATTCTTATTTCCATGTTTCACCTTCTGCTCTGGTTGTGTGGCTTTCACTCCAGTTTCTGAAGAATTTCCATTTTCTTGTGTTTTGGGTTTTTCTCATGTTTGAGCTCAGCCGAGTGTTCTGGACAGCTAGGGGGAGTTTCATTAGATACCGACCCTGCTGCCAAATGAGAACAACGAAGGGAAGTGAGACCCCCAGGTGGTGTGGCCAGAAGGCATCACAGTGGGGCAAGCAGAGCTCGGGGCAACTAGCTCACCTTGGCTGAGCCGGTGATCTGTCCATCCAGATAGGTGGAAATGGTGCAATTCCTTTTCATTTCCTTGGTGACAACCACAGCCAGGTGGTGCCACTGACCGCAGGCCAGCAGCTGGCCACACCTGACCCGAAGCTGGCGCCCGGCAGAAGGCTCAGGATCATCCTCTGGTTCCATGACGTCTGCAAGAGAACACAGACGCTGCACCTTGCGTGCATTGTCATGCTGAAGCAAGCCAGGAGAACCAGGGCCTCGTGCCGAGGAGCCGTGGCCTAGACCCCCTCATGAAATAACCACAACAGCAACTATCGTGGCTTCAGGTCCTGCTTTGTGCCAGACACTAGTTTAAGAGCAGTTACGAATGTCACTTCATTGCATTTTCACAGCCCCCCTGTGAAGTAGGTGCTATCACAATCCCCATTTACCCTCCTGAGGCACAAACAGGTTATGTAACTTGCCCAGGGTCGGGCAGCAGGACTCAAACCCAGGCGTCAAGCTTTGGGTCTACCCCACAGGACACTGCCTCTGCAGCGATGCACATGTGCCCTAGAGTCCTCGGGCGGGGGGTGGGGGGCGGGGAAAAGCACTTGTGCTCTGTGACAATGATGCCAAGCCACCCCTGGGGCCTTCTGGGTGTCTCTCTATGAAACTGACATTCTCAGGGGACACAAGAAGAACAGGCCATTTCTGGCCATCACAAGGGGATGAGCTTAGAGAGCTAGGCAGAATTCTAAATGGCAGAGTCTGGACCAGCCACCAGCCACTGAAGGAGGGTTGGTCTCCCAGGCTCTCGTGCCGAGAGCTGCTGACTTAGCTCCATCTCCCCCAAGTGTGGGCAAAAACAGCTCCAGCTCCCAACACCTTACCCAGGGGCTGAAACGCTTTCTCTTCTGTAGACACAACCAAGGAGAGGTCGTCCGGGCACAGGCCGACAGAGAAGCAGACGAAGGGCTGCTCAGTCCTGGCCAAGTGACGCACCAGGGTTAGGAAGCGCAGTGGGTGGCCCTCAATGACTGTGCTGTGTCTGCTGATCAGGAACCAGCAGGAGAAGGTCAGGCCCCCAGATGGAGGGAATGACCTGGCAGCACCTGGAGTCAGAACACAAGCATCCCCTTAGACTTTCTCCTGCCTTATAATCTTGTCTAGAGTCATCATAGCTCTGATTCAGCCCAGGTGTGGCCCTACCTTGTACCAGCTCTGTGCCTGGTCTGACTCATGCCCACTTTATGTCAACCCTACACCACAGAGGCTCATCCCCTTATTCATACTTGCAGGAGTAAGTCATATTCCCACCAGGACTTGAGTCTAGATCCCCAAAGCCTCTAATTCTATCCCACATATTATTCCATGCCACCTTGCCAAGGGCGTGGAGAGGGGGACAGAACTATTGGCTGATCTAAAGCTGGGCAGTCTGCTATGTGAGGCAGAGAACACCAGCCTAGCTCAGCTGAACCTTGTATGGGGGCGTCTCCCTATAGGGAAACCCATGTCCTCCTGCCCCATAACAGGGTTGGCAGTACAGAGCAGGCCTGATGTCCTCCATGAATTAGCGAATCAGACTTGGTGCCCGTGCGGATGGGCTGTGAATGCAATGACTCCTCAGCACCCACCATCCCAGAGAAATCCTGGTTCTCCTAACCGAGGGTGCTTAGCTCAGACAGCACTGGGCACTTGCCCTGTCCTGCCCAGCCAGTTTTTAGCTGAGCACAGCACTGCTCAAAGCCTGCCAGGGCTCAGTAGACCAGATTGCCATTCACGTAGAATGTATATTCTTCTCTGGAAAGAGACCTAAGACAGGTTGTGGTGTTCATTTCAACTTGCGTCAATCACTGACAAAATGAATCCAACCCAGACTCCGCCATCAAATTACCACTGAGTCCCCACTGTATGCAGAGTCATGGCTGGGCCCTTGGGATCCTCCTGCCCTAACACAAGCATGACAAACTTCAAGGATGACTCATCTACAGATACACAGAAATAAGGCCAAGTGGAAGTCTGACACCAAGGCTCCCTCGGCACTCGTTGTGGAGGCAGGGTGAGGACAGCTCAGCAAGCTGAACTCCCCGAGAATCACCTACCTGTCCCAATCCCTCCAGAGACCAGATACTCTGTACTGCTGCCCATAACTGTAGCCACCGTCGGAATAAACAAACAGCTGGAAACAGAAAAGTGTCTCAGATCAGTGAACTGCAAGCCAACTTCTGGCCGTGACATCTCCCCTCTGTCCCCCTGCAGGGCCTCCCTCCCTCCTACACCATGAGGACAAAAAGCAGCTGATGCTGTTATGAGGGCTCTAAGAGATGGAATTCACACTGGATCCTGAAGGGGAGGGCATTCCGGAAAGCAGGCCCACCAGGGGAGGGAGAGGGTCATAGCACTCCATGGCTGAGGATGCGGGCCCCGAGAAGCCACTGAGTAGACAGGTATCCCTGGCCCAGACATTTTCTGCTCCTGAGCGGTGAGAGCTGATGAGAACTATAGTTTTGTGATCAATATTATAATTTATCAGAGGCACTGGTAAATTAATAAAGTGCATTCCCATTATAAGAAAGCCTATCGTACCCATAACCTTCCATGGACATGTCAAATTCCACAAACGATGGAGCCAGGACCGCCCTCTGAGGTTGCAGGTGGCGTGGGGAGGTCATGGAGATGAGGCTCAGTGAGGTCTGAAGGGCGGTGGTTGAGCCCTGGGACGTCCCCGAGGGCCTGAGGGCCTGTGTGACTGCTGGGCCAGGGCTGGCATCCAGGGCAGCTCCCGTGGGACCCTCAGGTGTCCCTGCTGCGGCAGCCTGAGACCCTAAGGCAACAAGCCAAAGGAGAGATGAAGAGCCGCATCCCTGTTCAAGCATTTCCACTGCTCTTCTGACAACAGCCCCAGTGTTTCTGCCACAGCCCAGAAAGAGGGCTAACCTAACCGCTGTAAGGTGGCTCTCTCCTGACTCAGTAACGCTGAACTGCAGCAACAGTGCTCCTCCTAGAAACTTCTTCTCCCTTCAGGCCACCATTCCCCACAAACACCCCCTACACACACTTTCCAGCTTGCCCCACTGGTGGTCGCTCATGGCGCTTTGTCCTGGCTCCCTGACCTCCCCACCCACAACAGCCTGTCTCTTTGAAACCCCTGCTCCCCGCCCCTGGCTGCCAGCACAAGCTGACTCTCCACCTATGCTTTTCAGCTGGGCCTCCTTGGCTTCACGTCCTTATGTGATCTCATATTCGGTATGCTCACAGCTTTCTGTTCTTTAAGCTGCTCCCTGGAGCCAGCAGCCTCCCCGGGACCATGCCTGATACTAGGGATCCCCCCAGTGCTTTGGCCTCTTGACCTTCCAGCTGACCCCTGAGCTGCGAGCTGTGCAAAAAGCCATCACTGGTACCTCTGCCCAGGCTCAGCACTGGGTCCTCGAACATGCAGTGTGTTGTGAAGGAAACCCTATTGCTGTTTCCGTGATCTGCACCTAAAGGGGTCAAGGGCATGCTCACCATCACCTATCTTATACGAGGGTGGAGATCATCCTTTTCCTTCCAGATCTGGTCTTTCTCTGGGACCAGCAATCCTGCTTTCCCTCATTTGCTCCACTGTGCAGCAGACAGTACCATTTTTTAAGTCTGTCTGTTTCTCACCTGTTGTAAAGTCTCCCTTATAAGGGATGCATATTCTCTTTAATTCCCATTAACCTGTTCCTGTTCTTTCCCCTGTCCTCACCTGAGCCTCCAGAGTCCCCTCTGTGCACACAAGATGAATGGAGGATTTTCGTTGCAGCCGATGGAGGTGAAGGAATTCCAAGACTGAGAAACTGTCTAGGTCATAACATACAAGAGAAAGAAATGAAGAGCTTTTATGGGCAGAAGTGTTCTCCAGCTTTCCTAAATCTCAGCACTTTCCTAAATCTCGGTGCTCCCTGACCCCCTCCTCCACGCTTTCCTCTCTCTGCCTGGAAACCTTCCCTCAAGCCATGCAGAAGCAGGGTGTCCCTGGCCTGGCACCCAGACCACAGAGCTAGTGCGTTTAGGTGCCTTGGACTTAACCAGTGACCAGCTGGGAGCCTCAAACTGAACCTTGAAGGGAGAAGGAGTTTGTACTCCTTTACTCTGTGTCTGCTCAGTCTGCTCTGCTCTGAGCCTCTCCGTCCTGCCCAGCTTTCCAGGAAACAGGTGCCTTCCTGGACGGGCTGCCAGCAGGAAGTTTCCCTGAGCATACAAGGGAGCACTGACTGTGTCCCTCTCCTTGTCAGGAGTCCTGGCCCGCCCCTGCTCCTCACAGCAGCCCAGCTCCCTACAGTCTGGCCCCTGGGGGTGTCCAGCCCTCACAGCCCCCATCCGTCTCAGCAGGGTGTCCTCTCATGCCCTCTTCCCTCCTCCCTGAGTCCCATGAATGCTGGCACAGGCCTCAGGCCTAAGCCACCCACTGCCCTGAAGCCCTGCCCCTTCCCACCCGCTCTCCCAAATGTGGCCCTCCCAGTTCGTGCAGCTCCAGCCCTGTCCACTGAGCATCCCCACAGCGCTATTCTGTGTTGTCTGCAGGACCCTCTGACTCTTGTCCCCCCTGCCCCAAGACTATCAGCTCCACGGGACGGGCCTTGTCTGTTTTGTGGGCCTGCCTACTGTCTGCATGGACACAAGGCTCCTCCCTGGACTCACAGTGTCCGGTGCTGAGAAGGGCCACGCCCTGCAGAGGGGAGAGGAGGAGGGGGCATGGGGACACCTGTCCCTGTGCACTCCTCCTGTCCACTGTACCTGAGCACAGCTGCCATGGCTCAGCCACGTTTAACGCACGGCACACAGTACCTTAACACGTCTGGTTCGATGGCTTGGGAGGCAAGCTTTTCAAAAACCCGGATGAGGCCCGAGTTCAAGGGGCTGGGGCTGGTGGTCAGGGCCCTATGGCAGGAGGCCATGAGGGTCCTAAGCATCCCCGCCTCACACATGACCTGACGGTTCTTCTCCGATTTCACCATGGACTGGATGTGACTGGCCACGGAGCACTGGATCTCCTGGGAAAGCTAAGAGGTAGCAAAAACAAGCGGTGAGCCCTTGAGGTCAGAATATTTTGTGCGCAACTTGGATCGACCCCCAACCAGGCCTCAAATAGGTTGGGGGGCTAGGCAACTGCACCCACACAGCCTGTTCTCACTGCACCCCGTCTGTCTCGGGAGTTCTCAGGGGTGCCCTCGTCCCGTGCAGAAGGGGTCAGCTGCCAAAGAGGGACAGGCTTAAAACAGAGACTGCGAAGTGCCAGCATCTGAGAAGCTGCATCTGCCCCAGAGACACGGTGTCCACCCCAGGCAATGTTTAAGCAGTTTCTGAATTAACTGCTAACACTTAAAGGTCTGGGGACTTTACGTAAAAGTCCGGACACGTGGGCTCTCTCAGAAGGTAGGAAGGCCGGGTCAGACAGGTTGCAGGTCTGTGTCTATGAGGGGCAGCCAGGGCCGGCCAGTGGCCGTGCCTCTTGTGGGCCCCTAGCAGCCCTGTGTTGGAGTCCGTACCCCTGGCACAGAAGGTGCGGCATGCCCGGGAGACGGTGCCCACGCTCACTGGCTGCGGCCAGACCAGACCACACTCAGAGCCCAGGCCAGCACCAGCCTCAGCTCTGGCGCCAAACACCCTCAGCCCCTGCTGTTGTCCCCCCGACAGCTTCCAGCTGTCCTTCGTCCACCTCTCAGACACAGGCAGCTGGGGTGTCATCTCACCCTTATTGGTTTTCCAGGCACTTCAGTATCTTTACGTCCTTGAAGTCCACAGAAGAGAGCACAGAGAGTCAGCTCAGTAAATATAGGAGCCAAATACATTGCTTTTGCAACCTTGTTTTCTTCATAAAAATATAAACCCCTGGAATTCCCAGGCCTCTGTAGATATACTCAGGGGTGGGGATGTTGGGGGAAGGGGATGGGAATTCCTCTACAAAACCTCTGAGGACTGCCCACATTCTCTTTTACTGTTGTATCTGATATGGGCTAAAGTAAGAGGGATACCAGTTAGAACTTAATGGAATTTTCCTGCTGTGAATACTATGGGAGCCTCCCCCAGACCTCCTTCTCCAGGTGGGTGTACCCATCACCACTCCCCCTTCTCTGGAGGACTGAGCTCCCCTAAGTGGGAGCTGCCCTGCCCCACCTGTCCCCTGCTTCGTGGCCCCCCCTATATGTTTATGCATGCACACACACACATGTACTCATGCACACACATACACATGTGCACACATACATGCGTGTGTACACACAAGCACACATATGTATATACATGCCCACACAGCTACACATATACTTGTATGCATGCACATACACATGCATGCAAACATACACACACCCATGTACCACGTGCACACGCTCACGTACACACACACCAAACCGTAGCCCATGAGGTCACACCCTTCAGTCTTTTGGTGCAATCCATGCCTGAGAGCCCTGCCCTGGTGGCTCAGGGTGAGGTTGGACTTCAGCTGACAGCACCATCTGCTTCCTCCACTCCCCTTCCCTAGTCCCTCCCTTGAAGGATCTGATGTACCTATACCCCTGTCGTGGGCTCCACCTCCTGGGAACCTGACCTGAGGCCCTGGCATGCTTTTCATATTGCACACCTTTGCCCGAGTTTTTGGTTTCATGAAAAGAGATCTCTGACAATGTAGATCATGTCTAGGTTAGTCCACAAGTGTAAAGCCAGGAGTAACCAGAAAGGCACTAATTTGAATAATCCCTATCTTAAAGATGACTGGCTTCTTGTCCCATTGAGTCGCAGACCATCTGATATGCACATCCCCCCCCCAGCCGCCTTAAAAGCTTTCTTGGGGTCCTTCCCTGCTTCCCTTCTTTCCTCTCTCCCTCAAACAAGTTATAACTGCCTCTTCAATGTCAGCTCTGGGTAAAGTTTTAGGCATTTCAAGATTAACACGACATTATCCCTGCTCTCAAGGGAATCATGGGCTACAGGCAAGACAGGTGAGGGGACAGTCTCAGCACAATGACAAACGAGCTCTAGCAGAGGATTTACAGTATCTGGGAGGAAGGGGTTCCCTGCAGCCCCTCACACATTTTACAGAGCTCTTGGATTTAGAAGGGAATCCAGGCCTGGCATCTCCTAGGGGAGCCAAATTTTACCCTGGGATGAAAATATGACCTGGGTATTCGGGATGTGCCAGGCCCCAGTCTAAGCATTTTGATATGTATAGATTATACAGTCCCTGTGAGGAACCTATGAGGGAGATACTATTACTCTGCCCATTTTACAGATGAGGAAACTGAGCCCAGAGAAGTACCTTGTTCAGGCCACGTGGTAAGGGCAGAGCCTCGCTTTGACCCCAGACTCCATGCTCAGGATCACCTCATTTCCCATCTCTACCTCACACGTGCAGAGATTTGGGAACACCCTGCCATGATGGTTGAGAGTATGTTTGTACCACTAAGGGACAGAAATGAATAAGATGGCATTCGTCCGCAGGCCACAAACACCGCTTGGTAGCATTTATGTTTTAAGGATTAAAATGTATTGGGACACATATTTACACTGTTTATCACCAGTTTTTAGATTAAAAAAAATGAACGGGTCATACAGTTCACCCTTCACCCTCCCTTCCTCCTTCCAGGAACACAGCACCTAGAGCGCCTGTCTCAAACTGATGGCATTTAGTGCAATTTCCATCTTTACAATATCTTCAGTAACACTTCCAATTTAAAATTTTAGACTATCTTAATTCTAGTTTAAAATTTAAATTACATTAGAATGGTTTTTTTCAGGGCCATTGCTCCCAGGCAGGATTTTGTCATTCTGAAATGTCACCATTTCACCACCATCCTCGATGCTGAGGGAAGATCTCATCCCATTGGGAGAAGATGGTCCCTATAATGGGCCGGATGTCTATGTCCCCCAGAACTCATATGTTGAAACCTAACTTCCAACATGATGTATTTGGAGGTGGGGCCTTTGAGAGGTGATTAGGACATGAAAGTGGACCCCTCATGAAGGGGATTAGTGCCCTTATAAAAGGGACCCCAGAGAGTCTTCTTTCACCTTGTGCCATATAAGGACACGGTAAGAATTGAGCCATCAACGGGGAAGTGGGCCCTCACCAGACACTGAATCTGCCAGCACCAGGCTCCTGGACTTCCAGCCTCCAGAACTATGAGAAATAAGTTTCGATTGTTTACAACCCACCCAGTCTATGGTATTTTGTTAGAGCAGCCTGAGTGGACTGTCCCATCCCTGTCACTGTGGTATTGGCACCACCAGGGTAAACTGCTAGAGGCAACGTACAGCCCGACGGGGACCAGAGACAGAAGGAAAAAATGCCAAAACTCACTTGCACTAAACAATTCCATCACTTTTACTTTGAGGAGTTCCTCCATGTGGGAATCTGCCCAGCCTCCTTGACTCCTTTCCCCAGATCTTTCTTCTGCCGCTCTCAGGGTCCCTCCCTGCATCCCACACCTCTGCTTTTCCTCTTGTCTCCTCCTCTCAGAACACAAAGGGAGCCTCTACCCACTTGCCTTGAATATTCCCTCTTCCAGAACCTGGATTATTTGGTAACTGCAGCCTTTTAATTTGGGGCAAAAGTTGGGGAGACAGTCTGTATGAAGCAAGATGCAAAAATAACATCACAATGTATTATTAATAAGAATTAAAAAGAAATGTCTACAATCTCCAGTTTTATTACCAGCAATTCACTTATTACTTTGAGGGCTTTTGGCTTTCTTTTTTCATTGTTGTTTGCTTTTTTCTTTTTTATCCACCAGAGAAGAGCTATTTAAAATCTAAATATGCAAAAAAGCAAAAAAAAAAAAAAAGTGAAAGTTTTCAAAAGGGAGAAATGCTGATCTTGTCTAATGATGCCACAAGTTTACTCCAAAATTGCTCAATACCCCATAATGGAGGAGGGAAAATTGATCGTCCTCATTATCACTGCAGCTCTGTCAATACCAATATTGCCTTGTTTTGAATAAAATGTGCTGTTTTTTTCAATGTTGGTTCCAGTAAAATGGGGTTTTAGTGAAAATATGAGCAGTAGCAGGAAACCAGTCTGGTTTCTCCCCCTACAAATGGATTGATTTTCCTAACGCATATTACTTCCAATGCAGGCTAGGGGATGGTGGTTCAATTAGGACGCCATGGTGAGCACGTGGGGTCACCAGGCTGACCGGCAGGCTGGACCTGCAAGGCAAATTATCACAGAGCGATTTGCGGGGCAGCCTTCAGGAGTTTTTTTTTTACTTTCTCTACTTAACAGTCGAGGCTTCAAGTCTATCCTTGTCCAGCTGTGGATGTTTGTTGTTCTTTATCTCTCCCCCACCCCGACCCCCCTGCTTTCTCTTCTGGTCCAGATTAATACAGTCCCAGAGCCTAGTGAGGGCTGGGTCCTGGTGGGGTGGGTCATTCCCAGGAGGCATGGGCTTTGGACACATAAGTCTACGGTGTGTCCTGACATAGATGTAAAAACCATCAGATGACCATGTCTGCTTCCCCCCAGATACTTAGAAAGAACCAGGCAGTTCTATTGAGCTACTCAAATTTGGATTAGTTGCTTATCCCAGTTTGGTTGAAATGTTCTTTGATGATTTTGGAAAAGAGATGGTGTAAGTTAAATGACCTCAGCTCTTCAGAAATAGCACAGGTAAACAGGGCCCACAGATGGGTTTCATTTGATAAGTTGTTATGGTTATTTTTGCTTACTTAGAATTAGTTCTTTCTATATATGGGTGTAAACTTTCCCTTTTGCCACAATCCCCATCAGCCTGATAGACTCATTTGCGGTATCCACATGGCCTTGTAGATGTGGGAGTTTGTGATTTTGGTTTATGTGTAAGAGGTCCGAGTCCCACTGAATCAGTAGAACCCATGTCTAAAAGCATGGCTTCCTTGATGCCCTTGAATAGATTTGCAACTAAGACTGAGATGCATGTGGGTGCCTGCTCCAAACCTTCTGCTTCCTTCACAAATCACATGCATATGATGTCTAATGCTATCTGGTAACAGAAGCCTAGGATCTTGTATTTATAAAGTATTTGTCTCTTTCCACCTTTACCTCATCCTTCCCTTTGGTCCACCCCCTGCTCCAGCCCTGGTAACATTCACTCCCTTTGACAAATGCGTCATGCCCTTCTTGACTGATGCCCAAAGCTGTCAACAGTCCTTTCCAGCCCCATCCCTTTACTGAACTCCTACTTATTATTCAAGAGACAAGTCACATGTTCTCTCACCTGAGAAATCTTTTCTGATTTTCCCAAATAGCACTGTCCATAATTCAATCATAAATACTACACTCTGATGGCTCACTCAGTAGATGATAGATAGATACATAGATAGATAGACATAAACAGATATCTTCCCGCCACCCCCTGTCCCCACCGCACTGTGAACTGCTGCCTGAGACAATGACTCTTCACCCTTGTTGCCCTTGCACCTGTCTCTGCCTCAAATGCAATAGTTGCCTACTAAGTGCAAGCACAAGGGCAGAAAGTATTCTAGAACATAGGAGGTACACCTAACCCAGAGGGCTGAGCATGCTCAGAAAAGGTGATGCACCAACTAAGTGTTGGAGGATAATGAGGAGAGAACCAGGCCAGCAGGAAAAATGGTCTTTCTGGGAGTGGGGACAGCACGTGCAAAGATGAAGGGGTACAAATGGGCACGGCCTTTCAGGGAAAAGCTGGAGAGCTCAGGCATAGTCTGGCTTTCCTTCTGTTTTACTGCCCCCTATTTAAGTGGAAGTGCCTTTAGGCAGGAAAAGTACCCTTCCCGACAGCCACAGGCCTCACCATTCCCTATTATTTCCACCTACACATTTATTTTACCTTATTGGCCCCAAGACATTGAGTTTGCAAGCCCTGTGATCTAGGCCAAATCTGAGTAGCTGAAACAGAGGTGTGGAGACTGGAAGTAGCCTACATCAGTCACAGAACTAATGATGGGAAAAGGGACTAGACACAAGGCCACCTGATAATTGGGCCAGAGGTCTTATACAACTTTAACTTCTACTCCATCATTCTACATCCATTGTGTTTTGCTTTTGATCCTTTTGGTCGTCATGTGAGATTATGTTTATTTGCTCTATTTAAGAGGCTACCCTAAAAAGTAAACTGGATTTTGACCAGGATTGGCATTTTCCCACTTAGGAACAATAGAAATTTGGGGGGATGGGGTTTCAGTGTGAAAGAGGATAGGATACCTAAAATTCAACATATTTGGAATTTCTAATGTGTCATAATTTAACAAAATGAGACTCCTACTTTACCCATTTCCTTGTTGGAGGAAATGGCTCTTTTCAAATAGCATACCCTTACACAATGCTACCCAGGGCTATTAATGCTGTCAATATTTTAGTTATTTGAAACCCATAGGATTAGTTCATTGTGTTTGAAATGCAGGCTAATTCCAGAAAATGGCACCCTTTTCCAAATGAAGACATGAATAAGTTAACAGACAAATGCAGCCCTAAGCCTGATCTTTTCTCCGTCCCATCAGACCAGATAAGACATTTCCATGGCAGGAGAATCTGGAACACACCCAACAGTGACTCGCAGTGCCGGCTGACTGTAGATCACACTGTCTCTGATGCTCAGGTCTGATCATGTTGTTGCTTTCCAATAGCCTCCCACGGCTACCACATCCATACAAGAAAAGCCACTTAGCACAGAGGCAGGAGGTCCAGGTGCCTGGCACCACGGGCATCTACTACCTAGCAACCGTGTTAACTCTGTCACTCAACTTCTACAAGTTTCAAGTCCTCATCAGCAAATGGGACTACTGATGCCTACCTTGCAGGGCTATTATAAAGATTAAGGGATAAAATGTTTGTAGAGTTTCTGGCAACTAGTGGCAGTAATTCCACCATTTAGCAAGTGTTTCCCATGGTGCAGGGTGTGTTCTGCTCACCATGCTAAGGACTCATTGCATTTAATCCTCACAATAATGCCTCAAGGATGATGTTATTACCCCCATACTACAGCAAAGGAAGTGAAGGATCACAGAGGCTCAATCATTTCCCGTTGCTCTGTGACTGTTAAGTGGCAGAGCTGAGATCTGATGAAATTCTGCTGTCTTCAGAGCCTAAACTCTGCCCTCATATAGCAGGTGTTCAGTAAAGACTGTAGTGCTTGTGATGATGATGGTGGTGATGATGATGATGATGGATGGTACCCCAATAAAGTTCAATTCTCTCAGCATGGTATTCAGTGCCCTTCCTGGTGTGGCTTTGACTGGACGCACTGCCTCTCTTACTCACATGGTCTATCCTAGCCCAGCTGAACTACTCGAAGTCCCCAAATGGACATCTTCACGTGGGCCTCTCTCTGTGGATGAGCTTCTTCTCTTCCCTCCCTCCTCCACCTGATCTGGCATGGGCATGTCTTTTCTTTACAGCCTGGCTCCAGTGTCCCTAACTCTCCATGGCTTTCCCTCCCCTCTGTCTCAAGGTCCAGTGGGCAAACCTCTGTTCTAGGCATCAGAGTGTGGTCTTACTGTCTTCTACACTCCTCTCCCTAGCCACCCTCAACTCAGACTGTGAGTTCCTGTAACCTTCATATCTGAATCCCCAGTGGCATCTAGAAGGTGCTGAGTAAAATTATTCACAAGTGCACATGGATCACACTGGTTGCTCGAACACAGTGTGAGCTCCACCTCTGCTAACCGGGATCTGGCTTCCCACCCTCTGAGTTACGGTTGTCCTGAGCACAAGTAAATACCCCTCTGCTAGGGACTAAATAAAGGCCACAATCCTGATGAAAGCAGAGCGATGCTGGGGACCAGAGAGCCCTCATAGGACCATCCCTACAGCAAGACCCTTGTGGCTGCTGAGTGTGCTAGAAAGGGAAAATGTCCTCTTTCCAATTAGTTGTTTCATTCTGAGGCCAACTCAGCTCCCAGAGAACTGAGCTAGACTCCGTTTCTGCCTCATGCTTAGGACAGCAACATTCACAGGTGAATTCCCACAGTCCAGTTTTAATACCAGTGATGACACAGCTGGGTTATCTTCCCAAGAGCAGCTCGTGGTGCTAGTGTTTTGGAGGGGGGGGAAGACACCTTTTGGTTGTAAGTAAACCAAATTTCATGTGGCCATAATTAGAAATAAATCAGACCACCCATATATGTAATTATTTAAGTTGTCCCTCCTGAAATGACATCTGTATCTTGGAAAGCCGTCAATTTCTCAAGCATCCATCAGGTAGGAAAGTGTTTAAGAGTGTAATGCTGGGAACCATCAGGACAACCTACAGGGCGATGAGGGGAACTCATATTCCATCTTCTTAGTAACACTGCCATCTACTGAAACTTCCTGCACCAAAGACGTGGTCCTGCAGTCCTTTTCATGCCAGCATTTTCCTGTGTGGTCTCATTTCTCATTTGATTTACCATTCTGTTGATTGTTATGAAGTTTCCCACCCCTCTTTCAGAAACTAATTACTGTAATTATTGAACTTTTAATAGCTGCTGATTGGGCATCTGCAGAAAATATTTGAGAAAATGCACCACTACATTTCATTTGCATTTTGAGAGACAGTGAGGGAGAATTAGACCTTTCCTAAATTACTTATTGTGACCTGAATAGAGAAAAAGAATCCTACCAGATGGAATTCTCATTTGCATATTTAATGTGTCCGATTACCATTCACAGAGGAGTGGAGTTCCACTCCATACACTAATGTGACAATGAACAGAGTTTATCTGAAACTCAGGTTCAGCCACACAGTTTCCATGCACTAGCAGCCGAGAGAGAGGCCACTCTCAGCTCTGCATCACTTCATCGGTCATCACTGCAGTGGAGTTTGGCACGACACGTCCACCGGCAACCATCTGGCTGCTAAGGCCTCCTAAACCACTGGCTTGGTTGTTCGCATTCCAAGTACACTTCATGGCTGGAAATATAGCTAAGGAAGCCAGACATCCTTACAACGAGGCTATTGCACCTGGAAAAATGTATAATGCCAAGAATTCATGACCTTACATTCTGCAAAAGCTGCAAAAGTAAGAGACCTGTTCACCAAACACACCTTGATCTGGGGCCTGGGAATGAGTTCCGGACCTCCCCTCACCAGCTCCATGACCGTAGGAAGTTACACAACTTTCTTGAGCCTCAAGCCCCTGTGATGTGGGGAGATTCTAGTGTGCTGGGATGAGCTGTTATGAATATTGATGAAACAACATGCCTGGCACAGAGGTAGTCGTAAGTGTGGATTAATGTCCAAAATGTTCCAGGCGGGCCCTGTCTTAAATACCAAGGTAAAGAAAGTCCCAGACTGAGACAACTCAATGACTAGAAGACATGTAAAGAACTAGAAGACACTTTATTTCAGGGTCAAATATTTTTATCTACCAGTTGATGCTTAAGACAAGTAGGTGCTGGTCTTAAAAGATGACCCCCAACAATTCCCTCTGTCCTCTACACATATGTAACCCCTCACATCAGTAGGGGAGGCATATGGCCCTTCCCACTGAGTCTAAGCTGAACCTGTGACTCACTTTGACCAACAGACCAATGCTGTGGAAGCCAGGCAATCTTGTTCAAGGCCTAAGCCTTTGGAGGGCCTGGCAGCTTACCCAAAGGAGCGCTGAGCTTCTATGTGGCCTGATGGAGAATTCACTTGGAGAGACACAGATAGAGGCCAGATGGAGAGGGTTACATGGAGGAGAACCCAGAATCCTATTATGACAGCTCAAACCAAGGCCCCGGACATCTGACCCAGCCCAGGAGCCCCCTGTCATTGGAGCCAGTCCTGGAGGTGCCAGCTGTGTGAGTAAAGAAGACATCTTAAATGGTCTAGCCCACCCAGCACCATGTGGTGCAGAGATGAGCTGTCCCTGCCACGCCTGTCTCTCGCCGTGAGAAAGAATGACATAGTTTGTTAACTGGGCAGCAGTTTGTTACACAGAAACAGTAACTAAAGAAGCGATCAAGCCCATTTTATTCCAGCCTACTGCTTTTCTCTAAATGTTGAAAAATATAAGTGCATTCCATTTCACTATGAGATGTGTGTCCCTATTCATTGGTTTGGTCATTACTTCATCATCACTTTCCAGCAAAGGAACAGGAACCAGAAAAAAGATTCCAGTTACAAAGGGACAAAGAGACATGGAACTAGGTCCATCCTTTTTTGCAACCCTGTATGAAATACTACAGAATTTCCTTGGTGAGAACAGTTCCCTTCCCTACACATCAAGGCTTTTGCTCCCCCGCTCCACTTCTCTCATTGATTTCGGCGAGCTTGCAACATTTTACTAGGTCACTGTCATTTTCAGGCTGTGATTAATAACACCACTAGTGTTCATTTCTTCCTAGAACATATCACTTCCTTTTTAAATTCTGGACAAAGTACAGCTGGATCTGCAACCCCTGCCCCTCATTCTTCCTATAGAAGATTCTGCTGTGCAGGGGAAAGACCAGGAGACCTGCCACCAGGCAGGACCACATTTAATACCAGGTCCACCAACTGGGAATCCTTAAGTCATTTAAATTATCTGAGCCTCTGTTTCTCCACTGGTGAAAATGGAGACAAATAATACTCCTGAGAAAACTGCTATGAGGACAAACTGTGAAAGTGTCCAGCGCCATGCCTGGTTGCTCAGTTCAAGTCATTTCCTTTCCATCTGCACTCATCAGAGTGTGCATTCTCCAGGTTTTCCTCAACAAGAATTGCCTTGTTCTGTTACTCAATCCTTTCACCCTGCAATGGAGCCCCTCATTCTGCCAGGACAGGAACTTGGGGGTTGTCTTTGAGTCTCCCTCTTCCCACTCCCTGGACCCGTTCATCTCTGGGTCCTGGGATTCTGTCTCTCCTCTCCTTCACACTTGCCCAGACACCACCCTAGCTGAGCTACCATCGATGTGGTACTACAGACATGGCTTCCTACCTGCTGTCCCCATTCCCAGGCCATTCCCCGTGCAATAAACAAACAGATATTTTGATACAAAAACCTGATAGAGTCATCCTCTACTCATTTGAGAGGCTTCTTGCTGCCCTTGGGATAAAACTCCATACTTAAGCAGGGCTCCAGCCTTCCTGTGCCTGCCCCATCTGGCACATTTCCCACTCCCCCCCCCCTTTGCTCCCACCCCAGCCGCCTGCAGCAGGCTCCTTCCTGCCTGGTTAATTGCTACTCATCTTTCAGGGCCCTGCTTAAATGTCACCATCTAGGAGATGGCTTCCCTGACCTCCACCCCTTCCTCTAAATTAGATTTAATCAGGTCTTCCCCCACCTCCATTCCATTATTCTTTCTCAGCATCCTATTTTTCCCCATTATTATCACTTGTCCCAATTTGTAATTGTATATTCATTGGTGAGCTTATTTCTTTAGTCTGTCTGCACTGGCACCATCTCTTGGTCCCCATGATGGACACAGGATCCATGGACAGTGTCCATCTTGTTAACCTGGCATGTCCTGTACGGAGCACTGAACCACGATCACAGCCAGCACTGCAGGATGGATGACTAGCTGGGGGGCAAAGGACCTCTGGCCCCACCAATGCCCAGCGCTGCCCTTAGTACCCAGGGATTGCCTCATGACGGTTGAGTCATTTCAGCTAGTTTTTGTTTGGCTGTTGCTTTTAGAAGGTCACTTCACCAGCAGAAATGACCTGTATCAAATGACCTTGGAAGGAAGAGTGGCAGAACTCAATCAAGGGTCACAGACATACTGAGTCTCCCCTGCAGAAGGTGCTTCACCAGGGTGGCTCACCTAAGGCAGAGTACTGAGGGCAAAGGCAAAAAAGAAGTCTGGCCAGAAGGAGCTTAAATGGTTGGTCATGTGAAAAAGACAAATACGTGTGTTCATCAACAAGTACCTGGGGGTGGTCTGCATGGTACAACCGAGGCAGCAGTCTCACCATGATGCACAGGACCCCGGGGTGCATGATCACAGCATCCCCTTCATCCACCCTGCAGAGAGAGGGGAGGCGGGATATCAGATTTGAGTTTTCTAGTCTCTTCTGCTTTTCACAAACCTTTCTGAATCTTTCTCAGACAGGCCATAATACACATCCTCAGTCTACCACTTATTATCTATAGAACTTTGAACTAATTAATCTGAGCCCAATTTTCCCAACTGTACAGTGGAACTCACAATACCATACTTCTCTCAGAGAGACACGGAATAATGCTTTTGGGCCCCGGGACACAGTGGCTGGCTCACAGTTGATATTCAACACAAGTTAGTTGCCTGGTCCTCTCCCTTTCCCTCCAGACATAAAGGAGAGGGAGAGGCTCTCATTTTACGTTGAACACATACACACAAGTGTTTCTTGATCCCTTCAAGATGGTATAAGCAATTCTACTCAGCCGTACCCACTGAATGCAACCCAAAACTCACACAGAACACATAAGTAGCTCTCTGATGACTCTGAAAAGTAAATGGTAGCAGAGAAGGAAACCAAACCCAAAGCACCATGCAACTGGCATTGAATTTCCTGGAGTGTCCCCCTCCAGAATTCCTTAGTATGGGCTCAGAGGGCATCTGAAAACAGAAATGTGCATCACATGCAGATGAGGACAGAACACCAAGAAAACGTATCTGTTTCTGGTCTGAGGAACAGAAGGGAGGCTCCTAGAGGTCACAGAGCATGGAGGAGAACCCTTGAGATTGTCGTTTTGGGTTCCTTCATTCTTTCTCAGCCAGCCTCCAGACAACCTCACAGCAGTAGCAGTGGCCAGGCAGGTGTCTGAATATCTGCGAGAAGATAATCCTTCTCTCTAACCAGAAGAACTATGGTTCCAGGAGTGTAGGCAAAATCTCCATTGCCCTTGTCTCTCTTTTTCCTTTCCCTGCTTGGCACCAGAAGCAGATGCAGCGGTAGGAAGTACATGGCAAGGCAGGGAAACTAAAGCCTCAGCTTCCTAGACAGAGGAGAAGGAAGAGGCCCCTGGGAGCCATAAAGTGTCGGGGAGACAAGGAAGAGGAGGAGGCTTAATAAAGTGAGACTCTGTATCAACCTCTGGGTTTAATTCTGAGCTGCATGTGTGGATCTGACCCTAAACCATATTCCAAAGGCTTTGAGAACTGAACTCAAGGGTAAAGCACCACCTGAGACTGGCTACTTCATGGGGCAAATAGAGAATAGATAAAATCTCACTGCCAAGTCTGTGACACCAAACTAATACTGGAAACATGGTCCACAGAAGGTGGGCAAGAACTTGCAGACTGAACCTAACCTGGTCGATTGCCTGGTAAAACAAAATAATTAACATTCTCCAGATGTCAACAAGAGCCAGAGTTCATAAAATTCAAAATGTCCAGGACACAATCTGAAATTACTTAGCATAGAACAAATCAGGGAAGTCTCAATATCTCACACAGAAAAAGATAATCAACAGATGTCAAGCCTGAGATGACGCAGAGTTGGAACTATCAGACAAAAACTTTATTTTTTTTAATCAGACAAAAACTTTAAATCAGCTGTTTAACCACACTCTAAGGAATAAGGGTGAATATTATTGAAATGAATGAAAACCTAGGAAGTCTCAGTAAAGAAATGGGAGCAATAAAAAAGAACCAAATGGAAATTTAAGAACTGAAGATACAATAACAAATTTAAAAATCTCACTGAATGAGAACAATGAAAGAATGAGATGAGAGAATCCATGAATTTAAGGACAGATCAATAGAAATTGCCAAAACTGAACAACAAAAAGGAAAAAGATTTTTTAAAATGTAAGAAATCCTCAAGCTCATGTGTAACAATACTAAAAGATCTAACATCCCATTGTAGGAGTTCCAGAAGAAGAGGATGAAGAGGCAGTGTAAAAAAAAAAAAAATGTTCAGGAAGGTTTTAGCCATTATTTCTTTAAATTTCATGTATATAGAACCTTAAAGATTCAAGAAGCTTAGCAAAGAAAGGAAGAAAGAAAGACCTATATAAAAGGAAAAACATACAATATTTGTGGGTTGGAAGATGTAATATAGTTGTCTCAATTCTCCTCAAATTCATCTATAGATTTAATGCAATTCTAATCAAGATCCCAACAGTTTTTGTAGATGTAGGCAAGCTGATCATTATATTTACATATACTAGAACAACTAGAGGCAAAGGAACTAAAATAATCAAAGCAACTTTAGAAAGGGAGAATACATTTGGAGGACTCACATTTGCTGGTTTTATGGCTTATTACAAAGCTACAGTGATCAAAACAGTATTAGTGAAGGGCTAGACACACAGATCAATGGAACAGAATAGTGTCCAGGAAAAGACCTACACAAATATGGCCAATTGATTTTTCACAAAGGTACAAAAATAATTCAATGGAAAAGGATAATATTTTCAACAAATGGCATAAGAGAAATTAGAGGTCCAAATGCAAAAAAATATATTTTGACTTAAACTTCACACCCTGCAGGAAAAGAAATTCAAAATGGATCACAGACATATACAACTTTTAAAAGAAAACACAGGAGAAAATCTTGGTGACCCTAAGCTAGGCAAAGAGTTCTTAGACATGATACCAAAAGCCCAATAAAAGAAAACATTAATAAATTGTACTGCATCAAAATTAAAGATTTTCATTCTGTGAAAGTCACTTTAAAGATGGAAAGACAGGGGCGCCTGGGTGGCTCAGTCGTTGAGTGTCTGCCTTCGGCTTAGGTCATGATCCCAGGGTCCTGGGATCAAGCCCCGCATCGGGCTCCCTGCTCGCAGAAGCCTGCTTCTCCCTCCCCCACTCCCCCTGCTTGTGTTCCCTCTCTCACTGTCTCTCTCTCTCTGTCAAATAAATAAATAAAATCTTAAAAAAAAAAAAAAAGACGGAAAGACAAGCTACAGATGGAGAAAATCCTGGCATCCATACAATGGAGTACTACTCAGCAATAAAAATGCATGAACAACTCATACAAAAAACTGGATGGATCTCAAAGGCCTTATGCCGAATGGAAAAGGCTAGCCTCAAAAGATTTCACATTGTATACCTGCATTTATATGGTATTCTGGAAAAGACAAAATTATAAAGACATATCAGTGGTTGCCAGGGGCTAGGGGTAGAGAAAGAATTTGACTATCAAGGGGCAACATTTAGGAACTATTTGAGGTGATGGGACTATTCTGTGTCCTGATGGCTCGAAATTAAATGAATGAAAACCCATAGAGCTTTACAGCAAAAAAGGGACTTATACAGTGTATAAATTCAAAAATTAATAATAAAAATAAAAACAAACACACAAAAAACCCATAAATCTAAGGGCACCTAGATGTCTCAGTCATTAAGCGTCTGCCTTCCGCTCAGGTCATGATCCTAGGATCCTGGGATCGAGCTCTGCTTTGGGCTCCCTGCTCAGTGGGAAGCCTGCTTCTCCCTCTCCCACTGCCCCCTGCTTATGTTCCCTCTCTCGCTGTCTCTCTCTCTCTCTCTCTGTCAAATAAATAAATAAAATCTTAAAAAAAAAAAAAGGCTTAAAACCCATAAATCTAATCCCAATTACAAACAGCTGATTTTCAAACATCATGCCCATAGCACTATTCTTACAACCCATGGTCAGATTGTCCTAGGCACCACCAGCCTTAAAAGGATGGCTAAGGTGCCAGGAGTGAATGCATTGGTGTTAATTTATTCAATTCAAATGAACAAATATTTATTGACCTAACTATTTGCCAGGCACTTTGGATACATCTATAAATTAAACAAACTGAAGCCCATACCCAGGATGTGAGAGGAGGAGTGTAGATAATAAAGATAAACATAATAAATATGTAAATTATAAATAACAAGTTATTATTGTGTAATGCATACTACATTATTATAATATAGTATAATGTATTAATATAATATTACCATGAATAAGTAAATTACATATTATGTAAGTGCCATTGCAAGAAAAAATTCGAGCAGAGAAAGAATGAAGAGTGCTAGGGTGGAGGAAGGAAGCAATCTGCAATTTTAATTTGGGTGGCAGAGCTGGCCTCCTTGAGAAGGTGACAATTGGGCAGACTTGAAAGAGGGAGGCAGATATCTGAGGGAAAAGCATTTCAAGCAAAGGGAACAGCCAATGCAAAAGGCCCTAAGGTGGGAGTATGTCCAGCATGTTCAGGAAACAACAAGGAAGCCTGTATTATTACCTTGATACCAAAGCTACACAAAGAAAAAGAGAAAAGAAAACTACAGACAATATCCCTAATGAATATACATGCAAAAATCCTCAACAACATACTAGCAAACCAAATCTAAGAGCATATTTAAAGAATTACACACTATGATCAAGTGGGGTTTATCCCAAGAATACAAGGGTATGAGTGAGTCAACATAAGAAAATCAGTCAAGGTAATACACTATATTAGAAGACAAAGGGAAGAAAACAAAGGATTGTCTCAACTGATGCAGAAAAAGTATTTGACAATATTGAATACCCTTTCATGATAAAAATACTCAGAAAACTACAAATTGATAGGAACTTTCTCAACATGATAGAAGGCATTTATAAAAAGACCACAGCTAACATATGCAATGATAAAAGCTGGTCCTCAAATTCATATGGAATTGCAAGGAACTCTAAATAGCCAAAACAATATTTAAAATGAAGAACAAAGTTGGACTACTCCCACTTCTTGAGTTCAAAACTTACTACAATGTTACAGTAATCAAAACAGTGTGGTACTGGCTTGAGGACAGACACATAGTCCAGTGGACTAGAATTGAGAGTCCTCCACAAGAATGCTAAGATCATTCAGTGGGGAAAGAACAGAGTCATCAGTACATGGTGCTGAGAGAAGTGCATAGCCACATGCAAAAGAATGAAGTTGAACCCTGGCCTCACACCATATAACGGATCAATAACCTAAACATAAGAGCTAAAACTGAGGAGCCTGCTTCTCCCTTTGCTCCACCCCCTGCTCATGCGCACGCGCACATGCTCCCTCCCGCCCTCTCTCTCTCTCTCTCTCTCTCTCTGTCTCTCAAAGAAATAAAATCTTAAAAAAAAAAAAAGCGACAAGAAACCATAGTCCTCCCTTATCTGCCGGGATGCCTAAAACTTCAGAGAGTACCAAACCCTGTATATCCTGTTTTTTTTCCCTATGCATACATACCTATGAGAAAGTTTAATTCATAAATTAGGCACAGTAAGAGATTAATAGCAACTAATAATAAATAGAAAAATTCTAACAATATGCCGTAACAAAAGTTACATGAATTTGGTCTCTCTGTCTCTCCAAATATCTTCTTGGACTGTACTCACCCTTCTTGTGGTGACGGAGGTGACAAAATACCTAGAGATGGAGTGACGTGGATGACGCAGGCATGTGACGCCGCGTTAGGCTACTACTGGCCTGCTGACGATTCATCAGAAGGAGGATCCCCTCCTTCCAGACCATGGTTGGCTGCCAGAAGCGAAACTGCCAAAAATGAAACCTCAGATGGCGGTCGCAGCCGACTAATGCACTGCGATTTAAGAGAAAGCTCCCTGCAAAGCCGCAGCTCCACAGAAGGGAGGACAGGCTTTGGGCAGATGCTTCCTGCCCAGCTGGGTTCTCACACCTGAGATGCACACCCAACACCCAATGTACTCACATGCACTTGCACACACACAAGTACCCACTCACGTGTGCATGCGCACGCACACACCACACTGTGGCCTGACCCACTCCTCTCTCCACCTTCACCTCCAGGCCCTCACTGCGGATCGGCTGGCCAAGAAGGATGACATCCATCTCAGGTAACAGGGCCTGGTAAATACCAGAGAAGGTCCTCATATGATTATCACGACCGCAGCTACCATTTATTAAATTCCATTGAATGACATTGGGGGGGGTGCAGTTTGAGTGTGGGGTGTGTGTGCGTGTGTGTAGAGGGGTGTGAGGGATGTGGTGTGTGGGTGTCCTGTGTGGTGTATGTATGTGTGGTATGTCTGTGTGTTTGTGTAAAGGTCTATGGGGGATGTGGTGTAGGGGTGTTCGGTATGGTGTGTGTGTGGGGGGGGGTGTACAGTTCATTGAGATTATGTATTCTGTATCTTGGACATTGCATATGTATTTGGGCAATTCCCTAATATATAACTTCCATTTTGTGAACAAGGTTACTTAAATCATAGTTGTTATAAGAATTAATGCTTGTGGAGAACTCAGCACAGCATCCGGCACACAAGTACTTGGGAGACAACAACTGTGATCACAATGACTAGCACCATTCTCATCTCCAGCCCTCACCTCAAAACAAGGTGGATACTTTAATTACCACTGTCTTCAAATCAGGAAAGAGAGATAAAGCAACAGGCCCAAGGAACATGGCCACTAAGGCATAGAGCATTTGGCCCGAGTCCAAGGCCCACAGCCTACACCCCCTCCTCCCTGGAGAGCAAGGCCCACTTTGCACAGACCAGGCTGAGCCAAGGTACTTGTGCAAGAAGATGCCAAGTGTTCATGGTAGGTGAGGTTGAGCACCCTGTCCCCCATTCCTAGCCCACCGCCCTGCCTTTATTCCCCAGATTCTCTCATGAGAGGCTAGGGTTTCACTGATTCTCTAACCATTAGGAAAGGTCGAGGGTGATGTATTTCTTTTAATGAGGAAAAAATTGCTCTATTTATGAAATCTGAGTCTTATACATTTAAAAATTACTCATCGTGAAACCAAGATGACATCTGACACAGGATTCATCCGTAAAGAATTCAGGCTAATGCCATCTATAGGTTAGAGACCAGCTTTAAACTGTAAACTATTGTGTCAGAACTTTTGGAAAATCATCACCATTATTGTGGGAGTTTCCAGAAGAAGCAGGAAGAACACACACACACACACACACACACACAGGTTTTGAAAATAGACCTGGGATCAGAATCCAATTCTATTGTTTACTTACTAAATGTGTGACTTTGGCCATGCTACTTACCCTTTCTTAGCCTTGGTTTCTTTATTAGTAAAGTTCTAGGATTGGGAGGGAATTAAATGAATAGAAGTGTTTAGTGCTTAGCTCCCAGAGATGTTTGAAAAATGACTATTGCTTCTCATCACTCAATCCACTTACTAATGTCTTCTGGTGCTGACAACTATTTCCCTGCCCTCTAAGAGCTGGTAGAATAAGGCTCAATGCTGAGCTACCAAGTTGACCTGCATGCTCTCCAGGTGGCCAGGGTAGAGGCCTCCTCAAGGATGCCCTCCCCCAGGACAGAAAGATCAGGGAGCCTCAGAAAGGGAATTCTCCCCAAGATAAAGCAAGAGGAGAAGGGCCTGAAATCTGGTCAAGGCCTGGCTCACAAAGTGCAGCTGTGGTACCATTGCAGTGAGAAATGTCACAATCTTGAGAAAGAAGAGCAAAGCAGGAGGCATCATGCTACCTGATTTCAAATGGTATTACAAAAGATAGAGTAATCAAAATAGTACAGCATTGGCATAAGATACATAGATTAATGGAACAGAATAGAGATACCATATCAACCCACATATATGTGGTCAATTAATTTATGACAAAGGAGCCAAGACTATATAGTGAGGAAAGGACAGTCTTTTCAATGAATGGTGTTGAGAAAAAACTAGACAGCCACACACAAAAGGATGAAACCAGACCACTGCCTTACACCATACACAAAAATGAACCCAAAATGGATTAAAGACTTGATATGAACATAAGACCTGAAGCCATAAAGCTCATAGAAGAAAACATAGGTGGTAATCTCCTTGACATTGGTCTTGGCAATGATTTTATGGATTTGACACAAAAAGTAAAAACAACAAAAGCAAAAATGAACCAGTAGAACTACATCAAATTAAAAAGCTTCCATACAGCAAAGGAAACCATCAGTGAAATGAAAAGGCAACCTATAGAATGGGAGAAAATATTTGCAAATTGTATGTATGATAAAGGGTCAATACCCAAAATATATAAAGAACTCATACAACTCAATACCAAAAAAATCCAATCAAAAATGGGCAGAATGGGGCACCTGGGTGGCTCAGTTGGTTAAGCATCTGCCTTTGGCTCAGGTCATGATCCCAGTGTCCTGGGATAAAGCCCCGCATTGGGCACCTTGCTCAGCAGGAGCCTGCTTCTCCCTCTCCTTCTGCCTTCTGCTCCCCCTGCTTGTGCGTTCTCTCTCTCCTCTGGTGTCAAATAATAAAATCTTTTAAAAAAATGGTCAGAACATCTGAAAAGACATCTTTCCAAAGAAGATATATGGGTGATAAAAAGGTTTTCTACATCACTAATCATTCAGGAAATGCAAATCAAAACCACAATGAGCCCCCACCACAACACCTGTTAGAATGGCTATCATCAAAAAGATAAGAAATAACAAGTGTTGGTGATGAACACTCATGCACTGTCAGTGGGAATGTAAATTGGTAGAGCCATTATGGAAAACAATATGAAGATTCCTCGAAAAATTAAAAATAGAGCTACCATATGATCCAGCAATTCTGAGTATTTATCTGAAGAGAATGAAAACACCAACTTAAAAAAATACATGCACCCCTATGTTTATTGCAGCATTCTTTATAATAGCCAAGATACAGAAACAAACTAAGTGACCATCGATGAATGAATGGATGAAGATGTGGTATATATACACAATGGACTATTATTCAGCCATAAAAAAAGAAGGAAACCTTGTCATTTGTGACAACATGGATGGACCTTGAGGGCATTATGCTAGGTGAAATAGTTCAGAGAAAGGCAAATACCATATGATCTCACTTATATGTGAAATCTAAAAAAAAAGAGCTCATAGATACAGAGAATAGATTGGTGGTTGCCAGAAGCAGGGGATAGAGGGTTGGCAAAATAAATGAATGGAGTGAAAAGTTACAAATTTCCAGTTTTAAAATAAATAAGTCATGGGAACATAAGGTAGAGCATGGTGACTACAGTTAATAATACTATATTGCATATGTGAAAGTTGCAAAGAGAATAAATCTTAAAAGCTCTTACCACAAGAAAAAAAATTGTAACTAGTGTGGTGATGAGTGTTAATAACTAGACTTACTGTGGTAATCATTTCCCAATATATACAAATATTGAGGGGTGTCTGGGTGGCTCAGTCAGTTGAGTGTCCAACTCTTGGTTTCGGCTCAGGTCATGACCTCATGGGTTGTGAGATCAAGGCCCACGTCGAGCTCCACACTCAGTGAGGAGTCTGCCTGAGATTCTCTCCCTCTGCCCCTCACCCCACTTGAGGGTTTTCTCTCTCTCTCTCTCAAATAAATAAAGTCTTTAAAATATATATAGATAGATATTGAATCACTATGTTTTATACCTGAAAGTAATATAATGTTATATGTCAATTATACCTTAACAAAAAAATACATGAATAAATGCCTTATTTGATGGATTAGTTAAAATTAGATTTAGATTAGATTGATGGCAATTAATTTAGCCCCGCATTACAATTAGACTAATTGATGGACTAAAATTAATATTGGGCAACAGTAATATATACATTAGAAAGACAAGTATACATTTAAGAGTTAAATTAAGTGCTTACATATTACATATGTAACACATATGTATTGGAAAGATGTTAAAGATAAATAGCAATAGTAAACAGAGTAAATAGTTAGACATTATGAGGATGACTGTTAAATTATTTTAGGGTAACCACTAGAAGGGTAAACCACTGAAAGACTAACAGAGTATAAGATCCAAATTAGTCAATGGGAAAAATTAAATTTAAAAATTAAAATTCTAATAATTCAAAAGAAGACAAGGAAAAAATCAAAAGAAAAAGTGGGACAATAGAAAATACAAAAGAGCAAAGTAGAAATCATTCCAAACATATTAATAATTATAAAAATGTAAACAAAGCACATGCTTCAGCAACCAAAAAATACCATGCTGGGTTAAATGATAAAGTAAAGTGAAAACAAAACTAGCTCTTTAGTGTTGACAAAAGAAACACCTAAACCATTAGGATCCAGAAAGCTTGAAAGAAAAGACTTTTAAAAAAAATTCCAGGCACATACTAACTAAAAGAAAGCTGGTGTAGCCTTATTATGATTAAACAACATTGTTTTTATGGCAAAATGTATTATTAGAGATAAAGAAGGTCACCATATAAGGTGAAATTTTTTGATTCCACAAGATGACATAAAAACTGTAAATATGTGTGATTCTAATAGCCTCAAATATAAGGCAAAAATGAACAGAAATTGATAAATCTATCACTATAATGAAAAATATCTAACATAGCCTAGTAACTGATGTGTCAAGCAGATTAAATAATCTGAAAATTTGAAGAAGACAGTAGACAAATTTGATGTAAAGGACAGAAATAGAACATTGAGTGTAACAACTGGAAAACATGCATTCTTTTCAAGCACCTACGGAACACTTACGAAGATTTATCACATTGGAGGCCACAAAGTCAAGTTCAACTAATTTCTAGAGGATTACCATCATACAGTCCATCTTCTCTCATGATGATAAAATTAGAACTCAACAACAATGGAAAATGACCAAAAATACTCTGTAACTTTGGAAATTCACAATTCAAACAAGATTCAAGAATCAAACTATAAGTCACAAAGGAAATTAAAATATTTAGGACTAAATAATATTGAAAGTGCAACATAATGAAACTTGGGTGATACAGCTAAAGTAAAGTGACAGAGAAATTTGCACTTAAAAAGAGAACTGAAAATGAGTCTCCTAATCAATTAAATTAAGGAGAAGAATACCAGAATAAACCCAAAGAAAGTAGAGGACATAATAAGAACAAACAAATGAAAACAGAAATAGAAAATGTATGTAGGAGAGATAGGAAAAGCTGAAAGTTGGCTCATGGGACATGCTGATAAATAAAACTCTGTCAAGAATGCTGTCAAGGTGCTGGGGGGCAGGGGAGAGAAAAGACAAAAACGATCATGTCAGGAGCAAAAAGTTAAAAAGATATTGTGAACAGCCTTATGCCAGTAAATTGAAACTTGGAATGGGAAAATTAACTTGAAAAATTACTAAGAATGATTCAAGAAGAAATATAAATTTATTCTCACAAAAATAAATCTTCTTACAAGAAAACATTGGGCTTATGAGGTTTTACTGGCAAATTCTATCACAAAGCTAAGGAATAGAAACAGTAATCTTTATTTACATAAAGTCTTCCAGAGAATAGAAGAGACAACACTGCCCAACTCGCGTTCTGCTGCTACCATAAACTTGATAGTAAAAATAGTCAAGAAAAGAGTGTGAAAGGCCAAACTTTCTCATGAACAAAAGTCCTTTTAAAAAATTAGCAAATCAAAGCCAGCAGTAAATACTTCATGAGCAAGTTGGTGTCTGCGCAAATGCAAGACTAGAGAACCAATTAATTTAGCAAATTAGCTGGAGAAACAAGAACAATAATATGATTATCTGCATAGCTGGAGATTTGGCATCCATCCCCCTCACCACCAACTCCCAACACTGAAGTCTGGCCAATCCAACATCTTTGGATAAAAGTGCACAATGTCTCTCAGAAGGGCATCCTGTGGCGGTAAACATCAGATGGTGTGGAGAGAGGGGGTAGGCAGGATAATTTATTGCAATATTAATTTGTGTTTGTCATTGCTACCTTAGGGGAATAAAAAAGATAACCCACAATTGCTGTTATGTTCTTTCATTTTCTTCCCCTGCCACTCCAAAGGAAGGAAGGGTGTTCTTTGTGCTCCCTTGCTTTAGTGGAAGTCTGTCTTACAGGAATGGAAGTAAAGCGTGTCTACAAAAGTCTGGGCTCATGGAGGAGATGGGCCTATGAGGTAAGCAGAGATGATTGTTACGAAGAGTAGAAGCAGCAAGAAAGAAGAGGAGGAACTGGTGATGGGGGAGGACACCATGGTTATCCTGCAAGTCAAAGGACCTCATCACAGCCCCGGCAGTGCAGGGGAAAGGGGGGGCAGTGGGTAAGCTAAGGCTCCCAAAGGCAAGGGCTGCCCGGCACACCAGGGCAGCTGGGCACAGGCACCAAGCCTCCCCAGAGCAGCAGCTAAGATGGCAAAAGAGAAAGGGAGCTTATTGGCAGAGTTCTGCCCTTGGTTTCCAAGATCTGGGAAGCCCCCCGGGTCTTGTGTAACTCAAAAGCATCCTCTAATCACGTATTGACTCAGATTGGTGCTCTGCCAGCTCCCAAGGTAGAGGAGATTGGAGTTGCAGTTAACTTGATTTAAAGGGAAAAAGGTCATGTGACATTTTTGCACCACCACCACCCCACCACCCCAGTTTGTAGGTCTAGGCTTCCGACCCACTACACATGCACAGGATATTTGGAAGAAAACAGGAGAGAGAAACACACTGATGACCCGATTACAGAAGCAGGCAGCAAAGCTCTACCTCTCCTCCAGGTCTGGCCACTGCTTGAAGTTGCCTTGGGGGTCCCTGCCAGCTTCTTCCTTCTGGGCATTCACAACTGGGTCCTGCCCAGCCCTCAGGGACTCCTTCAGGTCTCTGCGTAGGTGAAGGGTGCCACTGGCCATGCTGTCCAGAAAGCTGAGGATCTGGAGGCAGCTCTGTATCTTGGGTGGGAGTGAGCTGGCAGAGGTAAAGGCCACACTCAGCAAATCAGCAAATGGCCTGGCCTTTGTGTCCTCCCCGGAGTGCAGAGGGGCTCCCTCTTCCTCCTGGGCTCCGAAACAGCCCAGCAAACAGAGGTCCTCGGCCAGCTTCTCAAAAAGCCCGTTCCTCTTGAAGAAGTCACCATTGACAGGGTCCAGGTGCAACGCCGCGGACAAGGCACGGAGGGTGTGCAGGACGAGGTCCAGGGTTTGGCTGGGGGACACCATCCCCCACGTCTGCAGCGGGGGCTCCTGGAGAGACCCCTCCAGGTCAGAGAGCAGGGACAGGAGTCCATTGAAGCCACTGGACACTCTGAAAGCAGCACGGCCTTTGGGGGTCTCCAGGATCCTGAGTAGAGACTGAAACACCAACAGGATAAAAATGAGGAAAGCCCAGGAGGCAGCTTATTAACGCCAAGCTCCAGCACACCCCTGCCAAAGCATCGCACGTGTTCTTCCCTGCTCAAGTTGTGGTAGCAGCGAGTTACCTGAGGGTGATTCTGAAACCGTGGGGTGTCCACCTTGTTCCTCTTCCTTTTAGTTTTAGGTCCCCCCTCAGTGCCTCCTTTCAAATGCCTGCTCTCAAAGTCTATGCTAAGGGATAGGGTTGGTTTCCTGTCCTGGATCTTAACTTCGTTGCATCTCCCTCCAGAGAGCCTCCTTTGACCACTGGCTTGTACTCACCCCAGGCCGAGCGCTCACATAGCCCCCTCTCATTTGTTGAACCAAACTCTCTTCGCACTGTCACGAAGTTACTTGAAAATTGTCTCTGCCCTCCACTAGACTGAATCTCTGTGAAATCCGGCAACTCACTGCCATGGAATGTAGCATGCACTTAATAAATATTTGCTGAATGAGTGGGATGAACCATCTCTTTTATTGCAAAGAAGACTCACAGTGAAATCTATATAAAGTAGCTTATCATTATTTATCTCCCTCTCTGTGCAAACATGAGTACCTCTATTAAATGAAGAAAGATGGTAAAATGAATCTAGTTAATATCTGGTTCAAAAATATGAAGGAATCAAAGTAGAGGAGAGAAAGGTTTAATGGAAGGAAACATAACTATAGCTTATAGAATAGGCCATGTGCGGAGTTTAGGCTATCATGGTAGCCTATGGTAGAATCTACCTTCTCCAGATCACTGAGATATTACTAGACAAACTTTTATTTCCTTCTAAAATCAAACATTTATTGAGCACTTACAGCACACCATCCGTTGAGGACAGTGTATGCTATACATTAGGTATTTGACAAATGTTTTGGAGGGAGGGAGGGAAGGAAGCAAATAAGGGGGGGAAGGGAGGAAGAGAGGGAGGGCAAGATATGGCCTAACAAATTCTGAATTTGGCTCAAAACCCAGGAAAGTTTGACTTTATAGGAAGTTCCTTAAAAGAAGCATGTAGACTGTTAAAGCAGGTTCTCCAGAAGGGTGATGCTCAGTGAGTGTGAAGTTCATGGTGTAGCAACACTAAGGCTTCTAGACAAACGAGGCCTTTCTCTATGTAGACAGCATCACTGCAGCAGCCTGCCCCTATACCCCACCCAGGGGACTCCGGGGCCAGGACAAGCCTCACACAGATCTGCTGCATCTGTGCCTGCCTTGTGTGAGCAACTCACTCCCAACAGAATATTATTTCTTCCACCAAGTTGGAAACACACTCTAACCTGGAAGTGCGTGTGGTGGTACTGGTCTCTTCCCACCAACTGATACTCTGTGTGAAAGGATGAGCACTGGTATATGGTATAGCATGCATCGCATTGTCCGCGTCTGACCTTGTGCCTGGTCATGTGACTCATGCCTTGGAAAATCAATCAATCACCTAGACATTGGGAAATCTTGAGTTCTAGGATGTTAAGCCCTCTAAATTTATAGGAGTGCTTTCGGTGGCTCCTAAAACCAGTAGGAGGTTATTGAAGGTAAATGAATTGAATGAAACTCTGCTGTTTATCACAAGGACACATGACAAAACAAATATGAAAAAGGGAGAATGATCAAAAAGCAAACAAATCAAATTACAGGCACTTGTCTGAGCATTGGGTGACCACCAAACTCCCCTCTTATTCAAGAAGCCACCTTCCAATCATCTAATTTGACACCAGATATTGTTCAAAAGGACTCCATCATTCAAAGAGTGTTGAGAGCAGGTATTTTCAAAACAGAGCAACCCAATGAAAGTCCTTCTTAAGACCCATGTCTCACAGAGGGTCTGTCCCCTGTAATTCCTAGATGGCTCCTTTCTCTTCCTGTTGGGAGGGGGGAGGAGAAAGAAATGGCTGTCCTTAATTGTTGCTTTGTTTAATTTATTAAATTCAGAATCATTATCTAAAATGGGGGTAATCTCATTAGAACTTAGACTGCTCTATTATTTCTTGGGATGGGGTTAATTTCATATTTGCAGAGTCATAAAGTAAAGAGTCCAGAATCCAATTACAAAGGCTTAATTTCATAGCAACTAAAGAGAAACATTTCTATCATAAAGGAAAATAAATACTGTGCTACTTCGGGAAACGATTTGTCAGGAACTGGGGGCCTAGGAGGAGGGTCTCCATTACTGTCATTCAACTTTGCATGATAATGCATCACCAAGGCTTGCGAGTTGGTGGAAGGGAGTAAATTTAATCAGCTGAAGTCAAAGTAATCAGGCTAGGGTTGACACATTTCAAGAAAGGTCAGCATTAAGCACATTTTCTCCTCCTTAACTCAGTTACCATGTCATCGTCTTGGAGTTAGTATTCCTCCAGCTTGAATCTATAAAATGGATGTCTGCTGCAAAGCGCTAACTATGTTAGGACTAACAGGATTTATTTCACATTCTATTATGTGTTATTCCTCATAATTTTCCATGTGTCATGCTGGAAGACTCGTGAGGTAATGTGATTAAGTACAGAGTTGAACAGCTAAATGTATATTAGCAGATCAATCTGAATTTGTGCATAACCCAATCACAGTCCCACTGACAGTGGAGAGGAAATTCATTTGCTTACATTATTCTTTAACTCAATTATCATTTGCCAGGATTAGGTGGTGAAGTTACATGTGCTTGTGTGTTGGTATGGAAGCGCCACATCACTGAATTTTGGAAACAACTGCCCAAAGTTGGGTGTTTCTGAAGGATTTCTCTCCTCCAAAGCAGCTGGCTGACTGTCTCAGGGAAGGGAAGTGAGGGTCACACCTGGATATGGATGCATGTCAGAGATGGCAAACCCTGGGGGGGGAGAGGGCAGAGGGTACTGCCTTTGAGGTCACCCCACTCCATCACTTCCCCCCGTCCTACATCTGACTCATTTTGCAGGCACAATGTTTTGGGCAGCGTACACACTCAACTTCTAAAAAGGGAGATCCAGCCAGAAAGAACTAATTTTCCATCTTTCTAAAGTTCCAATGGATTCCCAAGATGTTTAGAACAAAAGAAGATTCCATCTCAGACTCCAGCAAACACTGGATAGTCACTCACATGACTCAGTGGTGGGCCAGTCAGGAACAGCCCCATGTCTCCCCACCACCCACTGGAGCAACAACGTGCCTACAGCCCTGGTCCTGGGAGAGCCCTAGCAGCTCCAAGCGCCACCCCCCAACCGCCCAGCAGTAACCTGGCACCCAGCAAGAAGATGGCACATTGAACACAGGGTATGACTTTGTTAAATAAGCTTACATAGTGTTAATCCCTTGATAGCGAGATTCTGAAATGATATTAAATCTGTAAAACACCAGAAAGACTTTACATTGCTAATTCTAGAAATTCAGTCCTATTACCCAAGGGCTGACACTCCAATAAGGTGCCTCTGGGCCACAGAGTAAATAAGGTGAACTTCTCCTGAGCAAAGCAGGGTACTCTATAATGGACACAGAAACACTCGTTCTCTCCAAGTAAAGTAAAGCCAAAACTTTCCTCTCTGTGGATCTGTTTGACTCTCAATATGAGAAACAGATGGGGATTCCAATGATTCACCCACCAGGAAACCAAAGTCCTGACTACTTTGGTCATGCCTTCTCTGTTGCTTATCAGCATAAAACTCATGTGAATCAGGCTGAAGACAGACATGTGAGAAAAAAATGTAATAACCAGCATGCTAAAGAGGAAAGATCCCTGGATTTTAAGTCACTAGTCTTAGATTCAAGCTCAACTCACAATTTATATTAGACACTTTCTGGACATGTCCCTGCTGGAACCTTAAGACTGGACCACATGAAGCTCAAGTCATCCCGAGCTGTAAATTGCCTTTAATTCTTGATATCTCTCTCCCTTACTCTCCCTCCCATGGCCCTCTCAGTCCCTTTACCTCACATGATCATGGGACTCTAGTTATCTTTCAAAAGACAGTTAACTTTTTGTTTCATATAAGTCCGGTTTTATTTCATATAAAACTGATTTCTTTGGCTCTATAACTAAACCACTGTTTTGGTTTGGGTCATCTGTGAAATGCATGGTAATTATGGTCATTCTGACCCTTTTGGATCAGCTTCTCGTGACGCTTTGGCCATGCCAAGCACGCAAGCTCAGGCCACGTGATGATGGGAACACACATGTCGGACAATCACATGACAGTGACTGGCTCTGTGGAGAAACAAGCAGGTAAAAGAAACCGAGCGCCATCCTCTAAATGTTAACGTGGTTTTGTACAGAAATAGTCATGGCTGAGTAAGCCCACTGGTTTGATTTTGGAAGTCAGAGCAACTCCATATTTTTTTAAAATTCACCGATGATCAAGGGTAGTATGTCACCGAGACACGAGCGTGTGTTGTGCACAGGGCTGTGCTGCACGAGTATGTGAGAGGCCACTAGGGGGTACTTGCATTTACATCTGCTCTTCTCTTCAACAGGACATAACAGAAGAGAGGGAATTTTAAAATACGTGTTAAGGCCACAAAGACAAAAGGAATGGAAAAGCAAGAACAACAAATTTTAAGGCAGAAGGGATGGTGGTGAGGGCAGGTGCTATCGCTTTAACCGTGTTATGATTATTTGATGATCCTTAACAATGTTACAAAAGCAAAAATACTCATCTTGGTTACCCACAGTGACACCCAGTTTTACTCCTCGCCCTCTGTCCTCTGTGGCCAGGCCTCTGCCTGCCCCTTACATCCTCGTCCCAGCTCCAACATCCTCCTCTGCAAGCCTTCCTCAACATGCGGGGCAGCATCGGGCTCTCCTACTCCTCTGCTCCCGTGGCTAAGCCTGCGCTCACTACCTTCCAGGGCACGACCACAGTGCATCACAATGATGGCTCTCTTCTTATGAGCCCCAGTCGCTGCGTGTCCCAGGCACTCGGCCGCTAGGGGGTAGACACTCACTAAATGCTGGTCAACTAAACAAGGCAGCTGCTTGGCCACCACTAACTCAGACTCCACTTCCTCAGTTGACAGTGTTGCTGTGAGGTAGCTGCCCAGCCAGACTACCTTTCCTGGCACCCCTCGTATCCAAACGAGTTGTGCCCAAAGAAAGTTGGACAGACGCTCACGTGTGCCAGGTGCAGGCCTGCAGAACACCCTGTGCAACTCTTCGTGCTCCTTTCTTTGTCTCCTGGCTGGATGAGATGCCCAGGTGACAGCTGTCCCTGAACGGTGTCCCCCTCCACCACTGATTGAACCGGACAAAGGAAAGAAACTCCCCATGTGTCAGGCTGCTGAGGATGTGGGATTTCTCTGTGATAGCAGCTAGTGCTACCCTACCCGGACAATACAGTGACCGAGGGAATGCCTGCGCAAACGCCGATCACCGACTACCTGTCCATGGGAAAGCCCATCACAAAGGAAGCCTTGACGTCACCTGCAGAAGATCCAGCTTCAGCTGCAGCTCCCCTTGAGTGGATGAGCACAAAGCGCCCACAATGATGCTCATGTACTCTTCGGCGTTGATGACTGAGAGCTGCTCCAAGATGCTGAGTGAGGCTTCCCGGTACCACTCATCATCCAGGAAGATCTTGATGAAGGGCACCATGCCGTGGTCTTTCAGGACAACTGTGGACCAGACAGACAGTATGGGACTAGAACAATGGGGCCTCGGCACCTTAGTTTTAATGACAAGAAAGCTTTCTCTTACAACATCCAAGTTTGTTTTGTTCCCTTCATATGCATGTCCTCTGCCCACTACAAACTCTTTTTTTTTTTTTTTTTCAAAATCCAACCCACTGTTAAAATGAGAAGAGGAAAAGAGAAGCTGAAGCTGTGGAGCAATTAAAAACAAACAAACAAACAAACAAAAACAAACCAAACCAAAAAAAAAAAACCAAACCTGCTTTTTTATTCAATGAAAATTCTGCTTTTGAAATTTTTTTTCAAAAAATTTTTCAGTAAATTTTTCTTTTAGAAACCTACCTAATACAAATTTTAACTAGGTAATACCTCTGTCCTTTATTGCCACTTAATACCCTAACCCAGGGCCAATGGCAATTCTCTCTCTTTTCTGCCAAAATTCTTACTGAAAACAAACCAGAATTGAAGTTATGAACATACTTAATTCTGAGCTAGTTTCCTGGACTGGGGGGATTAAAGAACTTTGACTAGTGGTATGCTTTTGTTTAAAAGTAATCCTAAGAATTTCTTCTGCAGGATTGATAGTTGGTGTGATCATGTGTGGAAATAACTAGGAAGTAACTGAATCAAGTGGCATGATGTGGATTTGAGCTTGTCGACTCCGTGAGACAGGATCTCTCCACTTATGGGCCAGGTAGCCCTACATGGAAATCACCTTGGAAGCCTGTTTTAAAGTAGATTCCTGGGGTGCCTGGGTGGCTCAGTCAGTTAAGCATCTGACTCTTGATCTCATAAACTTGAGTTTAAGCCCCACACTGGGCTCCATGCGGAGCATGGAGCCTACTTAAAAACAAAAAAAGTAGATTCCTGAGTTATACCTTGACCTGGTACTAATTAAATCTCTGGGAGTGAACCTAGGAATATGCATTTTAACCAGTACCTCCAGAGAATCTTTTATAGTCTAACAATAGAGACTCTGCATATGAAATAATCATTCACATTTGGTATCATTGATCTAAGAGGGGTTCAGATAAAAACATCCCAAATCATCAAACCTACTGATGTCCCTTTGTTGATACATCTGCTTCATAACATAATATATACACATGCATAGTTAATGCACCTATTTAAAAAAAACAACACGGAAGTCACATGATCTTGGGAAGCTAAAAGTGTTTTGGATGGATGGAGCTACTAAGTTCATCATGGGCTGGAAGCCTCTTAAAAATGATTAGTTTCCTTTACCTATATTTTACAATTCCAATTTTTTAAAAAAGCACCTTAGTCGGTGCAGCAGGATATTGATAGATTTTACTTGAAAGAGGTGGGGAGCATTCTGTGGTCTCATAAATTTAGGGTATCTCTTTAGGACATCTCTATCCCAACCTTATTTAGCAACCTTAAAAGTAAAATCTGTCAACCAAGATGTCTACGAATTTACTGATGATCACTGGACATCAACCAGCAAATGGACATTGGCCACAGCTTTAGTGTTGGTTATTCCTTGGATATAACCTTGAAACACTGACATAAATCACCGGAGACAGTTGATGTTTTACCAAGCAGTGACAAGATGAGTTTGGTACCATCCTTACCTGCATTCCGTACTGAGCCTCTCAGAAGTGTGACTACGGTTCTCAGCATCACGCAGGTCAATTCTCTCTCTGTATCCTGAACACTAAGCGTGGAGTCTTTGTTTCCTGCTGTATTTAAGAAGCAATAAATAAAATCTTAAGTACACATAGTATGACCCCAAATCTCTGGTTCCATTAGTTTTCTATACTCTTAAGGGAATGAGAATATAATGCTTCTATTATAAGGGAGCATGCATCCCAATTGAGAAGAAGTCACCCTATAACTCCTTATAGCCATGGATCTCCAACTTAAGCACATCAAAATTCCCTGGAGGCTTGCTAAAATCCAGAAGCTAGAATTCCTCCCCAGAGTTTCTAGCTTAGGAGGTCTTAGGTGGGATTCTATAACGGCATTTTTTTTAAAGTTCCCAGATGATGCTGATGGAGCTTCTCTGAAGACCACTCTTTGAGAACCACTACTCTATATAATGTCCAAAGCCCTCCCCTTTGACTTCCCTTTGGACAGTTTTATATTTTGCCATTCATGCCTGGGATGGAGGACTGCCAGCTCACACATGTGGTGTGGAGAGGCTTGACAGATTCTGGAGCGGATGGGTGTTTCCAGTAGATTCATGAAGGCAAACCAGGCCTGTGTGTTCACTGTTGAGTCCTGAGTGCCAGAAAAGTGCCTGACACAAGAGGGAAGCCCAATACCTATTTGGGGAATGAATGAATGAATGCATGAATGAACGAATGAAGGTAGAGTTCATTAACCAGGAGACAAATTATCTAAGAAGAATAAGAAACAATAGAAACACTAGACACTGTAACAATAGAAACATAAATAGTGTTATAACATTATAGCAATAGAAAGCACAAAGTAAGACTGGATACATCAGCTCACAAAAACAGTTCCAGTTCTGCTGGGAATGGTCATAGGTCTGGGGATTGGATTTAAAAGGAAATTCAATAGCAGGCTGCTGAGAAGCAATATACAATAAGGTAACACAGAAACATTAAACAAAAAGACTATGCAAAGGGCAGCAGAAAAAAGCACATGGAAAAATGGTCTCCAAGGCCCAGCCCAGAGGCCCAGATATGTAAAGCTGGGAGCTCCTCATCCTCAATTTTGACCCGATTTGCAAACACTCCCAGGGAGATGTGAGTCCTTCCTGGCCTCCCAAAGGTACCTGTCTATCTCAGTCCTCCATGCAGTACCACAGAAGCCACAGGGGAGAAGACAACTAACATTTCTGGAGCACCCGTGATGCTCCAGGTGCAGCAGGGAGACCTTCCCAGTACTTCCTCATTTAAAGCTGACCATATCCTTATGATGTAAACATTCTTGCACGCATTTAACAGAGGAGGAAAGCGGCTCAGAGAGGTTAAGTAACTTGCTTAGGATCACTCAGCTCGTAAGGATCATGACCAGGATTCCCATCCAGGGCTGTCTGGCCCCAGTGCCCATACTCTCTCCCTCAGCTTCTTCCCCTCAATCAGGCCCAGGGAACAGACAAGACGGATGACGTTAGCTTGAGTCTGAAGCCCAATTCCAAAAGCAGCCGATGGCTAGAGAGCCCTCAGCCCCTCCCAGCCAGTGCAGAAGGAGAAAAGGCCAAAAGGTGGGAAGAGGTAAGTGGCTGGATTCAGTGTCCTACTGTGCTTTCTCTAAGCTGAAAGCCCAGAGGGGCAGGTACAGGAAAGCCAGGAAGAACTGGGAAAGGAGTTCTCATGCCCTGGCTCCTATCCGCAGGTTGGTGGAGGTGGGGATCATGGACAAACCACAGCAGGGTGTGTGCATGGGGCATGGTCAGGCAGTGAGAGAGCCCAGGCCAGCACTCCCGCCTGGACAGAAGGGAGCCTGAAGTCCCATGGGGGCAGCAGAGGCTGCTGAGGTTGAGAGCCCAGGGCCAAGGTAAGGGTGAAGGGATGTTGCCAAGGAGCCACAGGTGCCAGAAGGACCCAGAAGTGGGACAAGACTTAGAGGGGGAAGCCAGGCAGCAGTGATCACTGCTCCAGGTGGGAGATCATTGGGCCCGATAGCACCGAAAGGAGGCTGTGTACCAGCTGACCTTCCCCAATACACACACACACACACACACACACACGTCCCCCACCCTCTGCCCTGCCAGAGCCCCAGGACTCTCTGAGCTCCCTTGCCCCCCTGACGTCTCTCCATCTACATACTCAGACACCATCCAGTGCAGGACATATCTGCAAGCTGAGAATTCATCAGGCCTGAGTTAGCCCCATGAGTCTGTTTAAAGGTACACCCATCCCTCTGGCCTCTTCCTGGGGAAGATCAGTCCAGTTACAGGAAATAGAGGGGCTGCCTGCTCTGCAAATCCACGTGCCCCTTGTCCAACCCTCATGGTGCCAGGTGACATGGGCACGCTCACTTTTCCTGTTACATTGATGGGTGGCAGAGTGGCACGGAGACCCCCCAGCCTGCTCCCCCTACCCCTCCCGACGCTCCTGGGAGGCACCTGACTTCCTCAGGATCTTGGCCCGCTTCCGCAGCTGGGCCAGCAGCAGGCCCAGGAGACCGGAGTCCCGGAAGATGTCAGTGAAGAGGAGGTCCCTGCCGACTATCCTGAGGACACTCTGCAGGGCCACAAGGGTGCAGGGCGACTCAGGGCTCTCCTTGATCAGGCACTGCACCTTCCGCAGGATCTCGTGGGGCACATAATGCAGCTCGAACACCAGGGCCTCCAGCAGCTGGAAGAAGTGCTTCTGCACTGGGGCTGCCTTCAGGGGCATGATCTCCACAAACTGCGAGATGGGCTGCAGGGTCCACTCCAACAGGAAGAAGTTGCGGGCATTCCAGGCCCACATGGTCCTGATGGCTGCCAGGACTTTGGTGCAGAGGACGGGGTTGCTGGCTTTGTGGAAAACATTCTGTAGGACTTGGAAGGCCTGAAGATTCTTAACAGTCACCCCTGAAGAGGAAAGAAGGAATAATCCTGCAGGTCATTTCTCCTGCCTGTGCCTAGAAACATGTGCTTGCATTGCCATTAGGAAATACCATTTATAGTTTCTATTTTCCAGCTCCTGTGGGTAAGTGTCTATCAGAAGTCCAGAAAAGCCAGTTGCCCAGAGTGTGAGTAAGGCTAGAGCTGCACTGTCCAAGACGTGGTGGCTCACAGAGCCCTGGAAATGTGACCACCCAACTGGGATGTTCCATGAGTGTAAGAACAGACACCGGATTTCTAAGATGTAGCAAAAAGAAGGCCCCAAAACGCCATTAACAATTATTTATATTGACCACACGTTGAAATGGTAGTATTTTGGATATATTAGGTTAAATAAAATATATTATAAAAAATAACCTGTTTCTTTCTATTTTTTTTAATATGGCTACTAGGCCATTTAAAATTATGTGGTATGTCTCGCATTATATTTCCTTTGGGCAGCGCTGGGCTGGAGGGTTGGTTTTAATCAATTAAAATCAAATGATGTTAAAGATTACTAAGCAAAGTCAGTTTCATTTCTAGCCAAGCGGCTAAACAGAGACACCTTCGGAAGCCATCCCCTCCTTTCTCTCCAGCTCAAGGGTGAAGCCTCATCTTCTCTTGCTCAGGAGACACTCCATCAGAGAACACCCTGCCTCAAGGCCTCCCTGCCTCAGACCCCAGAGATGTTCCTGAAACACCACACTCTGGTCTGTTCCTGTCTCTGTGTCCATTTCCCCAGACTCACCCGGACGTTTGCAGTCTCCACGTCTTTCCTCAGGCTGTACTTTCTGCCTTTGAACTTTATCCTCTTCCTTTCTACCTGGGCGATCCACTCTGAGCCTGGAAACCCCACTTGAACGGTTCCTTCTGGGCAGAGTTTCCTGACTAACCCAGACAGACCCGACCCACCTGCCTGGTGTCACCACTGTCCCTGATGCATTTATCAGCCAGTTACGGAGGAGATTATGATTCAGTGTATGTGTGACAGTCTCTACAGAGACATTTGAGGGAGCAGATACCTGCCTGGTCACACTGGTGTCTCTGCAGCACAGAGTTCATCGAGCAAGTAACCAAAGAGCTGAGGAGGCCCTGTCTCTGAGCCTGGGTGGCTGCCTTGGGGACATCAGAACTCATATATGAGCACACGTTGCAGAGTTAAGTCACGGCAGAGGTGGGGGTGGAGGCTAGAGGCTCCCTCCATTACCTGAGACGGTCTTTGCCTTTAGTAAGCAAACATTTCCTCTAAGTCCCACCAAGACATCTAAAAAAAAAAATTCTAAAAAGGGGAGATTTAAAATCCATAGGTAATCTCCACAAAGGCACGACAGAATCACTGACAGGTACCGAGCGTTGAGAAAGACAAGTATCATATGATCTCACTGATATGAGGAATTCTTAATCTCAGGAGAGAAACTGAGGGTTGCTGGAGTGGTGGGGGGTGGGAGGGATGGGGTAGCTGGATGATGGACATGTGGGAGGGTATGTGCTATGGTGAGTGCTGTGAATTGTGTAAGACTGTTGAATCACAGACCTGTACCTCTGAAACAAATAATACATTATATGTTTTTTAAAAAAAGAAGATAGTAGGAAGGGGAAAATGAAGGGGGGAATCGGAGGGGGAGATGAACCATGAGAGACGATGGACTCTGAGAAACAAACTGAGGGTTCTAGAGGGGAGGGGGTGGGGGGATGGGTTAGCCTGGTGATGGGTATTAAAGAGGGCACGTTCTGCATGGAGCACTGGGTGTTATGCACAAACAATGAATCACGGAACACTACATCAAAAACTAATGATGTAATGTATGGTGACTAACATAACATAATAAAATTAAATTAAAAAAAAAAAAGAATCACTGACAGGTGCCAAGTATTCGTTTCTTCCCAAAGAGTCAGGAAAAGACCCATGTAGCATTTGTCAGGGCCCAGTGCCAGCTGCCGCCGGGCCCCCAGAGACAGAAGATGACCCACCAGAAGCCTCGTGATGGAACTTGAAGCCTTCCAGCTGAGGGTACGTGACACTGTCAAACACCTTCAGCTCTGACCTCCCACAGGTCGTCAGCCACACCACCAGGTCGAGGAGCTCCTCCAGGTGGGGGTCCACTTCGCTCTGCGTCAGTCCATCGTACCTGCAGGGACAGATGAGGCAGCCATGTTGGCTCACGGCGCTCTTCACAGGGATGCAGAGACAATGCCAGACCCCCAGAGGTCTCCACCAGTTCAGCACCAAACGGCAAGGGGAGCACCCTGGATAAAAGTCACTCTGCAAATGTCGGCCTTAGGTGTAAGGACATACAGTCGGAATATATAGAAACCTGTGAAGAGCTAAGCATTTGCTCATGGGAAGGCTGCTTCCTGTGCCTGAACCCACCCCAAAAGACATGCACACCAGCAGAACAGGGGCAGCCCGAAAATGAGAGATTTAATATTTCAAGTGGGCAAACAAACCTCTTGGGAAGTAATCAAACTTTATTAGACTTCCTTATGTTGATGTCAAGGTTGAGTACTATTTTCATTCTTAGCTACTTATGTGTAGGTGGGCTACCTTTCTCTTCTTGTGGAGGAGGGTCTGTCTCTCTCTCTGAAATCTTATTCCAGCTCTGCCATGTCAAGAGCAAAGGTGCTTGCAGGATGACTTCAGGTAAGGCAGGAAAAAAAAAAATCCAATGAGCTGAGATGGGTCCTTCCTGACACTCCCCGGATCAGGCTCATTTCCCCCTCCTGGCTTCCACAAGAATTCTGGAGAAAACCGACCACCCAGTTAACAGAAGAAATGTCTAGAAACTGCTATGCTGCTGACCTCTTGGGAGCAACAGCAAGTTGGTCATGATCCAGACCAGTGTAAAACCTAGCAACCCCACAGGAACGTTTATTCTTAGCGTCCCTTTGGAGGAAGGCCCTCAAGGTGTTGCCATCTAGTCACATTCTTTTGGGGCTTCAGCCCCCTCAACCAACTGTCCCTTCTAGACTAGAAGCCTGACTCTGCAGTCAAGTCTGTGAAGCACAGTGGGAAGCCATACCCCACAGATGAGAACGGCTTCTCATATTCACAGAGCAGAGCGCAACGGAGTATATGTGGCCCTGCCCTTAAGCAGCTTCCCCAAGAGCAATGGAGAAGTTGGAACAATCAAGGTATTTCTTTGATTTCCATCTCTTGTCTTATCCATCCCTGGACCCAACCTGAAAATGATACGGCAAGTGAGAGTGGAGGAGATGAGTCCTGACCCAGCTCAGTGGTATCTTCATTTGGGCTTCTCATAGTCAAAGATTTGAGAGAGAGAAGGTAGTTCATCTGGGAGTTGAACCAAAAACTTCTGCTAGTGGAAAGAGAATGTAAGAAGAAAGGGAAGGGAGCCAGGACAGGAGCATTGTCAGGTAAGCACCCTGTGGGGCAACGGGAGTGTAACACTCCTGGGGACTCTGGGAGGCGGGGTAGAGATGTCCCACCCAAGGGGCGTATTGCTGGGTATTTATACATCAGCTCCTGCCAGTCCTCGGCGGAGGACTGCTTCTGGGGGTTGTTGACTCCTCAGCACTCCTTCCAGCCCCCAAGCATGTAGGCAGAACCGGTTACAACCATCCCAGAGAGCCCTCCAGCACAGAAATGTGTGTTCTAATAGGCAGCTGGCAAGCCAGTGGGCATGTGTGTGGTATGTACCACCAAATACACTTGGTAATTCCCCATCCATTCTCAAAGGAACTGGCTCCCAGACCCTGACGCACCTTGAATTATCTTTGCAATAAAAGTCTCTCTGGCCATGCTCTATGGAAATTTGTGCTTCAGAAGACATTCAAAGAAGCCTCAATATCTGTCTTTCGCCAAAGCCCCCCAAATGATACTGAGGACCTACACTTTGGCAGTTTCTTCCCCACCAAGGACAACCACTTACCGAAGTAACACTTTGAGGAGCAGAGGGTAGCCCTCCCCATTCTCAAACTCTAGGAACAGAGCCGAGGAGACAGGGTAGGAGTCCTTCACAAAGCCCAAGATGAGGTTCACTGCCTCGCTCACCTCGGGAGCGGGGAGGCTGTCCGCAAGCTTGGAGAGGTTCTGGAGGGAGAGTTTGATGCAGTCCATGGCTGCGGGAAGAAAACAACCCTGTTGAGTTAGGAGGCGGTAGCTTTTCTGCCACAGTCGTTGGCTTCCCGCCCTCCTTTCAACTGTAGGTATCAAGATGTAAATGAGAATTAATTCGAAAACACTCTTCTGCTGGGTCTTGAGTCAAGAAGGAGTCTCCCGCATGGGAAGTACAATCCCAAGAGCCACATTCTGCAGACCCAGATGGAGAGTAAGCGAAACAGGAAGAGGAAGGGAGCGTCTTAGCCAGCTGCCCCGAATTCCCAGCATGCAGCGGGGCAGGAGGGGCGGGTCCATCAGGTCGTGAGCCGCACGGTGCCGGAGCTGCGCGCTGAGAAAGACCTTCTTAAGGAAGCATCTCGGAGATGCGCAGGGATCAGCCTGATAAAAAGTTCAGGGAAGGGTATAGGAGTACGTAAGAAGGTAAGGGACAAAAAGATGGTGTGTTTCCACTACTAAAGTACCCAGGCGTTTGGCACCCAGAAGTGTGGGTCACAAGGGAGGGGGAGGAGGGCAGGGCCAGCTCGTGTGTGGGCCCTGGTCCTGGGACTTGCCCATTACGGTTACCCAGAGCTGTGAGAAGCCAAGGGGAGATTTGAGTCAGAAGAGAGCTGTCACTGGATTTGCATTTCAGTGGATCACTATTTTTAGAGCTCTTTCACCGGGCAAAGACTCTTCTGAGTGCCACGAAAGACACCCCAGTGGATCAGGAAAAATGTCTACTCGATAACACGTGCTGCGTTCCTCAGCTGCAAGGCTTCAGATGCCCCCAAAGTCTGCACGATGGGCAGGTCAGCCCCAAGAGCTGCGGGCTTGGCAGGTAACCACCAGGCCAGCCCTTTCTTCCAGACCTTCTCTTCAGCCTCTACACCTAAGGAAACTACCCATTCCGAACCTAAGGGAGTCCTGGGCTCAGTGCTCCAGGCAGCAGGCTCCCCACCAAGGTGAGAATTTTCTTTTCTGGTTATTGTCTTGGACAGCTAACAGTAATGACACAGTGAGAGACCCCTGCCACCAATGCCTGCAGCTTTTTCTCAGGGATCTGACTCCAGCCTATGGGGGTGACCTGGGCTGCTGAGCATCTCAGGCCCAGCTCAGCTCGGGGCCATTACTGCTGGTCCCTGGCCTTACGGGGAGCCTTGAATCCCTAACCTGGGGCTGACATTTGGTCCCGGGCTCAGTTACAGTAAGGCAGTGGGCTTGTTGAACTCTCTCAGCTGTCAGCAACTGACTCCCCCTGTTACGGGAGGCCCCAGAAAGAAGACAAATCACAGGGCAAGGGTTTACTCTCCCTATTTTACAGATAAAAGAACTGAGGCACATAAGCACTTGAGTGCTCAAGGTCATTCAGCGATGAGAACAGGAGGACAGAGCTGGAGTCCACAGCCCAGCTGTCTGGTTCCAGAATCTATGGCCTTAACCCTTATATATGCTGCCCAGAGCAGAGCCGAAAGCACTGGTTTGGGCATCTCTGGGTTTAGAATGTGATCTCTCCTGTTTGTGAGTTAGGGAGCTGGGCAAGTTCTTCCACCCTGTCTCCTTTTCCCCCTTTACCAAATGGCATTAATATTCATCTCAAAGACACTGATGAGATAATACACAAATGGGCCTAGCACGGGGTCTGTTTGATAGCGTGTGTGCAGTAAATGAGTTCCCCTTTCCTTTCCTCCTCCGATGAAGCACCAAAATAAATAAGAAATGCACTTTTGTAAAGGAAACCAAGCAAAGGGGCATCTACTGGGCATAGATGGGCATCCGTGAAGACCTTGTTTGTCCATCTCTTTTTTGGTTCCAAGGTCTCACTGTAGAAAGTGGGCCCACATCCCAGCCCTGGTCTCCTGGGGTCATACCCTGCAGGTACTGAATGATGCCGAGGTTGTGGGCTTTGGAGATTGCCCTCAGCACACAGAAGGTGGGCTCCTTCCAAAAACAGCAGCTGTGTTCCCGAAGACAGGTAGTGGCAATCACTAGAGATTGGAGCTCATTTCCTGATAGAAGTCTCTCCAGCCCCTGAGGCTCACTGCAAATGTTCAGCAACATCTGGAAAAAAAAAAAAAAAATGCCTGGTTAGGAAGCCTCCTTCCCGTAACAGATTTCTTCCCTACTTTTCCAGAGCTCAGAGGCGTATGTCTCAGTGCAAAGGATGGGTTGTATGGGTCACACTCTGCCCCAGAGCATCATGGTCAGCAATATCACCTAGAAAAGGGTGACAGGGCGTGGGCTAAAGTTTGCAGTTTACCCTTTCCGATTCAGAATAACAAAGAAGGGTTTGACTTAGAGAGTTGTCCTTTTACATAGAAGTGCAGGAAAAAATGTCATCAAAAGTTAAAGTATAGAATTAATAGGACCCATGGCTATTTAAAAAGAGATGTGCTCTGGGGCACCTGGGTGGCTCCGTTGGTTAAGCGTCTGCCTTCAGCTCAGGTCAAGATCCCGGGGTCCTGGGATCAAGCCCCACATCAGGCTCCCTGTTCAGCAGGGAGTGTGCTTCTCCCTCTCTCCCTGTTCATGCTTGCACTCTCTCTCTCAAATAAATAAATAAAATCTTAAAAAAAAGAGAGAGAGATGTGTTCCCAGATCCCTGGTTGACACTCAAACCCTACTTCTCATGAGATCATGAGCCTCATCCTATAACTTCCTCTCTGGGCCCCGTGCCTCCTCCCCACCAGTCTCCCTATGGCTACCAGAGGGCCTTCTGATACCTTCCTGCCGCTTGGGGCAAATCATGGCTCCCAGAGTTCTGTGCAGACTAGCCCCACCTCCTCGTACCTGTGATTGTGTGCAGCCCTCCCCTGGCTCTGGGTGGTCTAACTGGATCTCCTTCTAGTTAGGCAAATATGAAGAGCTCCTTCCATCTGAATCTATTAGCCCCTTCTGAGCACAGTGACAGAGTCCAGCCTGGACAGCCACAGAGCTGGGCTCCAGACCCCATCTGCTGGCCTCCCCCACAGGTGGGCGTGGCCATGTGACCCTTGGCTCGGACACCGTTTCTGCTCCTGTCCCCTCCCTCCCCCTTCACATGTCTGCTACCACCTTCAGCTCTGGGTCAATGCCATTTCCTCCCGACAGCCTTCCTTCATGCTCTGCTATAAATCAGGTCCCCTTGTCCTCATTTCCCAGCACACCTTCCATTTTTCCTTCAAAGCACTTAAAAAAGTGGGACACTGCTATTTAATTACATGATTATTTACCCTGTTTGGCTTCCCCATCTTTCTGTCACCTCTATGAGAGAGGGTACTATGCTTTGCTGCTGGAACCATCGGTCTGGTGTAGGGTAGTACATGGGAGGAGCTCCATATATTTTTGTGGAATGAAATAAGGAAAACCCTGAGGAATGCAGCCGTGGCCTATCACTGTGGCTCGCAATCTACCCATACACGGCTCGAACCCTGAAGGCAGAGCTGCACTAGTTCTCTGCAGGACACGTAAAAACTGCGTGGTAAAGATTTCTCCACGTGCCCAGGACTGCATCCTGGCCACCACTTAGAATATGATTTACATACAGATAAATGATGCCTCAGTTTCCAACAAATGCAGCTTAAGGGATAACCTACTGTAAGTGAACTTGTGAGATAACCTCTGATAACAATGATTCTGGCTTGAGAATGAATCTCAAATGGATGCTAACGTGAATGCACATGTGCAATGCACAAATGCACTTGGAAGTTCCCAAAAGCCCTTAAGCACCTGCTCTGTGACACGGTGCCCCAAGGTCCTGGCTGCAGAAAGCTGAGTAGGACACAGGGCCCTCCTTACCCTCCCCCGATCAAGGTCTCCTCCAGAGAGGCAAGAGGAGTTTTCTGGAGAATGCAGCACCCGGGAAGCTGAGAAAGCAGAACTGGTCAGTAAGGGGTCAGGGAAAGAGGTGAGAAGTTATGCTAAAAGCTGCTGCTGGTAGTCAGAGAGGATAGGAAAAATGGGGAAGGACACCAGGAAATTGCATTTGAGGTTTAGCAGCCTGTGATAGGTTCTGGGAGGGGGAAGGAGGTGACCTCACAAAGTGGTCTTGGGAGCCCAATCCCAGCCCCTCACCCACTACCTCTGTGCCCCTGAACTCACTTTCACTCACCATACTTTAGTTGACATGGAATCAGAATTGTAATACTATACACACCCTGGAATGGAAGAGAGGGCTCGGGGAGGTGACAGGTGCGAGGCCGTGGCATGGGTGCGTTCAGGGAAGTACTTGGAAAATGTTGGCTACCCTTATGCAGGTGCAGGTAGCGTGCTTGTCCTCAGAGGAGGCAGGGGCCGGAGACAGGAGGCCCCACATGCTGGGGAGGGCAGGCAGGGCCTGGGAATGCAGCCTGGAGGAAGAGAAGCTGCTGGGGCCAAGTGCAGGAGGAAGAGCACACTTTTCTGGGGGGGGGATCGAGGGATGCAATGAGATGGAGAAAGAAGAACATCCATTTTCCAAGTGCACAGGCTTGCTGGCATCTGCAGAGCATGGGGACCAACAGAGGAGCTGGCTCTCCAGGAGGACAGAGTTGCTTCAGGGCTATGACTGAGGAAGATGAAGCAGAGCCAGGTCTTGGCCCAGGGATGTGGAGCCCTCCTCTCACTTACCTGCACAAACATCCTCTGAACTTGAACATCACTCTCAAAAAGCTCGTCCTTTTCCAGAGGAAAGACAAAGAAGAGGTAAAGGCACTGCAGGAGCAGGGCTGGAAGGCCAGACTCAGCAACTCTGCCCAGCGTCTCCTGCAAGGGAAGCACAGACGTGACCGCAGAGTCCGCGGAGCACCCCTCCAACCCAGACCGGCGCGGTCCAGCCCTGCAGCCGTTTTAGCCGGAAACATGGGTAAACCCTGTCCTCTCTCTGGGCAACACATTCTCAAGTTAGCGTGGAGACTATCATCTGACCCACCTAGGGTGGCTGTGAAGATTACATTTATGTAGAGTGTACACTATGTGCTTGATTAACATGTCTTCTTTTACAGGAGAGCTAATAGGAAGGAGGGAAAGGAGGAACAAAGGGAGGGAGCGAGGGAGGGGGGGACAGGTGCAGAGCAGAAAACAAGGGCTTTCCTACATGATCATACTACTGATTTGGGTCGGTTGCCTCCTGATTAGGGAATTGGACACTCAGGAGGGCATGGTTCATAACAAGGGCAAACACCTAATGCAGGACCCGATCAAGGCCCTTCCCATCCCCTCGTTCAGATCTGAGACTTGCCCAAGACCGAAACGGTCCTATAGGTGACGACTGATAACCAGCGTGGCCAGACAGAGGGGAGAAGACAGGAAGTGGGCAGGGAGGGGACCAGCCTGAGTATGGAGCTTCCTGGAGCCTTTCTGCCACGTGTTCTGCCTGAAGCTGCCCCAGGGGTCACGGCAGCAGCAACGCCTGCGTGTGTGTGTGCACGTGTGTGCACGTGGGCACATGTATGGCATTAGTCTAACGCATACTGCCCACCCAACTCCCCACCCAGCGTACTAATGTGACAGATACAGTGGCAAAATGAGAAAAAGGGAAAGGAAGGATGTACGGTCCGGGCCAGAACCAGAAATATAAGGCAGGCTGCTGGGCCTACTCTTCCCCCTCAAAGCTTCCAGGATGCTATAATGGCCGTGGCTCTGCTGCGACCCAGCTTGGCGGGGGGGGGTGGTCCCCTGTCCTCCATGCTGTACGGGCTCTACTGAAAGCCAACTGCTTACTTGTCTCACTGCTTTTCGGGCTGGCTGCTCACGGTGGAAGACAAGCCCTTAGGTTAATTTTTACCACCAGACTGTGAACAGTCCCGCCCCGGGGGACAGAAAAGCTCCTGCCCTGCGCTTCAGGCTGCCATGCTGATGGTGGTCCGGGCGGTTTATGTCGAGCGAAGGCCAGCGGATCCTCCCTGCAGTGAGCAACTGCACAACAAGCTCCTCTCACAGCTGCACACATTGCTTCAGATGCCCGGCTGAGGTCTGTGTTCACTGTTAGCCTCAGGGGGGCCATGCCCCCATCTGGTTCCCTGCTGCCCCCGGCGCTGAGCGCCAGACCGGCATGCAGTGGGCACTCTCACCAGGCACATGGGTCTCTGGGCCTGCCCTGTCCAGGACCCCTGGCCATTCCTGCTGCTAGCCACAGCTGCCGGGGGCTGCTTCTGCCTGAGAGGACACCAGCCATCCGCAATCCACTCGCAGGGAGGACATGTCTGCAACCGGGATGGGGCACCGTGGGAAGGGGAGAAAGAGAAGCCAGTCTCATTCAGGCACTGTCTCCGGGCAGGCGTGGGACTGGTGCCTAAGGGGGGCTCCTTCGGTCTGAGTTTAGCAGGAGGCAGTAAAGAGCAGTGGCTTGGAGCGCAGGCCCTGGAGTCAGACAGAGAGCAGGAACACAGGATGGTGACTAACGTGGCTTCAGAGTCTGACTCAGAGGACTTAGGGGGTTTAATTGACCTGCATGGGACACATCAGCCTTGCCCCGACACAGAAAACCGTCCACACACATCAGCCATTGCTAATCCCTGCACTAACCCGAGAACTAAGGCATTATCCCCCATTTTAAAATTAGCCACACAATTGTGTCACAGAAAGGTGACAGTTTGCCCAAGGTGACACACAGCTTGTCAACTCAGAAAAGCAGGATTCGAAAATGACTTTCAGATGCTCAAGTCCATGTTCCAGGTCAGAAGGGAAATAGGGCAGGAGAAATGATAAATCAGTATCATAGCAAAAAAGACACTCTTGAGATGTGCCATTGCCCTTTGCTGGGACGTCCTGCTGCACGTGGATATGGAGCTCCCAAGCTGGGGCCCAAGGGGCCTGGAACTTACCGAGTTTGTCCCCGTGAGCACAAATACTGACTTCAGGAGCAGGTAGCCATCCTGATCCACATCCCCCTTCCACCGCAGCAACTGCCCAGCCGCCTCCCTCGCTTGCTCTGGTAATAGCACATGAAGGAGAGAAAGCATTACCAGCAAGGCGGTGCAATGACCTGCCCACCCTCCTTCCCTCCCCTTGGCCTCCTTCCCCGTGAGATGTGCCTTAGCATCTTTAGGGCACTTCTGTCTCCTTTCCTCCCCACAACGCCATCTGAATCCATACCAAACGTTTCACACTCTGCCAGATTTACCTCCTGGGAGGATCGTCTTTATCATGTCACCATCCTTGTTCAACAACCATCAATAGCTCTCCATTACCAAATAATAAGAAGCTCCTCAGCTATTGGACTTCTCACAATCCAGAGTCTTCACCCCACCTCCACTTCCTATATCCTTCAGCCCCTCATATTGCAGAGATTCCTGCAATCTACACCATGCTCAAGATACTCCTTCCCCTAGAGTTCCCTCCTGCCCCTCAGCCCCATAGTCACCGTGAAACTCTGCCCAGCCTCCAGGGTCCAGCTCTAGGAGCCGAAGAATGCAAGTCAGGAGACCCCAAAACAGAAAACATGCTTGGCTTTGGCTTCTGTGTCTTTTCTGGATCAAACTATGCACTGAACACACAGGTGTACCTTTTATTCTCCTCCCAGAGACCCTGGTCCTGGTGTGTGTGTGTGTGTGTGTCCCTCCCAGGAGCAGCAGAATTCTGCAAGTCCCTCTTCCCTCCTCTGCCAACCTTTCCCTTCATTCCCAGCATCCTCACTGGCAGAAGTGAGCCTGTGGTGCTCTCTGGAAAGCACCACTCAGACTCCACTAGAAAGCAGAGAGGGGCTTCGCAGGAGTCCTGGAAGGAGCAAGCAAGGCTGTTTAGCTCTCCATAAAGTGTTCTCTTACCTGCCGGCTTTCCCACAAGTGCCTTTTGTATCTCTCGGGCAAGCTGGTTAGAAGTATCTTCTGCCAGCCTTTGGAGACTGGGAAAGCAGACGATCCCCACAGAGTTTTCCCAGGCCTGAAGTGCAATAAACAGGATTCCAGCAAAGATGCCAAAGCTACAAAGCGAGGCATGACAGTCGCCTTGCCGCTCTCTCTGCCAACCCAAACCAGTGGGTCACCTCACTGTCCCAGGTGTATCCCAAAGGCCACCAAAACACCTACCCTAACAGCTTCCACTGCATCCCTACCCTAGTGCCTGTGAATTCTTCAACTCCTGCCCTGAGCCCTGAACATCAGCCCCTGAACTCATGCTCCTGAAGTGTCAAATACACGTAGTCCAATCCACTGCCTTCCTCCCAAATCTGTTATATCCTGTCTCTGCGAATGGTTCTGCCAAGCACCCAGTTGCCCTAGTGGGAAATTCCAAGGGTGATTTTCTAGGTCCCCCTCTCCCTCACCTTACCCCATCAACTGCTACCTCTCTGATTCTCCTCTTGAATGCTTCATGCTTCTCAAACCTTGTGCAGATATCGTAGTTTAAGTCATACAGTTATTTCCTTTGATAAATTCTAAAGGGTGGGATTGCAAGTTACAAGGGCATGCTTCTTATTTTTATTTATTTATTTATTTTTAGTGCTTTGGTACATATTACTAACTCATTCCCCAGAAAAAGTTTACCTGATTAGCCTCACCAGGAGTTCCATGGGAGGGGACTAGTTTCTATACACCCATTGCGCACTGTCATGCATTTTCATCTTAAATGAGAATCTCAATTGCAGTCTTTTGATTACTAAAACAGATGAACACTTTTCATGCTTCTTGAATTGCCTGTTTTTACCATTAGCCTATTATTCTATTAGGTTTTTCACTATTTTCTTATTTGTTTTAAAAAGCTCTTTCTATATAAAAAAAAATGTTAACACTTGGTCCATAATACTATCGTGATTTTTTCAAATTTGTCATTTTCTCTTTTAATTTGGTATTATTAGGTTTTGATGTACAGAAATCTGAAATTTACATGAAATGAAATTTCTCAATCAATTCCTTTGTTTTCTAGCTCTAGTTCCAGGCTCAGGAAATTCTTTTAAGTCCAAGTGGTTGTGGTCACTTTTAATCTCCTATTTCTTTTCTTTTTTAAAATTCTTTAAAATTCTTTCTTCTCTGTTCCTTCCCTGGTTCTATCCTATCTGGTCATCTTTTGGCCTTGGACTTTTTCTTTTATTGTTTAGGAAACTATTTAATAGAAGTCATTAATTTTAAAATTCCACTTAGGATGCCCGACCCTTTTCAGAATTCCCTCCCAGTCTGCTTTTCATTAGAATCTTCTCCCTTTGTTCTCCTGTGTTGTCACAGGCAGAGTTTACTAGTCCTAGGATGAGGAGAGTTCTCTCCAGACCAACAGTCAGAATTGAGTGACTCTTCTTGGCACAGGCCTTGAGTTCCTGGCAACTTCACCTTTCCAGTTTCCCACCTTCCCAGGGAGGTAGGCTTCTGAGCATGTTCCTGGCAATTAATGGCCTCAACAAAATACAGTTTTGCTGGACTGCCATCCACTGCTTCTACTCACCAGCCATATTAAATTACATTCCTGCCAAAAGACATGACTGAGTTTTTTAAAGCTGAGAGCCTCCTTCTAGAAAAGGTGAGAAAAGCATCAAAATTCCAGAGGGAAATGTGTTTCCTTGCTGTAGACACCATATTTATTAAAGAGTAAAAACCTTTTAGAAATGTTCTCTATATTAAATGATGCTACATACAAAGGAAACAAGCCACAGATTGGGAAAAAATATTTATATTGCATATAATGAACAAAGCAATCGTGTCCAGATTCCTACGAATTAATTTTTTAAAAACCTGATTTTTTTTTAAACAGGCAAATGAAACAAGTAACTTATAAAAGATACAATAAATAACAAATTACTGATAATCAGGAAAATGTAAATTAAAAGTACTATGAGATAGTCATATTTTTCAGGTTGGTAAAAATGTAAAGCCTGACAATACTAAACGTGGGAAAGGACCAGGAAACCCCCATGATCTACTGATGGAGCACAACTTGCAGAAAATACCTTTGAAATCCAATAAAGTTATAGGGGGACACATCCTATGGCCTAGCAATTCCCTTCTAGGCATATTCCCTGTAGAAATGTTGGCACATATACACAAGGAGACATGAACACGAACTATTATGCACCTTATCTGTGATTGTGTCACATAGGAAAACTCAATGTTCATCAATAGGACAATGAATGAATAATTTGTGGCATGCATATGTAAGGATACTATATAGAACTGAAAAAGAAATAGAACTACATGTATCAATATGGATAAATCCAGAAATAGAATGTTGGGTGCAAAAAGCAAGTTGTAAAAGTATATTACAGTTTTGAGTCTAGAAAAACCTGTGAGTCTACAGATAAATTTCACAGTAATATCACTTATGATTATTAAAATGCATTCATATTATTGTATAACTTGGATATATATTAGATATATATTTGAATATACATAATACATATTGTATCCATATAATATAGTCAATGAATATATATATTCCCCCACAGGGAATGATAACTCAGCAGGGTGGGGGTTTGCACTGGAGGAGGGCAGAGAGGGAATGAGCTGTAGCACGCCTGCGCAGGTGGTGTCAGTTTATCCGAAATGTTTTGTTTCTTTTATATGGGTGGTGAGTACATGGGTATTTATTTTGAACAAAACTTTGTACCTGAAATACTTTTTTTTATTGTCTGCCCTATAAATGGGCAGAGTTGCCCCTTTCCTTTATAAACAAGAAAGCACTTCATCAGAACGTTGCTAGAACTACAGACATGCTAGGGACGCCTGGGTGGCTCAGTCGGTTGGGTGTCTGCCTTCGGCTCAGGTCATGATCCCAGGATCCTGGGATCGAGCCCCACGTCAGGCTCTCTGCTCCACCAGGAGCCTGCTTCTCCCTCTGATGCTCCCTCCTCCCCCGCTAAAGCTCTCACACTCACTCATGCTCTCTTTCTCTCAAATAAATAAAATATTTTTTCAAAAACCACTACAGACATGCTAGGTCAATGTTAAATGTTATTGCACATAGTAGACCTTCAACAAATATTAGATAAGTGAATACATGATTATGAAATCCACACTGCAGAATACTGAATGTATTGCATGCTGGGTTTGTGCCAATCGCTGGACCAAGCACTTATGTGCATTGTTTCCATTAATCCTACGACAACCCTCTGAGATCAGTATTGTTATGATTATTCCCACTTTACAGAAACTAAGGCTGAGGCAGGAGAGTAAGCCCAGAGAATCAGGTAAGCAGCAGAGTGAAGAGTTGAGTTACCTCACTCATAGCCAAGTAGCATGTGCATAGCTAAGAAATTTAAGGCTGCCACCTGGAAACTGGCTATCACCTGGAAACTTGAATCCCCAGAAAGAAAACATCAATCTTTTTGGCTGGGAATTTCTGGTAAGATTATTTCCTCCCCAGGACTGAGAACTCTGCTATGATGTCTTCCTAACAAATTCCTGTCCTCCTCCCTGCACTGGCAAACCCCTCAAAGACCAATTTACAGGCAGTTGACTCAGAAGCATCTAGATCGTCTTCAAGCAGTGGGACTCCTGCAGGCACTCTACAATAAAGTAAATTGGGCCACTGTGAGCTGAACAGTAATTGTACACTCAGCCAGATTCTCCCAAGGCTCACACTCCTTCCTGGGACTGCGATGGGCACTTGTGGAGGCCACGTCAACTCTTTCAGGCCACTGGGGTGTTGTTTGATGCACAGAGGCAATCATTTACTGAATGGTACCATGGAGACCCCCAAAGAGTTAAGGCAGCTTCCAAAAGGACCTATTTTTTTTTTTTTTCCCCAAACTGGGACTTGCATGCTGGGAGAATATTGCTCAATATTTTTTAAAATTTTTATTTACCCACATTATCTAAGCTGCACCATCGTGCCTCGTGGCTCTCTCTCCCATGGGAGGAAGAGAAAGAAAATGATGCTGTGGCCTCCAAAGGAAGATGAGGAATGACAAAAGCTCTTGAGGGGATGGGAGAAAACCCCAGCTTTTGAATGACAGAACCTGGCTGGTTTTCAAGGATGGCTGCAATGTTACTATTTCTTCATTACCACCGAGTTTGGTGGTTTGGTCTTTAAGTGAACTCAAAACATTCCAGAGACTGGGAATTTTCCCTGCTTGTGTGACACAGTTCACCCTCTCTGTTGTAAATTTTTTTTTTTTTTAAATAGGTTAGAGCACAAGTCTGCACACTCTGACCAGTGGCCCGCCTCTAAGCCATGGCCTGTTTTTGAAGATCTTATTTATTTATTTATTTATTTATTTATTTATTTATTTATTTGACAGAGAGAGAGCAGCAGCAGGGGGAGAGGGAGAAGCAGGCTCCCCACTGAGCAGGGAGCCTGACATGGGGCTCGATCCCAGGACGCTGAGATCATGACCTGAGCCGAAGGCAGACGCTTAACCCACTGAGCCCCCCAGGCGCCTCTCTGTTATAAATTGTTTTTAAAAAGTGATGTGTCAAAACTTTACTTGCACACACAAAAAAATGTTTCTCCAAGATGGGAAGAAGCCACATTGCAGGCCCCACTCTGAGGTTGGGTAGATCAGGGATGGACAAAGAAGAGTATTTACCTTCACTGCCCCCTCGGGACACTACATTTGGAAACAATTACTGCTCATCCTTATTATTATATTTAATGTTACTTCTCTCTCTTCCACTATCAGTTGGGTCCATGCGTGGTTTATATGAGAATGATTGGCCACACTCAGTGGTGTAAACTCTGCACCACTGGCAGGGCTGTTAGTCTCAGAGTACCTGTGCTTACCTGTGTATCTGCACACATGCATGCACGCACGTGCACAAACACACTCACTGCCCAAGCACGATCAAGGTAGTGTTAATTCTAATCCCTCCACCACACTAGGAAATGAATGATTCCCCCCATGTTGCCCACTGTTCTGGCTATAGATCGCTCTACAACAAACCACCCCCAAATTGAGGGGTTTATTTCTCTCATGGATCTGCCATTTGAGCAGAGCTCAGCAGGGGCAGCTTTTCTCTGCATCGCTCAGCTGGGGCAGCTAACGGGGCTCGAGCTCCACCTGCTGGATGGCACACCCACATGGCTGGTAAGTTGGCGCTGGCTGTCGGCGACAAGATCAGGGGCTTTGGTTCCTTTACACGTAGGCTTTTACTCAGGGCTGCTGAGACTTCCTCACAGCATGGAAGCAGATTTCGAAGAGTGACCGGAAGTGACAAGTGACGGGGACAAAAAGCTGCAAGTCTCTTGAAGCCTAGACCTGCACATGTCACTTCTGCCCTACTCCAGTAGCCAAGTCATCACAAATCCCGGGAGGGCATGTGGATGCCACCTCTCAAAGGGAGCAGTGTGGACCCATTCTCAGCATCTCTAATCTACCACATCCACAGAGCTCCCCTTGTCCCCATTGGTCCCACCTCCCAGGTTGTCTGTCCCAGACAGTGAGGAATTTTACAGTTACTGACAGGGTTTCCCTATCTCTCAGCCTGTTTCCTCTCAAAGTACATATTCCAAGAACAATTCTCAACAACTACATCTATAGCTTTCCCTGTGTCTGTTATTACTGAATATCTGAGCAATGTGAGGACCTGCAGCGCTTCCTTTTCCCCCAAAGCAAACTCAACCAAGGGCCAGCAGGATCTACCCAGGCTTGCTAGAGAAAGGCCTGCTTCTCTTGGTGTGAGAGCCTCTGATAGGAAGGGTTCTAGAAAGACCAAAGCCCAAGGCTCGTTGTAGGAACACAACAGCAGTCCCGTGAATCCTTCTTGGAAACACTGTTCTACACAGAGAAGTCATTAGCTCTGTGCTGCTTCCTGTGTGAGGCAATAAAACCTCGGGCTCATCTGCAACATCCTGGAGCTGTCCACACATCACATGTAGAGGGCATGACACGCTTTTCGTACCCAATCGGTATGAGCCAGGCGAGGCCATATGTCCAGGGAGTCATGGGACAGGGAAGGAAGCCAAATGTGCTCTGTTCTACGAACCCCAGCACTGCCCGAGTGAGGGGGCCCAGGGGCTAATGACACAGGCCTAGACAGAGTGTCCCGGTTAGGTTCTGCTCCTCACGAGCAACTAGGTGACCTCGGCCACGTTATGCAACGTCTCTAAACCTCCCTTTCCTTATTTGCAAGGCTGGGATAAAAGTGACACCCACTTCATGGGGTTATTATGAGGGCTTATCAACACTAAACAAAATGCCTGGCTTAGGTAATTAGAGCTTGGTGCATGTTATTAGCTATTATCAATGAAAATGCCCACCTGCCCTGGCTAAGATCCCCTCCTTGACCTCTGGAGGGGATCGTTAGAGCCGGGAGGAGGAAAGCCTGTAGTTCTGGATGAGAACTTCCTTTCTGACTCATCCTTCCAGAGCAATTCCTCATTGGGGTTCCAAGGCCCTGAAATTCCATCAGGTTCTCCCTTACTACCAAGATAGTCACCCAAATTTTGCATGGGTTCACTTTTCAACAGCCCTGTAGTTGCTCTTCCACTCAGGAGGCAATGGGGCTGGGATATGCTATAGAACCAGCCAAGGCCATCCTTGTGCTGGCCTAGCGGTTAACGCAGAGTTAGGGAAAACACTGTCCTCTGCTGTGGATTTGGAGGAATCAAATATGAGAGAAAGCCAAAGAGGCTAAAAGGAAGTTCTTTAGGAAGAAGATGGGAAAGAAGCAGCTCTGAGGGAGTCTGCCACACCAAACAGTCCCTGTTGCCAAATCTCAAGACTCACTAGGTCGAGGCAGGTGGGGCCACTGAGGCAGGGCACTCACTGCTGTCAACCTTTCCCTGAGCCCTAACTACACATGGGCTGCCCCTCCCATACTGTCACTAACTGACACAGGGTCTGGGCCAGGCAGGCAAGAGCCCACAACCCAGGGACACAGCCTTTTCTAAGCAGGGGAGGCAATTCAAAATCCCTTGTGTGCATTGTCTTAAAACAAAGAATATTCCAGATCATCCTAATTTCCCTTGGGCCCAAAGTGAAAAGAGTCAGGTATAGAGAGTTGAGCTCCACCAAACAAAGTAGTCTAAGACTCCTTTAGAGCGCTCGGTTGTCTCAGAGCCCTGTGGGGGCGTGGTTGCCGTGACAACCAGTTCATGACTAAGGCTTTGACATAACTTTTTATTCTTTAATTTTTTGTCAGATTTTACTTATTTATTTATTTATTTATTTTAGAGAGAGAGAAAGAGAGCACAAGTGGGAGGAGCAGAGGGAAAAGGAGAGAGATTCTCAAGCAGACTCTGTGTTGAGTGTAGAGCCCAAAAGGGGGCTGGATCTCATGACCCCAAGATCATGACCTGAGCCCAAACCAGGAGTTGGATGCCCAACCGACTGAGCCACCCAGGTGCCCCTTTGGCATAACTTTTTAAATCCTCATATTTCCAAGGGGGCTATTTATAGATAACCTTGAAGAACACTGTTTTGTGGTTAAAAAAATCAGAACAGAGTGGTTTCAAGCTTGACCTCCTACACAAGGACCCATTTTGCATGGGTTCACTTTTCAACAGCCCTGTAGTTGCTCTTCCACTCAGGAGGCAATGGGGCTGGGATTTGCTATAGAACCAGCCAAGGCCATCCTTGTGCTGGCCTAGCGGTTAACTCAGAGTTAGGGAAAACACTGTCCTCTGCTGTGGATTTGGAGGAATCAAATATGATTCATCTACACTTCAGATTTTATCTGCACTAGGGAAAAAAAAAAAATCCTTTGACCTTCCCGTGTTCCTTTGCATTAAACCCTTAATTAAGAAGCCTAAGGGTGGGGTGCCTGGGTGACTCAGTCGTTAGGCATCTGCCTACAGCTCAGGTCATGATCTCAGGGTCCTGGGATCGAGCCCCGCATCGGACTCTCTGCTCAGTGGGGAGCCTGCTTCTCCCTCTCCCACTCCCCCAGCTTGTGTTCCCTCTCTTGCTGTGTCTCTCTGTCAAATAAATAAAATCTTTAAAAAAAAAAAAAAAAGCCTAAGGGTTCTGACTCCGGTGGGGTTTTCTTAGTTAGAACTTAACAGAAACAACAGGTTTGTAGACATGTAGGACTTAATAAAAGAATATAGATTTTAGGCAATGATAAAAAGCTTGTAATATTCTGCTTCTGTAGGGTTCATCAGAGGTGAGCTCCAGGGACTCAAAACATATCAGATTGTGTCAGCAGTTTGGGGACTTGTGGAAATGGGATCTCAAACTGCACACACGCAGTTAGCATCCTGGAGTCTGGTGGAAACGTAATGGGGACCATGTCTGCTCTCCATGTGCGGTGAACTTTACAAGCATTATCTTCTCTCACCCTCACAGATTCCCAGCAAAGTGTTATTGATTCCACTTTACGGATAAAAAAACTGAGGTTCAGCAATATTTGATAATTTGTTCAAGGATGCACAGCTAATTAGCAATGGAGCCAGGACTTGACACCGTCTCTATTTGACCTAAAGCCCATGCGTTCAACAATAGGGCCATTATGCCTCTAGTTATAAGAGCAGGGCTTGGGAAACATGGACCAATATCAAAGTTCAGTAATAGGAACTGCTTGTACGCATGGGGTCACAAGCTCAAATGCCTTCAGGTCAGGCAACATAAATGAGTAATGTGGGTTGGGCGAAAATATTAGGGAATGGAGGACTGGGGCAAACTGAGAAACAGAGACCATCTTCTGTCTAAAAGGGGTGCCCCTAGGCATCTCCATCCAGTCATCAGGATTACATCTACCAAAATTTTCAAGAGAAACTGGAAATCTGATTTTCATGTGAAAACTTTCCATTTTGAAAAAAATGGCCACAAAGTCCTTCGTTAACCCCTACAAGCAAACAAGACACATTCTGGATGCTTTTAGTATCCTCCATTCTGGACTAAACTCTCCACAATGGTAAAACCTCTGTCTATCTTCCCAACTCTCATAGCCCCAGGCCCCAGCACAGGGTATAAGAATTTAAGAAATATGTGTACAACAAATGAATGAATCCTCAAATCAACAATCTGGAAAGAGGTAAAGAAGGACTAAGCTCTGGCTCGTGAATGAGAGTCCTTTCAACAGATCCACGGCTGCCCAGATGGATGGCAAAGAGACAGTGCAATGGCCAAGCCCACACGTGTGGGGGAGCAGCGAATTTTGGTGGGGGGCAGGAGGTTGCTCACATTTTTCCTTCCATAAGGCAAAGTTGACCTGAGAACTGGGGGAGACTAAACCACCCTCCAGAAGTTAGGGTTGTCAGGGCAGGGAGGGCTAGGAATGGGAAACCTGAGCTGTCTTCCCTCACCTAGTTCTTCTTTTCCAGTACATTCCCTATGCGCCAGTTATCCAATCTGTGAAATGGAATGGATGGGGTATACAAGTCCAAAAGATGGAGGAAAATAATAAATTCATGGACAGTATGTTAGTTGGCAAAATTTTTTTACAGAAGGACATGCCTAAGTACTCAGTGCATCCTAGAAATATGATCCCAAGAAGATTCTGATTCATCTTTGGAAATCCTTAAATATTTCTGGTTAATAAGTTAGATGAAACAAATCAACAAGGGAGTTTCCCAGTGAAAACCTGCCAGGTCTCAATCTGTCTTAGTCTAGTTTCAAATGTGAGAAGTATCTCATATTTTCTGTGCTTTGAATGTAGCTATATAGTTTGGTTTTTTTAAAATAATAACCCAAAATCAATAGTCAAGCAAAAACTATGTCCTCATAAAAAGATGTGTTTCCAACTCTGCAACTAAACTTCAACATATTCAACTATGAAGCAGACCTCACTGGCAGGACCTTTGTTCTGAGACAACAAAAGGAATCCTTTGTACCCAAACTGTCACCAGCTGCCATTGGCCAGAAGGGCAGCTTAGTGGACAGGCTGGACTTCTCTCCCATGCTGGTGGCTGTGTTCTCCCAGGCCTCACTGTTGACATTGCTGGTGTTTGAGCTTACCTGCCATCCCTGCAACCCAGGACACGCATTCTTTCCCTAACTCCAGCTGGTCTTTCTCTGGCTCCCACATTGGGATTGTGGTTGAACAATATAATTTTTTTAACTAAGGAGACAATATTACTCAAGAGCCAACTGTCCTTTCCAACTCTTCCTCATCCTGGAGATGAGCCTTGCTTGCCATCTTTATTAAATAGCACAACGCTCCCCTCTAAGAAACCCAGCAGGGACCACTTGTGATGATATTAAAAACCACCAACTCCAGCTTCTGATCATCCCAGAAGTGTCCCCAGAGCACTGTATCATCTTCTTACAGTTTCAAAAATAAGAATACCGACCTTCAGGAATAGTGGGAGGAGATTCAACAGGCTCTGCTGATGTTCAGCCGGGCTCCCATGAGCCAACTTCTGGTATTCCAGAAATTTCCTTTCTAGCATCTCCCAGAGAGCAGTGGGACCAGGAGATTGCCTTCCATGTGGGAAGTCAGGCTGAGCAACATCAGGCTGGCCTTCAGTTTGGGAACCTGGATACTCAGCTCTGTCTTCAGCCCTTGAAACGTCCTCTGCCTCCATGCCTTAGCAAAGCAGATCTGAATTCAGAACAAAAAACAAAAATGTCAAGTCCTGTCATAGCACTTCCTGATTAGGCTGGGTGTGGGACAAGGTACTGTACTCACTCGGTTCAGTTCCTATTGAAGATGGTTCTGCTAAGAATCTGAAACTGAACAGACGAAAATAAGAAGACTTTTTTTTAAAAGAGATTCTGACTTAGATGTGACTTATAGTGACAATCTGACATGTGCCTGACACTGTGCTGGGCTCTTTACACAGTCTCAGGAGAGAAATGGGTATTTTCATCTTCTCTATATAAGGAAGGAAACTGGCTGGGCCAAAGGCATACCGTCAGCTAGATGTCCAGTTGAAGTGCAAACCTTCAACACCAAACCTGGGGTTTTTTGTTGTTTGTTTTGGCTTTGTTTATTGCCTGCTGCTGTTCCTCCCCTAAAAGGCCAAGTAAGTAGAAGGGATATGTGTGACTGTCACCAATATTTGTACAGGCCTGTAATTCTGTATCGTCAATGGTAACTTCCTTCAACCACATGAGTCTGAAAGGACATAGGTTCTTCACTCTCAGCATTATTTGGTTCACATTCCATATTGTTAAAGAACTTTGTCTTCAAAAGGACTCTTTAACACCCCCCCCCCATGCTAACTTAAAAGAGCTCCTTTATTAACACACATAGGGGTGATGTGTGCAAGCTGCAGATCTTGGGTCAGTAGGCAGGAGGACAAGAACTTATGTGGTAAAAATAGCCAAAGACCAATTGGCCAGAAGGGTAACCTAAAGAAGATGACTTTATTTGTGTCCTTGACTTTTCAATTGTCCTAGTCTTTAGTTGAGTCATGACTGACTCACAGCACAGCCAAGATTTGTTTGCTGTGTGTCAGGAGTATAGGATACTCCACGTGGGGCCCAGAATGCCCAGGCTTCCTGCAAAAATCCCTCCCCAACCACAATTTCACCATGTAGGAGTCCATTCTGGAATCCAGCCAGTGACCAACAACCACCAATCATGGCATAGCAACAAGAGGGATGGGCACACAAAGATGGATCCACCAGTGTTCTGCTCTGGGCTGCAACAGCTGAGGGCAGATGTCATGCTTTATTTTTAGCCCAGCACATGCTCCCTGCAGGCTATAATGGGAGTGGATAAAGGGTCATGTGGCCAGACACACCATCCCTCTTTGAAACATTCTTACCCTTTATGTACACAACTCCCTGAGTCCCTAGGGCTTCTTCCACCACACATGCTTAGTACTCTCAAACTTCATTTTCTTATTACAAAAGCCATGTGAGTTCAGTGTCAAAATAGGAGAGGAACCAAGTATCAGGAAGACTATCAAGTATTAAAACAAAAAGCAGGGGCGCCTGGGTGGCTCAGTCGGTTAAGCGGCTGCCTTCGGCTCAGGTCATGATCCTGGGGTCTTGGGATCGAGCCCCACGTCCAGCTCCCTGCTCAGCAGAAAGCCTGCTTCTCCCTCTCCCTCTACCTGCCACTCTGCCTACTTGTGCTCACTCTCTATCTCTCTGTCAAATAAATAAATAAAATCTTAAAAAAAAAAAAAAAAAAAAGCATACCAGCCTTGAAAATTCCCTGAGCAGACTGGCCCAGTTGACTCATACAAGCAAAGCTTAATTTAACTTATTTTGCAAAACTAACTTGCCCTCAGTTGTTTCTTGCTTACACACCTGGAAATCAGGAGCAAAGCTTAAACTGTTTTCCAAGATTGATATGAGGCAACCATTGACCAACTGCCTGTCATTTAAGAAAATTCTAACATTATAACCACTCGCTGTGAAGAATAAAGTCACTGCTTTCTCACTATATAAGCTGCTTTATAACCATATACCCCTGAGCCTCATTCTGTTTTGGGTTGAGTGTTCCCACTTCGCAAACTGTCTTTTTTGGTGTGTGCACAATCAATTTTCACTAATTACTATTTCAGTGATGCATTGGTTTTACTTTGGCTGTTTCTGAGCTTTTGACACCAGCTTGCCTATACCCAGAAAAATGGCTGTTGGTATTCCAGCTTTTATCTATAACTATGTTGTTTAATAAAAAACATCCTCCTGATATTGTCGAAGCAGACTTTGTATTTATACTTTTGCTTTTGATGGATGGTTGGCTGGGGCTTGGTGGGAGTTTTGTTTCTTCTGTTGGGGTGACCCTCAAGAACAGGTGGTGAGATGCCTCTTCCCTGACCTGGACCAGGCTCCTGTCTGGTTTTGTTGGTTTATTATTCACTTATTCCTCGGCCCTCCATTCCCCACTTGAATTCCCTTCTTCCCCACCCTGCCCACCCCACCCCACCCCAACATGGTCCTTCTCCAACATGGCACAGGTGACACGCTTTCTGAATACAGGCATTATGAGTTCCCCGAATGACCTGCATCTTTTTTGCAGCTCACTTTTTCACTCAGTGTATGCCTTCAGACCTACCCATGTGGCTCTGCGTTTGTCAGTTTCATTTCTTCTAACTGCTGCCCATGTTACAAAGTGGGCATCACATACCTATCTGACTTGTTCACTCCGCAGTCATGGCCAGATTGCCCATGACTTCCCGTACTGCACTCAGTTTTGTTCTGGACATTCCCATGCAGGTCCCTTCATGGGGCTGCGTGTGACTGGCTCCAGGTATGAACTTGGGAGCAGGAGTGCTGAGTCAAGGTTATACACCTGCTTACTTCGACTGAGTACCACCAACTAAGATGCTTCCAGAAAGCTGGCACCAGATCACACTTTGCCCACAGGCTCCATCTCACCAAATACCCGGCTCTCTAATGTCTGCCAATCCGATTGAAGTAAAGTGATCCCTCATTGTCATTTTAATTTGCATTTCTCTCTAATGAGCCCTAGCATCACAGATGCCTCTTAGCTATTTGCAGTTCCTTTTCTGCAAACTGACAACCTTTGCTTATTTTTCCTTGCCTGTCTTTTTCTTACTGCTTTGAGGAAGTATATTCTAGAAACTTGTCCCTCATTGGTTTTAAAAATCACAAATATCTTCTCTCAACCCATTTTTCTTACAAATTATTTCATAACTTTTTTGTCCCAAAAACATATCATGAATATTTTCCATGTTGTTAAAGACCCTCTACATCTTCATTTTGAATGGCTGATGGTGACCATAAGAGTCACACTGATCCTTCATTTAATTAATCTCCTGTAGGCATTTAAGTAGTTTCAAATTATTCACTACTCTCAATAATACTATAACAATAGGCCTTGTGTCCAAGTCTTTGCCTATATCCATGATTAAATAATAGATTGTAATACCTTCTTAAATTCCTACAATGGAAATAGCCAGATCTTGACATGTATTTCTCCTTAAACACTGCATCAATGTATAGTCCTCTGACCAAGAACACACAAGAGTTCACACTTTTTTACTTATCATTTTTTAATTCTTGCTTACTTGGTAGGTTAAAAAGCAATGGCATCTCTGTTGCATCCTGCCATGTATCTTGCTGTACTGTGTTTCTGTCTGTCTGCAGCTCAGTCTCCTTCAGGGGTCGCTCCAGTGGCTTTTTGGAGTCAGATGGCAAGTGTTCTCATTTCATGAGCTCCCTGTAGGAGACCTCAGCTACTGCCCTGAGAGCCACACATCCACTGAATGTTAGCTCCATGAAGGAAGGCACTGCACCTATATCAGTGGTTGGCACTGCATAGATGCTCAACAAAATGTTACTGTACAAATGTATGAATGAATGAACAAACTTATATACTGATGGCACCCAGACCTCTCTCTGTAGTCCACACTCCTCTTCTAAACAAGTTCTCTTTTCTCACTTTAAGATCTCTACTTGGATTTCCCCCAGACTCTGACAATCCCTATGTCCCAACCAAACCACCATCTCCATCATCAACAGAACCAGTCCCAGGTCCAACACAGACATCCCAATGCACAGGATGGCCGTTAGAGCCAAGCTAAGTGTCGCCTCCAGCACATAAAAGTCATTTTGTAACCACACCTACAGGCGCTACTAATAGATCCATTCAATAACACCCCTCTGTGGGCTTGCCGCCATGCCACATTTTCAAACCAAGCAGGTGAGGAGATAAGGTGAAAATATGGTCCTGGGAAAAGTGGCTGGATATCCAGGGGAGATCTCAGAAACCACTTCAGATTTCCTCTGAAATTAGGAAGCCGTATTTACTGAAGTGAAACGTTTGAATCACATTCTCTTGAATAGAGATATTTTCAAAACAAGAACTTCTAACAAAAGGGGATCCGTGAAATCCCAAGGAGAAGTTGTCTACCTCAATTGTCAGGCTGTGGTCATCCCCCCTCCTGGTTCTGCCCATCACCCTAGACCTACTTTATTTGTAAGAGGAAGGTACCTGGGAGTAACTAACCTCTCAGGGCTATGTGACAAATGGCAAGAAGAAATCATTCTAATCCACTTCATTATCAAAAGTGCCTTCTTACCTCTGTAAGAAGGTGCTAACACTTTCATATCCAGGGCAAAATGAAATAAGTTGGGGGTAGGGTCACTGGGGTCGGGGTGAGGGTTTAGAGTTTAGGGTTTAGGGTGAGGCAAGTAAGACACTCACCTCAGGCACAAGAGGACCCAAAAAATCTCAATAGCTGAGATAAATAGCATTTTAAAGCAGTATCTTTAAAAATCAAAATTAATGCCAAAAAATCCATGATGAGCAAACATCAAAATTTCAAAAAGAGACAGACTCTCACCCAGCAGATGCCGGACACCACCCACTGGCCTCACTTGATGAGAATGGGAGCGGAGGGCATTTTGTCACAAAAATCAACAAGTTAAACAAACACCACTCCAAGACTTCCATAGATTCTACTCTAATACACACAGCATAGCAGCCACGAGCAGAGACTCTGGAACCAGGCCTCTCCAGTTTGAATCAATAGGCTTAGACCAAGTAGATGAAACAAATCATGCCTGTGTCCTCATTTATAAAATGGTGTAATAACAGGACCCCTCACGCGGTGCCGGGATTAAGTTAGGGCTTGGCACATGTCATCATTAGGATGGGGGGGATGGACGATCATTTATTGGTGCTTCTATAAATGCTGGCACCACTTCACGTAATCTTCCTACCTTCCAGCAATGTCAAAGTTATCAGCCTCAGTCTGCAGCTGGTACCGAGGCTCGGAGCAAGGAAGTGACCTACCCAGGGTCCCGTTGTCAGTCAGCAGCCAAAGCAGAGTCCATCCTGGGTCTGCAAACAACAATGCACACTGGAGGCTAAGCTCAAGCAAGGGCTGGTTTGGGGCCCTGGGTAGACAGAAGGGCTTGGACACCTGCTTGGCAGGTAACTCAGGCTGAGGGAAGGCGTGCCTCCCTATAAAGATTTCTTGGAGAGATGGAAATTTGCAGGGCAGAGCAGGGCCGGGGTGGGGACCTTGCTTTCCTGTAGCGGGCATGAGGCGGCAAGAGAGAGGCACTAGGCAGGAAGCTGCCCACTCATGCAGCCCCCAAGCAGAGGGGAGCCTCAGGGCTGGGATGGGGGTCCCAGGGTAGGGGTCCAGTCCCAGCTGGGATGCTGTGGTGCCTTCACCAAGTGATTTCCCCTCTCTGACACTAGCTTTCTCCTCATTGAAATAGCCTTGGTGATCTCAGTTCTGCCCTCTGGCCTTTATGCATTGACCACAGAAGAGACGTGGGACAGTGAGTCAGTGCAGGCTGGCTGGAGAGGCACCCGAGGGGGCTGAGGGCCTGTGGCTTTGTGTGAGGGGGCAGTGCAGAAGAGGGGTTCCCTGTCTGTGCATGTGTGCAGGGAACCAGAGGAGGGGGCTACAGTGACAGTACAGGGAAGGATTCCCAGGGAGTGGCCACGTGCGCCCCCAGAGATAGGGATCACTGCCCGTCCGCGCTCCCACCCCACTTACCCTGCGTAAATCCACAGCATCATTAGAACTCTGCTTAGAGATGTGTCAGAGGCAGAGGGCCCAGGGCATCTGGCCTGTAGCTGCGCACTGGAGGATACCATCTGGAGCCTGGAGAATCAGCTGGGTTGCTGATGTTTGGGCTGCTAAACCAGCATTCTATTGACTGTTTCCTCCCTGACTTTCTCAGAAGTGATTTGCCAACAGGTGAAATCTCTGGATATAAGATGTGATTTAGCAGCCCCTTTGGAGCTGAGATGCCAGGAAGCTATTCTGGGGAATAGACTGAGACGGCTGCTGAAAAGGCCTTCATGGAGCAGGAAGGTGTATGGAGCCACTCTCTGACAGGGCAGGTCACAAGGAAGCCTGGGACTCAGTGTCTTCTGTGGAGAAGCTCAGACCTGGTGACAAAGAGCTGCTATGATATGATTTGAGGTAGAATTCCTCCCCTTGTTTCTCATCAGCATATGTGACCCTTCCTGCCTGTGGGTCGTACCCCCCGGGGGTACAGAGGCATGCCTGTTTACCATCTACATCACAGGCAATGGCCCCCAGGCCCCGGATCTGGGGGAGCCTCTAAACCAGATGGTACAGAACAGAACAGTAACTTCCCATGCGTGGCTATAAATGATCTGTTTTCCTTTCCACTCGCAAGTCCGTTCCTCGCTACATGTCAGCAGATCCAAACTCTCTTGCTCCCGTGTCAGCAAGGACCTGGCCTTGACCTAGAGCTCTCAGAAAAAAAAATAACAAAGCCAATCTTGTTCTAAACACACGGGCAAGGTGGGGCTAGGCCTTGCTGCCTCTTCCCCGCCATTTCCTGCTAACAGGAGAGCTTACAAGTTAAAAGTAGGAGCTGTTGTCAGAGAAGTTACAGTCATACGGATGCTCTGTTCCCTCCACAGCCTACTGTAGTTAATCAGAAGCACTGAGGCAGACAACTGGTGGACTGTAGACTAAGACACTGCGATACCTATTAGAATGTCTTTAAAAAACAGGCACAAATTGTTAAGTGTTGGCAAGGACGCATAGACACCACAACTCGCACCCTGGCTGATGGGAACGCAAATAGTACAGCCACTTTGGAAAGCAGCTTGGCAGTTTTTTGAGAAAGTTAAACACATACCTACCCAGCAGTTATGCTCCTGGGTGTTTACCCTAGAGAAATAAACATTTACATTCATACAAAACCTACACATGAATGTTTATAGTAGGTCTATTCATAGCTGCCCAAACCTGGAAACTACCTAAATGTCCCTCAGGGGGTGAAGGAATATACAAACTCAGGTATATCCGTACAATGGGATGTTCCTCCACAGTAAAAAGGAACACACTACCAATCCACGCAACAACCGGCTAGACCTCAAAGGTCTTAGACCGCGTGACAGGAGCCAGTCTCAGAGGCTACATACTGTGTTATCCCATTTCCATGACATTCTGGAAAAGGCAAAATTCCAGGAACAGAAACTCCATCAGTGGCATGAGCACCCATGTGGTGTGAACGTGGGCAGGAGACAGAGAGGTCACCATCCCTTTGCTTCCGCCTCTGTTGGCTTCGAGCGGCTCCACACTGCAGGCCCCCAAACCAGAGACCTCTGAGCATGGAACCCATGACCTCCTTCCTTGCCTGCCCTGCCCAGGGGCCACCCAGCCGAGCTGTGCTCAGGATGGCCACACCCACCACCCCAGAGAGCCCTGTCCATAGACACTCCCTCCACCCCACACTCCCCTCCTCATATCACCACGTCTCACACCTCACCTGGCCGCCAGGCTGAGTACCAGCTGTCCATGAACGAGCAAGAGGAGAAGTGACGGAGATTTGTCACCACTGCAACAGGTGCTCCTGGGGTCTGAGACTGCCCGCGGGGTCCGCATCAAGCTCCTAAAAGGCCACTGTTTCTGGAGAGCTCTGGCCTCCCACAGAGCTCAGCAGCAGGGCAGTGCTGGAGAGCACCCCACAGGACCCCGCAGCGGACAGCCCTTCCCGCGGACCCCGAATTCATCAGCCTTTGCTGAGCAGCTACCATGTAGCAGGCACAGCATGGGGCTGTACCTTCTTAGGAGCAAGGAAGAGCCAGATTTGGGGTTGTGGGTAAGAGATGCACCCCCCTACCTGTGTCTGCAGCTGAGAACCAGCCTAACAAGGACCAGACATGCAACTGTGGACAATGGGCCCTCCAGAGAAAGAGGTCGTGGGTAACATGTAGAAAGGGAAGTTCCTCCTGCTTCTCCCCGTCCTACTGAGACGGCTGCTGAAAAGGCCTTCACTAACATCCTGGCCTCCCCTGCACAGACCAGGGCCAGCCAAAGAGCTAGAACAGGACGGTGAGCAGGAAACAAGGTCAGTGCAAGCAGACAGGCTCTCCGGAGCGGAGAAGGGTGCCCGTGGGCATCACGGGAAATCATGGGGCAGCTGAGTCAGGAACGACCAGGAGAGTAGGCTGACACAGACATGGTGTTCCAGATAATGAGGAGATCTTGAAGGTGTGGAAGAGGAGAACAACCCAATAAACACATTCTAGAAATGTTATTCCTGGCTGGCACTAAGCCGGACCTGGAGCAGGGAGAGACAAGAAGCAAGAAGAGCCAGGAGACTAAAGTACACCCCAGGTGTAGATGAGGAACAGTCTGGCTAGAAGGGTCACTTTGGAAACACAGAGGCAAAGGGACATCCAAGAGAATCTGACGGGATGAAGAATGGCTTAATGCGTCTAGAAACAGAGCAATCCTCACCAACCCAGGCCACACACTAGAACCCCCCGGGGGGCCTTGTTCCTCGGAGATGACCACTTCATTGGTCTGGGTGGGCCCCCGGCAAGCGTGTTTTCTATAAGGTCTCAGGTGATTGCCATGTGTCCCCAGGAGAGGCGAGGGGCCTGGGAAGAGGTCGCCAGCCCCTGGAGGAGTGCCTCGCTAAAGAACCCCAGAGTGAGATGAGGAGCTGTGTGTGGAGGCCAGACAAGCTCCTGGACTGACTGTGAGCTGGGCAGGGGCCAAGGGTGCCAGAAGGCCAGCAGGCCAGCTCAGGACGTCTGGGAACGGGACTTCTGAGTCTGGCCCTATGGCAGCCTTGATTCCCTAGTAAGACACAGCCACCACCCCAAGCCTGGACTTTTGGGCAGGATCTGTCTCACTGCATCCCCACCCAGCTCCAAGGGCAGACCTGAAGCAGCCTCAGACGGATCCGATTCAAATCCTAGCTCTACCTCTCCTAGCTTTCTGCCTTAGTGACTTACAGTCTCTAAGCCTCCATGCCTATACCTGTAAAATGGGAACAGTGTCTTCTCACAAGACTGTGGAGAGAGTGGGCACCTGGGTGGCTCAGTTGGTTAAGTGACTGTCTTCAGCTCAGGTCATGATCCTGGAGTCCCGGGATCGAGTCCCACATCGGGCTCCCTGCTCAGCAGGGGGTCTGCTTCTCCCTCTGCCCTCTTCCCTCTCGTGCTCTCTGTCTCTCATTCTCTCTCTCTCAAATAAATAAATAAAATCTTAAAAAAAAATAAAAAAAATAAAAATAAATAAATAAATAAAGACTGTGGAGAGAGTTAAGCAAGGGGATATATGCGAGAGCACGTCCGGTCCAGGCCAGGTGTCCGCAGAGCGCCTGTGCCTCCTGCCCTGGGGCTCACACCAGCCGCCGCACGTGCCCCACCCTAGCCTGCTCCCACTGTGTGTGTCGTTGCTCGGGGCTCCTAAAATCTGCCCGCACTTCCGCCGAAGCCCAGATAGCTCTCCGTGGGGTGCTCTTGAGGCCTCGGTCACCTTCCAGGGCCCAGCCCCACAGCCAGGGCAAGCTGCCCCCACCCTAAACCTGGCTTCTCTTCTGTATCAGCCCCTTCCTGGCCTGTCTGCTGAGAGTGTCCCATCTCAGATTTTCTCACAACGAGGCCCTGGTTTGAATGGACAGCAGGATACTCAGTGGATTCAATCAAGGCTTCGGAGGTGTGTCCTGGGATGCACAGAGACGAAGCTAGAGGTGGCAAGTTGGCCATCTTGAAGATAAAGAGTGGGAACCAGGAGCAGGAGTGCAGTTCCCAAGAGCCGACTCCAGGGCAAGTCCAAGAGCACTGGCAGGGGGACCCCTCCTGTGGCGAGCGTCCCTGCAGACAGTGACTGAAGGCGACAGAAGAACAAGCAGGGCTGGAGGTTCCCTGAGAGCCTTGACATCGAGTCACAGCGCAAGGACCCCTGCCGCCTGCATGCTGCCCCGAGCCCTCTTCAGTTAGCAAGTGTGTCCACCTCCTCCATCAGCCAAGGGCTGAGAGCTCCCACCGGCGGAGAACAGCAGAGCCCAGGGGCCTACATCCTGCCTCAAATGACTCAGTTATTTCCAGAAGTTGAGGACTCCCCCATGAAGACTAAGATGGGGGCTCTGACTGACGGGAACTGGGCAGCCTGCACATGCCATGGCCTTTGTAACTTCCCTTTTCTGATTCTAGTCCAGGCACTCCCGCTTAGCACACACCTCTGCGGTTCATGCAGCAGCAACGGAATGTAGGAACTCGCCGCATCCTGCAGGAAGCTCCCTGGTTTTGTATCTCGGTATGTGCGCTGACTTCCACATTGCCCGAAATAGCCAGGGAGCAGTTCCCCTGGCCAGACCCTCTAAGCCTAGCTGCAACCGAGCTGTCACCGTCTGCACAAAAGATACGGGCTAGCAGCAGCCCACGGAACAAGAAGCCCAGCCCCCATAATCGGGGAGCCGCTCCGTTGTAGGAGCTCGTCAGTGGCCTGCTCTCCGCCAGAACCTAAGCAAGTGTTGCTTAAGGACATCTGGCCACTGAATGAGCTTCTACTGGCACAGCTGTCCGTGTTCTCCAATCTTAGAAAACTTGTAAGGTAGGTATTATTATTCCCATGACACAGAGGGGGGAAAGCAAGACTCGGAGAAACTGACATTCAGAGGAAATTGGTAACTTATCGGAACTCACTGCTAATAAGCACCAGAATCAAGGACAAACCCAGACTTCTCTGGCTTCGAAGCCATTCACGCCCATCCACCAGTCCAGGTTGGCACGACCCAACAACAGAGGTAAGAATATATCTTGAGGTCACCTTGGGCTCTAGCTGGAAACTCTTATTGCTGGCAGCCTGGCTGGATGTGCGAAGGTGCTGCTGATCCCTGGCCGAAGGAGGTCTGGTGCCCGGTCTGCTGTGTGGTCCCAGCTCACATGGCAGGCCAGCTGGCCCAGAACCAGGGGATCTCACCATCCCCACAGGCAAGAGCTGATCTCCGGGAACCACAGAGGCCGACAGTTCCTGAGCCCGGGCCCAAGGTGGGCACCCTCTGGCTGGCCCCTCCCGAGCTGCCACCAGCCTAGCACACCCAGCATTAAACACTCAGCCTCCAGAACAAGCCACCAGAACTGTGGCTCCCTACAGCTTTCTCTGTGGGGCGGGTCGTTTGATTATTAAACATGGAAGGAACGGAACTGCCCCTGGTCCATACCCTCGACTTGAAAGCTCACACTCAGCGGTGCAGGTGACTCACTTCCCCACCTGTAACACGAAGCACCTGGAGTAATACTCCGTAAGGGTCTGTCTGCCAATGAAGTTTTACTTTTCAAATTAGTTTCATGTTCAGAGCCTTCACATTTCTCTTCTGACACTTGGATATGTGTTTAACCCAAAAGAGTGTCCTATAAGCTAGTGAGTTCCTGGATGTGTCCAGGGATATTTTCTTACCCAGACCTAATTCTTCTACGTGCACAGGAAATGCGAGAATGGCCCTGAGGAGGATCAAAAGGAGTTAAGGAACCTCAAAATAGTACACGAATGGATGAGATGGATTGCCTGCCCTCTGCGGGGCATCTCCTAGCAGCCCAGCGTGAGCCCACCATTGCTTCATCTCTTCCGCAGCCTTGCCCTGGCAGGCCTCTCTGCCTCCAGTCTCCCACCGTCTCCCACTCATCCCGCAGTGGCAGACTGAGGAGCACAGCTCCATCACGTCACTCCCTTGTTGTATTATCTTCAATGGCTCCCCATGTTTCCAAGGAACACTCTCAAGCTCTTGGCCCTCAATGACATGGCCCAACCTCCTTCCTGCCTCACTTCCCACTGCACCTCCAATGGGGTCTGGACAAATGAACTGTTTACTCATAATCTGATCCTTTGCCTTTACTCAGGATTCTCTCCCTGGGATGCCCCTCCTTTAGCTCCACATAACCCAGTCTTGTCACCTTCCAAACACAGCTCCTGGCTGCCTCCTTGGCCAGGCATCCCTGAGGCCCCAACCGAGAAATAACCCTCTTCTCTCCAACTTCCAAACTCCCAGAGCCACTGAGCCATCCTGTGATTAGAAAGGAGTCACTACCAGCACATAATGAAGCAGGAGAGCGAGGTTCTTGTCTCACAGAGTCAAAGAACGAATCTCACAGACAAAGGAGAGTGAGCAAAGCGATAGAATTTTATTAAGCAAGGAAACAGCAAAATCTCTCAGGAGTGAGAGGGATCCCAAACAAGTTGTCACTGAGGGCTTTTATGGTTGGTCTCTTATTGAAAACTGACCAGGGAACTTAAATCTTTTTTTTTTTTAAGATTATTTATTTATTTATTTATTTGAGACAGAGAGAATGAGAGAGAGAGAGCACATGAGAGGGGGGCGGGTCAGAGGCAGAAGCAGGCTCCCTGCTGAGCAGGGAGCCCGATGCAGGACTCCATCCAGGGACTCCAGGATCATGACCTGAGCCGAAGGCAGTCACCCAACCAACTGAGCCACCCAGGCGCCCCGAACTTAAATCTTTTTAACGTCTCTACCACTGATAGCACCATTGAGTAAGGACTGGTGATAACATCTTTCATGGCTTACTTCTTCTTTAGGGTCTGGTCATTTCTTGTGGTCACAATGTGAATACCAGAAGAGACCCCACGTCTGACGCCCAGGGCAGGGGGTCTGGTTTGTTCTCTTATCTCTGGTTTCGTTAGGCCTCAGCATTTCTGGGATTTAGGGTGAGCCTGATCATGTGGTCCCCTAAATGAGCCTAGTCACGTAGTCCCCTATCTATCCTTCCCTCCCTAGGCCCCCTCCCCCCCTTACTCAATGACAGCACTTCCCAGTCTTCAATCGTACATCCATACTACAAGATCTCGCTTAGTAATTACACCCAGGTGTTCAGGGTTCTGATCACCTCCAGGGGCAGGTGAAAGGGGGAGCCTGGTTGTGAAAGGCTTGTGCCCCGACGCCGTGTGTGGAGTCAAACAGGATAAAAGTGATTCCCAAATTTATCAATACGTACTGCCTATAATAACTGGAGCACCCATCACTTTCTTCCTTGTGTGATCATTATTCATGAATACACTTTCTCTTTCTCTTTCCTATATTTCCTCAACCCCAAGTTTCTATCAATGATAAAATGACACAATTATTTAATTATGTGGGGGGAGGGCATCATCACATTAAATACACATGTCAAAATTGAGACTATTCAGACACTTAAATTGTGTGAGGGAAGAAGTATTTCTTGGAACCAAGGTGATGTTTTAGATGGGAGATTTTGAGAGAGATCCCTTCCGCAAAGGGAAGCAGTGGAATCACTCCGGGAGGGGGGGTACCTTCCCCCCATTAATTTACATAATTAAATGTTTCCTGGAGGCAGGTATGTGAAAGGAGAAACTAAAAGTTACAAGGCTCTGTGTTCTGACTGCAGAGTACTGCCCCTGCTTTGTTTGGTTTTTTCCCCTTTTAAATATATGGACTTTTGCCCATCCTGATTGGATTCTCCTGGCAGCAGTCCCTTCCCACCCCTGCACATGTGCTGGATGCACTACAGAAGGTGAGAGCCTCACGCACCTGTGAAGGAGGTGGACGACCCCCCCAACCACTCCAGTAGAGGGGTGCTCTGCATGCTCTGGGCAGAAACACAGGAAGAGCGGCAGGGTTGTTGGGCCCTGGTTTAGTCCGTCCATCTCCCTGCCAGCCGCCCCTCACTCCTCGATCTGGTTCCCACCCGAAGAGTGGGAGGAGGAAGCCTGTGGGTTCACTGTAGCATGCTTGAACCTTACTGACTCCTGATATGCTCTGACCAACCTCCCTAACAGTTTCTTCATGTGTGCATCTTTATTCATCTATGCTTATATATCTCTTTATGTTTTGTGCCTATCCTTTAAAAAGCCATATTGGAGTGCTACTTGGGCAATATTATTATTACTATTGTTATCGTTATTATTATTATCATGTTAAAAACACAAAAATTAACAGCTATTTCCTTTTTTCCACGTACTACTTTTCACGTCGAAGCATATTTGACTTATAACTGATGTATGAACTCTTTCATTGTATCAATCGTCCATCATCATATCATAAACATAGTCTATGTTGCCTTTTCCCTTAAATTATCAGGTTTAATGACCAAGAAGCGTGCTCTTGGTCTATTGCCTATAATTGACTCTCTCACTCGCTAATCACGGGATGCGTGGGGTGTCTCTGTTGCTGTTATGGGCAATGCTGGGATAAAAAGGATCCCCACACAATATTTTTGTGAATCATCTGCAAAGATGAATTTTTTAAAAAAGGATGAACCATTCGCTAAAGGGAAAGAGCAGTTTCCACACTTCTGCCAAATCTTGACTATTCCTCTCCAGAAGTGTTTCCTCAACTCACAGTGGTGGTGGCACCTAATTCAAAGTGCACAGGCTTTAAGTTCAAATCCCAGCTGAATCACTTACTGTCTGAGAATGAAGGACCTTACTTCTCTGAGCCTCCATTTCCTCATCTGTAAAATAGGAGGAACGAAACTGAGCTCCTCGTGGGGATTAAATAAGATGGCAAATACCAGGGCCCTACCCAGGGTCTGCTTTATTTTAAGTACTAAATCCATTCTTCTTCTTTTTTTTTATTCTTATGTTAATCCCCATACATTACATCATTAGTTTTAGATGAAGTGTTCCATGATTCATTGTGCATAACACCCCGTGCTCCATGCAGAACGTGCCCTCAATACCCACCACCAGGCTAACCCATCCTCCACCCCCCCCCCCCCCAGAACCCTCAGTTTGTTTTTCAGAGTCCATCGTCTCTCATGGTTCGTCCACCCCTCCGCTAAATCCATTCTTCTTACCCTCCCTCCATACTCTCTTTCTCCCTGGACTTATTTGGGACAAGTGGCTTTTCACTTCTCTGGCTTCCCATCCTTCTTGAACTGTGTTTCCCGCAAAACCCTCTGGCCATGGAACACAAAGTACCTCTGAAGGGTACTGCCCAGAAGAAATACAAAGCCAGCCACAAATTCAGGCCACATGCGTAACTTAAAATTGTTTTGGTAACCACATTTAAAAAGTAAAAGTAAGGAGCCGAAATTAATTAAGCCATTTATTCGAGTATATTTTTTAAATTTATTTTATATAACCCAGTGTATCCAAAATATTATCATTTCAACATGCAATCAATATTTTTAAGTATCAATTAGATATTTCGCATTTCTTTTTCTTGTTGTTTGTAACATCTTTGGTTTCTGATGTGCCTTTTACACTTACCGCACATCTCAGTTTAGACTGGCTGTATTTCGGGTGTGGTTTGAGGTTCTGTGTTAGATAGCACACAGGTCTAGACTTCGAGATGTAGCTTCTAACAGGTGTGCAGATGCTTCAAATGGGGCCATCAGCCAAGGGCTTATGAGTGTTGCCTGGAAACATCAGTTCAGGTGCAGAATGCACATGTATTTTGATGGTTTGCATAAATAAATGCAAGTCCCCACTTCGCAATAAATAAATAAATATAAATAAATAAATTTTAAAAACCTCTATAGTGTGGTTCAAGAACTCTAAGGAGCTCATCTTCTTTCTTTCCCTCCTGCACAAGATATCTCCCCTCTACCCCCCAGGTGACCAGGCTGTCTTACTTTTCTACCATGAAGGTCACATGGGGACAGGAGGTGCCGAGACTTCATTTCTACACTTGATCTCTATACATCTCTACCTTTATCTGTTCAAACCTATATTCTGGAATATACATCTCTACCTTTATCTGTTCAAACCTATATTCTGGAATAACCACCACTTTGTAAATATATTCCTTCTGCCCTTGACCTAGCTCAAAATGTGACAATTCCATTCTTCCTGTTGCTCTGGAGTCATTTTCAACTTCCCTCTCCCACATACTACACTAAAACGTCATCAAATCTCACACTCAGAAAGTATCTAGAACCTCAGAACTCTGACCACTTCTCATGATCTCTACTATCACTTTGGAATGAGCCATCAATACCTCTAGCCTGAATTAGTACAACATCCTTTTAACTGATAGCCTTGCTTCTTCCTTTGCTACCCATAGAACAGCTAAAATGATTCTTCTTTAAATTGCAAGCATACATCAGCAAGTCAGAAATACATATTTTAGTAACAATTAAAATGGTATAAAAATATACACCACTTAGGAATAACTCTAAACAAAATATGCACTATTTTATAAGCAAAATTATAAAATGTTATTTAAATATTTTAAAGAACATCTAAAAAAATGAGGATACAAACCATGTTCATGAATTGGAGGAGTCACTTTCATAAAGACAGTATATCTCTCCAAATTGCACTTTCAATCAAACCTGAACATAGCTTTTTTGTAGAGTCTGATAAACTCTTTCTAAAATTCATATGAAGGAAGAACGTACCAAGAATGTCAAGACAGAATGGAAGAAGAAGAAAAAAAATAAAGAGATTCTTTTCAGATATCAAAATTTGTTATAAGCCTAGAATAAATCATTATATAGTACTGTCAAAAGGATAAACAAATGGACAGAATAGAGAGCCCAGAAACAGACCTTCATATACATGACAACTTGATTTACAACCGAGCTGGTGTAGATCAGTGGCTGAAGAATGGCCTTTTTTTTCTTTTTTAATTAATTAATTAATTAATTAATTATTTATTTATCTTTAAGAGAGAGAGTGAGTACAAGTGGAGAGAGGGGGAGAGGGAGAAACAGACTCCCTGCCGAACAGGGAGCCTGATGCAGGACTCGATCCCAGGACTGTGGGTGGGATCATGACCTGAGCCGAAGGCAGATGCTTAACCAACTGAGCCCCCAGGCGCCCAAGAATGGCCTTTTTAATTAATAGGGCTAACACTCTTGGTTATTCATATGGGAAAAACAAAATAAAATAAAATATTACCCTTTATCTCATACCATACAGAAAAATCATTTTTAGATGGGACAAAATACTTAAATGTAAGAGGAAAAATTATAAAAGAAAATAATGTAAGAGAAAAATTTTATGACTGTAGTGGAAAAGAATTTCTTAGATAACACACGTATGTCATAAAAGAAGGTATGGATAAATGAAGCTCATTTGAGATTAAGAAATTCGACTAGCAGAAATTGCAAAGAATATAATGAGACAAGGCATGAACAAGAGAAAAATATAATATACATATCTGACAAGGGATTAATATCCAAATATGTATTAAATTATAGAAAGTCAGTAGGGTAGAAGAGACAGATGATGCCAATGAGCAATGAACAAAAGATTTGAACGGGAAAAGGAATCCGCGATAGCTAATAAGCATATAAGGAGATGCCCAACCTTAGTAATTCAGGAAATGCAAATTAAAAACCTAGGTAGATTGTCATTTTCACTGGATTGGCAAAAATGAAAACTCCAGCAATATCAAATGTTGGTGAGGATGTGGAGCAACAGAAACTTTAACGTATTGCTGATGGATTGGTAAAATGGTGCAATTGGTTTAGAAAGCAATTTGGTAACATCCAGCAGGGTGAAGATATGTAAACCTACCAATTCCACTTCCAGGGCATATACCTTAGAGAATTCTTACACAAGTACCCTGGGATATATGCACAAGGGGAGTCCTAGCAATACTTTCTAGTGCTGGAGCACTTAACAGCTTATAAGAGAAAAACAAAACCTAAAAAAATCCCAAGTGCCCACCAGAATTAACTTGGGGAAATATATTAAGATATATAAATATATAACAGAATACTATACAGCAAGCAGTAAACATGAATGAATTAGAAGCACATGCAACAATACGAAGGAATTCCAGAACCATAGTGTGGAGCAAATGAAGCAAGTCTTAAAGGATATTTAATTCCTATTTACAAAGTCCAAAAAACATGCAAAACTAAATAACACATATTTAGCAATTTAAATATATGAAGCACAACTATAAAGAAAAGCAAGGGATCAATAAGCCCCAAATTCTGGACAACCATATTCTCTGACGGGAGAGGGAGAGGCTAAGCCTATGAAGGACCTCAAAGGTGCTGATGATTTAAAAAACAAAACAAGGGCGCCTGGGTGGCTCAGTTGGTTAAGCGACTGCCTTCGGCTCAGGTCATGATCCTGGAGTCCCTGGATTGAGTCCCGCATCAGGCTCCCTGCTCAGCAGGGAGTCTGCTTCTCCCTCTGACCCTCCCCCCTCTCATGTGCTCTCTCTCATTCTCTCTCTCTCTAATAAATAAATAAAATCTTTAAAATAAATAAATAAAAAATAAAAAGAAAAGAAAAAACAAAACAAAACACCTAGGTGATATTTCTTATACCCTATACGCTGTTTCTAAATTTTCTTTTCTACCTACTCACCATTTAGAAGTTCCCTAAGTCTGGGGGAATACAGCCCAGGTCCTCATGCTGAACAGGAAGGCCCTCCCTCACCTGAACCCGTGACATCCCTCTCTGGCTGGGTCACCCAGCCTGCCCCTCACCACCTCTGCCCTGCTGGTCCCCACCAGGCCTCCTTGCACTGCACCTTGACATTCTCTATTCCCCTGCCCCAGAATGTTCTCAAAAATCACAAGGCTCAGACCCTCCCTTCCTTCATGGCTCCACCCAGAAGGCGCACACATTCCCGGCCTCCCGATCCCCTACTCCCAACCCCCTGCTCCCCAGCCCACTGCACCAAGCACCACTGGGCCCATCCACTGGCCCCAGTGCCTTTACCAGTGCTGGCAGGAAGTGGCTCTCCATAAGTATTTCTCAAATAATTGAATGGATGATTTTGCAGAATATCATTTCAACATCGAAATATCCTTGGAAAGAGTAATACATAAAATCCCGAGTTGATGGATTAGCTCCTCATCACTTGAGAGAAGCTGGGACAAAGGATTGGTTCAGTGTTCTATAAGGTATGATTTCAGAAGAGAAAAACAAATTCTCTGTGAGCCAGGTGGTCCTGCTTATTCAGGTTTCTAGGGTTTGATGTGGTAATTCACGAGGAGAGGGAGGCCTGCAGAGGCACCTACTTACCAGACCTCCGGGAATGACCACCGGACCTGGACAAAGCTAGCTCTCTTGGTGACCGGCCTGAAGTGGCCCACACTGCTCAACACCCTTCAGAGGCCTGTGTGGGGGCTGGGCAGAGGAGACTCCCAGTCAGCCTCCTCCCTCCATTCCTGGGATTTAGCACAGGCAGGCCCACATCCAGCCTCTCCCAGGTGTGGAATGTCACCTTCCTTAGCAGAAGCATGAGGAAGGGCTTGACCTGAGGTAGGAGGATGAGGAATGAAGCTGGAGTCCAGCCCGGCTCGGCAAACTCCAGCAGTGAGAGACACCCCAGCAGACCCACGCCTTCGAGTGGCCCCCACCACCGGCACTGCCCACCCAGCACACACTTCCTGCTCGTCAGCCCACCTCCTCTCCCACATCCACAAGCCCAGATCAGGCACCGGTTGTCATGTGTGCTCCCATGCCCAGCTTTCCAGGAGGCGGCCAGTAGGCCCCTCCCTGACAGACAGGACCTCCATGCCCACCTCTGGCCCGGCGTGGCCTGGTCAAGAACAAGGTGACCTACCCAGAGGTGTGGTGGTCAGGGCCTGCAGACGTCAGGTGGCGTGGGTGCCCCCAGCCCCAGCCAAAGCCCCTCAGGACTGGGGGAAGAGGATTCAGCCAGCATTGTTAGTCTCCAATAATGTTTCACTATGAATCACTTGAGCTGCGTTTCTGCTCATTTCCTGGAGAAAGCAGAAGTGGAGAGTCAGCAGATGCTTACTTCTGCCCATTACCCAGACATTAACAGAACTGCCTGAGTTCTGGTGGATGACTCGAGCCCTGTAGAAAGGCCCCGGAGGGCAGTATGCTCAGTGGTCAAGCAGTGCTGGCTGGGGCCAAGGACAAAGAGGAAAAGCTAATGAATAGTGGACACACAATTTAGCCCTGTGCTGTCCAGTTGGACTTCCCCTTGAACCTCTGGTAAACACAGACAATAGTGGTGCTTAGGTGAATTTAGTTAGAGATGCATCTAAAGTGCATCCATGGACGTTGCATGGGGTCATCAGCCTCCCCTCTCTCAGGCCCAGAGAGAGCTTTTCACTTGGATTCCTTCCTCCTGCATCCTCAGACTTAAGTTGTACTACTGACCAAGGGAGTCCTCCAGTGTTAGATGGCCAGCTGTGGGTAACACTGAAGTCATGATGAAAGAAAAGTTTAAATAATAGGATGAAGTCCTCTGAAACTCAGCATCACAATGCTCTTTCCTTCAGGTATATTTACTTGAAAGTATGGATAAATGAAGCTCATTTGAATCATTTCATATCACTTGAATCATTTCATATCACCTATCCACAACATCATCGCTGTAACATCAGCCAGCATGTCCACCCAAACATAATACCTCCCTGTGCCACATGAGCAAAAGCAGTGGGTAGCATGAATGCCTGATCCTTATAAGCTAGCTCATCACCTGTTCCTAGTTCACAACCAACTGACCATTCATAAGTAACTAGAAGTGAGGGGCAACATCCTTTCTTATGGGAGGCAAAAAGGCTCTGACATTGATTCAAAAATGAAAACACAGTTACAACGAAACTCAACTCTTGCCAGTGTGAATTTGCCAGGAGACAGCAGCCAAAATGGGAGACCTGTCCAGCTTAAGCCCTAGGCCACATGCCCCTGCTGACCCCAAGCCCATTCCCCAGAGGGGGCAGAGGTACCAGCATGCTTACTTGAAGCTTTCATTTCATGGGTACAAAGGAAGCTACACTGGAAGCTGGAAACCCGGAAGCACAGGAGGGGCAACTTGGGGTCACCCTGAGACACGTCACAGTGCATACAGCAGAATGAGAATCACCTTGTCAGGCAGGAATGGGCACCAGTGTTTTTAAAGCAACTAATTAAAATCTCTGCTTATACTATTTCCAAGATCCATGATGCTGTATACTGTGCACCACTGTGGGAAAAGAAACGTTAATTTTCTTGGCAGCTGGGACAAGACCCTTCCCCAGGAAGGAGAGACCTGCTTTTGCCGACTTAAGAGGATAGATTGTTAGAGGCTGGGCTCCTGGGTTGAAAATCTCAGTTGAAATTGTCACTACTATACTAGAACAGTTAACATCTTTATGTCGTTTCTTCTTTGTGGGGTTGAACGACTGTGATGTCATAGGAACAAATCAAGTAATATTTGCAAGTGGGTTTTTAAACACTAGAAAGAGCTCTAAGAGTATGAGTTGTTATTACTGAGACACTTGACCAGGCTCGGACACTGAAGCAGCCAGGGAACAATGAATTGTTCATGTACATGTGTATTTTTATTGAAGGGAAATGTGAGATTCTGTGATTTTTTCTAAAATGTCCAAAAATAGCAATTATACTTCTGCTTCCATTTATGACAATGTAACTGTTACAGAACGTACCCTCCCACTGAAAGTAACTCTAAATATGTAAGACAAATGTTTCCTGCATTGAGTAGCAGGAAGCAGAAGACAACAGTCCTTGGGACAAGAATAACATAAAAGGTGAACCCCACAGTTGCCCTGGCTTTCTGCCTATGGCTACTTCCTGACAAGGTGCAAGCAAGCAGAGGCCCAGGGGCAATAATCTCCCTGAACTAAAAATGTGTAAGACAGAAGGGGCTGGAATGTTCAGGGCAGAGTCCTGAGAAGAATGTGTTTTGTGGGAACTCATCATGTGTGTCCTTGGCCAAGGGTTGCCTGTGCATGTATGGGGTAAGATTTCAAAAGACCTAGATCACCTTCTCCAAGGCTGGGAACTGAATGGAGGTGGCAGAGATTGGGCAGCGTTAGGAAGGTTAGAGTTACATCCCATTCAGATTGGAAAGACTTCACTGAGCATGTTGAGAATTCATCTTACAGTCCAGAAAGACCACACAGAGAAGTAAGAACCGCATCCTAGAGCAGGAGCCAAGAACTAGGAACAAGTTCAAAACTGAAATAGAAAAGTCCTAACAAATAATAAAAGCAAACCTGGCAGAACCAAAAGGAGATTCCAGTAGTTAAACTGCCAACCAGAACAAAACTCATCATCTTTTAATGGAAGAAAACATAACGCAGCATCCCTTCAGTGTAACATCTACACTCTCCAGCATATGACTAAAATTAGTAGAAATCTGGAGAAATAGAAAAATGTGACCTATAACAAGAAAAATAACTGTCAATACAAACAGACCCCAAGATGAACTCCATGTTGGAAGTATCACCCAGGGACTTTTAAAGCAGCTATTAGAAATATATTCAGGGACTTAAAAAGAAAAGATAGTCATAATAATCGCAAGGTAGGAAATTTCAGCAAATAAATGGAAACTATAAGAAGATTGGAATGTAGAACATCCAATGGGAAAAAGACAGTCTCTTCCACAAATGGTGCTGGGAAAACTGGTCAGCTACATGCAAAAGAATGAAACTGAGACACTTTCTTACACCATACAGAAAAATAAATTCAAAATGGATTAAAGACCTAAACGTGAGACTTAAAACCATAAAAATCCTTGAAGAGAGCACAGGCAGTAAGGTCTCTGACACCAGTCATAGCAACATTTTTCTAGATATGTCTCTTGAGGCAAGGGAAATAAAGGTAAAAATAAACTATTGGGGCTACATAAAAATAAGAAGTTTCTACATGGCAAAGGAAACAATCAACAAAACTAAAAGGCAACCTACTGAATGTAGGGAGATATTTGGAAATGACATATCAAATAAAGGGTTAGTGCCCAAAATATATAAAGAACTTACACAAATCAACACCAAAAAAATAATAATAATAATAATCCTATTTAAAAATGGGCAGAAGGGGTGCCTGGGTGGCTCAGTTGGTTAAGCGACTGCCTTCGGCTCAGGTCATGATCCTGGAGTCCCGGGATCGAGTCCCGCATCGGGCTCCCTGCTCGGCGGGGAGTCTGCTTCTCCCTCTGACCCTCCTCTCCCTCTCATGCTCTCTGTCTCTCATTCTCTCTCTCTCAAATAAATAAATAAAATCTTTAAAAAAAATAAAATAAAATAAAAAAATAAAAATGGGCAGAAGAAATGAACAGACATTTCTCCAAAGAAGACATCCAGATGGCCAACAGACACATGAAAAGATGCTCAACATCCTTCATCATCAGGAAAATGCAAATCAAAACTACAATGAGATATCACCTCACACCTGTCAAAATAGCTAAAATAAAAAACACAAGAAACAACAAGTGTTGGTGAGGATGTGGAAAAAAAAGAACCCTCCAGCACTATTGGTGGGAATGCAAACTGGCACAGCTGCTGTAGAAAACAGTATGGAGGTTCCTCAAAAAGTTAAAAACAGAACTACCCTGGATCCAGTAATCACACCACTGGGTATTTGCCCCCAAAATACAAAAACACTAATTCAAAGGGATACACACACCCCTATGTTTGTAGTAGCATTATTTACAATAACCAAATTATGGAAGCAGCCCAAGTGCCCATCAATAGATGAATGGATAAAGAAGATGTGGTATAAGTATGCAATGGAATATTATTTGGCCATAACGAAGAAGGAAATCTTGTCATTTGCAATGACATGGATGGAGCTAGAGAGTATAATGCTAAGTGAAACAAGTCAGTCAGAGAAAGACAAACACCATATGATTTCACTCATATGTGAAATTTAAGAAACAAAACAAACAAGCAACAAAACAAACAAGCAAAGAGGAAAAAAAGAGAGGGGCAAACCAAAAAACAGACTCTTAACTATAGAGAGCAAACTGATGGTTACCAGAGGGGTGGGGGGTGGGAGGTTGGGTTAAATAGGTGATGGGGGTTAAGGAGTGCACTTACTGTGATGAGCACTGGGAGATGTATGGAAGTGTTGAATCACTATATTGTACACCTGAAACTAATATAACACTGTATGTGTTAAATAATAAAATAAGAGAAGGACAAAACAATGTAAATTTTAGAACCAGAAAGTACATTTGTAATGAAAATTTTACTGATGGCCAACAACAGAATGGTGACTGCAATAATAATAATAATAATAATAATAATAATAATAATAATAATGAATTTGAAGACCAATCCATAGAAATTATTCAATCTGAAAGAGAAGATTGAAGAAAAATAAACATGCACTCAGTAGCCTTTGGGACAATACCAAATGGCATAATAGATGTGTAACTGAAGTCCCAGAAGGAAAGAAGAGAGAGAAGAGAGTAAAGTATTTGAAGAAATAATGTTTGAAATTTCTAAAGTTTGCTGAAAAGTAGCAAATTGCAGATACAATAAGCTTATTAAGTCCCAAGCACAACACAATGGGAAGAAACTCACACTTAGGGACATTAGTGTCAAACTCCTAACATTGAAAAACAAAAGGTTATCTTAAAACAGAGAAAATTAGTATTACATTCAGGGGAACAAAAACACAACCTCGGGCAGATGTTTTGTCAGGAAAAAATGGAAGTCATAAGACAACAGGAAAATATCTCTATCATGTTAAAAGAAGAAAACCAGAAACTGATAACACATAACTCTTTAGTCAATGAAATCCTTAAAAAATGAGAATGAAATTATTTTCAGATTAATGACAGCTGAAATCATTCATCTCCAGAAGACTTGTACTACAAGAAATTCTAAAGGGGGGGCACCTGGGTGGTTCAGTCTGTTAAGCGTCTGCTTTCAGCTCAGGTCATGATCCTGGGGTCCTGGGATTGAGCCATGAGTTGGGCTCCCTGCTCAGCGGGGAGCCTGCTTCTCCCTCTCCCTCTGCCGCTCCCCCTGCTTGTGCTCTGTCTCTGTCTCTCTCTCAAGTGAATAAATAAAATCTTAAAAAAAAAAAAATTCTGAAGGAAGTCTTTGAGGCTGAAGGGAAAAGATACCAGAAGGAAATGTGGATCAACAAGAAGACAAGAAGAGCCCTAGTAATGGCAAATATAATCAAACTAGTTACTGTTTCTTACCTTAATTTTGTTAAAACACTAGGACAGTTTAAAACAAAAAATGTAACACTGTACTTTGGAGTTTATACCATATCTACAAGAAATACATGACAGCAGTCCCAAAAAGATGAGGGAGTAAGTGGAAACATGCTGTTGCAAGCTTCTCACATTTTACATGACATAGTACTCTATTAACTCTGCGTAATAAAATTGAGGTAAGTTAAGGATACATATTTTATTTTTAACATTGCGACAAAGATACCAGGAAAGTCAACGTTCAGTTCTAATCAACAAACACTGAGCATCTATCCTGTGCTAGATCCCAGCTAGACTCTGGAGAAACAGAGATGAGTAAACAAAGCTTCCATTAAGGTTATTTCCTACAACACTTACTCAAGTGCGCAGGTGGTTCTTCCTCAGATAGTGATTCAGGAACACAAGTTACTTTGTCCTTTAAAGTCTTGTTGTCATCTGCATCCCATCAGCGAATGGACAACCTGTGAGTGGCATGCATCACTTTGGTTCCCATGCCATTGTGATTGTATGGCCATGTCTAATGGCAAGGAAGGCCGGGAAGTGCAGTTCAACCATGTGCCAACCTTAATCCTATTATTAGGAGAGAATGCATTTTGGTAGTCTCCATCATACTCTCTTCAGACAGCTTATGATCTACACTTAGGACAATAAACAAAAAGACAGTATTTTCCTGACTTTTAAAATAAATCATGTTAATTTTATAAATGATGCAAAAAAGTATAAAGAATACAGCATAAAATTAAAATCATTAATATCCTAAATACCATAAACCACTAAGCAATATCCCATGTGAGAATAACATTTCATTTTTTTCTATTTTTACCAAAATATATTTCTTTGGTCTTCTTTTTTTTCTTAACAAATTTAAAATCATACCATAAATTCTGCTTTATAACATGTTGGGGTTTTTTTCTCACTTAATTCATCATCATAAACACTTTCCCATTTCATTATTACAATGTATTTCTTACACCAAGTTGGAATCAAGAAGAAAGAAGACTGTTTACATAGCAGTGGGACATTTTTTTAAATCTGAAGAGAAAGCAATTTCCTTGAATTTTCATGTTCCCTGTGAGGATTACGATAAACTCCAGAAAAAAGGAGGGAATCCAACCAGCAGACTGTACTTTCTTGGAGATGGAGGATGTGAATACTGCTGCAACTGGGAAGTAACCCTACAAGACACCTGGAGCCTGAGGAGTAGTGGTAGATGCTGTTGGTGATAGGAGGAGACTTGGAGAATGACAGGGCACCAGGAGACTACAAATGGTCAAATACTTCTTTGAATTTTCAAAAATAGCTGGAAGGTAGAATTTATAACTCCACATTGGTAGTATTGACATCATACTCAAAAAGGTGCTCACTGAGAAAATAAAGAAGAACCATAAGCCATTATTCAGTCAAGTTTAAGCCATTCAACCCACTTCAACTAGCATAATGATTTGTCAGGACCAGGTATTAAGTTGGGTTCTGCAGACACAATAAGAGAGAAGAATGCCTTCCTCAAGGAGCTTTAAACCCAAGAACAAATCCTTTAGGCTAAGCTCATTTATTTTTGGTGGTTGAGAAGGTACAGGCATCACTAAGGATGTGAGCTTCAGTAAGGCACTGGACAAAACCTCTCTTGATTTACACTTCCATTTATCCCACTGCCATCTCCTTGACACCACCATATGCCTGCCACCGTGCTTGACGCCTATGGTGATAAGATCCGGTCTGTCTGCGGGAAATTCATAGACATCACATACATCATGCACACAGCCACACACCTGTCATGCCAAAACGGTTTTATTTTAGGGAAGTAGGAATAAACAGCTGAAACTTCTGTTTAAATCTGAGTGCCTTTATGCCCTCCCACCACTGTTACAGCACTGACGGAAATGAGGTCCTCCCTAAAGAGGCTCCACTTTGCAGGGAGATCTCATGAGACCAGAGAGAGGATATCAGTGAGGAGCTGGCTTAGGAGGGGAATGGAGTGCAGCTTCTGGCAATAAGGAAGGTGAGGGGGGTATGTTTTGAAAAAAGATTCAGGGGAAACAGAGCCATTTCAAGAAATAGTACTGGACCACTGTTGTTCCACATAGTACTAGAATTCCTAGCCTCAGCAATCAGACAACAAAAATAAATAAAGGGCATTCAAATTGGCAAAGAAGAAGTCAAATTCTCACTCTTTGCAGATGACATGATATCTTATGTGGAAAACCCAAAAGACTCCACCCCAAAGTTGCTAGAACTCATACAGCAATTCAGCAACATAGCAGGATATAAAATCAATGCACAGAAATCAGTTGCATTTCTATACACTAACAATGAGACAGAAGAAAGAGAAATTAAGGAGTCAATCCCATTTACAATTGCACCAAAAACCATGAGATACCTAGAAATAAACCTAACCAAAGAAGCAAAGGATCTGTACTCTGAAAACTATAGAATACTCAGAAAGAAATTGAGGAAGACACAAAGAAATGTAAAAACATTCCATGTTCATGGATTGGAAGAACAAATACTATTAAAATGTCTATGCTACCCAGAGCAATCTATACATTCAATGCAATCCTTATCAAAATACCATCAGCTTTTTTCACAGAGCTAGAACAAATAATCCTAAAATTTGTAAGAAACCAGAAAAGACCTGGAATAGCCACAGGAATGTTGAAAAAGAAAACCAAAGCTGGTGGCATCACAATGCGGGACTTCAGTATCTATTACAAAGCTGTCATCATCAAGACAGTATGGTACTGGCACAAAAACAGACACATAGATCAATGGAACAGAATAGAGTATCCAGAAATGGACCCTCAATCTATGGTCAACTAATCTTCGACAAAGCAGGAAAGAATATCCAATGGAAAAAAGTCAGTCTTTTCAACAAATGGTGTTAGGAAAATTGGACAGCCACATGCAGAAGAATGAAACTGGACCACTTTCTTACACCATACACAAAAATAAACTCAAAATGGATGAAAGACCTAAATGTGAGATAGGAATCCATCAAAATCCTGGAGGAGAACACAGGCAGCAACCTCTTTGACCTTGGCCACAGCAATTTCTTGCTAGACACATCTCCAATGGCAAGGGAAACAAAACCAAAAGTGAACTATTGAGACTTCATCAAGATAAAAAGCTTCTGCACAGCAAAGGAAACAGTCAACAAACCCAAAAGTCAACCTACAGAATGGGAGAAGATATTTGCGAATGTTTTATCAGATAAAGGGCTAGTATCCAAGATCTATAAAGGACTCAAACTCAACACCCAAAAAACAAAAAATCCAGTCAAGAAATGGGCAGAAGACATGAACAGACATTTCTTCAAAGAAGACATCCAAATGGTCAACAGACACATGAAAAAATACTCCACATCACTCGGCATCAGGGAAATACAAATCAAAACCACAATGAGATATCACCTCACACCTGTCAGAATGGCTACAATTAATGTCAGAAAACAACAAACATTGGTGAGGATGCAGAGAAAGGGGAACCCTCTTACACTGTTGGTGGGAATGTAAGCTGGTGCAGCCACTCTGGAAAACAGTATGGAGGTTCCTCAAAAAGTTAAAAATAGAGCTACCTTATGACCCAGCAATTGCACTACTAGATATTTACCTCAAAGATAAAAATGTAGTGAGCCAAAAGGGCACCTGCACCCCAATGTTTGTAGCAGCAATGTCCACAATAGCCAAACTCTGGAAAGAGCCCAGATGTCCATTGACAGATGAATGGATAAAGAAGATGTGGTGTCTATATATACAATGGGATATTACTCAGCCATCAAAAAGATGAAATCTTTCCATTTGCAATGATGTGGGTACTATGCTAAGTGAAATAAGTCAATCAGAGAAAGACAATTATCATATGATCTCACTCATATGTGGAATTTAAGAAACAAAACAGAGAAGCATAGGGGAAGGGAGGGAAAATAAAACAAGACTAAATCAGAGAGGGAGACAAACCATAAGAGACTCTTAACCATAGGAAACAAACTGAGGTTTACTGGAGGGGAGGGGAGTGGGGGGATGGGGTAACTGGGTGATGGGCATTAAGAAGAACATGTGATGTAATGAGCACTGGGTGTTATATACCACTGATGAATCACTGAACTCTGCCTATGAAACTAATAATCACCATATGTTAATTAATTGAATTTAAACAAAATTAAAAAAAAAGAAATGGTGCTGGAAAAACATGGATATCCATGATGAAAATAAATCAATCTCGACTCTTACCTCACACCAAATACAAAAAAAAAAGAGAAAGAAACAAAAAACCTTAAAACAAAACAAATAAACAAACAAAACATAAGGGGTTTCTTAGACTGAAAGAGTTAAAGCTATAAAGCTCCTAAGAGAAAACATTAAAAAATATCTATGGACCCTGAGAGGAGGAAAAGTCTTCTTGGGCAGGCACTGTTAGACAATGAAAAGGCAAGTCGCAGGCTGGGATTATATTCCCAAAGCATACATCTGACCAAGGAAGTAACAAGAACATATAAGGAACTCCATCAAATCAATAATTAAAAGATTTACAACCCAATAAAAAAATGTACAAAAGACTTAAATACCCCCCAAAATTTTAATATATAGAACACACATATATGCACATATGCGTATATGTACATGAATATATACATACAAGTATATACAAATGACCAAAAGTACATGGAAAGGTGCTTGACATCATTACTTATCAAGTAAGTGGAAATTAAAATCACACTGAGATGACTCAGCACACCCACCACAATGGCAAAAACGATTATAACACCAAATAGTGAGGACTTGGAGGAACTGGAATGCTCCTACATTGCTGGTAGGAATGTATAATGACACAACTACTTTCATAAACAGTTTAGTAGTTTTTTATAAAGTTAAACATACACTTATGTGACTCAGGAATGCATTCCTACCTACTGACCCAAGATAAAATAAAAATACATGTCCACACAAAGATCATGCATGAATGTTCATAATAGCTTTATTTGTGATAGCTAAAAACCAGAAACAACCCAAATGTCCACCAACTGGATAATCAATAAACAAATCATAGTATATTTATATAATAAAATTCTACTGAGCAATAAAAATTTCCTACCATCAATACACACTTCAACACGGATGAATCTCACAAACTTTACTGACTAAAGCTGCACACAAAAAGTGCATTCTGTGATCCCCTTTATATGAAAAATAACCTATGGTAACAACAACAAAAAAATCAGGACAGTGGTTGCCTCTGGGAAGGAGGTATGGAATGGAAGGAGTCCCTAAGGAAGTTACTGAAGTGATGAAAATATTTTATGTTTGATAGATATGGGTTACATACACAAATGGAGCAATTTTTTTAAATCATGAATTTCAATATACATAAATTTTACATTAAGAAATGATTAAAATAAGTAGGGAATAAGATATAAATGAACCCTTCTTCCTAGAAACATCGCCAAAGGCAAGGGAAGCAAGGGTAAAAATGAACTACTGGGACTTCATCAAGATAAAATCTTTTGCACAGCAAAGGGAACAGTCAACAAAACCAAAAGACAACTGACAGAATGGGAGAAGATATTTGCAAATGACATATCAGATAAAAGGCTAGTATCCAAAATCTAGAAAGAACTTATCAAACTCAACCACCCAAAGAACAAAGAATCCAATCAAGAAATGGGCAGAAGACCTGAACAGACATTTTTCCAAAGAAGATATCCAAATGGCCAACAGACACATGAAAAAGTGCTCAACATCACTCAGCATTAGGAAAATCCAATTCAAAACCTCAATGAGATACCACCTCACACCAGTCAGAATGGCTAAAATTAAAAAGTCAGGACACAACAGATGTTGGCAGGGATGCAGAGAAAGGGGAACCCTCCTACACTGTCAGTGGGAATGCAAGCTGGTGCAGCCACTCTGGAAAACAGTATGGAGGTTCCTCAAAAAGTTGAAAACAGAGCTACAGAAGATGTGGTGTCTATATATACAATGGAATATTACTCAGCCTGTTGTCCACAACAGCCAAACTGTGGAAAGAGCCAAGATGTCCATCTACAGATGAATGGATAAAGAAGATGTGGTATATATATACAATGGAATATTACGCAGCCATCAAAAAAAAAAACAAAAACAAAAACACGAAATCTTGCCATTTGCAACGAGGTGGATGGAACTAGAGGGTATTATGCTAAGTGAAATAAGTCAATCAGAGAAAGACAAGTATCATATGATCTCACTGATATGAGGAATTCTTAATCTCAGGAAACTGAGGATTGCTGGAGTGGTGGGGGGTGGGAGGGATGGGGTGACTGGGTGATGGACATTGGGGAGGGTATGTGCTATGGTGAATGCTGTGAATTGTGTAAGTCTGATGAATCACAGACCTGTACCCCTGAAACAAATAATACATTATATGTTAAAAAAAGAAAAGAAGATAGTAGGAAGGGAAAAATGAAGGGGGGTGGAATCGGAGGGGGAGACGAACCATGAGAGACTATGGACTCTGAGAAACAAACTGAGGGTTTTAGAGGGGAGGGGGGTGGGGGGATGGGTTAGCCTGGTGATGGGTATTAAAGAGGGCACGTTCTGCATGGAGCACTGGGTGTTATACGCAAACAATGAATTACGGAACACTACATCTAAAACTAATGATGTAATGTATGGTGACTAACATAACATAATAAAATAAAATTAAAAAAAAATTTTTTTTTAAGAAAACATAGAAAAAAAAGATATAAATGAACCAAAAATGGCAAAGTGCTGATCGAAGTTGAAGTTTATCCATGGGTACATGGGTTCATTATATTATTATATTTACTTTATGTATATTAAAATATTTTCCATAACAAAACTTTTTTTAGAAGAGAAAGAAAGAGAGCAAGAAGGGAAGGTTAGGTATACTACAAATCAAAACATACTCTATATCTTCTATCATGGGAACAGTGTTCTCAGGGATAAATAGAGGGAACAATGGAAAAGAAGACCCAGAAAAAGGCTCAATCAGGTGTGCAAATTTAGTATACTCAAAGGTGGCATCTCACATCAGAGGGGAAAGATGATCTATTAATAAGTGGTATTAGGACAACTGGATAGAAATAAAAGAAAAAATAAAATTAGATCATTTCTCACAACTCAATAAAAGCCAAATGAATCCACTGTTTACATGCAAAAAAAAAAAAAAATTAAACAAATGCTAAAGAAAAAAAATGAAAAGCATTCACAAAGCACCTGGTAGGTGCCAGGGGGCATATAGTTCCAGAGAGGTGACCACAAACAGGTCAGTCCCAAGGAGATGGCAGGCTCAAGGCCAGGGACCCAGACCTCTAGTGAGAGCCCAAGGAGGGGCCGACGTGAAGAGCTAGGGTTCCAGGAGCAGGCACAGCTGAGCAGTGGGGCGCGGGGTCCCAGAGGTTGCTTGCAGGCCTGGGGAAACGAGGAGAAACCAAAGTAAAACACAGGTTCATTTCATAAGTGCCCGGGGCTATGCCATGGAAGGGACGAACTGCCTTCCGCTCATTGCACCAGGTCAGCCACAGCTGCAGCAGCTGTACTGGGGGTAGGGTGGAAGGAAGGGGAGGGGACAGAGGAGGAGGGGAGCATTCTGCCTTGGTGTGGCATCTAGAACAACCATGGCAAGCCCCAACTGAATCTTGGACACAGCCGGCAGCAGAAGGATGGCGTGGCAAGGCCACAAGAGAGAGGGGTTAGACCTCTAGATGACGGCCCTTGCAAAATTCTACCCAATCCAGGAGGGGCTGCTTTTCCATCTCCAAAGGCCCCATTCAACCCTTACTGGCTACAGAGAACTCGCCCGAGGGGAGGGCCCGAGAAGAATTGACCTTGGAGCATCAGGCCCCTTGAAGACAGTCTGCACCTCGGACAGAATGGGAGCTGGGAGCTGGCTGGGAGAGGGCCGGGAAGGAGGGGGTAGGAAGGCAGAGACATTCAGAGGCCAGCTGGGAACGGGCAGGAGGCCACGTTCCAGCGCAGGGAGGGCAGGCGGGGCAGGCGGGGCAGGGACGCCTGGACGGAGTTGTGCTCAGCTTTCCCGGGCTGTCACCAGGAAGACGAAGGAGGGAAAGTGGCCCCCAAGGACCTGCTAGGCACCTCCAAGGCCTGGCTGGGAAGTAAATCTGACCCCGTGGGCAAACCCCGAATGAAGACAGCCACACTGTGGCCGTGGCAACCACGCCCTTTGACATCAGGGAGGGAGGATGGGGCAGAGAACAAAGACACGGTTTCTGGAGGCAAGACTTGTCTCTGCTGTCCTTGGAAGCCTGGGGTAGGGTCTGGGTGGGAGGTATGTCCTCCGCCCCCACAGGCAGGAGCCTGGGTGCTCCTTCCACATGCCTCACCGGGTAAGCCCTCGGTTGGAGGTGCAGACAGCGAATGACCACCTTCACGGAAGTGAGCAGGGGGTGCTGTTCCTCTGGTGCCTGCTTCCCACTGCCTGTACCATTCCACCTGCTCCCTTCCCCGGTCCACGGCATCCCCGGTGGAACACGGCCACGCGTGGCTCCTACGTGTCCTCTCTCACGTGAGCTCAGCCTCACATGACAGAGACAGCTGCTCCCTCCCCTCACATCTTCATTTGGATCTGTAAACACCTGGACCAACCAAATGTGGCCTGTGGGACCTGGGAAGTGACTGTGATCTGGTCATTTTGGGGTCACCATGGTCAAGTCCCTGGATCAGAACAATCACTGGTGGCTCACCGTGAGCACAGCTGGCTGTCCCGGCTGCGACCCCATGAGGGGCTGGGGGCAGGAGAGCTGTACGGAAGGCTGTCTCATCCTGCATCCTTACAGCCTCATCCCCAGCCAGGTGCTCATGCCCCAAAAAGGTCACTGCAAGGCAGCAAAGCCTGTCCTCTCCTTGAGCAGAAGGAGACAGAGAGGAATGCAGTCACTTTGAATGAGGTGCTGCCATGGTTGACCCCAGAGGAGGGGAACCAAAGGCCTGGGAGGCTGGGGGTGGTGGGTCCAGAGTTGCTGATGAGGTTAGATGCGCTCCCCGAGGACTGTGCAGAGAGGCAGGGTGGAGCAGAAAGAGCAGAGTGGCCGAGCTTCCGTTCTTGGAGGTGTGAGCTTGGTCAAGGTCAGATGCCTCTGTGGAGGAGCCTCCCTCCCAACTCCTGCCAAGATGCACTGAGGTGATGTAAAGGAAGAGAAGCACCTTTCTCCATGTCCCAGGGCTGTTCTTCGGGTCCCAACTCCTCCGCAGCCATCCCGGGGGCCTCTGTGCTTTGGCACCGCCCCCTCCTCCCCCGGACAGTGGCCTTCGATGACAGGGGAAGCAGCGGGAGCGCAGCAGGTGCCGGCTCCATGCTTCAGTAACCACTTCGCCAGCTGGTCTGTGGCCCCCGTGGGCCTCCACTCAGGCATGGCTCCCGGACACGCCCTGCAGAGAAAGGCAGAGCAGGAGGGGATCGGTGTGAGCTCTGAACATTGAAGCAGGGCTGCCACCATTTCCATCAGAGGCACTGAGCCCTTGTGCTCAGAGAGGGGGCTGCAGGACCCTGCCATCCTCCCTCCCAGGAGCACCATTCCCGGCAGCCACGAGACCTATCAGAGGAAGGAACTGACCACGTGTTCCTGTAGGCAGGTGGTTGGGAGGCGGGGTGGAGCCGGCGGGGAAAGGTGATCTCTGGCCCATTATTTAACTGTGTTGAGACTGTCCCTTCATCTGAAAATGAAGAAATTACAATTTCATCCGGATTTTGCTTTCATGAGAATCAAATAGAACAAGTGTGTAAACTGGCAGTTCAGGGCACCCTCCACTTCTCAACAGTTCTGCTTGGGGGCATTTCCTGGGGGGTGCTCAGGCTGATATTGGTTTAACTATCCTAATCCTTTGCTGCAAAGAACAGGAATGTGCCAATTTAAGCCATTAAACTGTGGGACTCAGAGTAAGGTGTCTAAGCCCCCTGAGCCTCCCTTTCCAATACATACATTTAGGGTAATGGGATTTAAATACTAAGAATGTACCTATGGCAGAGTGTGATGTTCAGCATATTGTGAATATTTGTAGTGTAGACAAGCACAAAATGTGACCACTGCCCAGTGTTAGGAGAGAATTCCCCTGGCTGGCAGGGGGAAAGGGGAGAGCCAAGGGAAGTGGATGAAATGTGAATGCAGGATATTTGCATATGTGGTCGAAAGCAAAATATACTGTAAAAAAGATTACTGCGAAGTAAATGGGGTCCAGGATGAGGAAGCAGAAGTTGCTTTTTTAATACTGATGTGGTTTTTTTTTTTTTCACTTATAAAACTATACCTGCACATGGAAGCAAAATTCAGCTTATTTAAAAACACAAAAACTGGCTTCTCTTTTACCTGTGGTCATTTTCACCTTTGCCCAAATGATCACTAAGAGTGATTTCTTGTAGATCTTCTCAAGGTTACCACTACAACTTTAATACCTCTATTTAAGGGTTAATTTTACACAGTACCTTTAGACCTTCAGAAATGAAAAACAAGAAAATTAGCTTCCTGGGGTGCCTGGGTGGCTCAATCTGTTAAGCGTCTGCCTTCTGCTCAGGTCATGATCCCGGGGTCCTGGGATCGAGCCCTGCATCGGATTCCCTGCTCAGCGGGAAGCCTGCTTCTCCCTCTCCCACTCCTCCTGCTTGTGTTCCCTCTCTCACTGTGTCTCTCTGTCAAATAAAATCTTAAAAAAAAAATGTGATTTCTAACAGTGATGTAATTAACTTGGTAAGTGATAGTAAAAAGATAATTAGAAAATCTCCATGTATTTGAAAATTAAGAAATACATTCCTAAACAACTCAGTGGACAAAAAGGGAATGACAAATGGAAATTAGAAAATACTTAGAACACGGGGCGTCTGGGTGGCTCAGTCATTAAGTGTCTGCCTTCGGCTCAGGTCATGATCCAGGGGTCCTGGGATCGAGCCCCACATCGGGCTCCCTGTTCCACGGGAAGCCTGCTTCTCCCTCTCCCACTCCCCCTGCTTGTGTCCCTCTCTCGCTATGTCTCTCTCTGTCAAATAAATAAATAAAAAATCTTAAAAAAAAAAAAGAAAAGAAAATGAGCTTCCTTCCCTTATTTTCTTTGTCCTCTCTCATATTCCTTCCTGATTTGTAATCATATTTTTATTTTATTCTTCTACATGTTGCCTTTCCAACTTTGTTCATCATATTCTTATATTTCTTTCTGGCAGTTGCTTTCATGACTTTCCATAGTACATTCAGTCTTCGATTACTAAATCAAGACAATATTAGCTGCTGTGAAAGATAAAATACTAGCCTGGTTATTTATTCATCCTCTCTCATCCCCTTATATTTCTTATATTACTGTTTTCATGTTATCGTGCTTTAAAATCTTTGTGTTAGCTGACAAGTCTCTTACTTGCTTTGTCGATAGGTTGGCCCTAAAACCTCAGTAACTAATAAACAGTGTGGTTTCACATAATATTCGTTGTAGAATCAAGAAACATGATTGACCGAGAGAGAAGAAAAGTACTCCTGTGTCCTTAAAACCTTAAAGTTCAGTTACATAAAACTCATCATTAAAGCAAAGATAGTAAGTGTTCAAAATGTACTCATTTCGTTACACTTCACTCTCGTGCTTCTGAGGTTATCGTATCTGTGGGGGAAACTGTATAATGACGAGCTACCCCACACCTCCCAACTCATGTTGGTATTTTAAAATTGACCCTGGTGGGAGAATTTACACCGTGGAAACTGGAAAATACTACAGACAAGGCCTTGGTTTGTTATTTTGTGGATTAGACTTAAGAGAGTGGTGGGGAAATTGTTAATAAGGCAGATTAAGTTTAAATTGGGCCGTGTCTATAGCCATCACATTGTGAGGAGCATACAAAATTGAGGAAATATTTTTCTGGTAGCACGAAACCTGAAAATGGTTTCAGTTAATGAACATCATCTGAGAAAGAGTTTAGCAGTAAATTACATATCAGACTTAATGACCGTAAATTATTGGGTAAAGCACTGCGGATTAGGGCGCAACTCCATTTGTCAAATCGTGGTTAAATTGACACTCTAGTTTGGCTACAGATTCAAAAATTTGGCAAAAAGTAGTAACAGCATTCCATAAGAATTAATTGACTGAATGGAATTTGCAACTGAGAATTGTATGCTTTATTATTATTTGTAAATTTATTATTATTTGTAAATATTTTGCTACACATACTTTATATAGTAAAATGATAATAAACTGAAATAGATATAGATAGATAGATAGATAGATAGATAGATAGATAGATAGATAGATGATAGACAGACAGAGAGACAGACATATTTTTGAGAGCTGATAGTTAAGGGTTTACCAGCACACCACTGTCTCACGGCTTGCTGACCTTACCATCACATCACATAAGAAATTAGGAGAATATGGAAAGGCCTCCTGCTCTCATGCTCCAGGGCCAGTGTGGTCCCAGGGGGTTATAGGACTCACCACAAGGATGACTAGGACTTGGCACTGAGGCTAGGGAAGGAAATCCTGGGAAACAGCAGGGTTAACAGGGCAGATCACTCCTCTGTGCCTTCACCCACATTTCTAAAAGGAGGCTGCTGATACCTCCCCCCAGGCTCATGGGGCAGTTGTGAGGCTCCATAAATATCGTGGTTGTGCCACTGTGCAGGCCCAGGGGCCATATTTGCCCCTTAAGAGAGGTGCCCTCATCCCCACCACCAAGTACCAGCAGGACCCGTGGTTCAAACTCCCAAGGCCATCTGCTGCCGGGCTCACCTGGAGACCCTGGGAAGCCACCAGCACTGGGGCTGTTGCAGGAGCTGGCCTGATTCTGACGCAAGGGAAAGAAGCACGGAGGGGAGGCCACTTCTGCTTTCTGCTCACACCCACCGAGGTGTCTGCCCAGAGAGCACATTTGAATTCTCAAACCTCAGCCACAGGTTCACTTCAAGTTTCAAGGGAAAATTTATGGGCAGTTTCATTATAAGTCATTATAGCTAGGTCCTCTGCAGAAGTACCTCTCTGTGTTTCCAGAGAACAATGAAATATGGGAATGATCGCTCTAAATATGGGTGGATGTGACAACCACTCATGGAGATCGATTGTCTTTTCCTTCCAGAGGTTTCTTGCAGAAAACCCTAAACTTAAAGTATTTTATTTACCCTCTGCGAATCTATCTGAAGGAAATGACCCAATATTCAGAAATAGCTTTTTATATACCTGCCTCCAATCCTTTTCTAAATAATGTAATGATGTGGGAATGTAAATAAATGCAGGAGCAGAGCAAACCTTTATGCAGAAAGGTGCTCTCTGCATGGTGGAAATAATCTAAAGTGTTCTGTTTTAGGGGACTTTAAAATAACGTATGGTCATTAATATGCCATTTCAGGTGTTATTTTTAATGCCATGAGGAAATGCTTGATTAGAAATGTTAAGTTAAAAGCCAATGAGCAGCATCATGGCCGTAAGCCTCTGCTCTGGATCCAAGAGCCTCAGTTGGGTCCTGCCTCTGTCCCTCATTAGCTTCCTGACCCCGGGCAAGTCACTGCAATTCCTTAGGCCTCAACTTTCTCATCAGTACAATGGGACCATAGCAATACCCTTCTTCATAGGCGGTTGTGAGGAAAACGGTGAGAGGATCCACTGCACCTGGCACATAGTAAGTCACTGACATTAGCTGTAAGTAGCGCTGTTACTGCGTATCTGGCAAAATCCATCCACATAAAATAGGCAGCGGACTATCACCAACTGCCCCCTAGTGGTTACTGCTGCATGGAGCAACCGGGCGAGATGCCTTGTTCCTGTTCCTGCCTTTCTGCGGTAGGATTCTCTGTCCTCCCCTGCCCTTGAGCACCCTACGCTTTCCGTACTGCTCATCCATTCTGCACATCACCCTGTTATAGATGCCTCCTTGCTCTTCTTGAGTCAGGGACTCTCGCGTTCATTTGTGTGGCTCCAGCCCCAAGCACAGAACCTGGCAAATAGTAGGTGCTCAAACATTTGGCCATCAGATTTTTCCAAGTTTTGTTGGAGAGTGTTTCAGATACCCACTGCTGTATAACAGAACATAATGGCTTAAAATAACAGCTAGTTGTTACTTCTCATGACTCTGTAGGACCGGAAGCAGACAGGGCTCAGCTGGGTGGTTCTTCTGCTCCATGTAGTGTGGGCTGAGGGCCGCCAGCGACAATCACCTGGGGTCTAGAGGGGCTGGAAGGTCCAAGGGGTCTGATTCACACAGCTGGTGCCTCGGTGCTCCAGGTAGCTTCTCTTTCACACATGGCCTGTCATCACTCACTAGATTGGCACAAGCCACGAACAACATGGCGGCTGACTCTCTGAGAGAGAAAGTGTTGCTGACAGGCTTCTTAGAGGCTATGGGCAGATCTGTCACAGCATCATGTCCACCTCTTGATGGGAGAAGAGATGTGCATACCAGGAGGGGGGAACTTGGAAGGCCATCTTTGGAGAATCTGATACCGGATGAATAGAAAAAAAAGAGGAGAACTTGGGGGAAAATTAACACTGGCTTCAGCTGGTCTGGAGCAGCATTAGTTGAAATCTTGCTGTTTCTGTTCAGAGTGGCATCGAGTCCTGGGAAGAAGGGCCGTGGCAGTCCCCTCCCCAGGAGCAGCCAGCCGGGGGCTCTCCCCACAGGAAGGCTGTGCTCTACTTGGTAGTAAGTGATCATAGCCCTTGGCACCTTTGGCCCCTTGGAGAAGCCTGCCCAGCCCAGTGTCCCCAAATTCCCCGAGCCCCGACACCTGTGTGCTCTGTCCTGTGGGGGAGACCAAGGTGAGTAGGGCAGCCTTCACATCCTTTGAGAGCCAGTCTCTGCTGGAGGGGAAGCACATTGCCATGGAAACCCAGACACCCATGTGCCCACATGAGCACTGACAGAAAGTGCCACGTGTCCAGGAAGGAGAGGGGTCCCTGCCTGGGACCATGCTTTGAGCATCCACAATAACCCAAATATACACAACATACATCTGTTAAAGAATACATGGGTGCCTCTGTCCCTCGAGATTTACACAAAGTGCTGGCCCAGCATGATCCGTGGCCTTGACCTTAAATATCTGTGTGTTAGACTAGCACTGTCCAGAAGCCAGATCTCTTGCCCAACGTCCTCGAGAGAAAAAAAGCAAATGTCACGGATTGGTTGGTAGGCTCAGGTGTATCTTTACAGGTTGTGCTATGGCTAGCATGGACACGGCTTCAGTGTATGGTGAGAGACTGAATATGGAAACCATAGAAAAAAAATCTAACTTTTCAAACCCTTCCCCTCAGAGCACTTGAAAGTGGGAGATTCTCCACAACAAAATCTCATTCCCCAATAGCACCAAGCATCCATTTTCTAGTTTCTCTTAGAGCTCAAATTCATAGTCCCATAGGCACAGCACATCCATGCAATATTCACGGTGGTTCTACATAGCAGCTTGGAAATGTTCAATAATATTAAACAATTCACTTGCTCCTAAATGCATATATGTAGCTCTAGACATAACATACACGAAGTGTGACGCTGATCCTTCCCAATGGCCACTAGATGGACAATCAATACCAGGGTTGCCAATAGTTTAATTTGTATATTTCTATTTTTTAAATCACAATAAAAATTTAGTTTTGTTCTAGGAGTTTTTATTTCAATTTTGTATTCATTAATTATCATATACATTTGGCCTTTTGATCTTTTAGAGAAATATTTAAAAGTGATTATATTAGCAAAGTTTTAACTTCCTAAGAACACCTTTCTATGAACAAGACAGAGGATCATAGGGGAAGGGAGGGAAAAATGAAACAAGACAAAACCAGAGAGGGAGACAAACCATAAAAGACTCTTAATCTCAGGAAACAAACTGAGGGTTGCTGGAGTGGTGGGGGTGGGAGGGATGGGGTGGCTGGGTGATAGACATTGGGGAGGGTATGTGCTATGGTGAGCGCTGTGAATTGCGTAAGACTGATGAATCACAGACCTGTACCCCTGAAACAAATAATATGTTAATATAACAAAAATATAACAAATTATATGTTAATTAAAAAAAAAGAAGACCTTCCTATGTAATAGATTAGGAATGTATATTATTGCTATTAGTGAATATTCTGTTTTAAACTTTGTGTTTTGAAGTGATTATAGATTCATAAGAAGTTCCAAAAATGTTACAGAGAGGTCCCACATACCCTTTACCCTGTTTTCCCCACTGGCTACATCTCAAAACCAGGAAACTGACATTGGTACAATTGGTATCATGCTATGACATTTTATCACATTGGTAGATTTCTGTAACTGCCAAGAGACAGAATTATTCCATCACCACAAAGATCTCCTCGGTGCTACCCCTTTTGTAATCACACCCACCTCCTGCCCCCTCCATCCCTAACCCTGGCAACCACTAATCTGATTTTCATGTACACAATCTTGGCATTTTGAGAGTGTTATATAAATAGAATCATACAGTATATGACTGTTTGAGACTGGCTTTTTTCCTCTCAGCATAATACCCTTGTGATCAATCTACCTTGTCATGTGTATCAAAAGCTCATCCTTTTTCATTGCTGAGTAGGAGTCCATGGCATGGATGTACCACATTTTCACTACTCACCTGTTTAACCACTTTGAATGCTTTCTCTTTGGGGCTCTTACAAATACAGCTGCTTCAGGGAACCTCCCTTCTCCTATCCTCTCTCCATGGGGATTGGTGGGGGTTGATCTCACCCCTCAGCAGTGGATGGACACATGGTGATAATCCATCAGATGCGATTATTCTCTGCCCTGGACACAGCAATGTGTGTGTGGAGCATAGTGGTTCAGCCAGAGAGCATATCAAGTGTTTTGCTGGAACCATTAGGCTAATGTTCTTATAACCAAAAATGCCTTTAACAATAGACTCAATCTCTCTAGGCCTCATGGTCCTTGGCTATGTAATAAGGATTTTTAAAAATCCCTATGTTAACAGATAAGTATGTATTTGTTTATTCAACAAAATAAGAGTAGGTGGGAGGATTTCAAGAAGAGAGAGGAGCAGGTGCAAAGGCTTTGGGACAGGAAAGGAGTTAAGTGACCAGCTTGCCCAGAGCATAATGCTAGTAATGGGTGGGGCTGCGGGGGGTGGTACAGACAAGATGACATGGAGAAACAGCCAAGGATCCCTCAGGGATGACCTTCTAAGATCTGGAGGGAAGTTTGGACTTGAGACTTTCATGATGAGTGAAGTGTTTTAAGCAGAGAATTGGCACATTCCAATTTAGTGTTTCCTGCCCTGTGGAGAATGGCCCGGGGATAAAGGGGCACATGTAGAGGCCAGTAAGGAAGTCTCTGTATAAAGTCAGACAAGTCGTGGTGGCAGCCTGTCTAGGGTGATAATAGTGGGGACAGAGAGAAAGGGATGGATTGGGGATATACATTAGAAATAGAAGTAATCATAAGGCTTCCTCATGGAATGGGTCAGAAGGTAAAATCAAGAATGGCCTCCTGGGATTTTGCTGAAAGTTAGTGTGGGCAGTAAGATTTACTGACATGGAGAAGGAAGCAAGCTCGGGACAGGATGGGGCACCAGTGTGGGACGTGTTAAGCCAACTGGTGAGGGTAACGGGGCAGTCAGAAAAGGAAGCCTGTAACTTAGGGGTGCTATCTGTCAATACCAATTTGGGGCTCATCAAATGATCTCTTAAATCTTGGTAGAAGTGGCTAAGATGACTGGGAGAGTGTACAAGAGCGAAAGGGCTGAGGCCAAGGCCCTGGAGTTAGAAATTGTACACCGCATGGACAACCCATTTCTCCAACCCCCTGCAGAGCTAAACTTGATAGACAAAACAACAACCACAACTGTCATCACGTGCCACCTTTGTTTCATGTCTTTAATTCGTGCTTTTCAACTTTTTTTGTTTTCTAATCATACACATTTAGCACCATACATTTCCTTTGAGGAACCATGTTAGCTAGCTACCTATGGTAAGTCTTAAAATGTGTTGTTTGTGTTGCATGAGGTTCTAAATATTTTCTGATTTCCATTCCAAAATCTGATTTGGGACATAAACAACAATGAGTTTTTTAGCATTTCAATGTACATCCTTTATTTTCAGCCCTTTTTTGTTACTGATACTTGATTTTATTGCACTGAAGTTGGAGAACTGTGAATAATACTGATTCTTTAGTGTTGATCTGTTGTGCCTTCCTTTCTGATAAGCTATGTGCTCAGTTTCTATCAACATTCCACAGGGAAGGCTTCTGTGAATATCCATTACTTCGAACTTGCTCCTTGGGTTGCTCAAAATCTTTATTTCTCGGGCACCTGGGTGCCTCAGTTGGTTAAGCATCTGCCTTCAGCTTACATCATGATCTCAGGGTCCTGGCATCGAACCCCACATCGGGCTCCCCCCTGAACAGGGAGTCTGCTTCTCCCTCTCCTGCTCCCCCTGCTTGTGCTCTGCCCACCCCCCTTCAAATAAGTAAATAAAATACAAATCTTTACTTCTCTACTAATTTTTTTAAATTCTGCTTGTTCTATTGGTTTCTGAGAGTGTTGTCATAAAATGTCCGCTAAGGTTGTAAACTGGTCAGATTCTCCTCATTAGGTCACAAGTTTGTGTTTGCTTGTTTTCTTCCTTTCAAGCTTTTTTAGGTGTTTAGAGGTTCAAGACTTTTGTATCTCCGTGAATTGTTCTTTTTATTGTCTTGTAATGACAATAAAATTTACCCTCATTAAAGCTTCTCCTCAGAACATCTTCTGTCTTATCACTAGCATTTTTCTTTTAGCTATGATTTGGGGGTATATCCGTTTCATTTATTCTCAATATTCCGGTGTTCTTATGTTTTAGATATGTCTCTTGGCAAACATCTATAGTTTGAATTTTTAAAAATTCAACCTAAGTAACCTCTACTTTTTACTATATGAGCCTAATTTGTTCACATTCACTATGATTACTGATATATTTATACCTATTTTTTACCTTCTTTTGTGTTTCTATTTACCATGATTTTTCTTTTAAGTTTTTTTTTTTCCCCTTTCTTCCTTCTGTTGAATTTATTAAGTATTTCTTGGTTCGTTTTTTTGGTTTGGTTTTGTTTTGGTCTTTATCTCCCTCTACTGGTTTGGAAGTTATACATTCTATATCTATTCTTTACTTGTTATTCTTAAATTTAACACACATACTTAACCTTAAGAAGTCTAGAGCTAGTTGATGGAGGGAGGTGGTGGGGGATGGTCTAGATGGGTGATGCATATTAAAAGGAGGCACTTGTTGTGATGAGCACTGGGTGGTGTATGTAAGTGACGAATCACTGACTTCTACTCCTGAAACCAATATTGCACTATGTGTAACTAACAAAATTTAAATTTAATTAATTAACTAGTTAATTAATTAAATAAAAAGTCTAAGGCTGAACTGTGCATTATAGCAGGGCTACTAACCACCTCTGGAAATAGCCACATTGGAAATGGGATCAATGGACAATTAAATTTTTCATTTTTATTAATTTTCATTTTAATTTAAAAATTGATACACAATCCCATTGTTGGAAAGCTTTTACATATGCTTGGAACAATTTGGGTAGGTGAATTGTCTTTTTCAACTCTAAATCTTGTGAAATCTAAATATAGATGAAATATTTCCAGTGAAAATTTAGCATCCAAATGAGATGTGGTATAAATGTTAAAATACACACTAGATTTGGAAGGCTTATATAAAAAGAATATAAAATTTTTCAATGATAGTACTTATATTGATATTATGTTGAAATGGCAGTTGACCTTTGAACAACATGGGTTTCTTGATAAATATAGTAGTACGGTATTGTAAATGCATTTTCTCTTCCTTAAGATTTTCTTAATAAAATTTTCCTTTCCCTAGCTTCCTTTATTTTAAGAATATGGTATATGATACATATAGCATAGAAAATATGTGCTGATCGACTATTATAAGTAAGACTTTCAATCAACAATAGGCTATTAGTAGTCAAGTTCTGTGGGAGTCAAAATCAGAGTTTTGACTGTGGGGGGAGGTCAGCACCCTGAGCCCCCACATTTGTTCAAGGGTCAACTATATAATATTTTAATATGTTGTATTAAATAAAATATATTATTGAACTATTTCCTCTGCCCTTTTTCTTTCTTTCTTTTTTAAAATATTTTATTTATTTATTTGACAGAGAGAGAGATAGCGAGAGCAGGAACACAAGCAGGGGGAGTGGGAGAGGGAGAAGCAGGCTTCCTGCCGAGCAGGGAGCCCGATGCGGGACTCGACCCCAGGACCCTGGGACCATGACCTGAGCCGAAGGCAGACGCTTAACGACTGAGCCACCCAGGCGCCCCTCCTCTGCCCTTTTTCAACATGACTACTAGAAAAATTTTAATTGCTTGTGTGGCTCACATTATATCTCTATGAGACATGTTCATCTGGAGTTCAAGCCCCGAGGAAGGACCCAGGAGTCTGGAGGTTCTAATTCTCCCTCCGTTCTTCTCTTCCATGTTATTAGATTCAGTATTAGTCATTGTTACGTGCAATAGCCTCTCCACCTTGTTCTTCATGCCCCCATCTTAATTCATTACTCTCATTTCTTTTATAGACAATGATGACCTAGATTGACCCCAATGTCTGCCGACTTCTTCATCCACCTGTACATTTGGCCACCCCAGGTTTTCTTTGCAGGTCAGCTCTTTCCATCGACTTCCAGAGGCCACACTGCGGGCAGCATTGACTCCCTCAGTGTCACTAATGATACCGAGGACCCGGACCTGGGCAGAGACCCACCTGCCACAGGTGCCAGGATGTCCACGGCTCTGTTTGAGTACAGCTGGTGCACTGCGGCTTCTTCCACCTCAGGGGGAGCTACTGTGGGCAGGAGCCACCGAAGGCTGGGGCAAAAGCCTGAGCCGTGGGCAGGCGAGCAGCCTCCAGGGTGATGCTCTGCTCAGCTTCCACATCGCTCCCGCCTCTCTGTGGCTGGCCACCATGCTCACACTGACCTCTGACTCAGAGTGGGCCTTCCGACGAGCAGCACCTTGCCCATTCCTCTTAATCCTCTCCCAGAATGTACAGCTGATTATCTTGGCCACACTCTCTGGGCCCTACCTGACCGGAGTCATGGTCGAAGCATCTTCTTCTCTCTTAAGGACTTAGGGGGCCGTTCCCCAGTGCCTGCACCACTCATCTCAGCCCAGAAGGCCAGGTCCTGGACTGCCGGCAAGCAAGTGAGGCACTCGTTACCTCCTTCAAACTTGCACCTGGCTTGCCTCACTTGACTCACCCTTGCCCCAGCCTTGAATTGCCCAGAAGTTATGTGTTTCCGGTGGGTGCGGCACAAGTCACCGCTCTGAGCCCCCTCAGGCCTACAGAGCTCCTCCTCAGAAGGGCTTCCTCCGAAATGATAGTATGCTGCTGAAAACACACACACACACACCCCCACACACCCCCACACACGCACGCGCGCACCCCCCCCCCATAAGTAGTGTGCTGAGAGCACCATCGTGTGGCCACAATTGCCAATTACAGTCAGGATTGCTCTCTCTCTCTCTCTCCCTATCTTTTATTTTTTTGAGAGTGAAAGAGTGTGCACGTGCGGGGGTGGATAGGGGGAGAGAGAGACTGAACCTTGAGCAGGTTCCATGCCCAGTGCGGAGCCCGAGGCAGGGCTCAATTCCATGACCCTGAGATCATGACCTGCGCCGAAATCAAGAGCTGGACACTTAACTGACTGAGCCGCCCAGGCGCCCCTTACTCTACCTATATTAATTAGTTCAGTGCTTCTTCTATTCAATAATGGGAAGCCCTCTTCAAAAGAAAGGGAGACAATCCCCTGACTCTAGCATCAAATTAAATATATATATCCATAAAATAATATATATCCTTCCAATGTTTATAACTTAGAACAACTAAGAAAAACAAAACTTTGCTATGGAAAAACAGACAAAAAGTCTCCTAAGATTTCTTAATGCAATGTGATCTACAGTGTGGTTCTGGCTGAATTTGTGACTGCTGGGGTTTAACAGCTGATTGATAAGAAGCTTCCAGAGGATCATTGTGACTACCATGATTTCTGGGGGCTTCCCTTACCCAGGACCCTAACTTCACAGAAGCCAGTCAGCCCACTGATGGTGACAGGTTCCTGGCTAGGACTGAGGGTTCCCATTTCGTCCCCTGGGAGTCTCCAGAAAAAGACCCAAGAGGCAGCCATAATATGGCTGCTGGCTCCTGAGGCCCAGGACACCAGAGCCCAACAGAAACATTAAAGATAGGCACATTCTCTGCCACTTGCTGTCAACTGCGTTTTAGGTACAAATGAAAACTCGGGCCCTGACATCACGTAGTTTGATTGTAAGGTAGTCATCCCACCTTATAAAAATGGCTTACTCTTTGATGTGTAATGTGAATTCAAATGCAGGACATATAAAAATGTGCAGGAGACCCAGTTTGAGAACCAAACACTGCCCTGGCTAATGCTGCGACTGACGACGGAGGAAACAACCCTTCCTGAGCCCCTGTTAAGTGTAGCTGCATCATGGCCATTAGAATAGGTCCAGAGCACTTACCCAGGTGCTTTGAGCGGCTTACCTCACTCAATCCGCACTGCCGTGATGGGGAACAGCACTCAGAGAGGCAGCGTAACTTACCAGTGACCCAGGGATAAAGTGTCCAGGCAAGAGTCAAAAACCACCTTTGCCTGACTCCAGTGCGTCTGCTCCCTCCGTTACAGTTCCCACGCCTCCCCCAGCAAGCCTGGAGCCAGGTAGTGGCCCTCCACTGTGCATGCCCAAAGGAGGCCTAGCACGCTGCTTTGCAATCATGCCCGCCGTAGCCGTGGGGATGGACAGGGTCCAAGAACAATACACCACGCCTTGCTTCTCACAAGCTCTGGCCCTGCAACAGCATGTGTGCCCCCTTGCCTCTGCCAGCAACTACTCCATCATGGCCCACCCCACCCTACTCTCAGAGGCTTCCAAGGGCAGTGCTTAGGGTAGATGATGGGCCTGCCTCTGCCATCATCATCATCTCCCTGAGGCTGGACTGACCGAGACTCCAACCCAGCCCCAGCTCTGCCCAGATGCCAAATCAGACTTTCTAAGATTTCCAGTCCATGGCCAGCCACCCTGTTTTGGTCAGGGAGGACAAGAGCAAAGGGCCACACTGAGTCCAGGGAAGGGGGGAGGCCGGCGCACCCTCACAGAAGGGGGCTGCCCACCAGAGCCACTGGGAGGCCAGGTCAATAAAGGCTGCCTTCCTGTTTCTGTCCTTGACCTTGGCTTTCAAAAGATTTTTAATCAGCTGGCCTTGGTTTCAAATCTCAGCAATACCACTTGTAATCTGTCCCCTTGGGAAATTCACTGAACCTTTCTGACCTCAGTTTCCCGAGTGATGCTGGTTCTTTGGGAAGTGGTTCAGATCCCTACCCCCCAACCCCCAACCTGAGGGCTCCTGCCCTGCTAATGACCTCCAGCCCCATCTTCCTGCCCAGACTGAAGACACAAGACTGGCCAGCTGTGCAGAATTCAGGAAGACCCAGTGTGGAAATCCCCAGGAATCCTACACACCCTCCCAGCCACAGGTGGCCCCCGGGAAGGTGAGGCTACAGGTGAGGGTGGGGAGGGTGCGAGCCGGCTGACACGGAGGCTGGGAGCCCGGGAGCTGGGACTGCGAGCGAGGCCACGTCCCCGGGCGTGCGAGGCGGTGAGTGCTGGTGCCCGCCAGGGGGCGCTCTGCACCAAGTCGGACTCCAGGCGGGCTTCCGCCGGCCAGCCTGCCGCAGCCCCTCCCGGCAGAGGTTAGCCTGGCAGGGCAAGACTTTCTCAGGCGGGGCGGCCGCAGGCTCTTAGCAGGCCAAGGACGGCCATCAGCGCATCGTCCCCAGAGGCACCGAGGAGCCAGGGAGCCTGCATCTGACTGATGATGTTGGGCCTGGGCAGCTTCCTCCTGGTCCTGCCCGCCTCCCCTGCTCACATGGGGGATCGGGGGGGGGGGGGGGGCAGGGCCACGGCCCCGGCCACGGGGTGAGCAGAGGGGGCAGGGAGGCCGAGCGCTCCCTCCAGGCGGTGTCCGAGGAAGGATCCCAGGCAGGCTCTGGGCGGCGGAGACGGCGGTTTCCGGCCCCGGGTCCCAGGTGAGCCGACCCGGCGGGCAGCACCCACGCAGCTTTCCTGGGCGTCCGCCTGCCCGGGCCCGGATGCCCCCCAGGTGGTGGGTGCTCGTTGGCACGGCTCCCGTGCAGGGGCAGCCCGAGGCTGCGGGGGATGAACGAGGGGCCACAGGATGAACACGTGCGGAGCCCAGTGCAGGACGGCGGGACCGTTTGGCGCCCTAGAGGGACGGGGTGGCCGTGAGCCCCGAGCGCCGTGGGTTTGAATGCCCCACCTCCACCACGTTAAACTGGGATGGGGTGACCCACGAGTCCACTGTAGTATTCATTTCTGTGTACTGTCCCGTTAATGTATCTGCTCCACAGCTGGGCCTACTGAGTGCTGGTTGTCATTATTAATGCCTGTGGGTCGGGGGATGCCCGGTGCAGGGCATACTGGCCTGAGTCCAGGACGACCTGGTGCTCCCAGCGCCCTCTCCCACGGTGAGGGTAAGGGGAGGGCCAGGGTGGGTGAGGGTAAGGGGAGGGCCAGGCTGGGTGCTTGGAGAGCAGTTCTCTGTCTCCTCTGCCCCTGAGGTTCCTCCCGCTCTCCCTGCGGCCCACAAGCAAGGCCCACCGCATCTGCCCTTCCACCCCTGTTTTCCCCAAAGCAAAAGCCCATGCTCTAGAGTCTTGTCATCCTCACTGCAGGCTGAGGTCTGCGAAGGCCCCTCCTCTAACCAGAGCCCTGCTGGTACAGTCATTCTCCCCACAGCCCCACACACATGCACTCCCCCCCATGATGTAAATGGGGGCCAGTGAGGGGCAGAGACCTGCCCAGGGCATATGGCACAGCCAGGACAGGGGCCCAGCACACTGGTTCCCAGGGAGGCCTCTTTGCTCTGTGATAGCAGGACTGACATGTGGCCAGGAGGCAGGTAGGGGCTGAGAACAAAAGTAAGAATGATCATGTCCAAGGGGAAGAACTAACATTTTACACACACACACACACACACACACGGGGTCAGTCTCATCTGTCTTATCCTTACAGCAGTCTGCAGTGGGCACTGTATTTGGAGCTGGCTCCCCACATTGGTCACAGGACTCTGGCATCTATTCCAGCATCTACCTCTTTCCTGTACCAGCCTAGTCCACCCAGCTCCTGGGATGATACCAGGCTGGTTTAGCCAATACGTACATGTCATTCCCCAGCCTTCCAGACTGCTTTAAGGATGGATTTGGTTGCCCAATCAAAGCCACAAGACAAGAGGTATTTGGAAAGGTAGGGAAGGGAAGCTTCCCAGCATTTCTGAGAGAAACACCAAAAGATATGTTCTCTTCCTATTAGACATGAAGGAGAAAATATTAGCTCCCGAAGCTTGGCATCCAGCAGTTTTTAATAATTAGGGAACCTTGGTGTGGATGAAACAGACACCCAGGAAGCAAACAGGGGGACTTGAGGGTGGGAGGGAAGCAGACTAGGTTGACATTATCTACTGCTGGATCCAGCCATGCCTGAAGTTCATATTATGAGGCCTTTCCCACTAAAGGAGCCAATAAATCCTCCCTTGTGTTTGAAGCCAATTTTAATTGTCCTTTTTGTTTCCAGCAACTGAAAGTTTCTTACCTGATTATCTTCTTTTGACCAAAGATAAAATCGATACTCAGAAGGTATAAACACCAGGTTGCCAGTTAAAATACAGACTAGTCCATTAAATCTGAATTTCAGACCAACAGTGAGTACCTTTATAGTAGATACTATGTGCCATGCAATATTTGGAACACATTTACACTAAAAACATAAGGGCATTCTGTATTTTTATTTGCTAAATCTGGTAGCCCTATTCCAGTAGCATGTCCAGATTCACACTACTAGAAAAAGGAAAAACCTGGACACAGACCCAGAGTTTTCAATTCTAAAGCCCCTATTATACCAGGTCATAGGAAGGGCTTCTTCCTGTCATTCTTCATTCCCCTCAGCCACCCTCCCAGTCCTATGTGCTTGGAGAATACAAAGAGATGTCACGCTGGGTCCCTAAGGGTCTCCGAGTCTATCCTAGCTCTAGAGTTCTCTGCTGGCCACTCTGCCCCTCTAGCCCCTGCGCTGAGCTGCACGCCGCCCTCTGGTCTGGGGCCCTGCTGCTCTCTCCAAGCAGTGTGGCTTCTTTGGCTGCCTGCTGTCCCAGGTCGCTCCCCCGAGGCTCCACCTGGCAATTCCTCTGTACTGGCCCTGTGCTCCCCTCAGAGAGGCCAGCAGCTGGAACTGTCCACAGAAGGCCAAGGCTGGTGCATGATGATACCGCCCCATGCGGCCTAGGACAGTGCTGTCCAGTCCAGCAGCCCACAGCCCTGCTTCCACCTCGTGTGGCTGTGACAGCCCGAGTCCCTGCTCTTCCGCAGCCTGCAGGGGGGAAGGGATCTGCCCACACCGAGTGCTGGCCATGCTTGTGTTATCTGGGTGCTGGGGATTGGTTCTGTGATCACAAACACGCTACATGGGCGATACTGCAGAGACAGGGGAGCAGAGGAGACGAGAAGGGGGGTAAGAAGAACATTCTGGGGGCTGTCCTCCCAGGGGATGCTCCTGGCCTCTGTAAACTCCATATGTATTTAAATGGGACAGCACCACCCCCTGGGAACTGCCTTTCCCTGAAATTGCCAGGACCACGACGTCAGGGGCGCCTGGGTGGCTCAGGTCATGATCCCAGGGTCCTGGGATCGAGCCCCGTATCTGGTTCCCTGCTTGGCGGGGAGCCTGCTTCTCCCTCTCCCTCTCCCCCACTTGTGTTCCCTCTCTCGCTGTGTGTCTCTGTCAAATAAATAAATAAGATTAAAAAAAAAAAAAGACCACGATGTCAATGACATGGATGGCTGCCTAAACATCACTTGGCAGTTTCCCAATCGGGATTTTCTTTCCGATTTCCCACATGTGGAAATGATGCAGGGATGGCGCTGAATTTTCCAGCAGTACCAGGCTGAGGGTCTGCTGCTGGCTGCTGTGGGGGCTACATCTCTCCATGCAGGCGTGGGGACCATGTCCTCGGTCTCCCCACTAGCAGGACTGGGGCCCACACCAGCTGGGAGTCACAGACAGCATCTCAGCAGTCTCTGTGTGCTTGCAGGTCATTGTCTGTAGCCACTTTCTAGACTGTGTGGGAAACACAGCTCCTTCTGAATCCAGGTCAGCTGATGGACAGGACCAAGCAGAGCATCTGACGTGTGAAGGGCTTTGCTATTTTGCAGCCTTCCTCGTCTTGTTGATGCCCTGCTCGCCCGGAGGGGCAGTTGTCATTATTGTTCCCATTTAACAGATGAGGAACTGATACCCAGCGGTCCCGTGACTTGCCCAAGGCCATTCCAAGATCCCTGGGCCCACTTGTATTTAAGAGACTAATTCCTCACAGCAAGGCTTCTTGTTCGAAATCCAAGAAAACACCAGATAAAGGGCATTCTAAATATATTTCTTTTCTATAGATGCTGATCTCCTGTTACTGGAAAACAGGAATTAGCTTGTCTGCTTGAGGATGTGGTTGGTTCTTTATAAAAAGGATACACAAGAAATTTGCACATAGTCTGCCAGCTTCATTATGCTGCCGACAGCTTCCAGCAAAAGAAGAACATTTGCAGCCAGATATTTCGGTAAGAATTTTATTTTATGCTATCTGGACTATGATTACCTTTGCTCTTGGCTTCTGGCTTGAGAGATGGGGTCACTTGAGGCTGAGAGATGGGGTCACTCGAGGAGCTGTCTTGGTCCTGTGGGCTGGAAGCATTAAGGGGCATCATCTGTGGTCAAGGCCTGGGCACTGGCTGATGGTGCCCACAGACCTCACCCCTGAACTTGGGAGCTGTTCTGTGTCTGCCTGAAACACAGAGCCTTCAACATGACCATGATCGTTGGAGGGATTTGAGTCCAGTGACTCAGGGCTCTGATGACATTCAGAGTCTGGAAGGACCACCATGCCCAGAGACTGTGGGGACAAGACAGGTCCTTCACGGGGAAGAAGGAACATCCTAGAGCCGCCCTGTATCCTGCTTGGAAGCAATCCAGCCAGGCAGTTGGTTCAGTAGCCCCCAGTAAAGTGCCAGGAGGTAACCGAGGCACAGTGAGACACCCCTCAGGGTGGGTCACGTGCAGGTGCTCTGTGGGTGGTCGTGCAGCTGCTTTTGGGAGGGAGCACACAGATGCTGGCTGGGTGGTTCATGTTCTTTGGACCTGGACACTTTCCGAGGATGATTGAAATCCCAGATACCAGAGGAAGAAACGCAGACAGTGGTCTTCAACCTAGCTCTACGTTAGAATCATGAAGGAGCTTTTAAAAAATCCCCAGATATTTTTAAATACTGGGAGATTGGTCTGGAGTGGGTTCTAGACATCAGCATATTTTTCGGTTCCCAGGTGAACCTCATGTGCCGGCAGGGCCCGGAACCACCCGACTGAGGCTGGGGAGGCTTCAGACGGCACACAGCGGCCCGTGCTGGGGTCTGAGTGGTTGTGTGTAGGGATGAGGAGTCAAGCTCTGTGTTCACAAAGCCAGGTCGCCGGGATCTGACACTGGGCTGGACACGTGCTACGGGACACTGCTCATAATATGTCATCTCCTGGATTTCCCTTTCTACAGTAGGGATGGGGAGCAGCTGGAATTAGCCTTTAATTCTGTTTACTTCCAATGCATTAGGGGTCTGTAAAAGCTCCAGATATTTTCCCCTCAGTTGGGTTTACAGTATCATCTGATTTGAAAGGAAAAGTCACTTGCTTTTGTGGAAGCTTCTGGCCACCAGATTTTCACAGTAAACAGACACCCACCCACCCCCACCCCCACCCCTGCCTGGCTTCAGAGTACCGATGCTAATTCTTTAAGGAAAAGACAAATGAGGTATTGCACGAGATACTTGAATTTAAAGAAGTTGGTTGAATTAAATTTTTAAGGGCAGTGAAATTCACATAACCCAATTAACCATTTTAAAGCGAGCCATTAATTCAGCGGTGATTCGTACATTCATGATGTTGTTCAACCACCACCTCTCTCTAGTCCCAAAGCATGTTCACCATCCTGAAAGAAAACCCCATACCCACTGAGCAGTGTCTCCCCATCTCCCCCAGCCCTGGCACCGACCAATCTGCTTTCTGTCTCTAGGACATACCTACTCTGGATATTTCATATAAATGCAACCACACAGCATGTGTCCTTTTATGTCTGGCATCTTTGGCTTAGAGTGACGTGTTAGAGATTGATCACATGGTAGCGTGCATCGGTACTTTTCTTTCCTTTAGACTTAATTAATTTTAAAATCATTATCTGACCACAAACAACTTGGCAGCTTTATAAAAAAGGATCAGCCATGCTGTTCTGTAGAAGGCTTCTGAAAATAGGAAAGTTGGCTAGCAGAGGGGAAACAGTTTCTCCTCCTCATCCTTGGTCTCTCTGGGTCGGCCATTCTGTCTCTCTTCCTCTCTCGATTTCTCTCTTTCTCTCTGTCGGTCTGTCTGTCTCTCTCTCTCTGACTTTCCCTCTTCTCTCGACTCTCTCACCATAGATTCCGGAGGAGGTCATTTGGGAACTTGAGCTTGCTTTTAATGGCTATTTCCAGGGAATTAGGGCAAATGGGAGATTCTTTGGGGTTAAACTGTGGTGCTGTGCTTCATTTCTTCACTCTGCCCAGAGTTTTGTTGAGTCAAGGACCTGCCATGTAGCAGGAAGCCAGAAGCCAGCCAGCACTTTGGTCTCTCATTTGGGGAGACCTGGCTAAAACTCTCACCCAGCCATGGGCACCGCCACTTGTAAGCTTTTCCTGTGGCACGATCCTGCCCGTTTGGACCAGCTGCAGCCTCTTTGCTCACCAGCTTCCCATGCTGCCCCCCACTGGCCTGCCCGGTTCTCTCCCAAGGACTTGTGGCTTCTCCCAATTAGCTGATACTCCTGGGTACTTCCCACCATGAGTAGCCAGTGCAAGTCTGAATCATGTTGGGCAGGAAGATGGTAACCTCTGCCCATACTGGGCCAAAGAGTCCAGAAGGAAGGCGAAAGCAGCTCTGAGTCCAGTCATCCCTTGAGGACCCCAGCTCCTTGGCCCACAAGCTAGCCTTCAAGACCAAGGCCAGGGGGCTGCTTGGACTGGGCATCCTCCATCACACCCCACCCCGGTGCCCTCCTACTCTGGCTTTGCTCACTTGGTCTTTCTCTGGAACATCTCTTCTCCCCTCCCTGCTGTGGATGGCAGGGACATGAGGAAAACGCAGGGACCCAGGTGGGGAGGAGAGAGCGTGGGAGAATAGGAGACTCAGAGACAGGGGAACTGAAATCATAGGAAAGGAAGTAGTAGGTGGTACAGGAGAGGTAGGTTGATGCCATGTTAAGAAACTTGGACTCTTTTTCATGGGCACTAGGGAGCTATTGAAAGTTGTAAGTGTAGGACTGATTGGATCAGATTTATAGGACACCTGAAACTTACAATATTATATGTCAACTACACTTCCAATTTAAAAAGAAAGAAAAATAGATCAGATCTGTGGTTACTGGAAGTGGGGCAGGGGGAGAGGGAATTGGAGGAAAGTGGTCAAAGTGTACAAATGTCCCGTTATAAACAAGTCCCGTAGAGGAGTAGAGTGTATAACACAGTGACTGTATTAACACTGCTGTATGATATATTTAGAAGTTAAGAGAGGAGATCCTAGGAGTTATCATCACAAGGGAAAATGCATTTTTTTTCTTTTTCTCTTTTTTTTGTACCTACATGAGATGGTAACTAAATTGATTGTGGTCATCATTTCACGATAGATGTAAATCAAATTATATGCTGTATTCCTTAAACTTACAGAGTGCTGGATGTCAATTATATCCTACTAAAGCTGGGGGGGGGGAGAATTATTTATAGGAAGAATGATGTGGCCGAAGTATGTGAAGTCAGCTCTCACCTAGATGCTTATAAAGACCTCCTTACTGGTCTTCCTGATGCTACCTCTGGCCCCTCCATCTCCTCCCAATATTGCAGCTGGAACAAGGCTTTTAAAGCCTAAACCTGATGAGAAGTGGCACTCGCTCAGCACATCCCAGTGGATTCCCATGTCTGTCCTCCAGCTGACTCACCATTACCTGTCACATCATCTCCTGTTTCCCCCGCTTGCTGAGCACCAGCAACATGGCTTCCTTGCTCTTCCTCAGATGCCCCAGGTCTTCGCATGTGCTCTGCCCTCTCTCTGGAGTACCCTTCCCCCCAGACATCCACACGGCTCACAACTGACCTCCCTTAGACCTTTACCATCTTCTTTTAAGGCTTTCCCTGACCACCTGTCTGTGTCCCAGTAGGATAGGTCATGCAGTAACTGAGTCATGGGTCACCTGTCCATCATAGTGACTCAAACACCCAGGCTGATGAAATAATCACATCCCATGGTACTGGCGGCCAGGCCACGGGGTCAAGAGAGAGACTGAGCTCTAGGAAGGTCTCAGGTGAGCAATGCAGTCCTCAGTCTGGAAGTCCCACAGGTCACACTCATTGCCAGCTCATTGTCCAACTACCCATAAGGAGTCCAGGAAGTGTCATCCTACCATGTGCCTAGAAGGGAGGGATTGGAAGTATTTGGCAAATGCCATGAATGACTGGACTATTTGCAACCCACTCTGACATTCCTACCCTTCTTCCCTGCCTTATTTTTCTTCACATCATTTATTATTATCTCATATGTGTATGTATGAATTTATTTATTTTTTAAAGATTTATTTATTTATTTTAGAGAGAGAGAAAGAGAATGAGCACAGGGGGAGGGGCAGAGGGAGAGGGAGAGAAAAACTTAAGCAGACTCACTGAGTGGAAAGCCTGACCTCAGGCTCATTCTCATGACCCCGAGATCACGACCTGAGCCGAAACCAAGAGATGGACGCTTAACCAACTGTGCCACCCAGGAGCCCCTCATATGTGTATGTATTTACTTTACACACTTAAAGTGTAAAATTCACCCATTCTAAGTGTACAATTCACCCATTCTAAGAGTACAATTCACCCATTTTAGTATATTTGTAGAATTGTACAACCATCACCATAATCCAATTTTAAGACATTTCTATCACCCAAAAAAGTTCCCTGGTGCACATTTGCAATTAATCCCTACTCCCACTCCAGCCCAAGGAAACCATTGATCTGCATTTTGTCTTTATAAATTTGCCTTTTCTAGACATTTTATGGAAATGGAATCATATATTATGTAGTCTTTTGCATCAGGATTCCTTCACTTAACATAGTTTTTGAGGTCCATTCATGGTCTTGTATATATCAGTGGTTTGTTCCTTTTTAGCTGAATCATACTTCAATTGTACAGATGTACATTTTGTTTACCCACTCACTAGTTGGTTTATTGTTTTACGGCTTAGCATATGACCTATCCTGAAGAAAGTTCCATAGGTACATGAAAATAATGTGTATTCTGTACCCATTATAAGGAGTGTCCTATACATAGCAATTAGGTCAGATTGGTTGATCCTGTTGCTCGGACCTTCTATGTCATTGCTCATGCTCTGTCTAATTGTTCTAGCAATTATTGAGACGGATATGAAATCTCCAACTCTTATTATTCAGTTGTCTGCTATCCATTTTTGCCTCATGTATTTTGAGGCTCTCTCGCATGTGTGTATATTTGTAATTGATACCGCTGCCTCCTGGCCTTGATTGGGTAACCAATCCATCCCTGCACCAGTCTCTCATTGCCCCTCACCCCTCACACTGACTCACGGTGAGGAGGAAAAGCAGGTATGTTAGTTTGCTCTAGCTGTCACAATAAAGTATCACAGGCTGAGTGGCTTAAACAACAGAAATTTATTTTCTCCTAGTTCTGTAGGCTAGAAGTCTGAGGTCAAGATATCGGCCAAGGTTAGTTTCTTCTGAGACCTCTCCGCTTAGCTTGCAGATAGCATCTTCTCCCTGTGTCTCCACATGTCTTCCTCTGTGTGTGTCTGTGTCCCAATTTCTTCTTCTAACCAGTTATGTTGGACTAGGACCTAATGACTTCATTTTAACTTAATTACCTCTTTAAAGACCCTACCTCCGAATACAGTCACATTGTGAGGTGCCGGGGGTTAGGATTTGAATATATGACTTTTAGGGGGGATACAGCCCATAACATCAGGAAGGAGCCCTCTTGTTTTCATGGGCTCCGAGTTGGCAGCCCTAAAGCGTCTGTGCCCCAGGAACAAGGAGGCTGGGGAGAGGCTCGGCAGAGCCCCTAGTGAATGTCTAGACAGAAACTCTGCCAGACACACTGTCCGCTGGGGAGCCAAGTGGAAGCCCACACTCACCCACCCCCAGCGACTGAACCAAGGAGGGGCTGAGTCAGAGGGTTTCCTTAGGGAGCCATTTCTTACGATGATTTCTGTTCCTGCACATCTGGGAGAAGTGATTTGACCCTGAGGGTGATTGCAAAATAGCAAACCTCAGAGAGGGCTCACAGCCCTTCTGCTCTCTGCAGCTCCCCCTCCCCTGCAGTCTCATTTAATGCTGCCCCTGCTTCCTAGGGGCAGAGCAGCTCCCCCTGTCCACCAGATAAGGAAGCTGAGACTCGGGGAGTACTTTTTGACTCCTGAGGGCACCCAGCCAATGAGTGGCAGAGGCAGGACTCAACCCAGATCTGAGCTGACCCATCTCTAGTGCTCATTCACAGCTGAACCTCTGCCTTTAGGGACATCGACCACAGCCTTGGCCACGGCCATCAAATCCCCCACCTGAATCTGAAACATGCCCATCCAGCTCCCTGCAGTAGGACTGGGTTAGTGGTGCAAACTGGCTTCTCTCAACACATTAGATGGCTGTCAGTGCCAGCCAGAGACCCCAGAAACAAGGAGAGGAGGAAGAAGCACCCTGGTGACCTGGGAGGAAAGTGAAGATGAACATGGGAATGTAGATGCCCATGGCCTTGACCTTCAGATAGCTGCCCTAAATGCCATCTCAGAGTCAGGGCATCCTGAAGACCAGTTCTGCCCAGTGTTCTGTTAAGCAATGGCCCTCCCTCCTCTACCCAGACCTCTGCTCCCTCCTCCTCTTTGCCGCATGTTGTGATCCAAGTCCTGTTACCTTACCAGTGCACAGGGAAAGTCAACAATCCCACCTTGCTGCTGACATCATTTTCCCAATTCTGAAAAGATAAGACTAGTCTTTGGAGAAAGCCAGGTCTGGATGTAGATCCTAGGCCCACCACTAACTCTATGAGCTTATTCAAGTTACATAATCTCTCCATTTGGGTTCCTCACTATAAAAGGGAGATCATGAGAGGTCATATCACAGAAACTTTATAAGGATTACATATCTAATAAAAAAAAAAACAGAGCATTTAAGGGAGGGCACAGAGTAATTCTTGAATGAATAAGAATTCCTGTCCAGACAAACCACTGGATTCTATTAATCACTGGCTCTGAGCTGTTGCCTTTGACAATTTTTTTGAAAAGAAAGTGGAATGATCAATTTGTGCCTCATGGAGACTCTGTGTAGGGGCATAGGGACCCTCTCCTTGGAACCAGGCACCTTGTCTTATTTCTCCAGTGT